>NC_050577.1:133860081-134598831 GCF_011100635.1 Trichosurus vulpecula | reverse complement strand
AGACAAGCGTGTACGTGAACTTTTTAGGCCTTTTTTACATTACAGGTTAGAGTTCTCGTGCCAAATTCAGCTTATACTGTGATTAGAATATTTAAAAATGAATCAGCATATCTATTGCTGTTTGGTGTTTTCCAAACTCTGTGATTTCCTCAGGTGAGAGCTCCCACCAAATTCCTTCCATCAACACAGATTGCAACCTATTTGTTAGTAGATAAGCTGTTCACATGCAAACTAAATTAATTACCCAGGACTGTAAAGTATTGGAGTTAGGATTTGAACCTAGATCCTCTTGGCTCCAAGCCCAGTGTTCTACCCACTATGAAACACCGCCTTTAGAGTATTTTTTTCATAAACAATAGTAACGTGAATCCGTACTAGCTCTGATCCTACAGGGGAAGTAAAGGGCATGAGTAGAAAATGACATTGTAGAATCACAAATGCCAGTATATAATCATTGAATAATAATAATCATACTAGTAATTTGCATACTCATAGTCTTTTTCTATGGATAGAAAAATTGACTCAGTTTTTAAAAGAGCAATAGCAAAATAATGCATAATAAAAAAATTTCTATTTAGGTCCTCAACACAGTAAATTATTTATTTTGCAGCAGGCTTAGCTTCCTAATAGGTCGTGTTCAATATAATATTCACATTAGTTTGTATTCCCTGAATATTTTGACTAAACAGTAGTTGGGATCAGGGCAGCAGGAGGTGACCCAGAAGCATTCTACGTAGGAGGGAGAAGCTCCCTGAGATTAAAAATTTAACAGCGATAATCCACGTGAAATTCCCAGGTGGCGAGAGGCACACCTACTGTAGCAGCTGGCAGAGATGTTCTCTGTCTATATACGTAGAATTAGAGGTTGTTGGTATATGTCCTGTACCTCCCCTATAGTCACATTTTACCAACTACATTAGGAAAGGAATCTTTTCCCATAGAGATGGAATATGCAGGTCTAAGTTGCCAGTGAAATCCCAGCCGAACTTAAAGTTTCCTTCCTGAACATTCCTTATTCAAAAATGAAATATCCACATTCTGAGACAATAAAAAAATGGGCTGATACTGTTTTTTCATTCTTGTTCACGTATAAACCATTTTTTTTAAAATATTGCCTTCTGATGTATTTAACAGGATGCAATCTTCTGAGATTGGCCACATTGGCCAAATATTATCAAAACATACCAAGATAGATTACTTTCCTTGACGTCCACTGCTAGATTTTGGGAGCATGTGCGTCTGAATTGTAGTATCATGAGCCAGTATGTTGCACAAAGGTATTTGATGGCATTTATAAAGACCAGAAGTATAAACTGTTGATTCCTTATAAAGCATCTCTAAAGACAAAGAAATATTATCAGAGCACATTCGTTCCTTTGATCCCATAGAATTGTAGAATGATTCTTGCCAGTAGGGCAGCGTGTTCTATCAATTATAGTACTGAAAATGAAGGCATTCCAATAAAGGGCAGCATAACCTCCTACGTAGCTGATCCTAGGCCAAGTTGCTAAGTGGCATGTGGAATTGGCAGTCTCTTAGCAAACAATAAAGAGATGCCCTGTTTTGATACAAATGAGCAGAGAAACTGTTTCCAGCAAGGCCATCTATACCCAAAAGGCATGCTAGAAAATCTTCCCCGTCTGCCCCAATTATGTCCTCCATTAGTCCAAGTGAAAATTGCTGCCATTTTGGTAGCTTCTTTGAGTTAAGGTATTTTATTGAGAAGTTGTCTGTTAAATAAATATGATATCTTAAAGAGGCAAAAAGGACATTTGGGGTGGTGGATAGAGGGTAAGGTTTTAAGGAAGAAACACCCGGAATCAACTCTCATCTCTAACACATACTAGCTATGTGTCCATAGATAAACCATGTGATTATTTAGTATCACAAACAACTCCCTGAGACTATAAGATACAAATAATTTGCCTGTTTGTCCCAGTGGATGAAAGTTTCCATACTGGGAGTTCCTCCTACTGAGGAAATTACAGTGATGCGCCCAGTTTGGCCTTTAGCTAAGCCCATAAACATGTGCTTGGGTATGTTTGTAATTTCCCTTGTATCTAACACACCATCAGAGTTGAGTTAATTAAATTAGCCAGCCATTTCATAATAAGGAGTGGGAGCTCCAAGGGATATAGGACAAGTTGTTTGTATAAAAGTGAAGGGAATAAAATAAGTCTATATGGTGCTAGATAACAAGAGCATGCCTAAATAAGATACCATAGAACAGGGCTGTCCAACCTTAGGTTTTTATTGAAACAATAGACAATATATTTTGATTTGCCATTTTAGTGAGAGCTCTGCGGTAGCTCGGCTTCCTTTACCAAAACACTTATATAAATTTCTGTGCTTGTAGGCAGGCCACATAAATCGCACTGCGGCCTGTGGGATGCATTTTGGACAGCTCTGCCATAGAAGATGGAACCTTGGAGCGCAAGGGATGATATAAAAATATGGAATTGATGCAATATTGGGTTGCTTAAAGGGAGTGAAGGGAACCAAAACCTTTACAATTTTGCTTAAGGCTAACCCTAGATCCAGGTGTGTAGATAATACACAGAGATTCAAGACTGGCTGCCTTGTTCTTTAACCAGTGTTGAATCCTGTGCTTGGATTACTTCTAAATTGGAGAGCTGTCCTTGAAGAGAATTGCCACTAATGGAAGTGTACAAGATAAGGCACAAATTTCCTGAATATCTTTTAGCATGTACCTTTCTTAGGTTTTCATAATTCTAGCTGTACATAGGTAGCATGTTCATAAGATGGAAAGACCATTTTTTTTAAAATGGCCTCATGCAGAACTATGTCAGAAGTCTCTAGGACAGTTACGTGAAGAAAGATATAAGCTGGTTAAAGCACAATTTGGGGTTTTTTTGGTAGATCTATTTTTCTCCCTTAGGATGAGAGATCTGAACATACTTTTAGGAAGAGGGAGAGATTGAAATTCAGGAGAAACGGGAGAGGGGATGATTTTTAGGAAAAAAGGCCTATAAAGAGATGGAAAAAGATGAAATCAAAGACAAGTGAAAGAATTAGCTTCAGCAAGGAGAAAAGCTATAATTTCCTCTGAGACATTAAAGAAAGGAAAAGAGATGGAGGAAAACATAAGGAATATTTGAAGTTCAGAGGAAGAGAGTTGAAAGAGATCATTTTAGTTGACCTTAAAGGAGAATTTAAAGATCTGCATGAATGTTATACTTCATAGTCCCCTTGGGAGTCTAAACACTTATTCCCAAAGATGCTTCCGTTGCTCAAGACATTGTTTGATCTTTTTTGGGAGGGAGGAGGAGAGCTGTTTCTATTAGAGATAGCACAGTATATTCTCAAGGGTGAAAACTATTCATCTTTTGTGGGTGAAGTAGGTTTTTATGTGAAATTCAGTCATCATTTAAATCCAGCACACCAATGGATGACCAAATTGGGTCATACTCTTTTTGGGCAAATGTGAGATCTGACTGGGTCTGATTGGCTTTCAGGCAGTTTCAGAAGGGGAGTTCATCAAGTCCTTAAACTAATGGAACTATTGTTGGAAGAGGTATATAGCCTCCTATGATGGACGTATAGCACTAATTTGGTTGTATAAGTTCTGAGATTATATATGTGTGTGTGTGTGTGTGTGTATATATATGTACATACATATATATGTATATGTGTATGTATAAGACAGTAACTACATTGCTTTATTTTCATTTCTCATATCCCTACTGCTTCAGAGATTTCATCTTTCACCTAGCATACACAGTTATTAACATAATGTCTCCTCCAGTCGCATTTTAGTGCCTTCACGTCAGGGAAAGTATTTTTGCCTTTTTCTTGTATCCCTGGCACTTAGTAAGAGCTTAATAAATGCTTGTTGACTGATCATGAAAAATATTTATATTTTCTTTCTAAATACCTGAAGTATATGAAAGACTTAAAGTGATTTACTCAGATTATACCTCCAGAAAAGTCCTACCCTAATCTCATGACAGCTCTAACAGATTAGTTCAAATTTAGAAGGGCTTTGAACATGGTATCAGTGTTTCCCATCCAAGACTCAGCTTAGTTAAGTACAAAGAGGCATATTGCCTAAAGTTTGCCTGCAAGGTGACGAATTCTTTGGCTATCGCAATCCACAAAACAGTTCATAGGATAATAGAGCTGAAGAGGACTTCAGAGATAACTTATTCAACTCACCCACTTCACAGAGGAGAAAACTGACTCCCAAAATGTGAAGCAAGGTGACAGGGACTTCATGAAATCTGATCACTTGAGTAATAAGTCACAGAGCTAGGACCTGTACCCTTATTCTCTGACTCAAAACTCAGCATTCTTTCCATTATTCTAAAAAAGAAAACGCTTCTTAAAAATAGGTTAATTTGTTTTTTCTGAGTGTGGGGACCATGCTTTATTCATCTTTCCCAGTGTCTAAAATAGTAACATCTTTGAGTTGGAAGGGATCTCAGAAGTCATCCACTCTAACCCTTGCCTGAAGCACAATTTCTCCTTAGAGATTTTGCTACTCAAATGCTCTAAACCATTGCCCATATCACATTGTTTCTTTGTTAAAAACCAAACAAACAAAATCTTCCATGGCTCCCCACTGCCTAATAAATAAAGTATACATTTCTTATTCTGGCATTCAAGGCCCTCCATTGTCTATCCTTTCTATTCTAGCTCACTCCTGATTTATTTTGCACATACTATATGTTGCCAAATAGGCACCCACTTCCCCACCACCATCTTATGCTGCCCACACTCTTCTCCATTAGATTGTAATCTCTTAGAGGGTTGAGATTGTCTTTTGCCTCTTTTTGTATCACCAGTGCTGAGCATAGTGCCTGGCACATAAGTTGTCCTTAATAAATGTTTATCAATTGGTTGATTGATTGATTCGTTTACCTTGATGATTTTTCCTGGTGTAGATTCCATTCTATATCAGTGACTATCAAAGTACTTCCTTGAGAGCCCAATTTAAGTGTTTCCTTTCCTGTGAAAGCTTCCCTCATCTCTACAACGAGAAATAATCTCTGCCTCTACAAGTGTAAGGAGGTCTTCCTTTCGCAGTTATCACAGTTATATTGGAAGTTATATTTTTGTTAAGTGTGTCTGTTTCTTAACCTCCTTCGTTAGATTGTAAACTCTTTGAGGGACAGGATTACCATTATATTTCATCTTTGTATTCCCACTATCTTGCATTATGTCTGGCAATTAATAAGTGCTTAACAAATGTTTATCAAATTTAATTTAGCCCACACACAGGTTCATGGGGATTTAGATCTAAAAGTAGGCTTAGAGGTCACACAATCCAACCATCTCTTGTTTTACAAATGAGGCAACTAAGGCCAGAAAAGTTAAGTTACTTATCCATGATGGCACAGACTGAAAGTAGCAAGTCTTTATGGATTTGAAGGTCTAATGCCAAATCCAGTGCTCCATCTACTAAGGAAATTCTAAAATAGCCATGTGTTAATAAATACAACTAAGTCTGCATCTACATATATGCCTCCTTTAAAAGCAAACTACAATTAATCCATTTCAGTCAATTAATGTAATAAATATTTTTATTTTATGAATTGGATTTTCGGCATCTAGGAAAAGAGTAAATAACAGCATGTAATGGAAATATAACTCAGACATTTGAGAAGTGACATCTTTTTTTTCAAATTTAAAGAGAGAATTTAAAGAAAAGAATACTTCTTTTCAAAGATGGCTTTATAATAATTTCTTGGTTCTTTCCCCAAATTCACTATCCTCTCTGAGGTCCTAGGAGAGGACTGTATCCTAGGTTTTTTTTACTAATAAAACTTTTTTCATTAAAATAGAGAGAGGGATCATTGTAGGCTTCCAACCTCACCATTCTTGGACTGAGGTGAATCAGAGACTGAAGAGGCAGAAACTTGTGAGGCCAAGTGTTCTTAAAATTTTTATGTCATGGCCTCCTTTGGCAGTCTAATGGAGATGATAGACCTCTTTTAAGAAGGAGAAGGAGAGACTGAAATTCAGAAGAAAGGGGAGATGATTGTTGGAGAAAAGGCCTTTAAGAAGTTGGGAAAAGATGAAACCATAGAAAGAGATGACAGAATTAGCCTCCAAAAGGAGGAAGTCCATATTTTCCTCTGAGACATTAAAGAAAGCAAAAGATATGGAGGAAGATATAAAGGATATTTGAAGTATGGAGAAATAGAGTTGACTTTAAATGCTTTTAAATGAATAAAATAAAATGCATAGGATTACAAAGGAAACCAAGCGTATTGAAATAAAGCTGTAATTTTCCCATTCAAGACCATGGACCCCTTGAAATCTATCCCCAGATTTGAGGTTAAGACTCTTACAATAAGATATAGAAGCATGCTTCCATGTCCTGGCAGAGTATTGGACCCCCTAAATATAACTTCTTTTGCCAACTGCTTAGACTACCACTGACCTATATTTTTCTCAGGGATTAGACTAAGTCAAAATGCGTGGTTTTTAAAAAAGTACAACTCACATTGTTAAAAGAAGAAAAAACTTTAAACATCTAGATGACAAATTAATAACATTTATTAAGCATTTACAATGCGCTATGCCGTATATACGAGGCTACTCTATATTTCAAGATGATTCCTCAGATACCAATTTGTGGACCTTTTTATGAATCTCAGATTATCTGATTGTAAGATTCTTCAGAGAAGAAATTGATTTATCACTGTCCATCATATGTTTAAATGTGTCTGTTTCTTAACCATATTAAATGTCCTTAATCTATATCTCTCTTCAGTGATACATGCTCTTCATATAATAAGAATTCAATAAATATATGTTTAATGAATAAATGCGTGTGAGAACCTCACCAATACAAATTTTAAAATGGGCTCTTTTTCATGTCTTTTCATCACTAGCTTGGAACTTGAGTCGTTTATGATTCTTCACTCTCTTTTATTCCCCTATCAACAAGTCTTCTTGGGTTTTCCATTGTAATCTCAATCCCTTTTGTCCATTCTCATGGTTATCGTGCTACTTACAATTCCTACTACTTCAAACTGTCTAACTTGTGTGTGTATGTGTCTCTGTCATTCAAAGCAATCCATAGCCTGGCTCCAACATACTATTCCAGCCTAAATTCCTAGTACTCTCTTTACTCTCTAGCCATATTAGTATTCATTACCACTCCTCACCCTACGCCCAAACCCGTGTCTGGGTCTGCCTCTGTACTTCTGTTCACATTGGGCTAGAAGTGACCTTTCCTTTCCTCTCTGCCTATGCAAATTCTCCTTAATCATCAAGGCCTAGCTGGAGTTCTCCCAGCTCAATACAGTTGTCCCGGCCATTCCCATGCTCTGTGATGTCTTCTTCCTTTGTACTTACGCCCAGATTGAATTACCACTGATTTGGCAATTAATAAAGCTCTGCTTTAAACAATGTCTTCTATTGTTGAATTGCTATTTAACAGGTGTGGGTGGGGGGAAGTATCATCTCCCCTAATTAGATCCTTGGCCTTTTGGGCAAGGATGATATTTTCACTCTTCTTATCAGTCAAAGTTAGTACCCAAAACAGTGTTGCTATATGCATAATAGACACTCAACATTTATTGATGGAATAACATGTTATAAGGGTTAGGGGTCTTTTCCTTTTGGCTTTTCATCTAACTTACTATCTTCTCCCTTCCTTTTAGATTGATTTTGAAGACGTGATAGCAGAACCGGAAGGGACGCACAGCTTTGATGGGATCTGGAAGGCAAGCTTTACCACCTTCACTGTCACAAAATACTGGTTTTACCGCTTGCTCACTGCACTCTTCGGCATACCAATGGCACTCATCTGGGGCATTTACTTTGCCATCCTTTCCTTCTTGCACATCTGGGCAGTTGTGCCATGCATCAAGAGCTACCTGATTGAGATCCAGTGTATTGGCCGGATCTATTCAATCTGCATCCACACCTTCTGTGACCCACTCTTTGAGGCTGTGGGCAAAATATTCAGCAAGATCCGGATCAGCGTACAAAAGGAAATATAAATGACATTTCAAGGAGAAAAGTCCACCTGATTCTTTTTTGTTTTTATCTTCTTGGTGCCAATTTCAAGTTTCCAGTTGCTTGTACAACAGCAAGTTATTACTATCTCGACCCTGAACAAAGAAATCACTTGCTCAGTTTTCATTATTACCATTTATCCCTCTTGGAAACTCTTTTGCATTTCTTGGCAATCTGCATTTCTTAAACCATCCCTAACTCCTTAACCTTTCCCATTCCATATGCATGTATTATCATTCCACTAAGAGACGAACAGATAGGAGTGTTCATTCTTGTAAGAGAAATTGATGTTAATATAATGAAGAGCTACAAGATTAAAAATAAAGTGCTTTCCCACTCTAGAATGTTGATCATTGTATTGTGGGCAGAGTTTTAAGCTACTACTGCAGAATATACAGGGTATGTTGGCAGGTCTTTAATAAATGTTCTTTTTTTCCATTGTCCACTGTCTGTCAGTGGACTGCAGCTGTTCACTTAAATGGTCTGATTTTGTCTACCAACAGACAGAGATGGAGTTGACAAGAATTGTTCATTTCTACCTACGTTAATGCTACCCAACTAATGCCATACTGATTTTGAAATTTTGACCTATGTATTTCCTGTGCCTTAATGTTTATTATCCTCATGAAAGAGACATATGAAGTGCCTTCCTGTTTTTTTTCTTCATAATCTCCCTCTTGAATGCTGCCTATTTGTCAGCTTTTTTAGAAGGTCAGCAGCTTCAGTGAAGATCAAAGTGAGAAAATCACATTACCTTGTTCTCCTAGCCTGCTTCTGACTCTGAGCTACAGTGTCTGCCTAAGGTAATGTCTATGCTGTTAGCCTGCCGTTTCTCTCCAGTTGTTCCTATCAAGTTAAGTCAGGGTCAGTCCTAGGAAGAGAATCAAGGTGGATGACTGGAACCAGGTCCACTCTGAGCTGTCAGTGGCTGAAGCCAGCTTTCAGAGCCTCTTACCAGCCAAGCAAGGTCAGCATGCTGTTTAGCTCACAGTTTATTTTCAGGAATATTCACGCTTTGCTGAGTCCAAACTAATTCATCACAAGGGTGATTTAGCAGGTCGACATTGTCCTCTGCTCTTTTAGCTGATCCATAGGCATCAGGAAGTGATGTCTTAATGGAATCTATTATGTGAGACTGTCAAGTGTTGCAAAATGTGACCCCTTCAAAATAAAGCATGTGCAACACGTTGTTATGCTGTGATACCCCAACTTACCCCAACTCCAGGAGCTTTTGCCCATATCCAAACATTACTGTGTTTAGAGACAAACCTCTTAAAGGCTGACAAAAAGCTTTGGCAGAGGGTGGGGAGGGGAAAGGGGGAAAAAGGCATCAAGGTAATTTTGCTGGAATAAGTTCAGCTCCTTCTGAACTCAAACTGAGGAATCTCACCATTAATCTGAATTGTACGGAAAGCTGCCTGGTACCGTGGAAAGCTTTGTTCCTAGTGCTAATAGCATGCTTTTGCCTTTTGAGTTATTTGTGCTTATAGCGGTTGAGTTTCCCCCCACCCCATATATACATTGGAAACCTGATTGACCAAATGCAGCTTCCATTTTTTTCTGGCACATAAATTACCAACCTATTAACTTTTTTTAACATTTAAAACAGACACTGGCATGGATAGAGTTTTACTTTTTTACTATGTACATAATTGAAAGTGTACTATTTTAGATATTTTGCAGTGTAAGAACACATCATGTCAAGAATGTAAACATAAAATATTTTATCTTCATATGATGAAAATCACTTTGGAAATAGCCCTGTTGATTCAATGTATAAACTGTTTATCCTAAGAGATGTCTGTTTCACATAGATCTGTAGTCCCTAATAAAAAAATGGACTGCTGATCCAAGACATTTATAATACTATATGCTTACTGATGTATTTTACACTTTTTTATCCTGCATGTCCTGTAAAAGGCTACAATTCTGCACAATAAAAATGTTTAACAGTGATTCCAGGATGATATTCTGCGTTATTTTCTCCTTCCCCCTAAAACCTTTCCATTTAATTAAGAAGAAAATTTTATGATTATATTGTGATAGTTTATTAGTTTACTGTGTGCAAAAAGTAATTCATGAGAGCTAGAGCATTTGTAAAGTGTTTACTTTAGGACAGGCACTGTGCTAGGTTCTAGAGATGCAAATACAAGCAAGTAAGATTGTCCCTGCCCTGCCCTCAAAGAGCTTGTATTCTAATGGGAAAGGAGAGCCAGTAGGGGGTAGAGATATGCACTGGTTGCCATCAATTGGATCTGGTCATGGCAACCTGGTCCTAGCAAGGTAAGACCAAAGCTCTTCTATTGGAACCAAGATACCAGGGTGCAGAGTCCAGATTTCTAGTGAAGAAGTGGTAGTCTAGGTAGAGAAGGCAGGGGTGGAAAAGCTGGGGAAGAGTATGTACCCACTAGTACAATTAATAGTTGTTGAAAAATAAAATTTTTGTGTCTATATACATGTATATGTATATGTACATCTGCACATATATAAAATATTAATAACTTTTTGGAAAATTTTGGACTCAGGACAGTAGAAACATAATTAGCATTAATAGTATCAATACTATTAATTCCTTTAAAGGTTTTTTGGTGATGTTAGAATGCCTTATGTTTGTTATTGTACAGGGTTTTTTTTTCCTGAATCTAGGCCCAGCCCTCAATCCACTGCACCACCTAAATGCTTTTGCCTTAACAAAGTGAAGCATCATTCCTTCACGAAGGCCTGGAGAAGGAGAAGGGGAAGATGTCTGAGTGATATGAAATGAGAAGGAGGAAAGGGAGGGAAAATGGCCTTCAGTGGATAGTATCTATTTTTTCAGTAAATTATGAAGTGTGGGCCTTAGCAGAGAAGGTTAGAGGAGAGGGTACCACAGGAGGTTTAAAGAGAGATGAGATGGCCTAGAACTTCCATTGTAGAGTGCAACTGTGAATTGATAAGGAAAAAATAAAATGATTGCCTTGCTACAGGCCAGTTGAGACTGGACAAAAATTCCCAGTGGACTCCAGAACTTCATGATTTCCTCTATCTACATTCAGCAGCATATGAATAAGAGTAAAGGCCATAGATGAATAGTCATAATCTGGGGTCAGAGTTTGGCAAAGTGTGAGCAATGAAAAGATGAAGTGACAAGAAAGATGAGGGTAAAGGATAGTGTAAAATTGACGTGATTCACCAAGAGCTCAAGATAAGTAAGAGAGAAAAGTGTAGTCACTTCTCGGCCTGGGGAAAAAATCACCTGAAAGGTGGAGGGAATGGAAGTCACAGTAAGGACAAAGCTCTTACCTCCACCCCATCCCATCTCCAATCCAGTTTTGATATCAATTGTTTCTTTCCATTTGGCCTTAACACCTAATTATCAAGAATGATTAATTAAAATAGGGAGGAAGCTACCACATGGCCCACTTGGAACGGGTTGGAAAGCTTCCCTAGAGGTTGCCTCATGATGTTCTGGGGTCTTTGTCCCTCCTTGCATGGCAATGTCCAGCCCTCCCATTCCCTTTCCTCCCATATATGAAATGAGGGTTCCTTATTTGTTGCTTGTGTTAGGCACAGTCTGCAATGTTTGCCAGAGTTACAGTGATGACTAGTTATGGCTCTGGGTCCAATTCTTGACCCATACTCAAACCTTTACAACTCAGTTGAATCTGTCAGATTTCCGACATTACCTTCAAAACCCCAGGTCATCTATATATACGAAGAAGTATTGAAATAGGTGTTCAGTGAAGAAGCTTTTCACATTGACAGGATCAAAGGTTGGAGAGCTCATAGGGACCTTAGAAAGCATCTAGGAACCTGAGGTCCATTGAAGTAAGTGACTCTCCCAAGATCATGAAGGCAGTAATCATGAGAGGCAGAATTTGAACCTACATCCTCTGAATCCAGAGTCAGTTCTTTCCATTATAACTCCTATTTGAATGTAAGTCAAATCTTAGACTTAGTGCTACTTTGCAAAGAGGAATTGCTTCCTGCCTATCTCTCCGAGAAACAATTTTACTGTTCACTCTGGGGATTTCTCTCCTTTATTGGCCCTATAAAAATTCATGAGGCTGCTTGGGCAGCAGGTAGGCCTATGACTGTGTTAGGTTCAGGTTATGGGTTTTAAGTTGTTATTAGCATACGTCATTAGGCTATAACTGAGAAGAGTTCAGGGTGTGAGAATCTTATGGAAATGACATCACAAACTCTACTAGAAGAGATGGAATGGTCTTAACCAGTGATGATCTCTCCTTGTGGTTTATTATTTGAACTCTGGCCTAGATTTCATGACAAATATGAATAAGGTTATGACTTTTCTATCCACAAATCTATTAGACAGACATTTTTAAAAATTCCAAAACTGGGATCTCAGAAAAGGATGCTATCTTCCATAGTTAGCTTTCCAATATTAGACATGGAATTGTAATCAGGTTCAAAAAAATTTCCTAAAACAAAATGTCATAAAAGTTGCCTAAATGAAAATATTAGATGCATGAACAATTTCATAAGACTCCATGAAAGGTGTTATTATTGCTGATTTTATTGTTATCATTGAACCTAGTTATTAAAAATCCTTATTTCAAAAGATTTGTAGAAGTTGAAACAGCAATCCAGATATGCATAACTTATTAGTTTAAAAAAACTATACAAAACCATAGATGTTTAAAATTAGGAGAAATCACAGGAGTCAACTAGTCTAACGCTCTTACCCACTCACACCCCTTGAAAGTGTCCAAACTCTAGACTTGCTTTTCCAACCCATATGAACATTTGATGTGTCAGTTTCCCAAAGCTAGGCTGGCTGAATCTTCCGATTAGGGACCTAAGGACCTCAAGGGCTTGCATATCTTTTACAAATGCTATGAGATGTAGCCTCCATTCTGATCTGTTCTCCCCACTGGTGATTAGCACTCCAGTTCCATTTAACCAATTAACATTAGTGAACTTTTACAAAGGACTATTTATTTCTGAAATATGGCAAGGATAGAATTATAAACATTTTCCTCTAACCCCTGGGGGTTTGGGGACACATTCTCCTCTGTGCCACTTCAGTCCCTGGGGAAATGGGCTCAAACTTCAAGTAGTTTTAAATAGCATTGCTCCCACCAAGTTTACTCCAAATGCTGCATAGACACTAGATGAGTTCTCCTCTCAACTACTTTAGGCTAGACGTTGAAGTCACTCCTCAAGGCTTTGCTCTTTAACAAAGTCCTGAAGGTTATTCTTATAGGACTAGGGCTGGCTGGCCACAAAACCCAGCATGGACTGCACGCAGCTCCTGAACCCCTGGTGGCTCATCATTCTGACCCACCACAGTACACAAGATAATAGCTGTTTCCAAAACTCCTTCACCTAAAACTGGAAAGAACAAATGCAAAGAAGCAAAAAAAGCAGAGGCTCATATTCATTTACTACCTCTTTACATTATTGTGCCTCTCACCAAAGGAATACTGTATCTCTCAGTCTCCTCTCTGCCATGTGGGTCACCCACCAGAACCAGTTACAGAATGTCTGCGGGTGCTCCAAAGTCCATGTGGGAAATGCATCAGCTGAATGTACTGGTCCTCAGTATTCAAGAAAAGGAGAAAATGATTAGAACAGAGCAAGAAAGTGAGGTACAGAGAAGTAAGCATAATGGGAAGAAATGCAGCAGGACAAGAAATTCAAGCCACGTCTTTTGTCTCCCCTAGCTAAGGTTTGAAAATTGTACTCATTTCCCTAACCAAGGAAAGAATAAAAAGGATTTTGTTTCTTAAAAAAGCAATTTATTTCCAAGTAGGGAAACGAGAGTCACAAAACAAGAAGATCATAGCTGCTTCCATATAGTTACTATCGCAAACTTTATTATGATTACCATTCTTCTTTTAACGACTAAAAGCATAGATCACATCATAAAAATCAGCACACTCTGTAATATCATATTCAATGATTACACCATCTGTACTCACTACATGCCCCTTACCTCTACAATTCTTTTTCTCTCCATGTGAAAATGCATCTCCACGTTGTGAGGAGACAAAAGGACAGTTTTCAAAGCTTGCCTAGGGCACACAAATATCTGAGCCCAGTTCATCCCATTCCAGGGTCTCTCTTCCCATTCTGACCACTTCTTTACCCCTATACTTCCCTTGTTTACTCTGTCCTGATAATTTTCACCTTTCCTTTCAATGGGTAGGTATATAATTTACAAATCAGCTGTATCTCTTCATCTATATTGGGTAATATTATAATTCTCAATAAATTCTCTTTTAGAATGTATACTCTGAGAGGGCAGGGACTGGTTTTTTACCCTTTTTTATACCATCAGAACATAGCAAGTGTCTGGCACATACTAAGTACTTTATAAATGCTTGTTGATTAACTTAAGCTTGTTTTTCCTTTATCAAATCCTCATGAAGTTATATGACAATCAAGTAGAAATTTTAAGACTTCATTGCTACACTTACAACTTACTAAGATAATACCTGTGCATCATGGAGAACAGAATTTTCTAGCATTAAAAATATGTAAATGATATTAAAGGTAATATCAAAAAGTGTGCCTCATGAATGTCCCCTTAGGCTTACCATGCTTACCCCTAGAACCGGTTATCTGCTAACAATGCAAATCTTAAATCATAGGGAAAGAAATTAAAGTCTTTGGATATTTAAGTAACCTTTAATTAATCATTTAATTCTTAAATGCTTTGTTAATCATATTAAAAGAAGTATTATCAATAATTAACATTCTTCATTTTAAAATGGAGATCTATTTTAGGTATGAAGTTACTCTCACCAACAACTTTGCTCATCTTACATTACACAAATATGTCTCTGATTTGTATGAGAAATGGCTATTGTAATCTAAAGTTTAAATACTTTTTACTACTAATTTATAGCCTCCCAGTTCATCACTATGATTCTGGGATCCTGGGCTCTAAACAAACTGTTGTGAAACATAATAGAATCTTAAAATAGGTTCATTTGACTCTTATTCATCTATAACCATAGAGTGGAGTAGCGCCACAGATAAACCAAAATTATTTATATTTTACTTTGTAATGTATTTTGGTAATACACTTCCAGTCAACTTAATTTGACAACCTTTTGTTTAGCATCTACCACACTGTGCCAAGCAGCAACCATGCAGATATAAAGATCTCTTTTCACTTTTTCAGAAAAACTCCTAAAAATAGTAATCTACACTCCATTCCTTCATCCCTTGATCTCTTCTGTATTCCTTGCAACCTGGCTTCCAACTCACTCTCTCTAAAATAAAAGAATGGATGTCTCTAGTGTTCATAATTTTACCTGATAAATCCAATGACTTTTTATCAGTCTGCATCCTTCTTGGCCTCTTTGAAGCATGTGACACTATTGATTATCTATTCCTCCTGTATAATCTCTCTTCTCTAGGTTTTCATGACAATAATTCTCTTCTAGATCTTCTCCTACCTGTTTAATCTCCCTTCTCAGCCTCTGTTACTGGACTTTCATTTTTGCAAATCATGCTAGCTGTGAGTGTTCCCCAAGCTTCCAATCTGGGCCCTTTTCTCTTTCTATACTCTTTCTAGGTGATAGCGTCAGCTGCCATGGGTTCTATTATCTTCTGTGTAGATGCCTCCCATATCTACATGTGTGACTCTAATATATCTCCTACATTACCAATTACCTGCTGTATATCCCCACCTAAACATCCCATAGGTATCTCAAATTCAACATTTCCAAAACAAAACACATTATACACCCCACTCCAGGAAAAACACCTCATTCTTCCCTTTTTCTGTCAAGAGTACCATCATCCATCCAGTCAGTGAGCTTCAGAACCTCAGGACCAACTCCAACTCTTCACTCTCCCTTGTCCCCTGTATTCAAACAGTTACCAATTCTGTTCAATTCTACTTCCACAACTTTGTCCCATTCTTTCCACTCACAGAACCATATGATCTCTACCTTAGTTATGGAACTCAGAGCCTCTCATCTGAACGATCACAATAGCCTCTTTCTAAATTCCCCTTCCCCCCCCAAAAAAAATATATCTTCCAAATAGGGGTCAAGTTGAAACTTCTAAAACACAGATCTGATCATAGCACTTTCCTACCAAAAGCTTCTGAGTGTATTTTCATGGCAAAATACAGAAGAAGCCTTGCTGAGCATGTAAAACTGTCCAGAAAAGACTCCCACCTACTTTTCCATATTTCATATCACTCCCTTTCATGCATTTTCTCTTTCACTCAAAGTGACCTGCTAGTTGTCCTCCACACGTGATATTTCATCTCCATATACAAGTGTCTAAAATGCTCTGTCTTTCTTCATCTCTGCCAGCTCCAAGAATCAGTAGCTTCCTTCAAAGCACAATTCAAATGCCATTGCTTACAGGCAATGCCTAGTGGTCAGAGCTCTCTTTATCTCAAAATAACTTCTATTTACTTACCTGAGTAATGCATGCTCCTTGAGGACAGGGACAATTTCAATTTTGTCTTTGTGACATCAGAACCGAGAATAAGGGAGGTATATAAGTAAACATTTAATAAATGTTTTTTCAAATCGAATTGGAAAGATTTAAAACTTAGAGCCAGGAAAATCTAAGTTCACATCTTGCTTCAGATATTTCCTAGCTGTTTAACTCTGGGCAAGTCACGTAAACTTTTTCAGCCTCAGTGTCCTCATCTGTAAAATATGGATAATAATAGCATCTACATCAGAATGTTATTGTGAGTGTCAAATGAGATAACATGTGAAAAGTACTTTCCAAATCTTAATGCACTTTAAAATTCCAGCCATTATTATTAATTAAATAGTCCTTTCATTCAAGAAGTTTACATTCTCCTGGAAGATATAACATTTACACAGGTAAGTACAAAGTATATACAAAATAAATTCTTTTTAAAAGTGTGAGCAGAGACATTCAACAACTAGATTAGTTAAGAAAGGCTTCTTCTAAGAAGTAGACACAGAGCTGAGCCTTGAAGGAAGTAAATGATTTCAAGAGATTGAGGTGAGGAAAGGGAACATTCTAGCATGATGGACAAAGACTCAGAGGCAGGAAATTGAAATATTTTTTGAAATTAAAAGTGGTTTATATTCTGTGATTTCACACTTTAAAGAAAATTATTCTTTTTTTCCTTCTTGGAAGAGCTCAAAAAGGATTTTATTTTATTTTATTTATTAATAAATTTATTTATTTGTTTTTAGTTTTCAACGTATACTTCCATAAGATTTTGAGTTTTAAATTTTCTTCCCCTCCCTCCCCCTTCCCCAAGAGAGCATGCAATTGATATAGGCTTTACATATACATTCATATTAAATATATTTTCACATTAGTCATGGTGTACAGAAGAATTATAACCAATGACAGGAACCACAAGAAAGAAGAAACAAAACAAAACCAAAAAAAAGAGATAGAGCAAATAGTATGCTTTGACCTGCATTCAGACTCCATAGTTTTTTCTCTGGATATGGATACATTTTCCATTGTGATTCTTTTGGAGTTGTCTTAGATCCTTGCATTGCTGAGAAGAGCTAAGTCTGTCAAAGTTAGTCATCACACAATGTTGCTGTTACTGTATATAGTGTTCTCCTGGTTCTGCTCATTTCACTCAGCATCAGTTCATGTAAGTCTTTCCAGGTTTTTCTGAAGTCCACCTGCTCATCATTTCTTATAGCATAATAGTATGCCATAACATTCATATACCACAACTTGTTCAGCCATTCCTCAGTTGATGGGTATCCCTTCAATTTCCAATTCTTGGCCACCACAGAAAGAGTTGCTATAAATAATTTTGTACATGTGGGTCCTTTTCCCATTTAAATGACCTCTTTGAAATATAGACCTAGAAGTGGTATTGCTGGATCAAAGGGTATGAACAGTTTCATAGTCCTTTGAGCATAGTTCCAAATTGCTCTCCAGAATGGTTGGATCAGTTCACAACTCCATCAACAATGCATCAGTGTTCCAATTTTCCCATATCTTCAACGTTATCATTTTCCTGTTTTGTCATGTTAGACAATCTGATAGGTGTAACGTGGTACCTCAGAGTTGTTTTGATTTGCATTTCTCTAATCAATAGTGATTTAGAGCTTTTTCATATGAGTATAAGTAGCTCAATTTCTTCATCTGAAAACTGCCTGTTCTTAACCTTTGACAAAGAAAATTATTCTGAAATACACTATGAACCCAAGACCATCCTTTCCCATGCCATTCTTACAGTTCATTTCTTAGGAATCTCTATTCCCTGCTAGGTATTGACTACATCAAGTCCCAAGTTGGTATACATATAGGGACAGTTCCCTAAGTTTAGTACCAGCATTCCAAATTACAAATACAATGACTGGAATGTCAAAAGGAAGTTTTATTAAGATAGGGAGGAAAGAATCTTGGTATTGTAAAGGACCTTAGAGGTCATTCAGCCTAACCCCCTGACCAATGCATAAATCACCTTGACAAATAAGCCTCACCATTTGAGTACTTTTTGTGACAGGGAATTTTATACTCTTGGGACAACTTGTTTTTATTATTAGACAGTTCTAATGGTTAGGAAGTTCCCATTTATGGTAATACAGAATCTTTCTCTCTATAATTTATACCTTTTATCCTAGTTTTCTCTTATAATCTGTGCAAAGTAAGGCTAATGCTTCTGTCATACATGCATACATACATATATGTGTATATGTATATTAAATATGTATGTGTATATTAAAATATGTATATTAAATACATGCATACACATACATACACATACATATATGTATATATGACTATTTTATTTTCCCCCAATTATATGTTAAAACAACCATTAAACTTTTTTAAATTTTTGAGTTTCAAATTCTATCCCTTCTTCTCTCTCTCCCTCTCTCCCCTCCCTCCTCCCTGAGATGGTAACCAATGAGATATATGTTTTACATGTGCAATCATGTAAAACATTTCCATATTAGTCATTTTGTACAAGAAGATTTGAATAAAAAAAAGAATGAAAGAAGGTGAAAAATAGCATGTTTCAGTCTGTATTCAGACAATATTAGTTCTTTCTCTGCAGGCAGATACCATGCTTCATCACTAGTCCTTTGGAATTGTTGAGAATACCTAAGTCATTCACAGTTTTTCATTGTGCAATATCACTGTTACTCTGTACAATGTTCTCTTGGTTCTGCTCACTTCACTTTGCATCAGTACATGTAAGTCTTTCCAGGTTTTTCTGAAATCATCCTGCTTATTATTTCTTATAGCACAATAATATTCCATCACAATCATATACCACAGCTTGTTTAACCATTCCCCAATTGCTGGGCATCCCTTTGATTTCCAATTCTTAAAGGCTAATGCTTCTTGCAAATAAAAGCCCTTCAAATATTTGAAAAGCTTTGTCATGTCCCCTTCAAATCCTCCAGTACTTTAAACTCTTCTTCACAGAACAGCATTTTGAGTCCCCTCATTGTCCTGGCAATCTTTCCCTTAACTTTTTTCTAGGTCACTGGCTCCTCTGGAAGGCTGGTAAAAACTATAAATCTTCTCAGAATAATGCTTTTAAATGTATAAAATAAAATTAATTCATGACCCAAATGTATAAAATAAAATTAATTCATGACCCAACAAGAGATAGAGAGCATTACAAAATGCAAAATGGATAATTTTGTTTATGCTATATTGAAAAGTTTTTGTATAAACAAAACCAATGCAACAAATATTAGGCAAGAAGCAGAAAATTGGGAGAAAATCTTTACAACTAGTGTCTCTGATAGATGCCTCATATCTAAAATACACAGGGAACTGAGCCAAATTTATAGGAATACAAGTCATTCCCCAACTGAGAAATGGTCAAAGGATATGAACAGGCAGTTTTCAAAGGAAGAAATTAAAGATATCTATAGGCATATGAAAAAATGCTCTAAATCACTATTGATCAGAGAAATGCAAATCAAAACAACTCTCAGGTACCACATCTCTCCTGTCAGATTGGCTAACATGACAAAACAGGAAAATGGTAAACGCTAGAGAAGATGTGGGAAAATTGGAACATTTTTACTTTGTTGGTGGAGTTGTGGACAGATCCAGCCATTCTGGAGAGCAATGTGGAACTTATGCCCAAAGGTCTATAAAAATGTGCATGGCCTTTGACCCAGCAATACCACTACTAGGGCTGTATCCTAAAGAAACTATACAAGGGGGAAAGGGACCATATGTACAAAAATATTTATAGCAGCTCTTTTTGTGGTAGCAAAGAATTGGAAATCAAGGGGATGCCCATCAATTGGGGAATAGCTGAACAAATTGTGGTATATGAAAGTAATTGAATATTATTGTGCTATAAGAAATGGGGAAGATACAGAATTGATAATAACCTGGAAAGAACTACACGATACGATGTTGAGTGAGAGGAGCAGATCCAGGAGAACATTGTACACGACCACAGACATATTGACGCTGTGATGACTAACTTTGAGAGACTTGGCTCTTCTCAGCAATACAACATTCAAAGACAGCCCCAAAGGCTTCATCATGGAAAGAGCTATCTACATCCAGATAAAAAACTATGGAGTGTGAATGTGGATTGAAGGAAACTATCTGCTCTCTAGCCCTATATTTTTGTTTTGGTTTTGTTTCTTCTTTCTCATGATTCACTCCATTGATCATGGTTCTTCTTTACAGCTGGACTATTACGTAAATATGTTTTAATGTGAAGGTATATGTAGAACACATATCCAATTCCAAGCCATCTTGGGGAGAGGGGGGAGGGGAGGGAGGGGAAGAAAATTTGGAACTGAAAAACCTGCGGAACTGAGTGTTGTAAACTAAAAATAAAAAAAGAAAATTTAATATAAGATTAATCCAATTATATTAAAATATAGTTATCAAAATATAAATTTTAGAAGTTCAGAGATTCACCCCATCTGAGACCTACATCAGCTTCCACTCCTACCAGAAGTCTATCTTGATTCTCATCTCATTTCTCTTACTCCTCTTTGTGAGGGTGCTCTTTGTAAATTACTTTGACTTTGTATGCACACGTTGTTTCTCCCCAAATGGGACACAAACTCCTTGAGGTCAGGTACTGGTTCTTTTCTCCCCAGGGTCAGGCACAGTGCCTGGTACACAAGCACACATGTTGTTGCTGTTTTTGCTGCTTCTGTTGTTGAATCATTTCAATCACATCTGACTCTTCATGACCCCATTTTGCGGTTTTCTTGGCAAAGATACTGGAGTGGTTTGCCATTTCCTTCTCAGCTTATTTTATAGATGAAGAAACTGAGGCAAACAGGGATATAGGTGATATTATTTTCCCCATTTTAGAAATGAGGAAACCAAGGCAGACAGTGGTTGAGTGACTTGCCCAGGGTCAAGCTACATCTAAGTAAGTGTCTGAGGTCAAATTTGAACTCAAGCTTTCCTGACTTCAGCTCTAGCCCTATATCCACTGTACCACCTAACTGCCTGTTATAGCTTAAATGACATTGCTGTGGCTAACAGAAAATAAATAAAGATCACCTGGAGATGATCTTTTCTGTGTTCAAGCTGCTTGATCTTCAGATGATATGCATGCAGTCTATTCAGAAGTCCCTACTCAAAGCCCTTCCCATTTGATAGGGTTTACCATTGTCCATACTCTGCTAGCATAGCATTTAGGAAGCCAGGGCTATGTTCATGCTACAAAAAAAGACATTAGCACAGGATTCAGCTTCATTGGCAGTCATATAAATCTGCAGATTGTGCTTGCAGTTAGGTGAAATCCCAGAGTCTTTCACATACACTGCTATCTAGCCGTGTCCTCCATTTTATACTTGTGCTCTTAAATACTTTAAATCATTACTTCCTTTTGTAAGTGTTCAGAAACTATGATTTAATAATTTATTTTAGAGTATTGCCAAGGCTTGACATCAAATTCATCGATGGATAGTTTGCAGAATATACCTTCTTCTAAATTTTGAGCATCAGTCAGTCAGTCAATCAATAAATGTGTATTGAACACCTATTATGTGCCAAACACTATGCTAACCACTGGCAATACAAAAAGAGGGAAAAGGCAGTCCATGCCCTCAAGGACCTCACAATCTAGTGGAGGGGACAACAAGGGAATAAATATGTACAGCCAAGTTATACTCAGGATAAATGGGAAAAAATTAAGAGAGGGAAGTCATTAGAACTAAAAGGAGCTGGTAGAGGCTTTCTGAAGAAAAAAGAATATTTACCTTTCTATGGGTTTCTAGGATTTTGCCTGTTCTCTACTATATGCGAAGATTATAGGCAGCAGTTCAAAACTCAAATCTGAATATCCTTTCATTACCCTAGTTTATAATTCATACAATTTAGGAATCCTCTACACCCTTCCAACAGCCAGGTGCCTTCTTACTATCGTCTCACCCATTTTGGGCTTCTATTATCTCAATCACATTCGTTCTACCCTTTCCTGTCTGAAGTTCATTTTCCTTAACAGAAAAGGCAGAAGTAAAAAAGCAGGGGGGTGTTGAATAATTAGGCTTTTTCTCCATCATCTTTAATCATCTTCTTTGTTCTTTTTCTGAGAAAGCCTTTATGTTGACCTTAGTACTCTTACAAAACTCATCTTAATCTGAATCTTAGTCTTTCTGCTACTTTTATACAAGTTTGAACAATTGTTCTGCATCCATCCTTGATTATGATCTGTTTCCAGCTTTCCTTGATTATGATGTCTATTTCCAGCTTTTGTACATGTCTTTTGCAAGTCTGAACTTACTCACAAGTTCTCTGTGAAACTACATCAGTCATATCTCCCCCACAGTTAAACTTCTTGAAAAATTTGTCTATATACATTATCTTCACCTCTCTCTCTGTCTCTCTCTCTGTCTGTCTCTCTCTGTCTCTCTCTGTCTCTCTGTCTCTCTGTCTCCTTCCCTCCCTCCTTCCCTCCTTCCCTCCCTCCCTCTCTCTTTCTCCCTCTCCCTCCATTCCCTATGTCTCTGTCTCTTTCTGGTCTCTCTTCTTTGTCTCTGTCTCTCTCTTTCTCTCTCCTTAACCCTTTGCAGTCTCAATCCCACACCCATTATTCTAACAAAGCTACTTTCCCAAAGGTCACCTACTATCTCCAAATCACCAAATCCAATGGCTTTTTCTTCAGTCCTCATCCTCTTCGATCTCTTTGCACCATTAATACCTATCCCCTACTGAATACTCTTCTGTCAAGATACAATAAACAGATCTATCAATAAATTGCTGCTCTGCCCCTATCCCTTCACTACTAAGAGGTACTTCTGCCATGAACTCTGATTGGGTTCAGTGTTGGAGGAACCTGACTTCCCTAAAAGAGAATTTAGATTCCTTTTCTCAGACTATTTGGTTTATTAATTCCTCAACCTTAGTGCCTGGGCAGAAGGATTAGGTTTTGGTTCATGTCTAGAGGAGAATAGACATATAAGCAATGTACAATATAAGTCAGGTATTTATTTCCTCCAAGAAATATAAAAGCTAAACACAAAACACTCACAAATGCTCATTGAAAGTGACAATCCTTTCAGATTATTTGAACCCCAATAATATCAAAAGCATCCAAACTGCTTTTGCTCTATTCTAAAAACGCCCCTTTTTGTGTCAGCAACTTCAAAGACCAGATAAGATTGACAAGGGGTATCTTTCCTGTTGGTGACAGGATGTCTGCAGCCAAAATAGTGGGATTTCTCTTATCTTGATATTCTAGGGACATTTGCATCTTGGGATCATAAACTCTAAGTGACACTACCTTGTCAATTGTCTTGTCCAACTAAGAACTTCATTTCTTATGATATGGAGATAATAAAGTTGAGTAACACAGACACGTTGAGTTGGGACTAAAAATGTATTTAAACTTTCTCATTTCTTTGTTCAGACAGTTAGAACTTAAGTTCTGGCTCCTTGTACATACAAGTAAGCTAGCTTCACTAGCTTTAAGGGAATAAACATCATGAATTTACATATCACCTAGCTTGTTTGCCTCCTTTAACCAAACTTTCAGGTAGACGAAAGAAAGACTTAAGATTTAATAAATTAACATAACTATAGTTATACTTTCCTGGGAGGGATGTAAGAATGTTCAGGGAATACTAGAACCTCTGGTATGAGGGCTTGCCAAGTCCTTCTCTGCTTATAGACCTTTGCTGTCCATCTGATGCTGAACTCTCACCCGTGGCCCTGAGAAGCTATAGCATGTACAGCGGCCATACCCTGCCAAAACCATCTTGGCAGACAGGCCAAACCAAGTTAAGGATAACTGACAGGCCTGAAACCTGCTGGTGAGTTAAAGGGATGTCTACCCTAAGCATGTGCAGACTTCTCTTGGTAGAATGGGCTGATAGGAACAATTTGTCCTGATGGCCATGAAGGTGGCTGAAGCAGGAACTATAGTGCACTTAGAGCTTGGTCAGACATTGAAGATGCCAAGGTGGTGCACTTTGCCCTGGGCCATTACCAGTCATCTTGACTTTTGTCTTGCCACTGGACTTCATTGACTCAGGAAGAGAAGGTGAGGCTGATGACTTTGTTCAACTCTGCTTTACTTAAATCGAATTCACTCCCAAGTTAAGATATCACAATGCGATATGATTGATTTTAGTATTGATTGAAGGTCTTCCCCATGCATTCAATAGGTCTCAGGAGAGACGAGGTGGGAAAGCCTGATGACGTCTTTGTTTGTAAGTAGCCTAAAGCCCCTACTTCTACTTACTACGTGTTAAGCACATGTGGGTGTGAAGCCCTCAGGACCCTAACGGGAGTTGCTAAGTCCAGAGCCAATGGTATGTGCACTGAGTTCTGGTCAATCATGAATTCAGCCAATCAGAGACCTGAGGTCTAGCCAATCAGATGCTGGCTAGGACCGTATAAAAGGAGAGCCTAGAATCCAAGGGAAGCAGAATTGAAGGGGAGCAGAACTGAGAGCAGCAGGACTGAGAGGAAGACATTGAGGCAGCAGACATCAAGAGGGCACTGAAGAGTAGACATTGAGAGAACCAGCATTGGCAGAGCTGTAGGAGAATGCTGAGCAGAGAGTTAGGATTTGTGAGTGATTGTTTACAAGAAGGCCCTAGAAGAGGGGAAGGTTACAGGATGACTTGGTTCCTTGCTATAATACTGTGTTATAATTTCCTTGTTACTACATTGAGGTGGGCTTACTGGTTTTGGAATATAATTACTGCTATATTGAATTGGGGGTATTGGTTCTCAGATTTGATCCTCTGGGGTCTAAATAAATGTTATACTTCCTCTGCCTTCTACATAGAGAATATTTCATACTTGGCAATCCTGAACTATTCAGTCATGTTCATGGTCATCCTTGAGGTCATGAATCTTGCCTTACTGATATATTGATCTTCTTCAAAAATGAAGGATGAACAATAACTCTCCAGGGAGGTTAATACTTAAACCTCACCTAAGTAGGCACTTTATATTTCACCTGGGTTTAGCACTGTTTGCTGAGGGTAGATGTCCTCTGGCAAGCCAGTCGAGGACTTGGGCTCCTCATTTCTGTGTTAATTATATGCTCCAAGAGTCCTGGAATAATTTCTCCCTTTGCTTCTTTGCTGCCCTCATGAACTTAAATGGTGACTTCCAAGCCTGAGCATATTCATCCTGGAGGTTGATATTCATTCACCTAACATGAAAGAACAAACACAGAAGAGGCAGTCTAAAATCTCAGGGTTGTCTAGGCAGAACAAGGGCTTTTGATGCTATGTGTTCACAGCCTGATGGTGCCCAGGATGAGAGAATAGAGATAGAAAACAGAGGCCCACAGGAAGAGATGTTATCTAGAACATGGAAAGAAAAGAGACTTAGAGACAGGGTCACTCCCTTTTGTTAAGTCCACTGAATCATTGGCCCTTCCTACTCCATAAAGCCAATAAAGGAACTGTATTGGCATCTCAAAGAGCCAAGAACCCTTAGCAATGAATAAGGCACACGTGGTTAACTGGAAGCAAGAAGGGAAGTTCTATCAATGTTCTGGGCAAACCCCATTTCCACTCCCCTTCTTAAAAAGTGATGGCATTCAAAATGAAATTAGGCTCTATTAAGGATATTTGACAGATTGACTAATCGCATTTCAAATACTAAATAATTCTGTTTTGCCATTGGTCCCATCTTCTGTCTCAAAAAACAATGCTCATTTGTAAGTCTTTTAAAAAGACTTCTGTTTAGTTTTAAGTGATAATAATCCAGAACAAAAATTTTCCATTAGGATATATTAATTTGCTAGCTCAGTGATCTGTATATCAATAGGTTATAATTTGTATGTCATAAAGATGGTCCATTGCCTGGAGAGAAATTTTAACCTTTTTACTTCGAATTCGCAAGCTGCTGAATTTAGTAGTGGTTTGATTTCTTTAGACAAAAGCTGATTTTCATGTTGCAAGCAGACAAGAGAGGTATAATGGATATAATTAATTCAGCCACCAACTTTCAAATCATTTCTGTTTTCTAATCAAAGTTCCAGGTGTGTCACTGTGTAAAATACAACTTTACAACATCTTTTCTCTCTTCCTTTTTCTTTCCACTCTCATCCATCCTTCCCTGTCATTCCTTCCATCTCTTCTACACACTGAAATACTTTTGATATGCAAACACGTGTGTTCTCTAAATAAGGTTATCCACCAAGACTGTCACAGATGTTTTTAGATATATTTTTCCCAATCCAGTAATTCCACACTTGTGTTTATACAGCTGTTCAGAGAAGAGACACTATTTCAGCAGCTGTTGAGTGGCTTTCTATCGCCTGAAGATTCACTCAACCTGCCATTGGGCCAGAAGGTTACAAATAATGGGAGTGAGAATTTAAAATGTGGTTGGGGATGAAGGGGATGTTGTGACAGATAAACGGAGAGGGACAAGTTAGTGAAGGGAGCGAACACAAGGAATAGAAATGAAGGGAACTGATTTTAAAGAAAATATCAAACCATTTTCAAATATGATGGGAAAATGCAAACTCCTACCTAGCAGTTTAACACAGCACCTGAAAACCTAATGTGAAAACTTCATAAGAAGTACAATGATTGAAACAGGGAGGAGGCCACAAGGAAAAGCTGCCAGTCCTGGACATTTTACAACAAATAGAACTACACCCTCTTTCCTTCCTATTAGAATGATTCCAGATAGTTAGCTGTATAGTAGGCATTCCAAGTGTCAGTCAAAGACTTTCTTCAGAAGAAAATTGTTTGAATCCTACATCATATTTCACAGACCCTTGGAAAAGGTGAGATAAAATTAGCCAACAATTCCAGAATAGCAAATCCTGTTGATAGTACGACACAGAGGAAATGCTTTCTTGATACTTATCATGTGTTATTAGCATTTGTAATCTGGCTTTGACATATCCTTTACCATTTTAAAGTACTTTGTGTCCTTTTGCTCTGTTTTCCTGCCTCCACAAATATATGCTGTTTCCCATGCCCGGGATATACTTATTACATTAAGAGAGGCCTACCACCTCATTTCTCAAACATAGAGCCGTTCTCCAATTGACAAATGATCAAAAGATATGATCAACTTTCAGATGAAGTAATCACAGCTATCTATAGCCATATGAAAAAATACTCTCACTATTGCTTGGAGAAATGCAAATTAAAACAATTCTGAGGTCCTACCTCATACCTATTAGATTGACCAATAGGGTTGGAGGGGATATAGGAAAAAAAAATGCCAAAAATACAAAAAGAGAGAGAGAGAGACCTACTAGCTTCCAAATAAGGAGGTACTCTATTCAAGTTAGACCACATATGCAGTATTGTATTTAGCGGGGTATACAGTGTGTTCAAGAACTAATACCTCTGGTGTGGGGGCCTTGCTGAGCCCTTTTCAGGGCTGCTCATCCACCTTTGGTGTCTTCCTGGCACTCAACTCTCACTTGCGGCTCCAAGAAGCTGTAGCATGTACAGCAACCACACCCCAGCAAATTGTCTTTGCAGATGGGCTAAATCGGGTTGAGGATAACTAAGAATCCTCAAACCCACCAGTGAATTCGGAGGTGTCTACCCCAAACCTGTGAAGACTTCTGCGTACAGAATGAGTAGATGAGAGCAATTTATTCCAATGGCCATGAAAACAGCTGAAGCAGGATGTGGTGGAGCGCTTATATATTGGTCAGTCATCAAAGATGCCAGGCTGGATTTAAACTCTAATCTCCCCAACTCCAGGCCTGGTGTTCTATTCACAGTGCCACCTGGCTGCCTAATGAATCTATGCCACTTGGGGCTTGGTTGTTGGAACTGGAAACGTTTAACCTGGTGGAGAAAAGACTCAGGGGGTAGTGTGGTGGTGATAGTTGTGGGAGATTACAGTGTGAGTGTTTGAAGGACTGGTTTGTGTAAGAGATTTGGGACTTGATAAGGCAGCCAGGCAGCACAGCGGTTAGAGCGCTGAGCCTAGAGTTAGGAAGACTCCTCTTCCTGAGTTCAATTCCAGCCTCAGATATTTACTAGCTGTGTGACCCTGAGCAAGTCACTTCATCCTGTTGGCCTCCATTTCTCATCTATAAAATGAGCTGGAAAAGGAAATGGCGAACCACTGCGCGAAGAAACTCCAAATGGGGTCATGAAGACAGGATTGAAAAACAACTGAATGATAATATTAGACTTACCCTGTTTGTTCCTAGAGAGCAAAGAAGGAAATTTAGGTTTGGTGTCAGTAACAAGTGGTGCTGTCAAAGAATGGAATGGACTATCTTGAAAAGTGCTGGGTTTCCCTTTATTAGTAGAGATCTTCAAGCAGATGCTAGAGACCATTTGCTAGTTCAGGAAACTCTACTTTCTCCTGGGGGACGTCTTCACATACTTGGGATAGACACTCCCCCAACTCACCGATGGTCTGGAGACCTGTTAGTTACCCTCAGACTGGGTTAGCCCGTCTACGTCCACAGTTCACCAGGGTGTGGCCACTGCCCCTGCTGTAGTTTCTCGGCACCACAGGTGAGAGTTGGGTGGTGTAAGCACCAAAGGTGGATGAGCAGCCGTGAAAAGTGCTCGGCAGCCCTCAAGCCAGAGGTGCTAGTCTTCCCTGACATCCGTACGCCCCACTTTTTATTATAGTTACTTGTCTACATATAACTCTAATGCCTTCCCCATGGCATCACAGGATCCTTGAGGGTACAGACAATGGATTATTCTTTTTTGCATCTCTATGGCTGAAATGCACTCACTCCTCATCTCTCTCTCTCTCTCTCTCTCTCTTTCTCTCTCTCTCTCTCTCTCTTGGTATTCCTGTTTTCCTAAATAGCAAAAGTGCCACCTGCATTTTGTCTTTCCTGATTCCCCTAGCTGCTAGTGCACTCTCTCTCCAAACCACCCATTTAATTACTATGAATACTTTGTATTCATTTTGTACATTTCATATGTACAAATAATAATAATGATAACATCTTTGTCATACTTTCAGATTTGCAAAATGCTTTACAAATAATATCTCATTTGATCCTCCTCGCAACAACATTGGGAGGTAGTTGGTATCGTTGTCACCATTTTATAGACGAGCAAACTAAGGCAGATCGAGGTTATGATTTGCCCAGGATCAGATAGCTAGCAAGTGACTGATGATGGATTTGAACTCGGGTTTGTGCCTCCAGCTTCAAAATGCTATCAACTGCACAACCTGACTTCCATATGCATATGTGTTTTCCATATATGTATACACACATTTCTAGATATATTTATCCATAAATGTTGTCTTTCCTTTTCGAATGTAAGCTTGAGAACAGGGGCTGTTTCACTTTTATTTTTATGTCTCCAGTGCTTAGCATAAAACACCAAAGAGGGGCAAAGAGCCTGCTTTCTTGACCAAGGTATATCACCCCACAGAACTTTAGACCATGTAAGATAGTCAGCAGATCTTTGTTTAATTCAACATACATTTATCTCATGCCTATTGTTTCTAGAATTCTGTGCTAACTACTAGAGGAAATACAAAGTTCAGATAAGACACAGTCCTTGAGCTTGTAAAGTCTGGAAAATGAATAAAACACAGAAAACTATAATATTTAAAATCCTCTCTTGTAATCCTTATTATAATTATTACATAAATGCATTAAAAAGTTGCAAAACAAAGTGCTGTGTGTGGACTGAAAAGCAAATAGGTTACATCACTCCCTCCTGTTCCTCAAGCTTCAATGGAAAAATCAGTAGCAATGCAAGGATTATTAGACTTTGTGCCTGCTGAGTCTCCATAGTAATAAATGCTGAATAGAACAGAAACTCGATACCTGATCAGTACGTAATGGCACTATTCTGGAACCATTTGTACGTACAACAACCTCGAATGCCCTTTTTTGGTAAGAAGCAAAAGATGCTATTAAAAGATTAAAAGTAGTAAAAAGAAATAATAACTGAAACTTATTTTCTATTTATATCATCAAACCACCTCTAAGGTTAATACCAAGATGAAAAGATTACTTTATTTCCTTGCTGCAGAGTAATCTAATTACCTTTAGGAAGGTAAGAGTTATTGGTATTTTTTTTACTAGATCTGTTATTTCATTGAAGTATGGTGCTCTGGGTAAGGAACACTCTATACTAGGCCGGCACAACGTGTGGCCTGAAGGCCACTTGCGGCCCACCAAAGGATTTCAGGCAGTCTCTGAAAAATGTAGAGCACGTAAAAGAAAGTAAAGATGTAAAAGAAAGTAAAGATGTAACGAGTGCTTTGTCCATGACCCGCTTAACCTGCCTTCCACTAGTCACTATTGTGCCTATCATGTAAGTTGGTGGGTGGGTTGCCACTGTGCATTCCCTCCTGTTTGTCATGTGACCCACAGCAACCAACCATTGGTCAATCTGTCTCTAGTCTGAGAGGAGCGATTTCCTGATAAATAAAAATTTTAAGTAATAAGTGTAATTAATTGATATTAATTGAATTTTCCCTCTTTAAAATATGGTTTATTTACAAAATAGTTTAATCATTAATTATAACTTTACGTGGAAAGTGAAAAAGCGCTCAAATCCTGTCTGTGGCCCAAAGAAATTTAGCCTATTTTAATTTTGGCCCCTCCCTACTGCCCAGTTGTGCAGGTCTGCTCTATACCAGTACAGCTTCTCCATGTCTCTCTAGTTTGTAATCAGTTGCCTGGGGTAGTGTGAGGTCACGTGTCAGCCACTATGTGTTAGAGGCTGGACTCTACAATGCTGCTTCACAATATATTTTATCATCTACAGGGTGTCCCTAAAGTCTGGACACATAGGCAAAATTGCATATTTCGAAATATTTGGAATATTAACAAACCTTAGCCCCCTTGACCTCTTTTTCTGGGGTATGCTAAAGGAGAAGGCGTACTCAATGAAAATCACAGATGCAACACACTTGATTGAACTCATAAAGAGTGAATGTGCTAAAATTGACAGCAATGTGGAGTTATTGCATCATTCATGTGAATCTTGCAAAGCGCACCAACCTTTGCATCACAAATGATGGAAACCATATTGAAGATGTTATTTATTAACATTCCAATTAAATAAAATGTTGTTGAAAATTTCATTCATTTCATTTCTTGAAAATGTGCATTTTTGCCTACATGTCCAGACTTTAGGAATACCTTGTATTATAACATTATATTATAAAGATGATATCTCCTCAGATCTTTTAAATTGAGTTTCTTATTACCTCTTTTTGTGATAACAATTCAAGTAACACATGTTCCACAACAATGAAGATATCCAATCCATGCTAAATAATCACTTTAAGGATGGACAAAATCCTACAGAGGGGATTCATACTTCAGGTAAGGACTGACCTAAAAGATTTCTGAGGCTCTTCCCACTAGAGAATACTATAATTCTGTTTCCACTTTGCTGAAGAGGAACATGATAATTCATAGTTATAACTGGTTGCCAATTAAACATACAAGTTCTACTGTGCACAGACAAAATTAAAGCTCAATGATTTGGTCCAAATAGAATATAGCTAGGAATTCTGGAACCTGTATCAAATTTATTTCGGAAGTAGGTGGGTCTTAATCAGGCGTTTTAACATTGCTGTCATTGAATTTGTTTTTTCAAATATTTTAACAGCTATATTTCAATATAATTGGTTTCTTTTGTAATGCTATGTATTTTACACATTTAAAAGCATCATTTGTAGAAAGGTCTATAGGCTTGCCAAAGGGGTCCATGACCCAAAAAAGGTTAAGAGCCCTAGTCTAAAGGTATAACCACTTCAGTGAGTAGTTAAGTAAACCAGAGACAGAGATCATAGGAGTTAGGGAGGTTGAAAAACAGGAACTCAGGATATTTGAAGGGTTACAGGGCCATAGGATGGTGATAAAGATTAGGAGACTGGACTTTTGGTACAGAAGGGAGAAGAACCCCCACTGGAAGTCCTTTTATATCAACAACAAAGATCTAGACAGAATAGAATAAACTTTAAAGGAGACAAGGTGGTATATAAGCACTGGTAGCAGAGGGAGGATGTGAAAGTAGCATTGAGGATTAAGGTCTATGTCTACTCCCAACATGGTGCACTGGAAAGATGGCTGGATTGGAGAAACCTGGGTCTGAATCTCCACTCTGAAATTTACTACCTAGACGAATAAATGCAAGTTACTTGATCTCTCTGTGCCTCAGCTCCTCATCTGTAAAATAAGGAAATTGGATGAGATGGCATCCATGATCCCATCTAGTTCTAAGTATATAATACAAGGAGCAGACAGGCATAGGAACCCCAGGAGTGACACCATCCCCTAGACTTAGGTCCAGTCCTGCTTCCAGCCCAACCCTCATAGATGTTATGCAAGGAAGCAACGTTTTTGGAGCAAGGGCCAGCATCCCCACCAAGTGCAGGCAAGCCAGCCAAACTAAAGCAGCAAGGCCACCATGAGGAAAAGACAGAAGGCAGCATGTGCCAAATAACCACCACCATCTTTACTACCATCTCCCTTACGGTCCTGATTGGGATAGCCCTGGACCATCAACTGCTTAAGAGCATTGATAATAGCACTGCTTTCAGCCCAGGGTCCTAAAATATCAGATTGGGAAGCAACCTCTGTGGAGATATAGCCTGGCAACTGCTCCTACAGATGCCACAGTCTCAGCTACTGAAGATCCAGAAAACAAAGTTCTTGATACCCAAGCCCTTGACACTGTTAAATGGTTCAACATCAAAAACTAATGAGTTTAGCAGTAGAAATAACATTAAAGACAAACCATTAACATTTGCTTTGCCAATTCACCCAAAGGACCATGGGACTTTTCCATATGACTTGCAGCTGAAACCTTCCATTAGAATATGAGCTAGGATCAACTTAATTTTCCACTTGTATCCTCAGTGTGTAGCACAGTACTTTACACACAGTAAGTACTTAATAGATGTTTTATTCATTCATTTACTCACTTTTTCAATAGAGTAGTTTAGAGCCCAAGCAATTTCTGGATCTGGCAGAAGGGAGATGGTATAAGCCCACCCAGGCTGCTCCCAAAGGGGCAGGAAGGACCTAGGGATGGGAATACTTTTGTTACCACTCTAGGCACAAAAGAGATGAGGAAGAAGTACCTCCAATGGCTTTCTGAACAGCCTTTTAACTTGTAGCTTAGTTCTGGTTGCCTTGCCAGTTACACTTCTGAAACAATTGACCAGATCTAGAAAATATCTGTTAAAACCAACAAGCAAATGCCAACTCTAAAGGAGCCTTGCAAATTGCCATTTCCTTCTGCACAAATAGAAAAGGATGATGATTTCTTTCATTTTCTTGAAGAAGCAAATCACCCATAGATGCTTCTGACAGTGGAAAAAATGCCCAAGAGAACCTGGGACAGGAAACCCTTAAACAAAATGTGTTTGGTCAGCATCAACATTCTGCTACCAAGATTTCTCACCTTGGGGCTTACAAACTTTTAAAAATATGTACTTTTTATAACTCTGATTCAAAGTAATGAGTTTCCTTTGGAATCCTATGCATTTACAAACATGCTGAGCAAGGGTCCATAGACTTTACCAGACTGCCAAAAGGAACCAAGCCCCCCCGCCCCAATATTAGGCAATCATCTTTAGAACCAGTTACTATGAAACTTTAAATTAAATTACATCTTCTTTGTGGAGTTTCTATCTTCCAAAGAACTCAGGGTTCTCCCATAGCCATTACCTCCGTCTTCACAACACCTCTGTGACAAAGGCAGAGTCAATAATTATTACAGTGGATACACGGAAACTCAGAAAGATTAATACAGATACTCACAGTCACATAATGATTCCATGATAACCTTGGTTGTTTGACCTATACACATATATGAACACATATTTGTGTGTGTTTGTATACACATTTATCAATATTACAACACCTTTTTTGTTGTTCTGGACCTGTGGTTTCATTGACATAGGTAGCTGCCAATGTAGAACTTCTTCTACTAATGCAGATTGGTACCTGCTCTGCCATTTAGAGAATTGCTTGGGATACTGAGTAGTTAAGTGACTTGCCTAGGGTCACACAGCTAGTCTGTGTTTGAGGTGGTATTTAAGTCTAGGTTTTTCTGATTCTGAGGCCAGCTCCCCACTATGGAATCTACAACATCTTCAGCACATAAAAATGTGTTTTGAGTCTATCCCTTTGTATGCCATAAGACAAACCACAGTTGTAAAGAAGTTAATCCCTTATGGAAGGCTATTGAGTAAGTGAATAAACAAGCTGGACATTGCATCCTGTCTTGATAGTCTTATGCTTTAAGTGCTAGACAACATTCTCTCTGTTTCGTTAACACTGATGCCAGTCAGGGAATAACCTGAGGGTTAGATCCTTGGCAAAAACCCCAAATAGCAATGAATGTCAATTTTTATCATGATTAGAACCAGGAGATACAGCCATTTCTTTCTTGTAAATCTGGAAAAACACTTCTAAATTTCAGCCACTATTCAGAATGAACTAAAGGGGTCTATCTCACTGTAAGAGGCTATTTTTAATACAAGTCAATTCAAAGGAGATATGCAAGAAAGTAAAGAAACATAAAATACCTCTTTCCAGGAGTATCAACAAAATTGTTGAAAAAACTCTTGGTTATAAAGCATTTTCAGGTTGCAAAATACTTTATATGCATTATATCATTTAATCCTCACAACAGATTTAGTGCTAGAGCTATTATTCTTCTTGTTTTTATTAATATGGAAAGTGAGCTTGGGAAGGGTTAGTTAAATTGTCCAGGGCCACATAGTAAGTAATTGTCAGATATGGGATTCAAACCTAGTTTGAGGCCAGATAATCTGATTCCAAATATGGTGGGCTTTCCAATAGAATGAACAAAAGAATACACAATATCTTGCTAATAAAAGTCACCTGAATGCCCAATATCTGTTTATACATTAAACATTTATCAAAGTGTTTTCATTATGTTATACATCCAACAGATTTTCCTAGGTACTTTTCATATTAGTTATATCCTTTACTTTTTCCAAAGATCTGTGAGTTCACTGGCATGGGTATTCCATTCACCAATGAAGACCATAATCTCTCTATTAGAAGATAGTTTTCATGAGTTACTGTGGTCTAAAAATAGAGATACAGACATAGATGTAGACGTATATATAGACATAGACATAGACATAGACATAGACATATATAGATATAATCACTTGGGAGTCAGCCCTCCTATAAAGTCTTTCTACAACACAATGAGGAATAGAATTAACATTACTACCTGTGTGACTTGGGCTTATTAAACTTCTGTTAAACTTCCTTGAGCCTCAGTTGTCTCCTTTGTAAAATGAAGTTGGATTAGATGGTCTCTGAGGTCCCTTCTAGCTCTAGATTTATCATTCCATAATCCTATTTTAGTGAAGGATGATAAATAATTTAGCAATTGTTAATAATCCCACGTATTCTCTGAGATCTATACTGGAGACCAGTATATATTGTAAGCAGTTCAGGCTAAAGCAATCTATTCATGGAACCACAGTTTTGGGGATGGAAGGAACCTCAGAGCCATACCTGTCAGCTTCTCTGACAAATAGTCATCCATTTGTTGCTTGAAGATCTCTTTCTAGGGGAGCCCATTATCTTCCAAAGCAGTCCATCTCATTTTGAATAGCTCTAATTGGTAAGAAAGATTTTTTTTCTTTTTATCAAGACTAAATGTGCCTCTTTAGAACTTCCACTCCTAATTCTACCAAATGGGGCTAAATCTAGCCCATTAGATTATGAGCTGCTCGAAGGCAAGGACTATTCTTTGCCTCTTTTTGAATCCTGAGTGCTTAGCACCCTGGCTGGTACATGGTAGGTGTTTAATATATGTTTATTTACTAACTGACTAATCTCTCATCTACATGAGAGAAATTCAAATGCCTAAAGACTGCTTGATCCCTTCCAAAATCTCTTCTCTAGACTAGTTCATTCAGCCAGTCCTCATATGTCATGATCACAAGATCCTTCAATATCTTGGTTTCACCCCCTGGACATTCTCCAGCATATCAACAAGATATTTTATAAAATATGACACTCAAAAGTGCATACATTACTCTGGATATAGTCTGAATATCACAACTATAACTTCCCTAAGTCCTGTTCATTAAACTTCTTTTATAGTAGCCCAAGATTGCATTGGTTTTACCAGTTACCATATCACACCGTTGAATCATTTTAAACTTGTAGTCCACTGAGACCCTAAGATAGTTTTCAGATAAATTGTTCTCTAGCTACACCTCCCCTGCCCTCCATTTATGACATTGATTTTTTGAACCAAGGTGCAAGCTTTCACATTTAATTCACATTAAATTATACCTTATTTGGTTTGGCCTAAATGTCAAGCCCGTCAAGATCTTTTTCTATCCTTATTGCCAACCAGTCTGCTAACTATCAGTCCCAGTATTATTACTTCTGTAAATCTGGTAAGTATGCTATTGATACCTTTATCTGAATTGCTGACAAAATGGTTAAACAACATGGAGCCAAACACAGATCTTCAGGCTTTTTATGAATGACAGACATCCAAAATGACATGGAACCATTAATAACTATTCTTTAGGCTTGACTATTTGACCTCTTTTTAACTTACTTACTTATATTATTATATGGCCCTAACCTCTCCATTTTTCTCATAAAAAGAGCACGATACTTTATCAGTGGTAAGGTTAGCCAGGTGCAAATTGTTTTTGATGAGTCTGTGACATTTCTGGTTGATTACTGCTTATTTTTTTTTACTAACTATCCTTTTTAATAATGCATCCCAGAATTTTGTCAGGAGTGAAAACCAAGGTCACTAGGATATAGCTTTCATATTACATTCTCCTCCATTTAAAAAAAATTATACCAGTTACCCTTTTCACTCATTTTGTACCTCTTCTGTTTTCTTCACAACCTGGCTCCAACCTAATTTTCCAGACTTATTATGCATTAAGTGCTTATTATACATTAAAAGGTTCATTCTTTCGTACTGCCAAACTGGCCCCTTTGTGCTGCTATGAAATTGCAACCCTCCTCCCCTGGCCTTAGTACAGTCTGTCACTCATTCCAAGAATGTACTCCCTCCTCACCCCTGCTTCTCAGAATCCTTCCTTTCCTTCAAAAATGGCACAAATACAAGCTTTAAGGAGTCTTTCCTGACCCCCCCAGCTGCTATGCATTCTCCCCAAAAATTATCCTGTGTTTATTCTGTATATATTTTCTATATATGTATAAATCATTTGTACAATTCTCCCCCAAGAGAATGTGCCTTCATTGAGCTAAAGAACTATTTCACTTCGGTGCTTCCCAGAGCCAAGATAGTGGAATAAGCAGTAAACTGCTGCAATTCTCCCATACTCAACTCCAAACAACCATTAAAAAGCATCCCAAGACAAATCCTGCAACAGCAGAACCAGCAAAAAGACTGGTGAAACAATCTTTTAGCCCAAGAAACTTGGAGAATCAGCAAGAAAGGTCCATCTGAGTCCAGTGAAAGGGTAGTACAGCCCAGAATGGGAAGCATCCCAGCAAGCCAGCAGCAAGCCCCACCTCAGCAAACCAACAGGAGATCCCAGGTCCCAGTGTGATGGAGCAGGCAAACGCCAACACCAGGATATCCCACATGCTTTACCATAGCCAGAGGAATGGGGTAGACTTCAGCTCTGAGAATCACCACATGCTTCAGCACAGCCCTGGACAAACAGATGTACTCCTACCCTATGGGTGCCACCAGCCAGCACTGGCTCTGCCATCCCTCAGTGTAGTCCCAGGCAGACAGGTGGCTTCCAGTGGCCTAACCCCACATGCTTCAGTATAGCCACTGGGAAATGCAGAAACACCCCACCAGGCTTCAGCAGGTGCCAGACACCACCACTAGGACCCCAGTTCAGCACCTGGTAAGCTTCAAGATCCCTATGGCCTCCAGCAATGTCAGCCATCCCCCACCCCACCCCCACAGCACAGCACCAGACATAAGGGTCCCCCATGGGCCTCAGGGCACCATCAGTGAAGCACCAGATAAACAGCCAGGGCCACTAGCACAAGAAGTGGGAGACAGTGCCATTTCCACCTGGGAGCAGAGCTCAGATTTAAAAGAAAGTAAAAAGGCCAAAAAGCAGGGTGGGGCAGTGTTGAGTAGAAAACAACAACAAAAAAAGAATCTGACCATAGAAAATTACAATGATGGGGAAGACCAATATGCACACTCAGAAGAAGACAACAATGTCAAAATGCCTATAAGCAAAACCACAAAGAAAAACGCTAAGTGTCTCAAGCCCAGAAAGATCTCATGGAGGACCTGAAAAAGGAGCTTAAAAATCATATAAGACAGACAGAAGAAAAATTGGGAAAAGAAATGAGAGTGATGCAAAACAATTTTTAAAATGAATCAGCAGCCTGGAAAACTGTTTAAAAAGTAGAATTGGCCAAATGGAAAAGGAAATACAAAAATCCACTGAAGAAAACAACACCTTAAAGAGTACAATTGGCCAAATGGGAAAAAAGCACAAAAGCTAATCAAATAAAACAACACCTTAAAAGTTAGAATTGAGCAAGTGGAAGCTAATTACTCTATGAGACATCATGAATCAATCAAACACATTAAAAAGAATGAAAAAAATGGAAGAAAATGTAAAGTACCTCATGGAAAAAGCAATTGACTTGGAAAATAGATCCAGGAGAGACAATATCAGATTCACTAGACTACTTGAAAGCTGTATTCGAAAGGAGGACCTGGATAGCATCTTTCAAGAAATTATCAAGGAAAACTGCCCTGATGTCTTGGAACCAAAGGGCAAAATAAGCACTGAAAGAATCCACTGATCACCTCATGAAAGAGACCTTATAGCTAAATTTCAGAACACTCAGGTCAAGGAAAAAATACTACAATTGGCTAGAAAGAAAGAAGTCAAATACCAGGGAGTGACAATCAGGATCACATAGGACCTGGCAGCTGCAACATTAAAGGATTGAAGGTCATGAAGCATGATATTCTGGAGGGCAAAGGAACTAGGACCAGAACCAAGAATCACTTACCTGGCAAACTTAAGCATAATACATCAAGGGGAAAAAAGTCACTCAACGAAATAGAAGTATTTCAAGCCTTTATAAGGAGAAGACCAGAACTAAACCAAAAATTTGACCTCTAATATCAAAACCCAAGAGAAACATAAACAGGTAAAAGGGAAAAGTAAACATAAGGGATTCAATAGATCTAAACTGTTCACATCCCTACACAGGAAGACAGTTCTTGTAACTCTTAAAAATTATATCACTACCAGTACAGAGAAAAGGAATATACATAGAGGATTCGGGTATAAGGTGAATTTGATAGAATGACATAAAAAAATTAAGGGATGAGAGAGAGGAGTGCAAAAGGTGCTGAAGGTACAGAGAGGTAGAATAGGGTAAATTATGTCACATGAAGAGGCAAGAAAAAACTATTATAGAGGAGGGAAAGATGTGAGAGTGGACGATGGGCATCGCTTGAACCTTACTTTCATACAGTAAGTTGAATATAGAAATCTATCTTACCAGACAGGGAAGTAAGATTAGAGGAGATAAAGTAAAGGTGGGGGTGGTGAGGACTGACATGAGGGAGGGCAGATCAGGAAAAGTGGTATTCAGAAGCAAAACACTGGTGAGGTGGGAAAGGGTGAAAGGAAAGAGAGGACCAACAGGAGGAAGAATAGGAAAGAGAGAAATATGTAGTTAGTGATCAGAACTGTGAATGTGAATGAAATGAACTCTTCCCATAAAACGGAAGCAGACAGCAGATTGGATCAAAAACCAGAATCCTACAATATGCTGTTTACAAGAAACACGCTTGAAGCAGAGAGACTCACACAGAGGAAGGGTAATGGACTGGAGCAGAATCTATTATGATTCAGTTGAAGTAAAAAAAAGAAGGGGTAGCAATCCTGATCTTAAAAAAATAAAAGCAAAAATATACCTAATTAAAGAGGTAAGGAAGGAAACCACATCTTGCTAAAAGGTACCATAGACAAAGGAGCAATCAAATTAGAAGAACAAGAATAGTCTATGTATCACATCTAGGGGGAGGGGAAGAATTCATGACCAAACAAGAGATAGAGGGCATTACAAAATATAGAATATATAATTTTGATCATATTAAATTGAAAAGCTTTTGTACAAACAAAACCAGTACAACCAAGATTAAAAAGAAAGCAGGAAACTGGGAAACAATCTTTATGGCAAGTGTCTCTGACAAAGGCCTCATTTCTGAAATAAATAGGGAAATGAGTCAAATTTATGAGAATACAAACCATTCTCCAACTGATAAATGGTTAAAGGATATGAACAGGCAGTTTTCAGATAAAGAAATCAAAGATATCTGTAGGCAAATGAAGAAGTGCTCTAAATCACTTTTGATTAGAGAAATGCAAATTAAAACAACTCTGAAATACCACTTCACACCAATCAGATTGGCTAAAATGACAAAAGAAGAAAATAATAAATGTTGGAAAGGATGTGGGAAAATTGGAACACTAATGCATTGTTGGTGGAGTTGTGAACTGATCCAACCATTCTGGAGAGCAATTTGGTTGCAACCAAATGGTGCATATCCTTTGATCCAACAATACCACTACTAGGTCTGTATCCTAAAGAGATCATAAAAAAGGAAAAGGACCTACACGTGCAAGACTATTTATAGCAGCCATTTTCATGGAAATATTGGAAATTAAGGGGATTCCCATCGATTGGGGCATAGCTGAACAAGCTGTGGAATATGAATGTAATGGAATACTACTGTACAATAAGAAATGATGAACAGGCAGATTTCAGAAAAACTTGTAAAGACTTGTACAAACTGATGCAAGGTAAATAAGCAGAACCAGGAAAACACTTTACGCAGTATTAAGCAACATTATGTGATGATTAAATGAATGACTCAGTTTTTCTCAGCAACACAATAATCAAAGACAAGTACACAGGATTCATGAAGGAAAATGCTATCCATATCCAGATAAAGAACTGATGGACTCTAAATGCAGATGGAAGCACATTTTTTTCCACTTACTTTATTCTTTCTCATGGTTTTATTTCCTTTTGATCTGTTTCATCTTCCGCAACTATGACAAATATGGAAATATGTTTTACATGATAGCACATGTGTAAACTATATCAAACTGCCTACCATTTTCAGGGGAGGGGTAGGGAGGGAAGGAGAAAGAAAAATTTGGAACTCAATGTCTTGTAAAAATGAATGCTAAAAAATTTTCTTAATATATAATTGGAGAAAAATAAAAATACTATTAAAAAGAACTATTTCCCTTCACTTTTGTATACATATACTCAGCACCTAACACAGTGTCATGGTCACATATAGCTAAGTGTCAAGGGAAGGGGTTAAACTCAGGTCTTTCTGATTACAAGCTCTACCCATTGTGCCACCTAGCCCTTGTGTCATTTTGCAAACATTAAAACATTACGTAAATGTCAGGTATTATTGTTGACTGCCTTTTTGGATTTTGTTTCCTGTGAATTTCTGGGTGTCTCAACCAGCATTCTTCTTCCCATTCTGTAGACACTCCCTTTGCTACCTAACTTGACAGATATCCATGAACTATTTTCTTCATCACCCCTTCTTTCTAGTTTGAAACCCCTTTGGGCCAGATTGACAAGATTCCAAAGCAGCTCTGAAAGTCCCTCTCATAGTCAGGATGTTAGATATGATATTTGGGAAAAGTAGGAACCATAGCAATTTTTTAGTTAACATTAAATGAGTAGATAAGATATCTAACACACTGAGTGAGGCTTTTGTATGAAACCATTGTAGAATTATGAAAAAGAACAGTGGCATGATCTAAAAGGAAGAAGGAGGAGGAGGAGGAGGAGAAAGAAGAAGAGGAGAAGGAGAAGGAGAAGAAGGAGGAGGGGAGGAGGAAGAGGAAGAAAAGGAGGAGGAGGAAGAGGAGGGAAACGGGAGGAGAAGGAAGAGGGGGAAAGGTAAAAGGAGGAAGGGGAAGAGGAGGAGGAGAAAGGGAAAATGCATAAGATTTTACTGACAATATTTTAAACAAATTGTAAAGCGAGTCCAGAGACAGACTGTCTGACAAAGAGAACATGAAAATGATGTTATCTCTTTTTATCTATTCACAACTGGGTAAGTCTTGCAATGCCTTTTGGCCAAAAGCAGTAAAATTTTGGCCAACAGTATGCCTCTAAACCTTACAACAATATTGTATACTCCACAGTTCCTCATAAATGCTTGTTGATTTGATTCAGTCCAGGCAAGATTTTTTTAAAATAGACTAAAGATTTTGTTAGTATAACTTCATGGAAAAAAATAGTAGGACATGTAAATTCAAAGAACATCATAAAGGGGGCCATTTGTGGCTGATTTGTAACATAAATTGTAATCAATTCAGGAGATGAAACATTCAAAAGGCCAAATTTCTACCCTGATTTTTACTACTGCATCAGGGAGAAATGGAAAGAACCCTGGGCTAGGAGTAAAATCTATAATCTAGTCCCGATTGTGCTTACTGACTATTAAGAGCTTGGGCAAATCATTATAGATCTTGGTCTACGGTTTCTTCATTTGAAAACGGGAAGATTTTATCTGCTCTCTTACCACCAAAGATCAATGTGGCCTGGAACAGACTGTCTCCCAGGGTTGCTATGACTGTCAGATGAAATGGCATATATGTAACCACTTTGGAAATGATTTTTTGGACTGAAGCCATGATTTTCATTGGTGTAGGGAGATACCCAATGAGGAAACTACCTCTACCAATGGAGATTGGCAATGGTTCTACAACTGATAGCCTCATCGATCTTTTAAATACCTAGTCATTTTATGAGGTTGAGAGTCATGGAATACCACAATGCCTGGGAGTATGAAAAATACAGTGACTTACCCATAGTAACTCTGTGTTCAGAGGGGTGACTTCAACCCAGATTATCTTGACACCAAGATCATCTCTCTCTCCACTACATCTTACTACATCTCATACTTCCTTTATAGTCTGAAAGCTATAAAGCTTTGTAAATGCTCTTTAAACCACGACTTCTTATTAAACAAATATAAAGTGTTATCCCAGAATTCATTTGGAATTAAACGTTTTTGAAACAATCAACAATTAACAAATAATATTTACTATATTAAAAATTATAATTGTTCTAGTCCAATCAGAACTGATTCACTTAGAAAAAAATAAGATTTGTATTCCCAGACCACAATATTACAAAGGCGACAAATAAATTGATGTGTTACCTTGTTTCAGTTAAGGAAAATTATCTGGTATGTGGTTTGGGAAGGGAATAAGCATATATTAAGCACCTACTATGTGCTAAGTGTTTTACAAATATTACCTTATTTGATCCTCACCACAATCCTGGAATGTAGGCATAATAATGTAGGCATTATTATTAACCTCATTTTACTCTTAGGAAGCTGAGGCAGATGGCAGCTAACTGACAAGCCTAGGATCATACAACAAATGAGTCTATCCTCTTGACTATACACATGGTACTCTACCCACTGTGCAACCTAATTGCCTCTTGCAGCCAAAGCATGAGATTCAAAGTCAGAAGACCTGGGTTTGAATAATAACTCTGTTACTTACTACTTATGTGACCATGGGCAAACCACTTAACCTTTCTCAATCTCAGTTTCTTCCTCTGGGTTAGACTAGATAGATCATGTCTGAGATTACTTCCAGCTCTAAGGATTCTGCTTAGGGGCTCAGAAAAGAAATATTGGCACTGTTCTCCCTAATCTGCACCCCTACCACTTGCATGGTGAGGGATTGTGGGAGGATGAGACCATTCAGAAAGTTTTATTAAGGGATCTAGAATTTAAAATTATGCTCCATTACACTCTATTTCAATGATAATATGCTTCAGCCTATTTATGCCCATCATGCATCTTTCCATTTCCCTTTGGGTCACTAGCAATTTTGATTCTCCAAAGATTGTAGCGCTCCATGATTCTCATCCATATAACATCACTAGGTATTTTTAATACTGGGTTCCAGTCAGAGAGTAGCTTACAGTCTTTGAATGAACAATGAAATTTCACTAACAACATCTAGCCAGCTCTCTTCTCACTAGTCAAATCTGGACCATATCAGTGTTCATCTGCATTGCATGTCCTAGGTATAAACACATTTACGCACAGACCCAATTGATTGCCCATCCAAATGCATGTCAAAGTGAGAAATAAGCATTTTTGTCCATTTGTTTTTTCCTGTATGGATTGTTACACTGATAGATTTTGAGTGGCTGTGAATATTATTGAAAAAATCTTTTCATATTCTGAGCTAGATAGAATGTCATCCACCAAAAGGAACAAATGGAATATTCCACCATCTACAACATAGAGGTTCCCAAACTTATTTGCCTACCACCCCCTTTCAAAAAAAGTTACTCAGTGGCCCCCTGGAAATCTACTTTCTTTAACCCTTGACTTTTTTTGAAATTTGCATCATTTCAAAAAATATATTTTTTTTAAAATGACACATCTTAAATTTAATAATTTATTGTAAATGTGTGGATTTTTTCCTGCATTGAAATCTTGATGATACAATTGTGTCATGTAACCATATAGTAGCATATTGTAAACAAGCCATTACACATACATATTCCTACCAATGCATGCTGGATTTTCCAACAATGCTTAACATGCTCTCCTGCCAACACTTACTTGTTAAGACCTGTCGGCAGACTTGACCACTAATCAGTTATAATTCGCATTTTGTGTGTTTATTTAGAAAATAATGAAATCACTATGATTTTAACTCTGTTACACAACAGATGAAACATGTATGAACAGTTTTTCAAAATTTTATCTTCTATTCTTTTCTTATGCTTCTACTGCCCCCTTATTTTTATTCAATGCCTCCCAATTGCACCTGAGGGCACTGCCACCCCCCTGGATCGTTTCAGTGCCCCCAGTGCACAGCATCACCCACTTTGGAAACTGATGATTCTATGAGGAATCCTTCTTTCATTTGGACTCTGGGCAAGATGTTCTCCAAGCCAGCAATGAATATAGCTCCCTATCCAAGGATGTGCTAGAGCCAGATCAAACTGGCTCACTAAAGTCAATGCTGAGTTAACAGTGGGAGCATTTACAAAGCTGGGCTAGATTTCTTGTTTTGTTGATTGTCTAGAGTTTAAAAAGTGATAGAGAAAATGTCAAGTATGCAGATTAAACTGAAAATTGTGTTGTGAGTACATTTTCTGGCACATACTCCCAAGCTGGTTGTTAAATATTTACAATTTCTCTCACTTCGTATATTAATAATCAAAAGGTTATTAAGCTGTTATATTGTAGATATACATATATACATAAAGAAATCTTGTACCATCTTAACATATACATGAGAGACTCTTTATTGGAGGACAGCATTTAAGGCTACATTTTATTCTAAAGAAGCAAAGATTGTGGTGAGGAGTGTTTGTTTTTTGTTGCTGTTTTACTGACACATGATACACAGAGCAGGATACTGTAGACTTTATACTTTGCGTGAAGTTAAAGACATGGTCTGTTAACCTTCTATATAAGACATGGTGATGATTAAGATCATTATACGTACCATTTTGTTTCCCATTTTTGGCATTAATATTAAACATAAATAACATGATGGTATTTATAGTAAATGGAAATAATAGGAACGATGTAAATCATTCAACAATTACAATACAACAAAACTCAGGTAAAATACAATAGCCAATGTTAAAGCACCCAGCCTTGCTTTCTGTTAACAAACAGGTAGGCCAAAGTAGAAAACTACCTGTTCTATCAGTCTTAGTCATGCTGAAAAAAAAACCCATGTCTAGCAAGACAGTTTTGATGAACTGTTTTGGAGGAGACAGGTGCGTAATGGATAGAGCACCTGGCCTGGAGTCAGGAAGGCTCCTCTTCCTGACTTCAAATCTGACTTCAAACACTCACTAGCTGGGTGAACCTGGCTTCACTCTGCTGGCCTCAGTTTCCTCATCTGTCCAATGAGCTGGAGGAGGAAATGTTAAACCACTCCAGTATCTTTGCCAAGAAAATCCCAAATGGGGTCACAAAGAGTCAGAAAGGACTGAAAAAGGCTAAACTGGTTTGGGTAAATGCACTTTGTAAGGGGATTTGCTTAAGTAGTAATAATGGTAGCTAGCATTTATATACTGCTTTAAGTTTTGCAAAGCACTTTGAATATGTTAACTCACTTGCTTCCCAGCACAACTTGGTGAGGAAACTGAAACCAAGAGAGTTTAAGCGACTTACCCAGGGTCACAAAGCTAGTAAGGGTCTGAGGTCACATCTGAACTCAGATCTTTCTGACTTCAGAGCCAGTGATCCACTAAGCCCCCTAGTATCTAGGTGTCTGTTAGGATGCGTGTTTGTCAAAACAAAATGTATCGATAATTTTTTAAATTTTTATTTATTTTATTTTTAATTTATAGAATAAAATGAGCATTTTCATAACATAGTATAAAAAAGATGACTGTACATGAAACTGCAAATCTATTATGTACAACTTGCTATTACTTTTAAATATGTAATAAAGGTACCATGTAAATCAATAAATCTTTTTTTTTCAATTTTTAAATAAAATCATGAAATGTAGGCATGAGGCCTCTGAATAAAGTACAAGTCCTGCTCTTTCATTTCTTAAACCTAAACCATATTTTTCAAAATCCTTTTTTATGTCTATGTTCTGCATTGAAGTCACCAACTAGAGAGTGACTTGCTTTAGAACATCTTGTCAGGTTATTTAGAAAACTTTTCTTTTCCCTCCCATGCTACGGGTGACACAGAAATTACAGAATTTATGATCACAGGTGCCTTCTAGATTATATTCATCCTGAACATTGACAGGAGAGATAAGGAAGGGATCCTACGTGAGACATTCTCAGTAAGTCAGTTCACTGCTTCAGACCTCAGTCCCTCCATTTCTAAAATGAGACGATTGGACTCACTGCCTCTGAGTCCCTTCCAGCTTTAAAATTTACCGTCCTCTGAGTAATGAAATGGTGTTTCTTTTTGCCTTTGCACCCAAATGAATTTTCTTTATGAGAAACCTATGAGCTGTTCTTCCATTTCCTGGCAACCTCTTTCTGTCTTCCATTTCCATTAATAGTGAAACTGTCAGCAATGATGTGGTTTATTTCTTCTAGTAGTGTGTCTGATTGTTGGTCATTAAAATAAATATTTACACATAATATAAAATCTTTTTTAGTGAGCACCTTTTACTTTTCTTTTTTTATATTTTTTAAAAAGTTTTTATTGATGTATTTCGCTTTTAGATTACAATATTCATATATTACTCCCAGTTTGTTTTGGGGTTTTTTTTACATTTAATTTTTTTTCTTAATTACATGGAAACAAAAGTTTTAACATTTGTTTTTTTAAAAAATCTGAGTTCTAAATTCTCTCCCTGCCTCCTTGAGAGGGCAAACAATTTGATATAAATTATACATGTGCAGTCATGGAAAGCATTCCCATATTAGCCATGTTGCAAAAGAAAACACAGACCAAAAAAACCAAGAATAATAAAGTTTTTTAAAAAAAAGCATGCTTTGATCTGCAGTCAGACTCACCCCATTGGTTTTTTCTCTGGAGGTGGATAGAATTTTTCATCACAAGTCCTTCAGAATTGTCTTGAATCATTGTATTACAGAGAATAGCATTTTTTAGAATAGATTTTTATTCACTTTTCTATCTTTGCTACAGATGCTGTGGAAACAGAATGGCACCACACTGAATTAGGGGCTATTTTTTTTCCTTTATTTTATGGGTCTTCATGACCAAATAATTCATGACCTAGTACCAAATTATTGCAAATGAGCCTTTGCTAGGCTGAATCTCAGAGCTTGGGCTCCATTTCCACTGACTTCTAAAACCGAGGCTTACTTCTTTGTCACACTGCTGAACCACAACCATAGGACTTTGGGTGTTGGGGGCGGGGGAAGCGGTTTGCACACAGTGGTTTCTTAATAAATGTTTCTTCAACTAAATTAAATTCATACAACTAAATTAAATTCAAAACAGGACCTCAGATATAGAACTGGAAGTCACTTCAAAGCCACCTTGTCCAATTCCCCTCAAGTCAAATCAAAAAGCATTTATATATCAGGGATGATGCTAAGTGCTGGGGATTCAAAGAAAGGCAAAAACAGTCCCTGCACTCAAGGGCCTCACAACCTAATGACTTTTTAATAGAGCATCATCATTACTATTATTATCTAGCATTTATATAATGCTTTAAGATTTGCAAAGAGCTTTCCATATGCCATTGGATCCTCACAACAACCCCACAAGATAGATATATTATAGATATATCATCCATACTTTACAGAAGAGGAATCTGAAGTCCAAGAAGGTTATATAGTTTGCCCAAGCTCATATATCATCAGTGGTAGGATTTGAACCCAAGCCCTCTGACCCTAGAGTCTGTACTTCTTTCTCTTGCACCACACTAATTCAACTGTGTACATGTCTCGCTCTCTTTAAAAAAAATTACCAAAAAAAATACCTTTGTGTTCCTACCAATAGGATTAGACCATCTCCAGAGAGCAAATCAGGCAAATTCCCATGATTTTAGCCTAATAGGAGGTATCCTGGGATGAGTGGTCACTATTACTCCCTGTTCCCTATCGGAAAAATGCAAGAAGTAACTTTAAGTTTTTAGGTAAAATGTTCAGTTGCCTTTCAGGGTAATTTAACTCACCCTATAGATGTGATTTTGTATGATTCATTATGTAGTCTCAGAATACATACATGGCAAAGTAAGGATTAGAAGCCTTTGAGTCAATGAGACAAAAATCTCTCTACAAGAAGAAGAACTAGAATAGAATAGAACTTCTTAGGTTTTTTAATGTCTGGCATCCTTTTATTAGCCTAATGAAGCCTATGGAATGAGACTTCTAGAATTATGCTTTTGAATAATTAAAGGAAATCATAAGTTTCAGTTTAGAGATTAGTAAAAATAAAGATGTAATTTTTTCCCATCCAAGTTCATGAACCCCTTGAAATCTGTCCAAGGCCGAGGCAGTGGGGCAGAGGTCTATGGACCTCAGTTTGAGAACCTCTGATGGGGAGGGACAGGGTTCTGTGCCTACAAGTCTGATAGTAAAATGAGACTTTTTGTACACACACTTAGGGGTCTATCTTCTGATTTAAAATTTACAATTCCCTAGTAACAATGAGGAAATGTAGAAATCAGATAGAATTTCTTTTTTCCTTGTAAATATAGCATCTCACTAGGTTTAACTCCCCTTAACTTAGTATGACTACGTAATTAGAAATATGCTGTTTAGGCTTTTCATTTAGAAACTATACAGACCAACTAGCTTTTTAAAAATGTCAACTACTATGTTGTGACCTGCACGTACTCCCCACACGTAATAGCTCAGTGTCACTAATGTTATCCATATAGTCAACAAGCAGAAAAGCAGGTTAGAAAGTGAGGGGAGAGTGGTGGGAGGACCACGCCCTAACATGGAACCTCCAGCTCCACCACTGTGGTCCCATATTCATTATATTGGCTCGTCTTGGCATATCCACTGCCTTTGGAGAAAAAAGGTATGAGTAGCATCCACGTTTTATATGTCCTTGGAGCATTTAGGAAATCTTCATTAGTCTGGCCCCAAGGAGTAAAATTCCTCAGGACAATGTGAAAGGCACAGCCCTGGGAAAGAGGAGGAGGCCTATGAAATGTACCAGGCCTCCACATAATGAGTAATGGGAGCGCGATGCTCAGACTATATTTAGTTTATACAGCTACATCTCTGTCAGCCCAACCCCATTCTTCTTGTTAGAGCAGGGCCCTAGGAGACTCAATTTTTTCCCCTCACTTTAGCAGGCCTCTGACTCACATATAAAAAAGAAAATTACAAGAACAATACAACTCAAGGGGATACCAGATCTATTAAGGAAAAAAGAGAAATAAATATTGAGTAGAGCATTTTTGTAGACTGCATAAAATTAAGAATCTGGAAAAGTTTCCAGATGGTCTCTATTCAGATACCACTTTTTATGCCATATCACCAAGTCAAATTGTACCAAATGTGAGTTTGTCATTTCCAAAAAAAGTAAACTTGCTTTTCCCATGGGTATAGCAGAATCAGAAGTTGTTAGTGCTAACTCTAAACTAGTTTTATGTCTCATGGGCCTCACTGGCCTATTCTGGTAAACTTTGGGTAAATTTAATTCAATAAGAATAAGTATTTATTAACTATTTACTATGTGCCAAGCAATGTGCTAAATTCTAGGTATACTAATACAAATCAAGGAGCTTACTTTCTACTAACAGGGAAGGAGGTGAGATACAGACACAGATAAGCCAACACAAAACATATACGAAATTAGAGTTGCTGCTGCCTTATTTCCAAATAAAACTGTGGCTTATTTTAGGTTGAGATTTAAGAAATTCAAAAATTAGACCTGAGACCTATGATTTAAATCTTCAACCAGCTTCATTCCATATCTGAGGTTAAATCAATTGATTAGGCTGGGGTCCTAATGAGGACATGTTCATTAGGTCAAGCCTCAAGTTTTCTCTAGGCTATTCGTTCACTAGGATGGTTACTCTGTTTTATGACCAGAGACAGTGGTAACCCTATGTTTGTCCAGCTACCCAAAAATCACTTACACTTGGTCACAAAATGGGTCAAACAAGAGAGTAAGGAGATCTTTACAGATCTTTCACCACTAGTGGATAGTGGATTATGGGATGAGATCGTATATCTAAAGTGGAAGGAACCTCGGAGGGCATCTGTTCCAACCCCTTCAGTTTATTGATGAGGAAACTGAGACCCAGGAAAGTTGAATGCTTTTCCCAAAGTCACACAATTAGTAAGAATCAGGGGCAGAATTTGAACCTTGTTCTCTGATTGCAGAGACAGGTAAGTGGCACAAGTGGATACAGTACTGGACCTAGAGTTAGGAATACTTGGGTTGAAATCTGGCCTCAGACACTTATTAGCTGTGTCACTCTGGACAGGTCATTTAACCTTTGTCTGCCTCAGTTTCTTCAACTGTACAATGTGGATCCACCTCACAGGGCTGTTTTGAGAATCAAACAGGACAATATCTGCAATATGCTTAGCACAGCACCTGGCACATAGCAGCTATTTAATAAATACATGTTTCCTACCTCTTGTGAATAGGGTTGTTGATCACATGAAATAATATTTGTAAAGCACTCAGCGCGGTGCCTGACACATAGTAGGCACTCTACAAATGCTTGTTCCCTTCTCCCCTCCCTTTCCTATGATGTTATCACAGTTAGCAGAAAGAGAAGAGGAACAGTGCTGATTGTAGCCAGCAAAATGATCACCATGACCTGTCCCCCCAAATAACCAAATTCTCTGAATTCAACCAACTTTACCTTTAAGGTTTATAATCTATCTTCTTTACTCTTTGAGGTAGATTATACAGGGATCGGTATCCAAAATTTGAAATCGAAGGAACTGAGGCTTAAAGAGTGAGTGAGTGTCATAACCAGAGTTAGAATCCAGATCTCTCTTAATTCCAGGTCCATGGTGCAAACTAAGCTGCCTCTTATGGTCACATAAAAAGAACACATATTCTTGTCCTCACTTTTCCTTGATGCTGAACTTGAACTCTGAGAGAAAAAGAATCCCTAGTATCCCTATATCCACCAATACACAGGATATGGTCCTCCCTCAATTTTTCTGACACAAAACTCTCTGTCCATTTATCCATCTACATCTCCCTGTCTTGCATATGCATGGTTGTTAGTATATTATCTCTGCCATTAGAATATGAGCTCCTTGGGGGCAGGGACCATGTTTATACCTTTCTTTGAATCCCCAATTCTTAGCACAGTATCTATCACTCATCAAGTAAAAACATAATAAATGCTTATTAAATGACTGACATATCAATTATATGCAATATGCATAAAATAAAATACAATGCTTAGCACAGTGTCTGGCAAATAAGCGATGCTTAATAAGTGTTAGGAAGCCAGGTGGTGCAGTGAATAGAGTGCTGGGCCTGAAATCAAGAAGACACATCTTCCTGAGTTCAAATCTGACCTCAGACACTTATTATCTATGTGACCCTGGGGAAATTTAACCCTGTCTACCTCAGTTCCTCAGCTGTAAAGAGAACTGGACCACTCCAGTAAAATGGCAAACCTTTCCAGTATCTTTGCCCAGAAAACCCCAAATAGGGTCATGAAGAGTTGGACGTGACTGAAAACAACTGAGCAAGAACAAAATAGAAGTTCATGATTTTATACACAATCCTCTTTTTGGGCAGCTAGGTGGCACAGCAGATAGAGTGCCAGGCCTGGAATTAGGAAGATTCCTCTTCCTAAATTCAAATCTCGCCTCATAAACTTACTAGTGGTGCAACCTTGGACAAGTCACTTAACCCTGTTTCCCTCAGTTTCCCAATCTTTAAAATAAGCTGGAGAGGGAAATGGCAAACCACTCCAGGATCTTTTCCAAGAAAACCTTAAATGATATATGACTGAACAACTACAAAAATAAGCATTTATTGAATTGAACAGAACAACATAATTTAAGTATGAAAGGTACTAGAAGCAAGGAGGCTCTGCAAAGTCCTCTTGTAGATGCTTGAGTCTTGAAGGAAAGGAGGGATTCGAAGGGATAGAGATGAGGAGAGAATACACCACGGGCATGGAGGATGGTTAATACAAAGGCTGAGAGAAAGGAGATGGTGTGTCACATATAACAAGAAGGCCAGTTTGTATTGGCTAACATGACAAAACATTAAAATGATAAATGTTGGAGATGAGGGAAAATTGAAACACTAATGCACTGTTGGTGGAGTTGTGAACTGATCCAACCATTCTGGAGAGCAATTTGGAACTATGCCCAAAGGGCTATAAAACTGTGCATACCCTTTGACCCAGCAATAACACTTCTAGGTCTGCATCCCAAAGAGATCATAAAAATGAGGAAAGGACCCACATGTACAAAAATATTTACAGTAGTTCTTTTGTGGTGGCCAAGAATTGGAAATTGAGAGGATGCCCATCAATTGGGGAATGGCTGAACAAGTTGTGACATATGAATGTAATAGAATACTATTGTTCCATAACAAATGATGAGCAGGCAGTCTTCAGAAAAGCCTGGAAAGACGTATATGAACTGATGCTGAGTGAAGTGAGCAGAACCAGGAGACCATTGTACACAGTAACAGCAACATTGTGAGATGACTAACTCTGATAGACTTAGCTCAGCAAGGCAAGGATCTAAGACAACTGCAAAAAACTCATGATAGAAAATGCTGTCTACATCCAGAGAAAGAACTATGGATTCTGAATGCTGATTGAAGCAGACTCTTTTCTCTTTTTGTTTGTTTCTTCTTCCTTGTGGTTTCTCCCATTGGTCCTAATTCTTCTTTACGACTTGACTAATGTGAAAATATGTTTAATGTGAAAGTGTATGTGTATGTATATATACACATATATACATATATGTGTGTGTATATATACATACATACACATACATATATATACATACTATATCAGATTGCATTCTGTCTTGTGGAGAGGGGAGGAGAGGAAGGGGGAGGAAATTTAGAGGAAATGAAAGTTGAAAAGTAAAACTAAATAAATAATTTTTAAAAGGTGAGTTTGGCTAGATCATGTAGCCCGTGAAGGAGAGTATCCAGGCTGTGAAGAGTGTTAAATGCTAAACAGAAGAGTATGAATTTGACCCTAGAGGTAAGAAGGAACCACTGGAGTTCACAGAGGAAGGGAATGATGTGGTGAGACCTGTGCTTTAGGAAAAATCACACTGACAGCTGTGCGGAAGACAAGGATGAGACTTGAGGCAGGAAAACCAGTTAGTAAGTTGTTGTAATAGACTGGCCAAGGGGGTGATAGCCATCAGAGTAGAAAGAAAGGATGGGTGCAAGAGGTGAAGTAGCTCTAGAACCAATAAATTTTGTGAACTAAATGGATGTGTGGGTTGAGAAAGAGTAAAAAGTTGAGGATGATTCTGTGGTTGAGTTGACTGGAACACCAAAAGGTTAAATAACTTCTTGATGGTCACATAACTAGCATGTACCAGGACAAGACTAGTTTTCCCAACTCTAGCACCACTCTCTGTCTCTGTCCACTAATACCATGCTGCCCGACTCCAGGTATCCCCACATTATGGATGGGACTCTAAGAGATTAAGTGATTTGCCCATTTTCCTATATGGGATTTGAACTCAAGTTTCTTCTAACTTTGAATCAACCAATCAACAAGCATTTTTAAATACCTTCTTGATGCCAGGAACTATGCTAGCCTTGAGTGGTATGAATATAACAATGAAAAAATTCTTCCCCTCAGACAGTTTACATTCTACTGGAGGGGTGGGGTGAACATATCCATATAATTAACCTTCTTATCATTATTCCATGAAAATTCATGCCTGGAAATCAGACACCACTTTGAGCTGCTCTGGCAGATCAAAATAACTCTTAGCAAATGTGTTTACTTCCTTCACACAAATCAGTGTTTGTGGATATTTTCTGTTTTAAGTGGCTTTCAATCTGTTACATCAAAATTTCCTCAAGAAAAATAAAGCAACCACGACAAAACTGTATTTTGCATTTGCGCTCTTTAAATTAGATTCTAATTTAAAGAACCCCAAACACGCCTAACATCACTATAAGAATTTGTATACAGCATTCCTTGGGTATGGATCAAAAATCCTTGGTTTTTAATGTCATTCTTTATGGATTCTAGTGCCTAGACTGCCATCTATTGGACATTTCAGATACAAGTAACTAGTACATATGTGGAGAACAAGTCGCGTTGAAATTTCTGTTTATAAATGTTTCTACAATTTGTGTGGGAAAGATCTGGATGGCTACACAGCAGTCTTATGAAGGATAACTAAGACGTCATCTAAACACAATAATACTCTGTCTGGAAATAGTCAACACCAGGGAATTCTCATTTCTACTCACACAGTAATGTTCGTTTGCCACTGCGCGCTGGGAAAACAGTGCCTCTGAATTCAGGACAGTTAAGTGACTTTCCAAGGGTAGTCAATTACTGAGAAAAGGAAGGCCAGAAGAGAGTCATCCATACTGGGGAAACAGTCTCTTTACATTATCCAAGGGTGCTCCACTAATGAGAATAGGAAGATCAGAAAAGTCATCCGTACTCCCTGGACAGCTTAGCATTTTTGGATAGGGTACTGGTTCAGGAATTCAAGAAGCCCTGTGTTTGAATCTTGATTCCAATACTTCTTAGCTATGCAACGTCTCTGAGCCTCACCATCACTAGATGTATGATCCCATAAATACATGATCTATATATAGTATCTGTCTAGGGAGGTAGAGTAGAGGGAGGACCTCAGACCAGGAAGTCCTGCCTTTGATGCACATTAGGAGGGAACACGAGCAAAGCAATTAAACTGTAATTGTACCGGTTAACTCTCTAATGAGAATTGCATTTGCAAAAGTGAAGGGACTTTACATATTGAAGAAATCATAGAGGCAGACCACCAAAAAATAAAATATACCTTACCCATCTCTAAAGACTGTTACAAGTGAGGATTAAATGATATTTGATATAAAGTACTTTTAAACTTCGAGACACTTTTTTTTTGTTCAGTCGTTTCAGTCATGTCTGGCTCTTCGTGACCCCACTTGGGGCTTTCTTGGCAATGGTATTGGAGTAGTTTGTCATTTCCTTCTCCAGCTCATTTTATAGAAGAGGAAACTGAGGCAAACAGGGTTAAGTGACTTGCTTAAGATCACACAGCTAGTGAGCGTCCAAGGCCACATTTGAACTCAGGAAGGTGAGTCTCCCTGACTCCAGGCCCAGTACTCTATGCACTATGGTACACCCTAGCTGCTGTTAAAAAACTATATGCATCAGTTATTACTGAACAAAGAAAAAAAATAATTAGAAGTCATCTACCATTTGCCCTGAATGGTTGAAGAATGGACTTTTCAGGTTTGTCAAATAATCTATTTAGCCTTGAGTTGCCATGGATATTATACATAACTTAACAAATTTCAAAGGAAGGATTATAATGCTCTGACACACGTGAGACCAAAACTGTTGAATCTAAATAAAACTTTTATTCAGAAGACACTTCACTATGTGGCTGCCCTTAGTAAGAATATAAATTAGCCTTGCTCTATATTATTTAAAATGTTGGTTGTCTGAGTTTCTTTTTTTAGGATTTTAGATGAACAGGAATTCTGCTTTCATTACACTGTAGAAATACACCATATTATTGCATCTGGAAAGTGCGAAGCATATGAAGGCCTAAAAAGGTGAGGGACATGTGCAAAAGTAATTTTTCCTGCACAGCAAATGTTGAATCATGTGGCATTTGTGGACAAGGAAAAATTAGAAGCAGACATGAAACAATTCCACATAATATGTAATTATATATTAATATAACATATAATATTATATATAATGTATATAATATTATATATAATAATATATTATGTAATGATATCATCAATGTCATAACTCTTCATAAATATCTTTAGTATGAAGAGAGTATGCAGTTGCAGATAGGAACAACAGGTTGAACAGGCAAGTTTCTTAAGCTTTCTGTGCCCTTATCAATTAATTAATCAACAAACATTTATTGAGCCCCTACTACATGCCAAGCATTGTACTAGACACTGGGAATCCAAAAATAAAAGTGAAAAAGTCTCCTCGAGGAGCTGAGAGTCTAGGTGAGATAAGAAATAACATGTACATGTGTAACAAGAGATAGATTTAAATAAAGACTAGCACCTGGGGGGTGAGGGTGCAAAATAGCAAAGGAGATCAGGAAAGGCCTCACACTGAAGGTGCATTTAAACTGAGCCTGGAAGAAAATTAGGGATTAGGAGAGGCAGAAGTGAGGAGAAAGGGCATTGTAGGCAACTGACTGTCAGAGCAGGGTAGAGTGCTGGACCTGGATTCAGGAAGGCCTGAGTTCAAATGTGGTCCCAGACACTTACTAGCTGTGTGACCCTGGGCAAGTCACTTAACAATTCTCTCTGTCCCAGTTTCCCCATTTGTCAAATGGGCATAATAGCATCCCAGTGTGGTTGTGAGGATGAGAGCTTTGCAAACCTTAAAGTGCCATATTATTATTATGATTCCAGGTATAGAAGACAGCAAGAAGAAATGGCGATCTCCATTGGAAGGGGTGGTCCCTATACCAGTGAAATCACAGGTCTGAACTAAATATAATAATTAACAAAACTAACATCATCACATTCCTTTTATACCTGGGGACAGAGGTCCCAGTGTCCTGGGAAAAAGAGACTTTCAAGTCAACTATAATTTATGAAACATCTACTGTGCTGAGTAAGGAAGACACTTTAACTTTAAGGCCACTACGAATGAATTCTGTAACCTAGAATCTGAGAGCTATGATTGCTGTGCCTATGACACGCTACTTGAGCTCCCATAGAACCAGTGGATGGAAATCAGAAATCCTATGTCCCTGTGAATTAAGAAATGAAGTGAGTGATCCTCTAAGGAAAACAATTTCACATTTCACTGGAAAGACACCAAGGAAAATATAATTAGTGTGAAATAAACTGAAAATCATAAAGAAAAGTTTCTACTAAAAATCCATGAGGTTTGGGTTGTTGTGTTTTTCAAGAACTAAAACATTTGGTTGTTCTTACTAGCTATTAAAGATTTTTAGAAAAACTTTTTAAAGATCTATTAAGCTGGAAATGGTTTCTCCATTTCACATCTTCTTGAAAAATAAGGAAGAAAGAGAAACTGAACACTGTGTAATTATAATGAACAACTTTGGCCCTGAAAGAGAGATGAGGAAATATATTCCTTTCCCTTCGTTTACAGAGGTGGGGGCTATGGATATGGAGTAGTGAATATACGGTCAGACTCAGTTGATTGGTTTTGGTAAACTGCTGGTTTTTTTTTCTTTTAAAAAAATTCTTTGTTACAGGGCTGGTACATGGGGTAGGGACACATTTGGAAATGGATCTGACATAAAAACAAAGATTTCAATAAATAATTGTAAAATAAAAGCAAGCTGAATCTGAGATACAATGTGTAAAAGTGGATAGGGAAGTGGCTTCAAAGTCAGGAAAATCAGGGTTCAAATTCCACCTGGTGACACACACTGCTATGAGACCCTGGACAAGGCATGTGATCTCTCAGTGCTCTAGACCAGGGGTAGGGAACCTGCAGCCTCAATGCCACATGTGACCCTCTAGGTCCTCAAGTTTGGCCCTTTATTTCAGCCAAAGGGCTGCACTTGAGGACCTAGAGGGCCACACGTGGCCTCGAGGCCACAGGTTCCGCACCCCTGCCCTAGACAATTTCCTAAGACTCTAAGTTGCAAAGAACATTCTGATCTCTGGTACAGGGAGTTTCTCCATTTGGGAGTTCCCTATACCAAATGAAATCACAGGTCCTCTCCCTATTCCTATACCGAATCTAAAATTAAAAATAGAAAACAACAAAGCCTCTGTATTTAAGGGGAAGTCTTAATATTTCTATGTATGACTCATTTCACAAATGCAGAATCAATTTAGTAAAATGATTTACAAATTTTATCCTCTGAAATATAACACTACTGAGCATTTTATTCTATTTCTCTGCTATATATCCTTAACATGTTTATGTAGTTTACTCCCTATGACCTAAAGAAAATAAGAACTACCTCCTGCCTGAGAGATGATGGACTCAAGAAGCAGATTCCAGATGGGGCCATTATGGGAATTTGTTTTTCTTGACTACGCACATTTGTTACAAGGGTTTTTTTAAAATTTTCCTCTTGTTTTTCAATATGGGGGAGGGGAGAAAGAGAAGGATAGAGTAGGGAAGAAAGGAAGGAAGGAAGGAAGAAAGAAAAGGAGGAAGAAAGAAAGAGAAAAAAGAAGGAAGAGAGAGGGAAAGGAAGGAAGAAAGGAAGGAAGGAAGGAAGGAAGGAAGGAAGGAAGGAAGGAAGGAAGGAAGGAAGGAAGGAAGGAGAAGGAAGGAAAGAAAGGAGAAAGAAAGAGAGAGAGAAAGAAAGAAAGAAAAAAGGAGAGAAAGAAAGAGAGAAAGAGAAAGAAAAGAAAAGAAAGGAGGAAGAGGGAGAAAGAAAGAAAGGGAAGGAGGCAGGAGAAAGAGAGAGGAAAAAATAGAAGCCATATTTACACTTTCTCAGAAACACAGAGGAAGGGGTGTTATAGTAAAAAGAGCATTGTTTGGAGTCAGGATCTTTGTTCAAATCTCACCTCTGTTATTTATTATCTGTATTATTTAACCTCTCTGGGCCTCATTTTCCTTACCTGTAAAAAATGAAAGAGAGAAGAAAACAGGACTAGATGATCTCTACGGTGGTTCTTACCAGAATTAAGTCCTGTCCACAAGCAAGAGCCATGGTAGATGTCCCAATCATTTGTAAATTCAAGGCCATTTGCACAGCCACCATTATTCATTCAGGTCCAAATGGTATCGCTTGCCAGAATTGACTGGACTAATGCAATCTATCCACTCAGGTGAAATACAAAGCTTGGCAGAAATTAAAATGCATTTCTGGTCCATAATTACCTTACCTTGAACAATAAATGCTAGCTAACTAACAATGACAAAGCACTTCACGAATATTTCATTTGGTCCTCACAACAACCCTGTGAGGAAGATGTTATTATCCCCACTTTTCAGACAAAGAAACTGAACCAAACAGAGGGGAAACTTGTTCGAGGCCACGCAGGCTAATAAATGTCTGGGAATGGATTTGAACTCAGGTCTTCCTGACTAAAGGTCCAGCCCTTTATATACTGTGACACCTGGTTGCCTCAAAAATACAAATCCTAAATTCCCTAAATAATTTCATTATCCACTAGATAATATCTCAGCACTTCATGAACGTCCAAAAACTAGAAACCACCATTACTAAACGTATCCAAAGGTATACAGGGTAATAATGTATTTGCCCTAAATGAAGATAATTTCTCTGTTAATTTATTTTTAATCTTATTGGTCTTTCGGGAAAACACGCTTTGGCCTTCACAAAGCAGAATTTTTAATATTGTCATTTTCTAAGTGTTCTTTGGTTAGAACAATGTGATCATAGTGCATAGAATACCAGAAACGGAAGGAACTTTAGATGTATTATCTATTTCAATATTCTTATTTTTTCAGTTGAGAAAATTGGAGCATGGAGATGAAGTAATTCATCCAAAGTCCCATAGCTGGCTAGCATAAGATCCAGGACTCCTGATTTCAGGTTCAATATCATGTAATTTCAAAATGAAATGGTAAAATCATAGGATAATCGATTCGCAACTGAAAGTGACGTTAGAGGTCATCTTGTTCAACCCCATTATTTGACAATAAGAATAATGAAATTCAGAGAAAGGATATAACCCCTCAATCTATCATGAAATATATTTTGATTTCAATAAAGTTCTCAACTATACAAAAAAAGCTAAATGCACATAAGGAATGAGCATTGGAAAGCCTGAATATTTTTTAAGTCCCCTTCCAGATTTTTTTTAAAGTTCTGAATGTAGAGTCAAATGACCTGGGTTTGAATCCTAACTCTGGAACTTACTCTCTGTGCAATCTTGGTCAAGTCACTTCATTTTCTGGGGCTCAGTTCTCAACTTTAAAATGAGGGGTCCTACTAGATGACTCCTTCCAGTTATGAATTGATCATCAATTCTGTTTTTAATCCATTTCTGCAGAAAAATCCATTGCAGTACCCAATGTTAAACACTAGGTGTCAGATCACTAGATCTTAAGACCACAACTCATGGTAGAGTTTCTGTCCTAACTCGGAAATCCATCTTTCAATCTATGTAGCAAAAAAGGACGTATTAGTGAATATGTTTGACCAGTCAGTCTCTGTGGAATGGGATGACATAGTGAATTAAGTCCTTGACTTCTCCTACTGTCTCTAAGAAGGGATTACTTTAATCTTTTAGTATTTTTAATAAGGCAATGGTGATGTTAAAAAAAAAAAGTCTTAGAAATTGTATGGCTCTACTTTCCCACATTTTAGAACAAGCCAATATGCAGCAACATAGCGGGCAGAATACCAGGCCTGGAGTGAGGAAGACTTGTCTTCCTGAGTTCAAGACCCTGGGCAAATCATTTAACCTTGTTTGCCTCAGTTTCTTCATCTGTAAAATAAGCTGGAGAAGGAAATGCCGAATCACTACAATATCTTTGCCAAGAAAACCCTAGAAGTTGGACACAACTGAAAAATGCAACAATATGTAGCAATATTCTTTCTGCATATGGAGCTTACAATCTGCTCTGCACTTCATCCTGTTTTTAAATATATATATATATATATATATATATATATTTACAAATGAAGATATCTAGAACTGCAGTTGTTCAGTCGTGTCCAACCTTTGCACCAGGGTAAATCCTTATGGATGAGGGGAGAAGGGTGGACTTTAAAGGTAGGAAAGCAGAGTTGTCGAGCAGTTGCTCATCAGCCGGCTGATTTTTACACGAAGGGCACCCGGCTAATAAGCTTCTAAGTCAGGAACAAGAGGAGGGATGGAAGGGCCAAGGGAAGAGGGAAGTTTGGCAGGAGGAAGGGAACAGGAAAGCATGTATGTGGAGATAAGAGCAATGGGCTGGCCAGCCAGCTCCATAGTTCTGCCCTTCCCTCTAAAGGTGGGGACTCTGTGTAAGTAAAAAGGGAAGTCAGTGGGCAAATTTGAGAGACAGGGACAGAATGAGGACTGGGACAGGAAAATGAACTGGCCAGCATAATTCTGGATAACATGGGAAGGATAAGAAAGAAGGAAGAAGAGTTCAGAGAGCAAGCATTAATATGAAGAGGAAAACAATCAGACCAGGAAAGAGGGCCTTTATGTTTCCACTTTAGGGAAATTAGTAAAAGTAAATAAAAGAGAGTAGTACTACTACCCTGAATTTACTTACCTTGCACTCTATAGCAGCAGGGTAGGGTGAATTTAGAGAATGCAGACCTGATTCATATTGTAGATGTATTCCTTACTAGCCTAAGACACTTCCTACCTATGTGACCCTGGTCAAGTCCCTTAACCCTGTTTGCCATAGTTGCTAGCCTATAAAATGAGCTGAAGAAGGAAATGGAAAATCACTCCAGTATCTTGCCAAGGAAACCCCAAATGGGGTCACAAAGAGTCAGGCACAACTGAAATGATTGAACAATTAAAAACAAACAACTCTGGACCAGTTGACCTCTGGACAATTCAATTCCTTCATCTATGAAATGGAAGGGGATTGAACTAGATCATTGGTTCTTAAATGTGATCGGTTTCCTTAGATCCTTTCAGGGGGTCAATGAGGTCAAAACTATTTTCATAATAATAGGATATTTTAACTTTTAGTACAGTAAATTGATAGATATGATCCACATGACAAAAGCTCTTTGGGAGGGGGGTCCTCAATAATTTTGAAGAGTATAAAGGAGTCTTAAGACTTAAAATGTTTGAAAACTGCTGGACTAAGTCATCTCTCAAATCACTTCCAGCTGTAGATACTATAACCCTTAGTGGCTTCTGACTCAATTCCACCTCTCATTCTTAACCTCTGTAGGGCTCTATAAAATGTGGGTTGGACTAGATGACTCCTGAAGTCCCTGTCAAATCCTTATATAGACCACATGAAGTAGGTAAGGAAGGTATTGTTATCTTCATTTTTCAGAAGAAGAAACTGAGGCTAGAGTCTGAGTCCAGATCTTTAATTGTTCTCTTTCAAGTGAACTATACCAACTCCTATGTAGTAATAATACTAATGATTTCTTAGATTAACCTAAGCAAACACAGGAAGAGTAAGGTTGTTGATGAAGACAACATCTGAGACCCCTTACTCTCTATTTGTAAATTTCCTTCCTATGTATGCTGGCCCCCCTGGAGTGCCATTTAGAGGGAAAAATATTACGCCCCCTTCATCAAAGCTATAGGCACAGCAAATAGACCTGGTCCCACCTGTGATTAGAATTTCCCGAGGGCATCTTTGAGCAATACCTTAGTTCAGCAGGCCTGGCCACTTGGATCTCCCCAATCACTGGTTATTTAATAATCATTTCTCTCACCTCTCTAGGCAGTCAATAAATAAGCATTTATTTATTAAGCACCTAGTATGTGCTAAGCACTGGGCATACAAAGAAAGGCAAAGGAATGTGCCACAGTCTAATGGGGGAGACAACACATAGCCAGTCATGTACAAACAAGATATAAATGGGATCAATTGGAGATTATCAATGGATAGAAGGCACTGGTATCAAAGGGGAATAAGAGAGGCTTCTTGTAGACATAGGATTTTAGCTGAGACTAAAGATAAAAAGAGAGACAGTTCTAGGCTGATAGCCAGCAAAGATGCCCAAAGCCAACCACAAAGAATCATTAGATCGCAAAATATGTGTGTGGGAGGTGGGGAGGGGGGGTGGTGAAGACAAGGTGTAAGAAGGCTACACAGGTAGGAGGAGGCCATATTATAAAGGGCTTTGAATAGCAAACAGGATTACATATATAATGTATGTGTGTGTATACCTACCCATTTTTCTTGAAATTAGAAATCTGATATCTAGTCTTCTCAAACTAGTACTTTTAATATTACTTTAATTTAAAAAAAAAACCACTTAACATTGAAGAGAACTCTACTATTCTCCTACCCAGGAAAATGGAAATAATAAGAAAAACTCCAATCATCACCACCAGTCATTAAAAACTCCCATAATTTAGATCAGATACTTCTAGAAAGAAGCTTAGAGGCCTCCTGGCCAACCTGTCATTTTATAAAAGAGTCAGCCAAGACTGATAAAGGTGAAGTAACTTAGCAAAGGCCACATAGTCAGTGACTAGAAACCTTATCTCCCGACTCCCAGGCCAGGCATTTTCTGAACTCCAAATATGTTTTGCAATCCATGCTACTAAGGTTCCCAGATTGAATTAGCCAGACAGATTTTTAAAGGTATAATATTTCCGATCTGCACTTTCCTGTTTATGGTACTACAGTGGCAGACAATAAAAAAAATCAGAAAATTTCCATCAAAAACTTACACTTTGCCCTTTAGAGGGTTAAAAATTATAGTTCTTTTCTGGTTCTTGGACTGTATTTGTGATTTCATGCATGACCTTTAACTGCTAATACTGACCAGCACTGGAGCCCATGTGTGACTCATAAAAGGAATAATGTTCATAGCAAGGACTGCAAGTCTTTCCTCATTTCCACATATTGGGAAGAGAAAGGAGAGAGCCTCTGTGGTAAAAGTCAAAGGCCTCCTGCAGTCTTTGCCTCACACTGTCATTTACTGCAAGATGTTATTTTTTCCAGTATTTTCCACTTGTGCTAATGAGAGGTCCTTGGAAAAGAGCCCCAAATAATGAAATCATCCATAGCCAAAGCGGGACCCACCCAGGTCATGCCAATAAAATTCACATTCCACATGCTCAGCATGACTTTTGATTTGGGTACATTAAAAAACCCTCTAGGTAATAGGAATCAAAGTAAAAATAAGACGACAGCCATAGTTCTTATCCCATATTTGAGGAATGGGAGTCAGTGGAATGTTAGCTCCTTGAGGATAGGGAGTCACTTTTAGACCCATTATTTACTTTTGTATCCAGGACTTAACATGCAGTACACCTTAAGAAATGTAGTTAATTGACTGTTTGTATCCCCAGTCTTGCATCTATCATGTACTCACATGTTTGTTGAGTTGAATTGATTTGGATTAGAAAATCAACTATGTGTCATCGTTCAAGAAGTACCTAGTTATTCAATTACTTCCCCGGTGGTTTAGAGACTAGTGTGTTAGTGGCAGGTCACTGAGTTCTCAATTCTGTTCAAACCCCACGTTACAGTCCCTACTGCTGGGAACTTCATACCCACACTCCCCTCAAGCCATAGCCTGATTATGGAAGGCTCCCAGACTTCAGATACAAACTATCAGTGGACCTGCTGCCATGATGGGACTTCAGTTTCTGGTCTCCATTCAAAGGAGCCCTGGAATGTGGGGACAGAGGGTAGGAAGATCCTATGGCAAACTTTTGTTCTTAAGCTTAACTATTTGACCTCCAGGAAGCCTTATCAGTTCAGAACTACCCAATATACACTGATCATGGCCACTGCCACAATGCTCAGTACTTCTTAGGGGGTGTCCAAGTGCTCCAGTCCTCTTCAAGGTACTTATACCACATCCTACAGTCTATGACATCATTCTAGTGCAGAGAAGGAATTTTTAGGACTCCCTGGAAAGCAGTTTGTGTAAAAAGGTTAGTCCCGGGACCCATTTTTGATGGCTCGTTCTCCTGAGGCAGGAACTGATATAAAGTATAGAATAAACAAAAAGTAAATTAGGTTCAAGTATGCAATGGACAGTCTCAGTACAATACAGTACCAAATTCCAGGTGGGGCTCTACATGAGTACATTTTTTCCTCAACACAGACCCAGTCCTTACCAGAAATTGATCCTCTACAACCGAGAGAGATGGCAAGTATTGCCACAACCACAAAATGTGAAGAGAAAACCCCAGCATAAAACAACACTTTCCAGCTTCTCCCCAGCTGGTAAGCAAAGGGAGTAAGTGACAGAGATGTAGCAGCATCAGGGACACCTCCTAGAACCATCAGGTAATGCAACAAAGCCTCTGAGGCTTATCTAAGTCTGACTACTGTTCTGTAGGCAACCCAAATGATTTCAATGGCCCAAGGTTGTGATCAGCTTAATTATTGACAACCAGTGAGTAGCATTTAAGCTCCTTGAAGGCAGTGCAATTTTGTTTATGTGGAATGGCAATCTGGCAAATGAACAGACCCTGTTAGCTTGTTCAACTGATGCATCTGCTTCACAAGGAAGATGGCTTCCAAAAGAACCATGGTGACATATAAAGGAAGTGCCATGGAAAATCTGTGGAGCATGCATGGACATTCTATATCTTGTTCCAGTTGGCTAAATAGTGGGGAAAAGCAAGAAGTGGTCTTCATGAGTGACCTTTGGGCCCCCAGCCCAGTGCATGAATTTATCTTGACATCATGCCATATCTGGATATAATTTGGGGGGGACCAATGCTATATAAGAATCAAGATAAATCTTGAGCCTACTCCTTGAGAGGAGCTAGGCAAGATAAGCAAAAAGTCAAAATACCTTGAAAATGGTATATGGCTACCTGAAGTGAATGAAGAAGGATAGCACTTTCTTCAAGATTAGCAAGGTCTGGTAGGGGAGAGTATGCCCCAGACATATTGGAGAGGGGGTATAGAATGTCTGTACATTTGTTCATGTTATATTTTTGAAGTAAATATCCCACTGTAGAAGCTACTCAATGCTAAGTGGTTAAATGAGATTGGGACACTAGACCCTAACACAGCAGGGAACACAGCCCGTGAAAGGTTGGGCTGATAAGCAGTAGAGAAGAAACACCCCATCAACCTTTCAGGGTAACCTGGAACTCTGAGGAAAGATGCTGCCTGTCCAGCTCTGGGAGAAAGAGCCAGAATATACGTGCTCTATCTGTATCCCCATAGCCTAGCACAATGCTTAACAGAGAGGAGATGTTCAATAAATGCTTCCTGAGCTGAATCACTCCTTAAATGTCCCAGGTAATTTCCCTTCTCACTCAACCAGCCCAGCTGTGGAACTACTTCTAGTACAGTTTACCCGGTCTACACATCAACCTGAGGCTTCTCTAACTACATTAGTGTGTCGTGTGTCTGTAGCCAGAACAGTCATAACATCATAGATGGAGGTGGCAGAGACCTTGGAAGTCATCTAGTTCAATCTCCTCATTTTACAGATGTGGAAACTGAGACCCAGAGTCTAGATGGAGTGATTTACCAAAGATCACACAACTAGTAAAGGCAGAATTAGGATTTGACCTCAGGTCCTCCGACTCCCTACTGTCAACCATCTCCTCCTCACTGACTGCTTTGCCACCCTGGGGCCCCATCTGGATTGGTGAGTGCCTTTCCACAATAATCATTCCAGAAAAGCCCCAGCTACGGCACCTCATTTCAATCCTTATTCTGGTAACCTTGGGACCAAAGTGCCCTTCCCTATCCACCACTCCACTTGGTGTGTTGTGTAGTATCTCCATTAGAATATAAACTCCATGAGGGAAGGGGCTGTCTTTACCTTTGTATTTTTATTTGTATTCTTAATCCTTACCACAGTACTTGGTACATATTAAGCAACTAATAAATTTTTTTCTTTCATTCATTCCAAATCCAAAGCACTTTACCCTGTACCTCATTACCTCTGTTTGTCTTCAGTGATGGAGTTAGGACCATTAGATTTGGAGAAATGTCCCTTATTATGGACTTAAAAAAATATAGTCAAAACTAGCACCCATTAGGAATTCCACAGAACCAGCTACAGAATTCTCCTAGAAACTAGAAATACAAGGGCAATAATTTATGAAGGAAATACTTTTTACAGTAAGGAGGGGAAAAGGAGACAAATAAAATTAGAGGAAAATGCAGATGAGAGTGTTCTTTGAGAGCAAAATGTGACCATGAGTGACATTTCGAGGGGCAAATGCTAGGCAAGCTAAGCAAAAAGTCAAAATACCTTGAAAATGGTATATATGGCTATCTGAAGTGAATAAAGAAGGATAGCACTTTCTTCCAAGATTAGCAAGGTCTGGTAGGATGATGATCAAAATATTGGAAAACACGTCTTGCCTCACAAGTCATCTGAGTGCTGTGGTCACTAGAATTATAGCTTTGGGCAACACACAACATCTGTTGAGTTATTGTTAACACCTGTTGTTTATGCCATGCAGTTAAAACTTTTACTTTTGATATTGGAACATTTTAATGTGGAATTCCAGACTTTCAAGGATCCAATTCCATTGCAATGGAAAAATATAACAAACACTCTTCACTGAAAAACACTGATCATCTGGAAAACACTTTATCATTTACTTACTGGGACTATTGATTGTCTTCTTAAGCATAAACAGTTCTCCCTTAGGCATAACTAATATTCTGAACTTTTAGGAAATAGATGCTACTATGCAACTACTATAGTTTACAGAAATGACAATCAAAACAGTGTGAAGGAAATACAATTTAAAGTAGAAGACTGCTTTCATGTTAGAGGGATATGTGAATTAAAAACAAAATTCTGATAATATAAACAATAAAACTGGCCCCACTAAACTAGTATTTTGTTTCCGATTAATACAAGATAGTAGTTCCCTAATAAGAAAAAATATGTAAAATCAGTGTATAATGGCTTCTGAAACTGATTGGAACTTTTTTCTGCTAAATTTCTTGGTCTCCGTTAAGTTCAAATATGAAAATTAACTATTTTGTTACCATTATTTTCTCATCATTTGAGATAATTTATCTCACTCTTCACCATGACAGCAGTTGAAGTCAGCCAGGGGCTTCATTTGGAAGCTGAATAGGGACTGTGAAAAAGTGCATGCTTTGTGCAGTGTCTAGCTTTATTTTACAAAGGGACCCTAAGGTTTGAGTCAGAAGCTGCCAGAATGTCTCCATATTTGGGGTTCATCCCACTTACGAATTTGTAAGCCCTCAGCAGATAGGGACTATGTTTTAATAAAATGGGTTCTGTGTACACTATTCAGACAAAGGGTCAGCAATAATACTGGCTTTGAGGGCCACCAATGGGATGAAGCAATCCCCCTGGATGTCACTGGTAGTAACATAGACAACACAGGAGGCAAAAAAAGAAAAATTGAGGAGATAGTTATGATAGAAAGGAAAAGCAAAGTAAGGAAAGAAAAAAGATAAAGGAGGAGAGAAAAAAAGGAGAGCAAAGAAAGCAGTGCATAGTTTGAGAGTATATCTAGCACATTTGGGGATACACATAAGGGAGATAGAGTGACAGAAAACTGTAGGACGCAGAGGCAAGTTTGCTCATTTATTCTTGAGGTCAAACCGCTGCTTGTTTACCTGCAAACGTGCTTGGCATTCTCCCGTCTTTGCTTCTCTCATTCCCTACATCTGAAATTCTCTTTCTTCTCCTCTAATATGTCCAAATGCAACCATCACCCAGCTAAAGCACCTGACATGTTGTTTGTTGTTGCTGAAGTTCTACACCCTATCTATAGTCATCTATAGCATTATTTGTGTATTATATTGTACTCCTTGAGGGGAGGAACCTTACCTAAGATGGAATTTATCTAAAATTCGTAAACACTCCCCAAAACCAAGAAAAAAGCTATGTACACAGCATAGTAGATATATAATAAATGTTCATTGAATGGATGAATGAATGAATTTCTATCTCCTGTACTAGTAGCATATATTCAGTATATTATTATTTGGGGGGGGATTTTGGCTGGAATAGGGGAGGACAAGACCAGTGATTTCATTGGCTTAAGGAACTCCAGGAAAGGAAATGTCCTCTAACAATGCAGTTCTGCATCTGTGCCGTGTTGCCTGGGGGCACAGAAAAGTTAAGAGATTTGGCCAGAGTCACACTAAGAGCATGAGTGATAGAAAAAGGATTTGAACCCGGGTTTTCCTAATTCAGAAATCAGCTCTTTATCTGCTATGCCCATTACCTATCATTATGACATTGATCATGTATTTTTAAAATTTAATATAGTGGGATTTCTTTCTTTAGTTTTGTTTGTTTCTTAAGTCCTATCTATTCGACTAGATTGTAAGCACTCTGAGAGCAAAGGCTGTAGCTTCTCTGTATTCCTCAACGTGCCTAGCACAGTAACTACAAAAGGAAGAACTGATGTGAATTTTTTTCTTCCCAGAAGAGAAGCTACTATATACAATGGTGTAAGTACAGAACAGTAAATACCAACTGAGAAATATACGTTCTACTTTAGAATTCCATTACTTCTGATAATAATGACAATAGCTTTTATCTGTATACCATCTTTCTCTCAATGAACTCTAAACACTTGTACACATTTTTTTTTAAACTAAGGCATTGATGTGATTTGATCAGTGTCATAGTCAGTCAATGAAAATCTCAAAGTCTTTGGATCCCTTACATAGTATGTAAGTTTTTGCCCACTGTGACTAGAATAATCTGTCTCCTAATCATTATCTTCCTTAAAGGCTCAGTTTACATGCCAATGCTTCCATGAAGCTTCCCCTAACATCTCTATGTATATAAAAGAGACTGAGAGATAGGAAGATAAGTAGAAAGATAAGTAGGTAGGTAGATATAGGGGAATAGAGACTGATTTCACTGGCATATTCTTAGAAAAGATTAACTCGTAATTCTCTTGGAAAAGAAACTTTCTTTACCATTATAGTCTTAAAGAGTCACTTAGATCATTGAAAGATTGGGTGACCTGCCCGGACTCATATTGCCAGTATGTGTCAAAAGAGGGACTTAAACCCAGGTCTTAGCTCCAAGGCCAGCTCCCCATCCATTATACCACAGTGTTTCTAGATAAATAAAATCTATCTATGCATGTGCATGAATGCAAAAGATATTTTCTAGATTTAAGAGATAGCTATGTGTGTGAACTGGTAAATGAGAAAATAGAACGTTTTTTCCATATAGCCAAGCAATTTTTTAGAGGCAATAGGAAAAAGAGAAAGATTAAATGAGGAGGACATTAGGGAGGTTGTTCTGCTCAGAATTTAGGAATAGAATTAAAATGGCTAAAAAGAGATTGGGAACACCATTACTCCTTTTCCTCTCTATCTTCAAGCACTGAAATGTGTTTTTAAAAAATAGAAAAATTCAGGAAAAATAGTGAGTTTTTATGGACTGAAAAAAACTAAAAAGTGAAACTTACTAAATCAATAATGAAGACCTTTCACCAAATTCTACCTGAATAGATTAACAGCTTTTAAGGATTCCAAATCTGCTAAGATATTTCAAGAGCAACTCCGACTTTTGACAGGGGTGAACATGGAGCCACATTTAGTAAAGAAAAAATGAAGGGATAAATAGGTTTGTGTTTATAGGCACTGTAATAGACACTCTGGGGAATGCAAAGGAGTATAAAATATAGTCTCTACCCTCAAGGTGCTTACAGTCTAGTTGGGTAGATAGAACAAGAGAAAGAAAAAAAAGGAAAAAACCCACTATATTAAATATTTAAAAGGCAATGTAAAGGCCTATCATTTCTTTGATTTCCTAATTAATAAAATATATACACAGCTTCAGAAATGTAAATGAAATGCCATGGATAAATAGGAAGGTGAGGAGTCATCAATGATAAATGAATAAAAAATTAATGAAAAGAATTTATTAAGCACTTACTATGAAGTATACAACTAGAAAAAGTAAGCCTGTCCCTGCATTCAAGGAGCTGACACTCTAATTGGGAGAGAAAAAACCTAAAAGAAAGTTAAGCTCCAGGGTGGATGGGAAGGCCAAGAAGACATAATGGCACAGTGGCAAGTCAGATGGCAAGGTCTAGGAGTCTTTAGATTACAAAAAATGATGATATTAGTGAACTTCAGGATATAGGGGCAAGGCTAAGATCTGGATAACACTGAGGGAGTGGTTCCTTGAGGGCAAGGATTGTCTTTTGCCTCCTTTTGCATCCCCAGTGCCTAGCACCGTGCCTGAAGCCTAGAAGGCACTTAATAAATGTTTACTGATTGATTTATGGATTGGAAAGACCTAGTGATCCTCCATCTAATCTGAAGAAATAGAGCAGGTGACTCTCATCTCAGTCAAGCAGCCTGGGAGACAAGGGAACACAGAAAGGTAGATCACCCTACTGGTGGCTGATCTTCCCCCAGTTAGCTATCTAGACTGGATTCTGGGATGGCCCAGAACTGGGGGAGGGGATTACAGAAAAATGCAAATTGGAAAGGTCAACCCTGAAGGCAGTAAGTCTTTTTTTTTTGACGTGAATTATTAAAAGTGCATGCAAATAAGATACAATAATTGTTAGCTACAGAACAAGACAGTGAAAAGAACTGGTATCTAAATAATGACATCATAGACCCATACATTGAAGAGAAAAAAAAAAACTTAAGCTACAAATGTAGATCTGCCCCATTGATTTAAAACCTCCTCTTATTGAATTTATTACCAAGACCATTAACTGCTAAGCTCAAATGCAAAAGGCAATGAGACCATTAAGGTGAATTCAAAGATGGCTGAAAAAGAACTTGGATCCCATTGTAAATTTGCCACTAAATTGCTATCGTCGCCAGCTAAGTCTTATCAGAGTCCAAGTTACTGGTTTTTATGATGGGCCACTAATAAGTGTTCTAAATGCAAAGTTTATACCTCTTCACTAAACCTCAGGCCCCATGAGCAACCTCCCATCACGGTCATCATCAAAAAAAAAATTATTAGATAACTGTTTACACCTACTAGCTGCTGTGCAAAATGAGTTGGACAAGGTTAAATAGTCCTAATTGAACTTAGAAAAGCCTCTTATCTTTACTCTTTTCCCTGCTGACAGCCTAAGCCCCTAATTCTGGCTAACCATGTTGCAAATGTGTATAACTGATTCTGACAGGCACCAAGTCAAAGAATAGGGCATATAATCTAAGACTGAAGAAAGCTCTAAAAGGGCTAAGGAAAATTATACCCAGGATCCTGGAAGGATATGTTTTGGGGCTGTCTTTTCTCCTTCAGTCTGGAGCTTCTACATTTGATTGAGGCTAGAGGAAGTGTTGGAGATCTGCGAGAACAATGAACCTGGGTCTCTAGGGTACTTGAACTTTGGAAAGTGGTGAGATCTACCTCTGGGTGTCCTGGAATCATGGAAGGTTACAAAATGGACTTCATGGAGATTATTTAACAGCACAACGTGTCTGGTCAACCTCCATTTGCACTGGCCACCATGCCTGGAATATATTCTCCCTTTATTTCCTCCTTTAAGATCCACCAACAAGCACCATCTTCTACTCATACGCTTTCCTGATCCCTCCAAACTACCATACCTGCCCTCCCAAACTACTTTGTATGTTTGCATGTGTTTACTCTATATTTCATATATTCTTTCCTACTAGAATGTAAATGCTTTGTGAATAGGGATTATTTATCCTTTATATTTATGCACCTAGCATAGGATCTCATATAAAGTGCTTAACAAATATTTGATGATTGATCTAGGAGCATCAGTTTCCTCATCTGTAAAATAGACATAATAACCCTGAATACCTATCTGACAGGTTATTATGAAGAGCAAATGAAATTGGGCCTGGGATCAAGAAATTCTGAGTCCAAAGTGACCTTGGACACTTAGTAGCTGTGTGACTCTGGGCAAATGATTTAACTTCTGTTTGCCTCAGTTTCCTCAACTGCAAAATAGAGATAATAATACCACTTACTTCATGGAGTTTTGGTGAGAATCAAATGAAATGATAATTGTAAAAGCACTTAGCACAGTGTAGCACATAGTAGGTGTTTAAGAGATGCTTATTCCCTTTCTTTCATAGGATAATAGGTATCTAGCTGGAAGGAACCATTGAAACCATGTAATCCAACCCCCTTATTTTTACAGATGAGGAACTTGGAGGTTCAGAGGGGTTAAGGGACTTGGTCAAAATCACACAGGTAGTACATATCAGAGCCAGAATTGGAACCAGTGTCCCCTGACTGCAAATCCAGACCTTTTCCCAATGTATCATAAGTGTAGGTAATGTACCTTGTAAACTTTAATGTGCTATACAGGTTAAATGCCAAATATAATGTATTTAGCCCTAGGAAAACTCAAAAAAGGCTAAACAATATTGAAGTTTGAGCCTATTTTCTTTTCATGACAACTAACCATTTAAAAGAATTCTCTCACTGATTTGCCTTTGTTCTCTTTGTCAGGTATTAACATGATCCAAATCAACACAAGGCAGAATTTTCCTCCACCCTCATTGCCATTTGTTATTACTAAGGCACCAGCAATTTATCAGGCACTAGCTTGCATTTCAAAAATCAGCAGTGCTCTGAAGAAGAACGATTTGCCTGCCCTGATCAAAGCAAATTTCATTAGGAGAAATTGCTTGACTTTTAACTGGACTGTAATTTTAACATTGAGGATTATTTTTTTAAGTCTAAATAACAATTCTGACCGAAGGTCTTTCAACGAAGTTGTATCTGTGTCTGTACGTGGATGTGTGTTTTCTAATTGGAAGAAGAGGGTTGGGGTGCTAAACAATTTTTTATCTAATTGGACAATTCAGTGGCCAAAGAAGAGTTACATAAATAAACATTTATTAAGCACTTATGTGTTAGGCACTATGCTAAGCACAAGTGAGACAAAGAAAGGCAAAAACCAAATCCTGCCCTCAAGAAGTTCACATTCTAATTGGAGAGTCTACGTGCAAATGATATGTACGAAATACACACACACACACACACACACACACAGACACACACACACACGATAAATAAGACATAATCTCAGAAGGGGAAGAAACTGGTATTAAGGGGTCCTGGGGAAAGGCTTTATGTGGAAGGTAGGATTTTAGCAGAGACTTGAAGGAAGTCATCATTCCTTATGAAGTATAATAAAAATAATTCAAAATTTAATAACATAAACAAATGAACATATTTAATGTGTGAATGTTTCACAGACTATCTAGACAAATCGACTCTCTTCAAATCCTCAAAGAATGTTCAATCACAACCAACTCCTCATGGTTCAGGGGTTGATTAGACCACCTGTAAGTTTGCCTCAGTTTCCTCATCTGTAAAATGAGCTGGAGAAGGAAATGACAAACCACTCCAGGATCTTTGCCGAGAAAACCCCAAATGGGGTTGTGGAGTATCAGACATGACTGAAAAAAATGACTGGATACAAGTTATATAAGACCCTTGCTTCTCCTGAAAATACTTTCTACGACTTACATTCTGGGTTTTTTTTTTTGTTTCTTTTTTTTTAATTGCTGAGCCTGACCAAGGATAAGGAAAGAAGGAGAAACTGAAAGAGGTCAGTCTTGCAAACACACCAGGTGGAAGTTAAAATAGGCTTTATGGGCTATTTGGAATCCATTACTCATGATTTCTCTGTCTCCTACTGAGCCTCAGACTGAAAGTCAGAGAGCCTTCATTCAAATCTCAGCTTTGCTACTTGCTGCATGAGCTCAAACAAGCCATTAACCCTCTGTGGGCCTCAGTTTCCTCATCTGTATGACAAAGTAGTTGCACTTGATGATTTCTAAGGTCCTGTTCTGTTCTAGATCTTATGGTTCTATGAAGTTATTTGCTGTGTTAATAAATTTGTAAGTTTAAGCAATTTTCAAAACTGGTTCAGTGAAAAAGTTGAGGTTTTCATCTCAGCATTATTAAAAATCAACAGTTTTCCAAAATAACTTTATATATCATATAAAAATATTTGATCTTTGCCTATTTAGGCAAAACAAAAAAGAAACTCAAGCAATTATTCAGATAATCCAATCAAGATAAACATTTAATATGAACAATTCACAGAGGCAGGGAGAGAGACATTTCCTCAATTTTTATTTAATGAATTTATTTATTTTACCTATGTCTATGATTCTTTTCATGTATGAGTTGGACTAATTAGCCACTAAAGTCCCCTCCAACTCAAAATTCTATGATTTCATCTATGTATTGAATGCCTAGTATGGAAACTTTATCCCCTTGAAGATGTGGACAGGTAATTCATTTATAATTTGTAGTCTTAGAAAGTATTTTGGGGTATGATCAGATTTGCCCACAGTATCAGGGGTAGCATTTGTCAATGATATCTCTTGGACCTAGGTCTTCCTGACACCAGCATTAGCCCACTAACCACAATGCCACCCTGTCTCTCTTTTCCTCAATATAAATGCTCCTTTACCTAAAATTTCCTAGTAATTGCCTTGGTTCTATACTTCACTTTGACTATATAAAATTTGTTATCAACATTTGAGGCATATTTTTCTATGTGAATTATTAATAACTAGTACAGTAGGATCATTTGCATTATAGCCACTCAGTTTAGCGTGATGAGAACATTTCAATAATTATGAATAATTATAATTGTATTCATTTTAAGTTACCATTTCCCAATTTGTGTTTTATTCAGTAATTAAAGTAACTCTAAATGTTGGTTATCCTAAGTTTCTGAGTCTATATAATTATTCTGTTAGCCTGGATTTAGATTATCTACATTTAAACATATCACAGTGATGAAAGAGATATATTAGTTTTAAAAGCTAATGGAAAATGACGAGAAATACTTTAGAGTTAAGATATAAAATTTTGTGATCAAAGCATTTTATTTTATTTCACTTCACATCTTCTTCCAAAGGTTGTTAATAATATTTTCTAAGAATCCATTATTCACCCACTTAAAGATATTATATACAGGTTTTAAATATTTATACATGATGACAACACAATTGGCTAATAACGAAAAATTTAGTTAAATTACCTTGTGTTTTTCTATACTACATCAGTTTAAATCATTTTTGCACTAAATGGACAAGATCAAATGTTGGCCAAAAGGTCATTTATTCATTCATTCAATAAACAGCTACTGGTTACTGGGTATATACCCCTAGGGAGGTCAAAGACAGAAAAGCCTCACAGACACCAAGATATTTATAGCATCACTTTCTGTAGAAACAAAAGTGAAAACAAAGTGGGTGTTCATCGATTGAAAAGTGGCTGAACAAATTGCGGTAAATGAATGTAATGGAGTAAAATTGTTCTGTAATAGATGACAACTATGAGGAATTCAAAAAAACGTGGGAAGGCTTGGATGAACTGACACAGAGTGAAATAAGCAGAAACAGAATAATCTATATACAACTACATAATTTAAAGAGTAAGAAATGAATGTTAAGTACAGTCAGTTCTGCTATAATGGGAAATATGCATTACCAAAAAGCACAATGCTATGCAAAATTGTTCATTAAAAACCACAGAACTTATAGGGAGAACATAGTTGGGGCACGATGCTCAAAAACTTTGTCAGTGGCAAATTTTTTTAAAAGACAGGAACCCCTAGCAAAAATGGTAGCATAGTTTTATACTTGTTAAATGGCAAAGAAATACATAAATACTATAAAAAGGGGGGCAGCCCTCATGATCTTAGACTACTGTTTGACCCATTCACTCCCTGGTTCATACATTGAGGGTCTGGCAAAGTCTCCCACAAGTTGAACAGGATGCACCTCCTGGCCTTAGAGCAGGAGGCTGCGGTGGAAGCATGTGGGAGGAATAGCCCACAGCTCCTATTGCACCAGAAGATGTGCACTAGATATGGTACTTCACCTTGACAAAGACCTGAAGTTTGTTTGTGGAAGGGCTACAGCTTGTCAAGTATTGTGAAGTAGTGCAGTTTTCTGCATCCAAGTGTCTCTTGAAGAAATCTCACAAAACCAAACTAGAAATAAGAGTTATGCTCGAAAGGTTCCCTAATATATCAACAAGCATTTATTAATCAACCATGATGTGCTGGGCACTGTGTTAAGCACTGGGGATAAAAATAAAGGCAAAAAACAGTCTTTGCCCTCACGGAACTTCCAGTCTAATGGGGGAGATGACATGCTAACAATTATATACAAACAAAATACATACAGCATAAATTGGATATAATCTCAGAGAGAAGACCCTAAAAGGGGAACCAGGAAGAGCTTTTTGCAGAAGGCAGAACTTAAGGTTGAGATCTGAAAAAAGCCAGGAGAAAGAGGGAGAGAGAACATTCTAGGAATGGAGGACAGCCAGTGAAAAATGGAGTCAGATGGAGTGTCCTGTGAGAGGAGCAAGAGGAAAGCCACTATTCCTAGAACTACAGAGGACATTTAAGGGAGTAATAATGTGTAAGACTGGAAAGGCAGAGAGAGGCCAGATTATGAAGGGCTTTAAACCTAACAGAATACTTTATGTTTGGTCCTGGAGGTGATAGGGAGTAGAAGATAGAGCTTTGGGAGGGATTTGAGGCATGGAGACCAACCAGCAGGTTATCACAATAGTCCAGGCTTGAGGTAAGCAAGGCTACCAGGGTAGTGTCAGGGTCAGAGGAGAGAACGGAGTATATAGGACAGATGTTATGTAGGTAAAAACAACGGTACTTGGCAAGTGATTCAATATGGAAGATGAGAAAGAGTGATGAGTTAAGAATGACACACACCTCGGCTGCGAGCCTACGTGATGGCTGTATCCTTGGCAGTAATGGGGAAGGTCTGGGCAGACAGGCTAGCAGGAAGAAGTATATCCAGAAATAAATGTGCCATGAAAACTAAACACATCAATAAAATTAATTTTTAAATAAAATTAAGTGACACTATTGGTTGTTTTTAATGGCTAGTGGTCGCCTGCTACTTATAATTGAGCTATGCAATGTAAAGAGATACAAAGAAAAATAAGACATAATTCCTTCCCTCAGAGGGTTATACTCTGTAGGGCAGAGAAGATGTACATGAATAATCATAGCACAAGAGAGTATTGGATAAGTACAATGAAAGCGATAGATTCAAAATGTCATAGGACTTTGGAGGATGGGGCAATCAATTGTAGCTCCATTTATCAGAGAAAGCAACAGAGAGGAGGTGGCCTTTGTGCCTGTCCTTGATGGATGCATGGGTAGAATTTCAACAAGTAAACATGGGAGAGACATCTCAGGCTCAGAGAGCAGCTTAGGCAAAGGTACATGCATGAAAGGGGAAGGTACAAGGGAGAATAGCAAGACATCAGGTTTCGCTTAAGCATAGATTACTAGTAATTTCCCCATGGTGGATCTAGGAACTGAATAACAAAACATTTTATTACTGCAGTTTCAAACTGAATCTTTGGATCAGGCTGAAAAGGCAGGTTGGGGCTGGATTGTAAAGAATCTTAAATGACGGGATTTTGAATTGCACTGGGTGATTCTAAGGTCCCTTTGAGCTCGAAGTTCTCTGATCCTCTGATCTTTTCAACATGATTTGATTCAGTAGGTGATGAGGAGTCATTGAAGTTTTGAGCAGAAGGATGTGATCACAAGGTTCAGGTCAAAGTTCATAGGACCCAAAGTCAGGAGATTTGTGTTCTTTCAGCTTCACTTTCATTATCTCTGTGGCCTTTTTGAAAGTCATTTAAACTTATTTGAGCCTCACTTTCCTCATCTCTTTAAAAAAAAAGTAGGTTAGACGGTGATCTCTATAATACCTTTCTCTTTTAATTATCTAATGTTTCAAAGATTAATCTGGCAGAACTGTATATGGGAGGTGGGAAGCGCTGTGGTGTTAGAATTGGCAAGATTTGGAAACTGACTGGATGTGTGGGATAAGAGAAAGGGAAAAATTGGGTATGATTCCAAAGTTGTGAATGTGGGTAACCAGGGGAATGGTGGGGCCCTTGACAAAAACAAGAAAGTTAAGAAGACAGGTGAGGCTAGGAAGAAAAATAATGAATTAGGTTTTGCACATGTTAAGTTTCAGGTACCTATGGGCCATATAGGTGGAGATGGGTAGCTGTGAGGAAGGACTGGAGCTAAGGAGAGATAGGCACTGGATGTATAGATCTGGAAGTTATGTGTATGGAGATATCTACTGCATCCATAGGAGCCAATGAAATGATCCAGAGAATATATAGAGAGGTCAGAGGAGAAGGGAGGGGAAGGGAGGGGAGGGGAGGGGAGGGGAGGGGAGGGGAGGGGAGGGGAAGAAAGCAAGAAGAAAAAGGAAGGAAACAAGGAGGAAAAAAAGAAGAAAGGAAAGGAAGGGAAAGAGAGGGAGAGGGGAGGGGAAGGGAAAGGAAGAGAAGAGAAGGGGAAAAGAGAGCAATAAGAAAAAGGAAGGAAACAAGGAGGAAAAGAAAAGAAGAATGGAAGGGAAAGGGAGAAGAGGGGAGGGGGAGGGGAGGGAAAAGAAAAGATAGATGCTGGTTTGAAAAAAGGTGTTTTTTTAATTAAAGTTTTCTATGGTGTTTCCTGGGCCTTTGCACCTCTAAATATACCAAATAAAATATTTTTGAGCAAAATAAGTTATAAGCAATAAATTTTCATTTTACTAAAAAAATGAGCATTATATTCTTACCTACTGCAGATATTTTAATTTTATCAGAACTTAATTTTTTTAAAAATCTACTTTCCCCCCATGACTTCAAAGATTTTATACTAAGATCTTATACTCCACCATAAACTGGAGGGAGTTAATGAACGCTGACTCAGCTGATGGAAATGTGTTGATCAATTCGCTTTTTCTTAAATAAATCAAAATTATGCCTTCTTGTTAGGAAAATTAAACATAAAGCTTTATTGTATTTCTCATTTTCACTGACTGGTATTAGAGGAAAGAAAGGGAATATGTAGGGAGGACATAGTTCAAAGTCAGGAGGCGCTAGGAGGCACAGTATAGGGAGAGCTGGACTTGGAATCAGAAAGATGTGAGTTCAAATCTGGTCTCAGATACTTCCTAGAAGTGACCTTGGGCAAGTCACTTAACAGCTTTCTGCCTCAGTTTCCTCACCTGTATGATGTAGATAATAAAGGCACCTACATCACATGGTTACTGTGAGCATAAAATAAAATACTTGTAAAGTGCTTTGCAAACCTTGAAGCACTAAATAAACTCGAACTCTTCTTACTATTAATAAATAATATTAGATCTGGAACTAAGCATGAGTTTAGAATGATCCTGGCTTTACTACTTACTAGCTGTGTAACTCAGCATAAATCATTTCACATCTCTGAGACTCAATTGTCTTCATCCATAAAATGAATAAAGGAATTAAATTAGCTGACTTTTAAATTCATTCTTTTCATTATGAATTGGGTTGTCTTGTCTACATTATTTTACTTTCTCCAAAATATGTGGCCATGAGAAAATAAACAAACCAAGCCATACCATCCTTAGAAGCCTAAGATTCAGAGCAGCCTAAATACTACCTATGGACTGGCTACATCTGAAGGAAGCTGTGAATGAAAATGTAATTGAATTTGTCCAATGCTTACCAAACATACATCATCCTAGCTTTGTCTGTTTCAATTTTGTTTAAACAAGTGTATTTAATTGGATATGTGTATGTGTGTGTGTGTGTGTGTGTGTGGAAACATATATCTACAGTTTTATATAAACTATATATATATATATATATATATATATATATATATATATACACATCTCCAGTTATATATGTAAAATATATGTGTGTCCAATTTAATATATACATAATATATATCTAGTATTGCATATGTGTATACATATATTCAGTTGTACATATGTGTTCAATTGTATATATTCAGTTATATATGTATATGTCAAGTTATAGATATATACACATATGTAGTTAGGTGCATATGCATATCCAGTGTGTGTAAATATATATATATATATGTGTGTGTGTACATGTGTGTAATTTACATGTGTATGTGTATAATCTCCCTGGTTACATATTGCATGTATGGGCATATGTATGTGCATATGTGTGGACATGTATGTGCTTATATACACATATGTATATTGTGCATGTATCTGGGCAGCTAGGTGGCACAGTGGATAGAATGTTGGAACTAGAGTCAAGAAGACTGATCTTCCCGAGTTCAAATCTGATACTTCCTAGCTGTGTGACCCTGGACGAGTCACTTAACTCTTTTGCCTCAATTCTTCATCTGTAAAATGAGCTGGAGAATGTCATGGCAAACCACTCCAGTATCTCTGCCAAGAAAACTCCAAATGGGGTCATGTAGAGTTAGATACGATTGAAAACTACTAAACGATAACAAAATTACTTGATCTCTGGGTTTCTCAAAGTAAGAGGCTCATGGACAAGAATTCCTTGAACCAGTATAAATCATCACTTTCTCAAATACTGTAGAACTAAACTCTTGGGTTCTTGCTAACTTGATGTTTTAGATATTTTATTATTTGCTGTTTTATTGCCTTTGTTGATTCAATGCTAGTCTCATTTACATCGTCTGTTTTTTTTCCCATGTGACACTATTATGATTATATGACTAGAACTCAGTAAAATATCTCAAGTTCAGGATAGAGATGATGGTTTTGCAATAGGGTAGGAGCTCAAAGATTATTCTAACTGGTTCAGTGCATACCAATCCATAGCCTGTGTCAGAAAGGTCACCGAGAGAAAAGTGAAACTAGGGAATAGAAGATCTCCTCTTCTCTGAGAACAATATAGAATTTGACCCTCCTTCTCTAGCACTTCTATTAAACAGAGTGGAGACCTGTAACTATCAAGGTAAATTCCAGTCTCTCCAGTGCCAGAACAATTTTGCTAAGATCTGCTTAAAGACTAGGCATCCTGCCTCATAATTAAACCCATAGATGCTTAATAAATATTCATTTAATTGAATTGATTTGAATTGAATTGAAATGTTATCAGGTGCCTGTGTACTACCCTATCAACTACCACCCTTCAAGGTTTTTCTTTAATTTGATTTGAAAATGTACTATCAACATTGACTTCAGTGTTTTCTTGACTTTCTTTTGTTGGCACAGCCCCTCTCAAGAAGTTGGTTGTCTAGGTAACAAATACTGCACTCCACAATAAATTGCTTTTGAAATAAACGGTAATTAATGCACTAGCTACAGAGATCTAACCTTTCCTCTTCGAAACAAAGAAAACCCTTCCCAGTCTCTAGTCCAGTAACCCTGTGTCTCCCATTCTCGATTACCTCCAAAATAACTCTCGATGTAGCAAGCTATATTTTTATAGGCCTATTAATCTTTTCAAGTGTGTGTTTGTATAAACTGGTTGAAAAGGGAAGCATTTGAGCATTTCTTCATATTTCTTTAAAAAATCACACTCTAATGATTTCTTAGAAATGCAGAGTCACATTCCGATTAGCCAATCTTGTTCAGTTTCAGCATAGGCCTGAGTCTTGTCCCAACCTGGGACTTTACATACCAGCTTACGTTTATCAACCATTCCATCAGGTTAGCAGAGATCATTCTCAGTTCAGTGATTCAGTGACAAGTATGAGCTTGAGAGAAGCATGAATACCCAGCGTTCTAATAGCTAATCCTTTTATACATTTATAAGATATGATGGAATTGAAAAGAAACGCAGAGCATCCGTGAAACAAATGGGGTTAAAGGCTAGAGGTGGCTTGTTAGGTTAAGACATATGCTTCTACATTTCACTCCAGGAGTAGATGAAAAGAAGCTGTTTTCGTTCTAACCCTAAACTCTAAAAGACAGCTATGGTTTAAAGGCTACAGTGCTGGAATTGGAAACAGGAAAACCAGGCTTTGAACGTGGCCTCAAACACATTTTAGCTGTGTGATGATCCTGGACAAATCATTTCACTTTTCAGGAACCCAGTTTCCTCAGCTATAAAAAGGGAATAATAATGGTATCTACTCCACAATATGGCTGTGAGGGCCAATGGAGATAGCAAAATATTAAAGTGAGATAGCAATTGAGATTGCAAAATATTAAAGTGATATATACAAGGTGTCCCTAAAGCCTGGACACATAGGCAAAAATGCATATTTTGAAATATTTGGAATATCAACTGACCTTGACTTCTTTTTCTGGGAATGTGCTAAAGGAGAAGGCAGACTTAATGAAAATCACAGATGCAACACACTTAATTGAACACATAAAGCGTGAATGTGCTAAAATTGACGGCAATGTGGAGCTATTGCATTGAGCTCATGTGAATCTTGCAAAGCGCATCAACCTTTGCGTCACAAATGATGGAAATCATATTGAAGATGTTATTTGTTAATATTCCAGTTAGATAAAATGTTGTTGAAATTTCATTCATTCATTTCATTTCTTGAAAATGTTCATTTTTGCCTATGTGTATCCTGTAGGGATAGTGTGACACAGCAGGCATGCTAGACTTATTTAAAGAATGCCCCGAGTTCAGATCCTGCCTCCGATACTCATTGGCTTCATGACCCTGTGATAGTCGTTTGGTTTCTCTGAGGCTTCATTTCCTCATCATTAAGGAGGAGGCTGAACTATATGGCCTCTAAGGTTTCTACTAGCCCTAAATATCTGATCATTTGATTAAATATATAATATGTATAAAATGTTTTACAAACTTTATAGTATTATATAAATGTGAGTTATTATTAATCCTTTAAATTCCTGCACAGAAAAATTAGGAAAGGGATTCCTCAGTAAAAGAGAAGATGGGGAAGAGCAGGGGGGCATTCCCTAGCAAAACTACCCAGAGAAAAACAACCATAGAAACCATATACTCTATATGCTCAGCTCTAGTCAGCACAATTAAGCATTGCTATTTATGGCAAATTTATCACACTAAATACATTACTAATAAATTTTAAAAAGTTATTAGATTTTGAAATTATTTAAGCATAATATAAAACTGAATCTCAATAATTTCTGAAGATGAGTAAACATATATACATGCACACACATATAAATGTATATGAATGTGTGCATGTGTATGTATATATGTTTGTATATATGTATGCATATATGTTTGTTTACTCATCTTTAGAAATTATTGAGATTCAGTTTTGCATTGTGGTTATATACGTATGTATGTATTCTGCTAATTGCTAAGAACGTTAACTGGTTCCCAGCATTGATTGGCTAAATCTTAATTCAGGGTATGAACTAGAAATATCAATCCACAAATTTATCATTCTCCTTAATGGTCAATACAACTCTTGATGAATGGTTCCATATAAATTTTTCATCTTAACATTTCTGCTTTGGTTGATTCGATTCTTCCATCTCATTCATACATCCCCCTCCCCCCACACTCTCAACCTATATTTTTCAATTCTTCTGACAAACTTTCTAAGGGACTGGCAGCATAAGTCAGAGAAATTGAGACTATGACAAATGCAGACTAATAAATCCCGCTTAGTTTATGAAGACTCTAGTATGCTGTGCTTAGGAAAGGATGAGGGGTTCCCAGTTAAAGAGAGACAGAAATAATTGTAGGCCTACTCATTTAACCTTTTATTTTTCCATCACAGTGATAAACTGTATCTGAAAAGCATGTTTTGGCAGTGTCATTTTTAACCAATACAGTACGGTGGAGAGACTGATGGATTTAGAGCCTGGTGACTTCTGCTGGGGTCCCAGCTCTGCCACCATGTTGTACTGGCCAAGTCACTTCATCCCTGTAAAATGAGGAGTAAGGGAAGTTATGCTAAATGACTTTTACAGTTCCTTCCAGCTCTAAACCTAAGCCTATGATCAAATGTGACATTTTACAAGCACTCAGTCTTACATGACTGAACACGTTTTCTTTTGGGTTTTGTGTCTTACCTGATTTTATGAAGATTCCATTTGCACATATGTTGAGAAGAATGATACTAGTCATAGAAAGTAGGTGGTTGACCACAGCAGGCACCTAAAGGCCTGAACCTTCGGGTTTTCTAAGCACAGCCAATAATACTCCTGCTGAACTCTGCAGGGGCAAATGACTAACAAAGCTCAATTCTACAGCAGCTAATGCTATCAACCCCACTACATACCTACCAAAATCTTTTTGAGAAGAGTGAAGAGGTAATTGTTCTTCAGAAGGCCAGATATTTTAATAACAATTCCATTTGAGTTACATCAGGACAAGTAAAATATGCCTTTGCCAAAAGGAAAGGCAAAATCGTTAGGGGAAATTATGTTTCCTCGCTTCTGAAACAATATTACCCATGGTGGAGAACAGGAACCAACTAAAATAAAAATTCTTGGAAAATTATTTGTTCACATAAAAGATGTTAAGAATTCTTGGCAGACAAATAGTGGATGCTTTAAAAAAAAAAGTCACCAATCACTACAATTTGTGCTGCTACCATTTTTTCTAATTCATAGTATTTCCGTCAGGATAGAGTGGTCTTTCCAACGATAAAATAGCTACCATTTTGATAGTGCTGTAAGGTCTCTTTGGGTGCTCACAACACTCTTGTGTATGTCATTATTATCCCCATTTTACAGATGGAGGAGTTGAGACTGAGAGTCATATGGCTGGGGTTCAACAGCTAGCAAGTGTCTAAGCAGGATTTGGACCTAAATCTTCTTTGACTCATAGTCCAATACTCTTATCTACTATGCCACGCTGACTCCCTTTCTAGAAAAAAAATGTAGACTTTTGTTTGGTTGCCTTTAATTTTCTCCTTACATACGAAAATATACAGGAAAAGAATAAAGGAAAAATACATATCAATGAAGAATAGAGTATTATGTAGGGGACTGGAGTCAGCTTGAAATATTTCACAGGAGATGACTGTTAAATTTTCAATGTGAATATTTACATCTTTTAAACTTGTTCGTGCCACAAAGCAGGGCTCGATTTTGATCTCAACTGTTACTACGCTCAATGCTTGAGGCAACAAACTGTATTAAAAAAAAAAAAAACAACCCAGCATTGTCATTTATTTTATAAGTAAGAGTGTATCTACTCTCTCAGTCCACTAGAGGGATCATTTAGTGCCCGTTAGCATCACTTCCTTTCTCTTTTCCTTCCTTCTTTTCTCTTCTTTCTACAAATTTTACTGAACATCATTTACTCTACAAGGTCATTCCTTCCTTTAAGAACTTACAATCTAGAGGTAAGTAAAAAAAGGAGAAAGTTTCCATCTAAATAGCCAATTTTCTATTTTTGCATTAGGTGCAAAATTACCTGTTTGTGGTGCTGGGTATCACTGAAACACCCAGACTGAAGACAAGCATTTAATAATCGTAGCTGCCATTTCAGGTTTGAAAAGGGCTTTACAAAAATATTACCTCTTTTGATCTTCACAACAATCCTGGAAGATAGGTGATATCATTCTCCCCATTTTACAGGTGAAGAAACTGAGGCAGGCAAAGGTTTAGAGTCTTGTACAGTCACACATCTAGTAAGTGTCTGAGACTGGATTTGAACTCAGTTCTTCTTGACTCCAAGCCCGCCATTTTTTCCATTATACTATCTAGCTCCTTCTAGTTACTGTTTATCTCTCAAGCCTCCTACATGATGGGACCACCTCCTTCCTAGGTCACATATGAGGGAATTGAGGGGATTAGGACAGCCAAGTGGTTAATTGTGGGAAATGAATGAACCACACTGACTCTATCTTGTAACAATTCTGGAGCTAGCTCAATACCCTTTCTATTCAATTATGAGTTTAGTTCAACTTCTGTCTTGTGAGAAAATTTTATTCAATTGTGGGGAATTGGGAGAAAACCTTATCGCATTGTTTGAACCTAACCCTGCATGGCTGGGAAACTGGACCACTTCTACCTGCTATTTAGGGAACTTTAACTGAGGACTTAGGTTATGCTGATCAGAAACCCAGTCAGATCCAAAGACCGATGCGAGTTTTCTCACAATTGTACATCTCAAGCAACACATATGTCTTATCTGACATAATGATCACTGTTATTGTTTCCATGTTCCTTTGATTGTTTACCAACACTTGGGGGAGGTGGAACACCTCTTTTTCTGATTTCAGGAAATTACACCTGTTCACTCTCCCCCTCCCAACTTGGAAAGTCCCTAATCTTTCATCCAATTAGAAATCAGATTACCTAATGTAGTATTACTTCTTTTTAATTTGTTGATCTTATTTGATTAACTGTTTTTAATGTGCAAAAGTCTGTCTCTCCCTGTATTTGGGGTCCAGACCTAAGCTGAGGAGGTGTGGTCCCAGTTTGTTAGGCAATTGGCATGTATTGCTTAATAAAATTGATAAGCTCAGAGGATCAAAACTTTGATTGTTTCCTTTGTCATTTCATCTTTCACCCACCGCATATATGTCACCGATAATGACTCATGCCATTTCTCATAATCAGGTCATTGTTGGTGATCTCCTATAATCATACACATGCCTCAAAAGACTTTAGTGCTTCTTTGGTTACCTATAATTGTGTCAGGTATATTGTAGCTTAAATGGGATTCTGCATGTTGGCCTTATGACCTCACTACCATATATAATATTCTAATAGAAAAATTGGGTTCCTAGTTCCAGACAACCAGCTTTCAAGAGAGCTTTGGGAACTCAATCTGGTCATGAGATGGGGCTACCCAAGCAGTGCTTTTACAAGTACTCTGGTGGACAGAAATGGTTAATACACTACTGCAAGAGCCCCACAAAGCCTATGAAGTTGGGAGAACGTGTCTTAGCATCCTCATTTCACAGGTAAGGAAACTAGTACTTACCATGGGTGACATTGCTAGTGACTGAGGGAGCCAAGTTTCAAAACTAGGTTTGTAGACTCCAGGTCCAATACTCTTCGCCCTAAACACAGTGTGGACAATAGGGAAGTGATTTAGGCATGAGGGAAAAACAGACTAAAGGTTTTTCTTGAGTTTTAATTATAATTTTCTTTGAGAGGTATAGAATAAACTTGGTAACACTAAAAGGCTTCCACTGTTAGTTGAATTAATGCTGATGGTTTTGGAGTGCCAAATATATCACCAACCAGCTATGAGCTCCAAATTTTGCCTCATTCTTGTTATATTTCCTGTGAACATCTTTAATTCACCTTTAATGTCCACTGTAGAAAACATTGCCAATGATGACTCTATCATCTACATGCCTGCTTCCTAATGTTTATCCTATGATAAACTCTGAATAATACAAAGCTGGGATGAATGGAAACCTAAAACCCATCATTTTATATCCTGTTGAAAATCAAGTAGGTGTGTCTGTCTATCTGAGTGAATCACCCTATAAGTTAGAAATCAGCACTCATGCCCTAAAGTCAGCAGGCATCTTCACTGTGCCAGATTTGGAGTTAGTGAATCTTATAGGAGTAGGTGTGTGTGTGTGTGTGTGTGTGTGTGTGTGTGTGTGTGTTTTTAAGAGAGATTCTAATATTACTAAATTGTTTACCCTCTTGGCAGTGTCTGGTAAAGCCATCTAAGGTGAACAAAACGAGAGACATCGATAAGTGCCAGGAGGCACCTCGCAATTCACAAAATGTTAGTGTGGAAAAATTAAATCTATGCCCAACTACCAAGGGCTATTGAACTAACTTGGTATTGCAAAAAAAAAGTGGGAAAAGATTCAAGAGGTTAGTGAGATGTTACATCTAGTCTTTGACTACTCAAAGATGAAACTTTTATTAGTGTGCTTTAGAACATACATAGTTATGGCTTATTTTGTCCTCATCTTTTCCTGTGGAGCTCAGATAGAAAGGGTCCTGGGATAAGGTATTATTTCTCTGATCTTTTTACTTATTCTGAAAGTTCAACGCCAGTGGATAAAGCACTGGTCTAGGAGCCAGGAAGAACCAGCTCAGCTCAGTTCTAACTAACACACAGTAGCTATAAGACTCTGTGAAAATCACTTCGACCTCTCTAGACAGCTTTTAAACAATAAGAGTAATAGTAACAAACATTTACGTTTCACTTTAAGCTTTATGTGTGTTAACCCATTTTGTCCTCACAGCAAACCTGTGTAAGATCGGTACTATTATAACCCCATTGTAGAAAAGAGGAAATTGCAACCGAGAGGCATTGTGATTTGCCCTCAGTAAGAATCTAAGGAAGGATTTGACCTTAGTTATTCCTGACTTGAAGCCCACTGCGCCATCTTGCTGCCCATAGTTTTTAAAACTAGGAGTTACAGAGAAAGTTCTCATCAGCACATCTGGGAGTTCCCAGGTAAATCATAGGTCCAGTTCTTATCCTTTATATTATATTTACTGATCTCATAGTCTAGACCAACAAATTTAAGATTCTGGCATCAGGAAAATGTATACAATTATCCCACACCGGCTCTGATAATATTCCAAGTTACTGTACTGGATAACTTGCCACTGACTGTGAGTTCATTCTTAGAGACTTTAGGGCAGTTCAATGGATGTCTTTTCTGATACTTTCTATTATCCACATCAATCTCCCTCGCATTTGTGAATGTAAATAGAGTATACTACATTAAATTTGACTAGAGGAGACAGAGGATGGAAATGCAAAGCTCAGTTCAGCTACTGAGCATGGGGTCAACCCGGAGGTCAGCTTCTTCTGCCTGTAGCAATTCCAGGAGCCCTCTAAGGAGAAGAGAGTTTCACTAAGGGCATGCTTAGAAATAATCTGGAGTGTTTTTTCATGGGGCAATGACTGGCACTGGGAGTCAGGATAATTTGCCAACTACCACTCAACCCCACGCTGAATTTGTGAACTCTTCATCTTCCCCTTCATAGCTTTCATTTCTCTCTCCTATCTCCCCCTGATCCTTGCCCTGGTGACTCTTCTCCACTAAGTACTTTTACTCATTTCTAAATAGGTCATTGTGTTAGGACAATATTAGCTCTCTTATGATGGCTCACAGGGGCCCCGTGGGGGAAGGTAGAGATAGCTCGGCTCAACATTTGTTGAAAAGTTCTCTGTATAAGGCTTTTGAAGGTTTTTTGAAGAAAGGCACTGCAAAAATCTAAAAATAAATAATAGTGGTATTTCCAGTCTGAACCTTGCAGGATCAATAAGGAATAAATGACATCACATTTATTAAGCTCTTACTATGTGCCAGGCACTCTGCTAAGTGCTGAGGGTACAAATACAAGCAAGCTAGACTGTAGCTGACAGTTTACATCCTAATAGGGGAAAATAACAGATAAAGAGGAATAAATAGGGTACAAGTGGCAGAATGATTTTGAAAACAAGGTTTGCATTTTTTAAAAAATTCAGGCTTACTAGCTTAACAGTGTTAATTGGTTCTATGAAAATGTCATGGGGAATAATGTTGGGAGTGATACAGTTAATTTTGTAGGAGGAGAACTAAGCAGAGCAACTAACCAGGGCTAGGGGTGACTGGCAGAGAGGGAAATAAAATGGGGGCCGATCTGGGCTGACATTGACCTATTGACCTAACACCATTAACTCAATCTTGGGACTTTACAGTGGAATTTGGTTATATTGTTTTATAATAGACTTACTGAAAAATGGCTTTTATCTACTTCAATAAACTAAATTGTATGGTAAAGACAGGTTAGGTTCACAGGAGTGGTGAAAGAGATTGGGTACCCCAATGTCAAAAATAATACAAACATCTCTTTAGGGGTTGTTTCCTCACATAATAAAATCATAATTTTGATGCCTGTGTTTTCTTCTCAGAGTGTGCCTAATTAAATTTCCATGATACCTATCATCATTTGCTATAATTTTATAAATGATTTTGGCTAGTAAAGAAGCATCTATGAATGTAGATTGAGGCAAGACTGATTTTGCTGGTCTTGTGCTTGTGGAAAACTACCCTTGCTGTTTATTTGCTTGCTGGGCTCAGCTATACCTAAGATACCTGGTGGTGACATCTTTTGTATATGTATGTATGTATGTATGTAAATGTGTACGTATGTATGTGTGTATTACATATATATATACATATATATGTGTATATATATATATATACATATGTATTCTTGGCACTGCTTCATCAAGCCAGTTTTATATTTGTAGTAATGTACATGATGAAATGACCAGAGTCTAAAAAGAGAAGGCAGCAAGGTGTCATATAAAGTATGCTAAATTTTGACTCCAGGTTCAAATCCTGGCTCAGCTGCTTACTACCTATGAGTCCTTGGACAAGGACACTTAAGTTCCCTGGGCCTCCGTTTCCTCATGTGTAAAATGAGGGGGTTGGAATAGATGACCTTCAAGATCCCTTCCAGTTTTAAATCTATGATCCTGTCTAGCAGCGTATTAATGGACCTTGCAACTTTATTAACATAATAGGTTTATTGCATAGCATACACATCTATTTGTGAGAATCCAAAACCAAGTCATTACTAAAAGGTAATGTGTTCTCACAGTAAGAGTAGTGAACCAATATTTAGGGCCCTGAGATTTTATTTGAGTCAACATAACAACAGGGCATAGAGTAAGACGCAGTGGGAACGAGTTATTACCTCTTTACTTCTACTTTTCATTTCAACAATGAGTTTAGGTGGTACTGTGGATAGAGTGCTGGGCCTGGAGTCAGGAAGACTCATCTTTATGAGTTCAAATCTGGCCTCAGACACTTACTAGTGGTGTGACCCTGGGCAAGTCACTTAACCCTGTTTGCTTCAGTTTCTTCATCTATAAAATGAGTTGGAGAAGGAAATGACAAACCATTCTAGTGTCTTTGCCAAGAAAACCCCAAATGGGGTAATGAAGAGACTGAGACAACTGAACAGCAACAACAAATTTCCTTTCCTCCTCCTAAAAAAGTCTCCTGGATGACTACATTTGATTTTGATCCTCTATTATCTTTAATATCGTTACTATCATTCTCTAAGGGTGAGACCTCAGTTCCATTCACGCCCAGTCTGACTAGTTTATTATCATTTATAGAGAAGAAGCTACCAGCCTCAACAACAGAGCTTCTTTGGGACATCAGATGATCTACCTGCCCTCCCAAAGTCACTCCACAGGAAGGAGCCAAACTTGGGGACTTCTGTTTCTTTCTAGTAACAATCCAGGTTATTATTGCCTCCCTTCTTCCCCTCCCCCAACCCCTGCAAGCTGCGGCTCTTTAACAAAGACAGACCACTCCTGGTAGGGCAGTAGTATCCTCCTGGCAGCAGTAGGGGTACTAGGTGGTACAGTGGATAGATCTCCCAGGCCTGGAGTTAGGAAGACCTAAGTTCAAATCCAGTCTCAGACACTAGCTGTATGACCCTGGGGCAAGTCACTTAATCCTGTTTGCCTCAGTTTCCTCATCTGTAAAATGAGCTGGAAAAGGAAATGGAAAACCACTTCAGTATCTTTGCCATGAAAACCCCAAATGGGGTAATGAAAACTGGCCTCAAACGCTTAGTAACTGTGTGACCCTGGGTAAGTCAAGGATCTTCACCAAGAAAACCCCAAATGGGGTCAAAAAGAGTTGGACACAACTGAGGCCACTGAACAACAACAAGAAGTCCTACTGGCCCAGAAAGCCTCAGAGCAAAAGGTCTTATCAGCGCAACTTGCTAACATTCTTACCTAGCAACTGTCTCTAACCTATTGAATCCCACATAATTTCTACCTATCTAACCAATGAATTCCTATTGCTGACTTTTTTATATTACTGTTTTGGTTTATCTGTTACCTCTGCAATATACCCTGGTGCCTTCCTGCTTGGACTTGAATTCCTGGTATGAATCCTGGGTCCACATACAAGATAAAAAGCCTGTTCAGACCAGCTGTAATTAATCTGCTTGCTCCCTCTCAGGTCCAGCTGTGTTTTTTCTCCCAACTGCCACTGTTCCTGGTTTCACCCATTCTACCTGCTGTTTACATTTACCTATGACGAGCAGCTCAAGGGCATCTCTAGGGCTCCACACACTACCCAAGACCAGCCTACCTTTCCAGCCAGTCTTTGCCCTGAAACAGGGAAGAAGGTAAACCTAGGACATAGATTCACAGGATCATCATTTTAGAGGTGAAAGGGACCCCAGAAGTCATCAGGGTCAATCCCCTCATTTTACAGATGAGGAAACGGAAGCCGAAAGGTGTGAAGTGACTCAATCCAATTCATCCAGTGACTAAGTGGTAGAGCCGGGATTTGAACTAATATTCTCTGACTCCAAAGGCCCCAAAAGAAGCAACGTTATTGGTAAAAGGCTGGAAGCAGGGCTTGAACGATACTAGGAAGATTAATATATCTTTGTATTTGGTTATATAAACATACATGTTCTATACATAGCTAGGTATGCATACACATATATCAGGCATATAATACAATGACTAGGAAAACCTTTTAGGCTGAACAATATGGTACATTTTAGAAACATTGTCCTTGTGTACATACAGTATGATCCTTCACTTTAACACTGAATCGCCATTGTTTCTGTCATATCTATTCCAACTACATTAAAGGCATTCCCTAAAAATAATTACATATGTGGAAAGAATATACGCTACAGTAGACCAACAAGACTGGGGAATGAATATTCTAGCTAATTGTGTTTTTCCAGATAAATGAAGGTGGATCCAGATATGTAATGAAAGTGGCCAGGGTGAGTTTTTTTTTTACAAGGGATTTAGGAAACTGAGTCCAAAACTCTTGTTTTCTAGTGTACACAACTCTATTACTTATATCTCAAATAATATTTTTAGAAATAAAACATTTGATAAACCACGAATCTATTTGTAGCTCAACTAGAAAATGCTGTGATGATAGTTTGAAAGAGCCCTCCTAAAAATACAAAGGGACTTTAACTGAATGGGAAAGGAAAAAAACTAATAGAAAAATGAAATCTTCCCTTCCAATGATCTCATGAGGAAAATGTAAAAAAGAAACTCCATGCAAACTGTCAATTATTTTTAAAATAAGGTTTGATTAGAACTATGAGACAGCAGCACTAGAGAATAATGGGGGCAGATACTAAGTGCCTGATAAAGTAATCAGCTTTAAAGAAACAGTCATAAAACTGTAAATGTGAAGTTGTCTTTGCATCTCAGCTAGTAAAATTAACCTTGTCTAGAAACTACATCAACCTTTCCCCTCAAATCAAAACTGTATGGTTAAGGGACATAACCGATAGGTATCTCCTTATAATGAAGATTTTATTGCATGTAAAGCAGGTCCTCTTTCCTGACTTAAGGGCCTGGAAGGCTCTAATTAACATCTGCAAAATCTTTCAAGTTCACTTCTGAAGCTCTTTACTTTTATCTGAAGGTGTCAAAAAGATACCCTTTGAGTACAAATCCCTAGATCTTCTGGGAATCTGGTACCTTCCAACTTCTTCCTGCAGGAATCTAATCAGACCAGGTCAGGGGAGGGATTGATGTCTGTTATGTCTTGATCTCAAGAAAAGAATGGAAAGAGAGGGGAAAAGGAATACATTAGGGGGGTTGCCAGGGAAGGAAAAGAAAGATTAGGGAAAACAACCTCCTAATTAGGCTGCACAAATAGATATCCATACAAACAAGAAGGGGTAAGCGGAGCATTCCGTGCTTCAACCTCATTCTCACATGAACTGGTTAAAGGAAGGAAGAACACACACACACACACACACACACACACACACGCACGCACAGAGCTGGGTACAGAAATACATTTCATTCAACAGGGAAGTGGGGAAAGGGGAAATAGGGGAGGAGGATTTAGAGGGAGAATAGATTTAGAGAAGGATTAGTAATAAACAAAACAAATTCAAAGGATGTACAAAAATATTTATAGCACTTTTGAGGTGGCAAAGAATGGGAATCTAAGGGGTGCCCATAAATTGAGAAATGGATGGAAAAGTTATGGTATATTAACGTGATTGAATACTATTACGATTTAAGAAGTGATGAAGGGGATGGTTTCAAAAAAACCTGGGAAGACCTGTATGATCTTATGCTGAGTAAAGTGAACCAGAAAGAACCAAGAGAATGGTAATGATAGCAACATGGTAAAGGCAAATCACTTTGAAAAAATTAGGAACTCTTATCAGCATAATGACTAATCACAGCATCAGAGGACTAATGCTGACCACCTCCTGATCAAAAGGCAAAGAACTCAAGAGTGTAGAATGGAAAAACAATTTTTAACGTGGCCAATGTGGAAATCTATTTTGTTGAATACATGTTTATAATGGAGTTTATCATTAATTTTTAAGTTGGGCAGGTGGTTAAGGTATTCTGTGAGGGTGAGAAGGTAGATTTTTGTGTACTGAAATAATACATATATACATACACACACATATGTGTCTATGTATATGTATATGATTTCCATGTTTATCCCAATTCAGGTTGTTTGAGGGTACTGGTGCCAGTTACCTGATATGTTATTCTAGTAAGAATTATTAGGTTAATCTAGTAAAGTGCTTTGAGATATAAGGAGGTCAAAATTCAGGAAATATTTTTTGAAATCTAACCCCCAAACTATCTAAAACAAGGATTCTTAACATTTTTGTGTGTCATGGACCCTTTAACAGTCTCATGAAGCCAATGGGCCCTTTAGCTGAAAAGTGTTTTTAAATAAATAAAATATATAAGATGGCAAAGGATGTCAATCACATTGAAATGATACAGTTATCAAAATATTCAAAAATTAAGCTCACAGAATCCCTGACTAGAACCAGAGATATAAAAGTCATCAGTGTAGAGCTAGAAAACATCTCAAAGGTCATCTTGTTCTACCCCTTCATATTACATATAAGGAAACAGGCCCAAGGAGGTTAAGTGACTTATCTAACATCACACAGCTAGCAAGTATCGGAGATAGGATTTGAACCCATGTTCTTTAACTCAAGATTCAGTGCTTTCTCCACTGTGACACACTGCTCCCCTTTCTAAGGAACCTGAAAGGTCCTAGTCTAGGCATTATTTTACAGTTAAGGGCCAATAAAGGAAAATGACTTTGTCCAAATTCTAGTTTATGGGTGAGCTGGGACTTGAACTCAGGTCTTATGCTTCTAAAACCAGCATTCCTTTTACTCTACCACACGAGAACACAGTGACTAAGGAGGGTCCTTCCATATTTGAAAGAAACCTAAAGCTGGAATGATATAATGCAAGTATATACCAGGGTTGTATATCTATGGATAAAGCTGCCCCCTTAATTAAGTACAAGAGATCAGACCAAACTTTAAGAAAGAGGCTCTTAACCTTGTTTTTTTTAATATATTTCAATAACTGTATTTCAATATAATCAACTTTTTTGGTAATCCTAAGCATTTTATTTTATGCATTTAAAAATATTGTTCTGAGAAGGGGTCAATAGGTTTCACCAGAGTTCCCAAAAGCATCTATGACACCAAAAAGATTAAGAACTTCTGTTTTAATGAGTTCTATGGCCCTCAAGACAATAATTTTCAGGTAGTAAACTTGTCTAGATGTAATATCCACACTATTTCTGAAGCGTGCCTTAGAGGCTCTGGGATCATCACTAGGGTTTAGAAACCAGCCTGTAACAAACCCATAAAATAGTAATTATATGAGCTATTTTGATGTTTAATGAGAACAAACAAAACCTTTATTCCCATCACCTTATACACCAGTATGTACTTAAGAGTCAAAATGTGATGAAGATGTCAAAAATGAGAAGAAAGCAACAAATCACAGTTTAAGTTTACAGCAAAAGGAAATAGGAACAATTAGGATAGGAATTAAAAGCAAAGTAGTACCCTTAGTGATTATCACAGCTAATAGGGGTAAATATAAAAAGAATTAAAAATAACATTATGAATAAATCACAACTGCAAAAAAGCTTGCCAAAAGTTAAATGTTTAGATTCTGAGAAATATAAGTAAAGCAGTTAAATATTAATTGTTCATTATTTCAAGGGCCTATTAAACTGTGCCTACTTTAAGCAGCATGAATCACTGTCTGACTACTGTCTGACTCTCACTAAAATAGCAGAGTACTACTCACATCATATGAATATTGTGAGAATTAACCAAGTGGAGATTTGCAGAGACCTTTGTTGAGATTTCTAGCTAAAAGCCATTACCAGGATGTTAAAGACCTTGCATCAGTGTTATAGATTGACTTATTAATTTCCTATGAAAACATCTGGGCTGGATTCCACTCTGAATATGGCCAGAGAACTGTAGCTATTCCCTCTCAGGAGGAAAAAAGGCATCGAAATTTTCATAGATTTTTCTCACATAGTCATGTTTGTACCTAAAACATATGAAACAGAGCTATCTCTAGAGAAGACAAAATGGAAATTGTCACTCTGGGCCCTAAACCTTGGGGACACCTAGCTGTGTCCATGGCTGCCTCGTGATTCATAGTAAAAGAACAAGATCTAGGAGCCAAGAAACTGGAATACAGTTTGGTTCTGCAGGTAAGCCTTCCCACCCACCTCTTTCCATGGCCAAAGCACAGCAAACACACCTCCTCCTCCTTCCTTCTGTATGCTAAGCCACAATCTTCCAGTCACCTTCTCTCCCCACTGCTAAAAGGTTATTTTAACCAGATTTCTCCTATGGAAATAAATGCTCCTTACCTCCATAGTATAATTTGCTCCCACCCCCTAAGGGTGGTATTAAAGGTGGAAATAAATCTCTGTCCTACCCAGCCAGCATCGGAGTTATGCTCTGCCCCTTATTGAAAGTAACAGGATCAAAAGATCATACAATAAGAGCTAAAAAGACTACAGTGGCTATCTAATCCAATTCCCTCTTTTTATTGATGAGAAAACTAAGGCCTAGATAGGTTAAGTGACTTATACCTGGTTATACAGGTAGTGTTTAACAGAACCAGGGCCTATGATTACAAATCTAGCATCTTTTCCAGTGCACCATAGGAAATTGACCTGGGAGAGAGAAGAGTTTGGAAATAAGAGATTTTGGTGGAGGTAGAATTAAGAGAAAAAGATGTGGCAACTGTTTGGATTGGGAGGAGAAGTTACAAAGAGTGAAACCAAAGATGACTCTGAGATGATGAATTTGAATGTCTGGAAGGATGGCTGTACCACTGACAGAACTAGGGAAGTTAGAGAAAGTAATGGGTTTGGGGAACAAGATAATGAACTCTGTTTTTGGACACATTGAGTTTAAGATGCCTCTGGAACATTCAGGTAGAGCTGTCTGGCAGGCAGTTGGGCAATATAGACTTGAAGATTAAAAGAGACAGGGGCTGGAAATGTAAAGGACCCAGAACAGAGTATTAGTGTATACTCATAGTTAAGGATGGTGATGTCATATAGGTGGAGGCAATCCAGAAGAGAGCCAGCTGAGTCCCCATTCAGGCAGCTCAGACTGGGGTGGGGGGGGGGGGGCGGGAGGTGGGAAGAGCATTGTATGTTAAGAAGGTATAATCATGTGAGAACATCTAGGAATCAGAGAAAGGAACGATGACAAACAATATTTTGGTACAGGTAAAAAGAGAGAAAGACAAAAAGTCTTTGGAGCTAACTATAGACTACCTGGACAGAAAGAAGAAATAGATAAAGAGACTGAGAAGGAGATGGCATAGAGGCGTGACACAGTTGTGATAGTGGGACTTCAATTATCCAGACATCTACTAGAGCTCTCACTCTATCTGCCAAAGTAAAACAGCTAATGATTTCTTGACATACCTTAGTGATAATTTCATTGTTCAGATGGTAAAGGAACCAAAAAAAGGGAAATCATATTCTGGATCTCAATCTTCTTTATTATTTCTTCATCCAGGTCACATTCTCTACTGGTAAGGATCCCCAAAGGCTCTCTGCTGGGCCCTCATCTTTTCTCCTATTTTCATTTAGCAATCTGATCAACTCTCATAGATGCAATTATCATCTATATTCTGTTGATCCTCGGATCTATTTGTCCAGACCTAATTTCTCTTCTTACCTAGTCTCACATCTACAACTACCAAACGTATGTCTCATAAACACCTTCGGCTCAACACATACAAAACTGAACTCATTGTCTACACACACACACACACACACACACACACACACACACACACACACATATTCTCCCCTCTTCCCAACTTCTCTGTTATTGTTGAGAGTACCACCATCCTCCCAGTTATCCAGGCTCATAGCATAGGTATCGTCCTCTAATCTCACTCTTCCACACCCCCCATATACAATCAGTCACAGAGTCTTCTATTTAATGCCTTTGCAACAGCTTTTATATATGCCCCTTCTCTCTTCTGACACTGCCAACTCTTTCCTCCAGGCAACAGCCTACTGGTTTGTCTCTCTGCTTCAAGTCTCTCCCCACTCCATTCTCTACTGAGCTATGGAATTGATCTTCCTAAAGCATAGGACTAACCATATCACTCTCCTCCTTAAAGAAATTATGTAGTGAAACCTGATCACTTCCAGGATCAAAAATGAAATCTGTTTGGCTTTTAAAGACCTTCATAACGTGGCTCCCTCCTACTTTTCAGTCTTCTTACACATTACTCTCTTCCATGTACTCTTCATTCTGATGACACCAGTCTCCTTGCTTTTCCTCACTCATGACATTTGACCTCTCAAATTCGGACATTTTCACTGGTTGTCCCAGAGGCCTGGAACTCTCTCCCTCCTCATCTCTGTCTCCTAAATCAATCAATCTCAGCTAAAGTCCCGCATTTTTCAAGAAGCCTTTCCTGGTCCTCTTTAATCTTAGTTACTTCCTTGTGAGATTATCTACAATTTATCCCGTATATAATATTTGTATATAGTTATTGGCATGTCGTCTCTTCCATTAGCCAATGAGCTCCTTAAGAACAAGGGTTGTCTTTTGCTTTCTTTGTATCCCCGACTCCTAGCAGATTACCTGGCGCATAGCAGATCCTTAGTAAATGCTTGTTGATGACTTAGATGTGAGTCTCACAAAAAGGGAGAAACTGGTTGCTTGGGCGGAAATAATGGAAATCCCAGAGGGGAAGTGACCAATCCATGCCAGAATTTGTGATAGAAGAGAGGAAATCAGCATATTCTGACATGTAGCTGAGATCTAAAAAGGCAAATTTAAAGGGTACATAAGAAAGATAGGTAGGCTCCTATAGACTAAAACACTTGGGGAAATCACCTAAGGTGGGACTGAAGATGCTCAAAAATGAGTTTTTAAAGACCCAAAAGGAAACAATTACATTGAGGAGGGAAAATGGGATTGATCTGAAAAGGCTGATGAGGATACACAGGAAACTCACCAACCAACTTAACTTTTAAAAAGAAATGTAGAGAATATGGAACCAAGGGCAAGTAATAGAAGATGAATATAATTTAATAGAAACCCTATAAAAATAGTGTCAGGAATACTAAAGCTCAAAATGACCTGAGGTCAATCAGGGAAGCTAAGGACAACAAAAAGGATTTTTAGACCATATTAGGAGTAAAAGGCTCAAGGGAGAGGTAGAGTACTTTTACTTGGGGGTAGATGGGGTGGCAATAGCTGACAAGAGAGAAAAGATAGAACTGGTAAGTTTAAATTTTGCTTCTGTTTTCCCTGCAAAGGAGAATGACCTTTATCCTGGAAATGACAGATAAAAAATGACTAACAGAGAGTTGATACCCAAGATGAGTAAAGAGATAGTGAGAGAGCTCCTACCTGCCATTGATAAATTAAGCTCATCTGCCCTCAGATGAACTATATCCTTTGGTCCTGAAAGAACTAGCAGATGTGTTTGCTGAGGCACTGTAAGTGATATTGGAAAGAAATAGGAGGATACCACCAAACTGGGGAAAAAGCAAATATTGTCCCAAGCTTTTAAATTTTTTTTTAAATTTTTCAAAAATTTTTAAAAGTTTTTCTTTGGTTCCAGGGAAAATTCTAGAATGGGTCATTAAAGAATGAATGAAAAGCATTTATTAAATGCTTGCTATATGCCAGACACTGTGCTAAGTACTAGAGATATAAATACAAGCAAGCAAGACACTGATAAAGGAGAAGAGATAACTCAGGGGCTAGATAGGTACCTACTGCCAGGATCTTGATAGGGCCATACATCTGGATGGGGTGGGGGGGGAGGAATCAAAGAAGTTGCTGAGTTACATTGGAAAGGAAAATATCTGAGAGTAGCAATGACGAACAAGGAGTAGATGTACTCCCCTTCTTGAACCACTGCTGGGGTGAAGGGTGAGTGGGAAAGGAGGTGAAAAGAATAAAAGAAGCATCAAGTGCTAAAGCAAGTAGGCAGATTCAGGGTCTTCTAGGAGTCAGGTTTCCCTGACTACAAGGAAACAAAAGGACTGTGACATGGAGTCATTTTGTTGACAATAGAACATGGTTACAAAGGGCACAATGAAGGAGAGGGTAGATCCAGATAGAGAAAAGGGATATAGGCTTATATGGAGGAGAATGAGAGTGAAGAGGGAAGCCGTAGCAGAGAAAAGGAGTTTTCACCTAGGAATCAAAGGAATTCAGAGAGGTGGAGGAAGGGCAGGTTTGCTAGCCAACAAGCAGAGTCAGTCCCAGATTCTAGCTTCAGTATTGATTGGATTATAACAGTAATACAGAGAGAGAGAGAGAGAGAGAGAGAGAGAGAGAGAGAGAGAGAGAGCCAAGTGAGAGGAAGGCGACAATTCTCTCATCTAGAGCCAGTTGAGAGTGTTGGGGCCTGGTACTAAAATCCTGGTGTCTGAGCCCTAGATTGTCAACAGTAGTCTGTTCACTCATTCTCCCTAACTAGGAAAAACATTCCTGATAGCATGTTTCTGGGTCCTCCCTAGTTATGAGAACCACGGAGGATATATTTAAGAGAGAAGATATGGGATTATGTCATGGAAGATGAAAACTCAAGCAGTTTCAATTGGGAGTTCTTTTTATATTCCAATTTTGTATCTTTTGTTTGTTTGTGTCCTGGAAAAGCCAGCACACTAGATTCTAGCATCACTTAGGAAAGATTTTCTTCAATTAGCTCCTCCATAAGAACGTGAGGGTGTCATGCTATGATAGCTGCTTAAAACACAGTAGAAAGCTGGCTTCAGAGGATAAGGGTAATACCATTGTTCCAGTGGCAGACCTTCTATACATATTATTGCAAAGTCTGACAGCAGGGAGTCAAGACCTTATTCTTCGTACTGCTTCTTTCTCTCCATCAATGCTAGTCAGCAGCTCTGCTTTCAGGAGGAATGTCGAAGAAAGCAGATTCTGGGCAATGTATTAAGGCTTATAGCCAAGTTGGAATCACAAGGTCTATCCAGTTCCTACTTGCCCCTTTCCTTTCGGTCACTCATGAGTCACAGGACACGACGTGTGCTAAGGAAAATTTTGAGGGAGGAGTGGCACTCCCAGACTGAGTTCATTAGTAAGTTTCTTTCTTTTCCTCCAAACTTTTTAGAGTCCAAGTTTCAAGTTTTCCTCCTTAGAGAAATATCCTAAGTAGAAAGAGATATCTATGAATGTCAAGGCTTCCTCTATACAACTACCACTTGCATTTCCAGGTTGAGTCACCTGAAGATGGATGATCCCTTCAGTGTTCTAGGGGCTGTGGTTTCTAGTACTCTCTCTTATAAGCCCCCATCAGTATGTTCCTCATTAAAAATCAACCTTTTGATATAGATTAGCTTTTGTAAAAGGACTGACTGAGACAGTAAGATACAAAACAGTTTCCCCTTAAATGGCTATGGGAGTCTGCACTCTGCTCCTGCTCACACAGGGCTCCCTGTGGAGAGTTTATTCAAACTTGTATAAATGTATAAAGTATATGTGTACCACATGTATAAAGAATGCTTGTGGTAAAGGGATACATGCCTTAGAAGTCCTTTTCTACCTTCTTGGTGTCCTCATGAAGTTTGCATTAGTTGTGTGTATCTCCTAGATGAGTAGCCCAGTTAAGCACAGAGGGTTTATGCCTCAGCTGAGTCCACAGATGGCATTTATTTCTTCTACTAAGGAGTCTCATTCCCTAAAGCTATTGCTGTACTCAGGTGACTTCCTTCCCAAATAGATCTGTAGCACACTTTCACTGTCCTAGGCCACTACTGATCCCACGGCTACTGCTGCTACTTCCCGTTGCCAGTGAGACCTCTGATCAAACCTCTGTATCTCCTGAACTCATGAAATCATTGTCTGGACATTGTTCACTTTGGAATATTTGTTCTGCTAAGATCAGAAAAGAACTGAGTCATGGGTGGCCATGAGCTCACAGACACCATAGCTAGGTGAGAGAAGGGGCAATCTTTTTTCCTACCACCCTGGAGGTCAAATCATTACTGTCTCCTCAAAACTGCAGAAGAAAGAGATTGTGTGGCACTTTTTGCATACTCAGTTCTAGCCTAGACACTCTTGAGTCATCATGATGTCTCCATAATCAATTATAAGACTTTTTGGCATCACATAATAGCAAACCCTGAATCACTCATGGCAGGAAACCATCCCCCCCCCCACCAAAGTTTCCACATGTTTGGATTGGTAAAGAGACAGAGAATATCTATGCATGCTCAAAGGACTTAAACCCAGTGGAGGAATGTGTGAATATGCCTCAAGGCCTAGCCTTTCATAGGTTAATGCACCCCATTACCCTTAGATGAACAATGTTCCTAACTGATCTCCCTCCCCCAACATATCCTCTCTCCAGTAAGTCTTCCTCACTGCTACCAGAATATTGATATAATTGTCACTCCTCTATTCCATTTCAATTTAATATACCTATATTAAGCACCTGCTGTGGGTATGACACTGTGCAAGGCATGGGGATATAAAGATAGATACAATAATGGCCCTGCTCCCAAGGAGTTTATTATCTAATAAAGGAAACACAAGTCCACAAATAATTAGGGAACCAGAGGGCCTGAGATGGGTGAGAATGAGAGACGCAGATAAAGCACTCTGTGGAATCTGAAGAGGGAGAGATTGCTTTTTCCTGGGCAGGTCAGGGAATGTTTCATGAAGTAGGTAGCATCTGAGTTGGGCCTTGAAGAAGAGGAGGGACTTACACAAAAAGACAGAAATGGAGAAGGGATGGAGTTCACTCAGGACATGAGGAATAGAGTAGGCAAAGGCACAGAGGAAAGATGAGAATGGGGAATGGAAAGTAAACCAGTATGATTACAGTATACCGTATGTGAGTAGTAATAGTATGAGATGAGACTAGAAAAGTAGGTTGGACCTAGACTACAGAAACTTTTAAATGCCAGAGTTAGGAGTTTTTACTTTATTCAGCAGACAGTGGGGAGTCACTGGAGGATCTGAGTAGGGGAGGGGCATTTTTATTAATAGAGGGATCATTAGAGTTGTGTTGGGAATATTAGCAGTGTGGATGAATGATGGATTGGAGAGGGAATGGATTAAAGGCTCGAAGACCAGTGAAAAGCTATGACAGCAGTCTAGCTTAGAAAAGGTGAGAATCTGAACTAACTATAAAAAAAAATTATCACTCACATTTCTATTAACGTGTTTTAAATTTTACAAATCGCTTTCCTTACAATAAAGTTTTAAGGTAGGTGATATAAATGATGTCCTCATCACCATTTTGCAGAAGAAGAAGAGGCCAAGGCTCACAGAGGTTCATCAGAAGAACCAGGCTCATGTAACATAAGATTGAGATGGCAGCAGAAAGGAAGGCTTGGATGTGAAAGATATTGAAGAAGTAGAAATGACAGGACTTGACAACTCATTAGATGTATAGTGTGACAGAATGGGAAAATCAAAGAGGATACCAAGGTTACAAGCTGGGGTGACTAGGAGAGTGACGGAACTATTAACAGAATAGAAGCATTGAGCTGAGGGACAAATTTGTGAAGAAAAGTGATGAGTTTAGTTTCAGATATGTTGGGATTGAGATGTGGGCAGTGAGAACTGCCCCTGGGGGCACCTTTCTGCCTTCCTTTCCCTTCTCCCATGCTCCAATCTCAGATGCTCAGACCCCTTGAGATGACCTGTGGGAAGAGCAATATGGCAGCTCCTCTCATTCGGATGACCCACCAGCTACAGTCCTTCTAGTGAGGCAACAGATTAACAGGCCTTACTATCTGTCTTGCCATTGTATCCTAATGTCTTCAAGCAAGGCCTTACCATCTGATCTACTGCTATGCCCTCTAGATCCCCAGACACTGCCATTTGGCGTACATGCTAAAGCCTGGCTTATCCTCCCCTATCACTGGACCCTGGGGGTTTCCAGGTCTTTCTATCTTCCCTGAAGCTGGACTCTTATGCATGTTGTTTACGCCAATCAGAGTGTAAGTTTCTTGAGAAGCAACAAGAGGAGATAAGAGAATAAGCATTTATTAAGTGCTTACTATATGTAATGTGTTGTGCTAAGCATGAGGAATGCAAATACAAGAAAAAAGAAAGACAGTCCATGGCCTTGTAATGTTAATGGAATAGGAAGATCTTCCCCATCCATTAATAGGCCTATGTAGCCACATGTGTTCAATCACAGCTGTGATACATCCTGAGTCACATAGAGCCCATTGGGGGAGGAGCTTGCCTATGGAGGAGCTTGCTTAGGGGGAGGCTTGCTTGCAGGAAGGCTTGTTGCAACAATTTTCTAGCAGCTGTGGCTGTGTAAAATCAACACAACCAGCACACAGAAGGCTGCCAACACAGGTTCTTTTGATCTGCTTTACTAAGGAAAGCAACGTTAAGGGGTTAACAATCTTACTTTAATCCAGCATACAAATATCATTCACTTAATTCAGGGAGAAAAGCCAGCACCTTGACTTCAGAGCAAATACAAACAAATTACAAACATCCACAGACAGACCTTGTCTGATTCAAATCTCAATATACAGTTACCAGAGAAGCATCAACATCAAAGCCGGGGAGCTAATGTCAACGGCTGGCCTAGAGTCACACACCACTCTTGCTGCAGCTCAGAACTCCAAAAGAGAAAGCCAACCTCTACATTTATATATCTTGTTCAGGATCAAACACATGCGACTCACCCACATGACCTAAAATCGTCACAAAAATGAGACTTAAACCCACGTGGTCTAAAAGCCTCTGATGTCACAAACATGTCACTCAAACCCATGTAAACTAGGCTTTCCCTTGAGGCAAAGAGGTTATCAAGGACTCCTAATTTAATCAAGGAAACAAAGGCCAAACTCTTCAAGGACACTTGGTTGAATAAGCGCTAAGAGCCCATCTTGATTCCCAATACAAGGCTTTCACACCTTTTGGTACTAAACTAATTAGGCACTGAGTCATGAGGGTTGTGGTGCCTTCTGACTCTGAGAAGTGTATATATATATATTCTGAGTTTGGTATTTTTCTTTGGGGGTTCACTTATGAGAACCTTGTGATTACTTGGACAGGATTCTGAGTATCCATTTGTTCAGAGCTCTGTGCCCCACCCCCGACTAGTCAGATGTATCTGTGCTCCCCCATCCAGTGGTGTATGTAGGTGGTTGTATTACTGTGTTCAGACAGCTGGAGCCCTATCTGTTAGTCTTTGTGCTAATTTCTCTGCTTGTATTTTCTCCACATTCAGGGTTCTGATCTCTCCCCCAAACTAGTGAATGTAATTAAAGTAAGATTGTTGACCCCTTTAAAAAGGTACCTTTCCTTCAAAAGCAGATCTAAGAACCTGTACTAGCAGGCCATCCTGGGTGTGCCAGGGTGCTTGCTTTTACAGGCCTCCAGGAGCTTGCTTTCTAAGGAGTAAGACCAAACACAAAAGAGAGCTGAAGAGGGGGGATGGGAAGGAGAAAGAGAAGATATTCATTAAGGAGCATGTTGGCAAAGTATAGAGAGTTAGAAGCCCAGCCAGAAGCGGAATGAAGCATGGTTGGCCTGATCTTGTCCCAAAATAGGAGGAACTTATCAAAGTTAAAAGGAAATATGATACTGTAGTTTTAGACATATATTGGATGTAAAGATTCGGGGGTCATCAGAATGGAGGTGATAATTGAAGCCATGGGAATGAGTGAAATCTCTAAGAAAATGGGTACAGAGAGGTAAAAGAACAAAGACAGAACCTTGGAGATCACTCATGTTTAAGGGGCTGGAAGAGGAGGAGAATCCAGCAAATGAAACAAAGAAGGATGGGTCAGAGAGGTAAGAGGAGACTCATAAGAGTAAAATACCATAGAAACCAAGGAGGAGAAGATGGGAAGAAGGAGGGGAGTGGTCAATAGCCTCTAATCCCACAGAGAGGTCAAGAAGGATGAGGTAGAAAAATGACCATTAAATTTGATGATAAGGACATCGTTTGTAGCATTTATTTCAGTAGAGTGAGGGGATAAAAGCCAGGCTGCAAAGGGTTAAAGAGTAAGGCCTTTTCTTATCTTTACTGCTAAATGCAAAAAAAAAATTACCTTGTATTTATTTTGTTTATAGTTATCAACTCATCTAAGTATGCCCAGGATGAAAGGTAGAAGGGACCTCAGAGGTCCTCAAGTTCTACCTCCTTATTTTACAAAGGAGGAAACTTCTCTCCATTAGGTGGGTTTGCTGTCCAAGGTCATATGGGTAGTAAATGTCAGGGGTGGGATTCGAACCTGGAGTCTCTGAGTCCAAAGTCAGTGTTGCTTCTGCTGTACCGTGCAGTTTTGTTTATTTATGTCCTTAGTGTCTTCCCAGTGGAATGGAAGCTTCTTGAGAGCAAAAGCTGTTCCGTTTTTGTGCCGAGGTAACCCAGTACCTAGCACAGAATAACTACTTAATAAAAGCTTATTGATCTATTGATTAAATAGACTATAAGTGCCATAAATGGCAGGCCCAAGAAATATCTATCATTATATCTGTAGTAGCTAGCACAATGCTTTACAGTAGAAGGCTTTGATAAGTGTTTGCTGAATAAATGAACATTCTATGTATTTACTCCTACTGAGTATTTTGAGTATCACATCTAAGACATTTGATGTATAGATCTTCCCATAATTTAGAAGCTTTGGCAATTTCCAGTTTTTGGTTATAAAGCTAAATTTAAAAGAAAAAAAAATCCATGTTTCACAAAACGTTGACTCATGACTATATTTCCTAAAATAATTATGATGAAATTGCAAGTTGATTATTCTACCTAATCAGCTAGGTAGCACAGTGGATAGAACACTGGGCCTGGAGTCAGGAAGACTCATCTTCCTGAGTTCAAATCTAGCCTCAGACACTTACTAGCTGTGTGACCCTGGGCAAGTCACTTAAGACTGTTTGCCTAAGTTTCCTCATCTGTAAAATGAGCTGGAGAAAGAAATGACAAGCCACTCCAGTGTCTTTGCCAAGAACTACCCCAAATGGGGTCACAGAGAGTTGCATACAACTGAAAATGACACAACAAAAGCAATCATTACTATTCCTGTTAACTAACAATCAATTAAAAAAAAAAACCTTTTAAATTTGCTCCTGAATTTGTGTGACCTTAGGCAAGTCAAATAATGGATGACCCCAAAGTAGAGATAAGTAAGACATTAACCAGAAGTTAACGTTACTCTTAACTAATATAAAAATAAGTTTACATGATTGCACACATACAACCTTATCAAATTGTTTACCTTTGAGGGAGGGGGGGTGGGAAGAAAGGAAGAAAATTTGGAACTCAAAATTTTTTATAAATGAAAGTTAAAAATTGTCTTTACATGTAATTGGAAAAAATAAAATATTAAAAATAAAAATAATTTTTTAAAAAATATAAAAAAGTTAATATTACTAGTGAAATATGGTAAGAACTTTGTTCTTTCAGGTCTTGGTAAAGAGCTCTGAGAGACAATCGACTCTTTATTCAACCTTTGGTCATATTAAGTACATTAAAAACCCAACTATTTTCCTTAACTTCTGGTGGGGGGAATACATAGCCTTTTATACACATAGATCAATCAAGAATAGGGAAACAGAATGACCCCAAATCTCATACTTATTCAATTGGTTACTGCCAACTTTTTAATATTATTTTATTTATCTTGACATCATTACAAGAAGAAAGGAAATGCCGGATCTTCTCCTCTTCAACTTTGAAAATATATTTTGAGTACTTTTACCAAAATATTTGTCAGAAATGCTCCTCGAATACACCAGATGGCAGTCTTACAGTGACCTTGCTTTGCTAATTTTGCTCTTTGCTCTTTGAAATCTTCTTTCCCTCCTAAGAAAACACATCAGGAAGAAGCCTCTTTGAAATATGATCTGGAGCATGAAAATTAGTGTCTCAAGTACTTTAAAGGGCATCTTCTTGTACTAGGGGCACTCGTTCTAAAACATCACATTTGTAAACTCCATGTGAAGGCCGTAGTAGATTTCAGAAGAAACTAGTGGTAGGTAAGATTGAGCCCTGACTCCCACAAATGTTTTTCAAACTGTGAATTTTACTAAATGTTTGAAATGTAGAGAAGGGAGGGGGAGGGGAACAGTCCTTGCCTATCTTACACTAATGAAAGGATCTGCTGCTCCAAGTTCAAAGTTTGCACTAACCTTGAAAAGAGCTTTGTGTGAAGGTCAGCTGCATGCCGAGGGACAGTAAGGGAAGAATCTAGGTCAGCATTACTTACGCTGACAACACTACAGTTGTAAAACTGGTGTCATATGTTTTGGCTTTGACTGACATTTTTGATGATTTATACTTTCCCCTTCTTCTGTAAAATGAATCTCTCACTGAAAATCAATGTTTAGTCACTTCCCCAGACCTCCCTTCTAAAAAAAATATAGTAGTTTGTAATTTTACAATAATTTAGGTCATGGGATTCAGGATCTGGAAACTTTAACATATCTTTTCTTCAGCAACCTTTTACCGGGCCAAATCTGTTTGACATCTCCCATTGGACCATGACTTGAATAATACATTGCTAAATGTTTGTTGAATATTTGTATTACCTACCATCCCTTTCACCTGTATGAATTTACCCTAGGAATAATGAAAAAGGAATAGGACTAGATTCTTTGAACTTTTCTCTGACCTAGTACTTCCTGGTCCTAGCCCATGACCCTGACCCTGACCTTGACCCTGAATTCCTGTACCAAATGATCTGGTCCAATAGCTGTACATTATTATAAATGCCTAGAAAGAAGAGCTTTTATAATACGACCCTGTAATATTTGGGGGAACACATTTTGATTCTAGTGTATTCAAATTGTCAGGTTGAATTATAACAGAAATCTACTGTCTCAGTTTATCCCAATTTAATAAAATAATATTTCTTTTGTCTTGATTGGTTAGTGGATGAACATGAACTCATCTGTATCTATAGCACTATATCTAACCAACCTCAGACTCCCTGACTGTTTCAGTTTCCCCCCGCCCCTATCTTCCCACCATGTTTCCCTGCTATTCCTGACATAGTGCTGACATAGTCTCACTATCTGAAATCCAGACCCCATGACCTGAAGGGGTTAAATCACTCGACCTTGAATCTTCTGCCCTGGGGCCGTGCTGTCCTGATTAGAGAGAGCAAATATACAGATATAAGCAAACATACCTAGCTGGCTCCAATGGCTCCTACCACCTTTGCAACCACCATACTTTGTCCTCTCCATCTACCTGCCATGCTGTTGCTTCTGCACATCACCCACCCAATCCCCCCACACACAGACTTTTTACCTCTTGCCTTGTAAGAAGTAATCAAATCAATACCAACCTTGGTTCTGAAGAGGGTATGTCAGAAAGATCAATAGATTTTTGAGAAATAAAATAAATGGTTGTCTTATTTGTGTAATTCTTAATTGTTAACTAGGGTGATTATGTTAAAATAAATAGCACAATTCTCACCTGGCATAACCAACCCTTTATGTCCTTCCCATGTTTCAAGAAGCATATATAAAAGACATAGGGATTAACATAGTGTAGCCAAAGAAGAATTGGCCTGCCAAATCAAGAGATTCAGAATCTAGCCCTCCTGCCACTTAGAAGCTGTGGGGCCTTCATCTCTTGGCCTAGATGACTAAGGCCACCTCTAAAATTCGTTGTTGCTGTTCACTAGTGTCTGACTCTTCGTGACACCATTTGGACTTTTCTTAGCAAAGATACTTGGAGTGGTTTGCCATTTCCTTCTCTGGCTCATTTTACAGATGAGGAAACTGAGGCAAACAGGGTTAAGTGACCTGCCCAGAGTCACACAACTAGTGTCTGAGACCAAATTTGAACTCAAGTTTTCCTGACTCCAGGCTCAATGCTCTATCCACCAGCCCCATAATTCTAAAATTTATACTCTTTGATAATAATAACTGTCATTTATATAGTGCTTTAAGGTGTGCCAAGCACTTTACATATTTGAGCTCATTTAATCCTCACTTTACACCCTTTATGTAAGTGGCAACACCACTCATCCAGTCGTTCATGTTTTGAAACCTTTATATTATCTTTGATTCATTTTCCTCCTTTATCTCTAACATTCAGATATCAAGAATTGTCGATTACCTGTCCACAATATCCCTTCCATCCATCCCCTCTACATTTCCACTGGTTTAGTCAGGGGTCAGCCAACTACTGCCTAAAGGCAAAATCTGGACTTCTGACTGCTTTTGTGTAGCCTACAAGCTACAAATTTGGTTTTATATGATCAAATATAATATGTTCAAAAGCAGTTGGGTGGGTTGGATTTGGTCCTTAGGCTGTAGTTTGCCCGGCTCTGGACTAGGGGAAAAAACCTTCCTCTTCAGGAGATTCCTCACCATGGGCATTAAGCCCTTTGGAACCCAGAGTCGCTGAAACTAAATAGTTGCAAGATTAAGTTGAGGATTAAATCTATTTCCAAACCCACATCCTACTCTCCTAGAGTAAGAGTCTTCACTGTAGCTTAGAGTCATAAAGTTCATATAACTCCATAATTAATGTTCTAATATGGGTTCTTTTTCCTCAAACCCATTTAGGGGAGCTCTACCAAATAAACTCCACAGAGCTCTCTGTACATCACTTTTCTTGGTTACCCAAAATATTTTGATTCTGCTGTATAAATGAATATGAGTGAGCACAGAAGCTAAGCCCGGAGAACAAGGTTATTATCTTCTTACTTCCTAACCACCTTCCTGAATCTAATATGTACTTGTAGCTGGCAATAAGTGTGCCTTTAATTTGCATACATGGCTAGTCTCATCCATTCAGTCTTTCAACCCACACCCTATATATTTACCCTGAATTATTTAGTATTATAGTTACATATGTGTCACATCTCTATAATGGATTGTAAATACCATGAGGGCAAGAATTACATCTTATCTAAACTTTGTATCTCTGTTACCATACTCTGGACATAATGGACTCTCAATAAATGTTTGCGGGATAGACTGGAATGGAATAAAATTGACAAGACATTGTGAAGTCAGATTGTGGAACACAAGGGCACAAAATTCACTCATTCGTTCATCCAATGGATATTCATTGATCTCCTACTGTGTGACGGGAATTACCTATGTTAATCATATTTTGAATTGTTGATGCTGGGTATTCCCATTAAGCCCAGACTATGCACCAGAGGAATCACTTACACAAGTATAGAGGAGAATTATGCAGTAATAAATGCTTGTTGAATTGTATTTGTTTGTTGAGCTGAAAAACTAAGCAACAACACCATGTATTTAGTGAACATTATGTTAACGAACTGATCCCTTTCAAGGTCTAATTTATTCCATGGTGTTTAGTTTCATTTCCTTTTTAATTGTACAGGCACTTCAGGGAAACTTACCATAACTAACCAAGACAAGCTGTAATCCCTTAGTCTATAAGAATTTATTGAGCACCTATAGCCTATGGAGTATTGGACTTGAGAAGATCTGGGTTTAACTACTACCTCTGATACCTAATAGCTGTGTGATTCTGGTCAAGTCATTCTACCTCTTTGAGACTCAGTTTTCTCATCTGTAAAATGAATCAGTTGAAAGAGATGGCCGCTAAAGTGTGTTCCAACTCTAGATTTCTGATCCTGCATGCAGATCATTGTACCAAGCACTGATATAGTTGTTTTATGTCTTTATATCAATGTGATACAATAGTAAAATAAAATGCCATTAAAGCGACAACAATAAGGTGCATGATGCTAAAGATATATCTTGTCCTTTAATACTGAAACTATTTATTTGGAATGCACCCCAATGGTCAGATGTCACTTGTCAGCAGTATTTTAAAATTACAGCCCTGCATGACTTGGCTTTGAGAATTTAAACTGCATGTGTTATTTCGCTCTGATCCTACCACCTCAGATGTTATGTTTGTAAAGTTATACCTCCTGCTTCTTTTTATAGGATGCAATTAAATGGATAGCTGCAAATGGTATTGATACAGTCATATATTTTAACATGGGAGGTTGATTTAAAGCTATTGACATGTTTGTTCAAAGCCTAGAAGACTAAACCTTATGCTGGACATAAAAAAGGTAAAGCCATAAAATCAGACAGGAAAAAAGTATAACATGCTCTATATCAGTCACCAATGCTCAAGCTTCACTATTTTTCAGAAGAGATTAAGTAACTCACAAAATACTGCTTCCCCTGCTTGAAGTCAAACAATAAACTTTACTAAGGCCCTGTAAACATTTCTAAGCACAATATTCGAATTTAAACTGTGATTTGGATAAAGTCAAAAGGGTTTTAATTTTTTAAAAAGCAAATCAATTGTATTTTAAATTGGGAAATTGTAAATATAGAAATACTTCAAGAATTACTCTTGGTCTATGTATTTAATATGCAAATAGACTACTTTTACAAATTACAGAAGTTAATTTGAGTTAGCCAGAGCTGTCAAGGAAGAATTTTTTTCTTATTCCAGAATTCTACTTAAAGGAAAAAGAGGCAAATCATGAATAAGCAAATTTATATCAGAAATTTATTCAATTAGCCTGTTTCTATACTATGTCTTGGCCTCAGTATACATTCACTCCAATTTCCTATTTGTGTTTGTGTGGTGTGTCCTTCATTCTCAAAGAGGACCATGACATCAGGAAGATGATGCCTTAATGCAAGTGAATTTAATTTAAGCGAGGGAGGGCTGTGCAAAATCTCCAGCCTCACTTTCTCCTCTGGAGCCATCTGAGTCCAGTAGCCAGATATAGATCAGGACAACTGGAGATGGCCCAGGATGCAGTGGGAGATCTTGGCCTTTTTAAGCTAAGCTCTTTCCAAGTTCTCACTTTGACTGAGTCTCCTATCTGAGGACTTTCTGGATGATCAAACTGTGTCATTTCCAGATCCTTAGTTCTTTAAGATTAAATTGTGCTCCCTACACTGCAATTTATTAGAGAATTGACCTCTTAATGAGAAAGCTTATAGGAAAGAATCATCTGGTCTTACAATTCCCTCACTTTGGAGAAGACAAAACTGAGTCATTGACCTCTTGGACCATGAGTAGGCTCAGTTAGGGTCTATTTTATCTGTTAATCTTTGATACTCATTGGCTCTTTTCCCCAAACCCATGCAGGATACAAGACAAAACATCACTCACTATAACCTTCCCTTACCAATTGGGCAAATTACTTAAAACTCTCAGTGCCAAGGCAACTCTCTCAGACTAAGTTGAAGAGAAAGCAATGATTTATATTGATTCAAGAAGTTCCTGGCCATGAGACTCCTACTTTGACAAACCCAGAGATGAAGTAATTTTGTTATTGTTTAGTAATTTTTAGTTGTGTCTGATTCTCCATGACCCGATTTCAGATTTTCTTGGCAGAGATACTGGAGTGGTTTGCTATTTCCTTTTCCAGCTTATTTTACAGATGAGGAAACTGAGGCAAACAGGGTTAAGCCACTTGCCCAGGATCACACAGATTGTAAGTGTCTGAGGCCAGATTTGAACTCTGGCCTTCCTGACTCCAGACCTGGCAATCTATCCACTGTGCCACCTAGTTGCCCTGATCTTTTAATTACATGCATACGTGTGTGTGTGTGTGTGTGTGTATGTATCTGTCCTTATCTGTTATATGTGTGTGTGTATGTATCTTGACCACCCACTTCCTGAATACTTTCTCCTCTCTGGATTTTTTTGCTGCCACTCTCTCTTGGTTCTCCTTCTACCTGTGTGCCCACAGTCTCCTTTGCTGGATCACCATGTATATCATGCGTAACTGAATGTACCCAAGGCCCTGTCCTAATCTATCTACTATTCCCTCTCTACAATCTCTCTCTTGATGAACAGCTCCCATGGGTATAATAATCATCTCTGTGCTAATGATTCCCAGATCTATATATCCAGCCATAATTTCTCCCTTGAGGTCTAATCCTCCAACACCAACTGCTTATCAGACATTTTGAAATGGATTTCCAAGAGTACTCAAATTCAACATGTCCAAAACTGAATTTATCTTTCCCCCAAGCCCCACCCTTCTTCACTCTCATCCTCACATATCCAATAAATAGCAAAATCTTATTATGACCTTCATGAGATTTTTCACATCCATTCTTTTCTCTCCACTCATATGATCACTATTACAGTTCATCACCTCTCACCTGAACTTCTCCAATAGCCTCCTAATTGGGCTACCTGCCTCAAGTCTCTTCCTACTTCAATCAATACATACAGAAGTGATTTTCCTAAAATATATCTTTGCCTATGTTACTCGCTCAATAAACATCAGGAGTTTCCTATGACATTTAGAATCAAATACAAATTCCTCCATTAAAAAGTATCTGGTTAGTTGGATCATGAAGTTTGAAGATATCTGAGATTCATCTGTAACCTAGGGAGTCCATTCTAATGAAATGAAGTAGTTTACAGCAGTAGGGTGGTAGACCATGATGAATATGGTGAAATATATGGACCTTAGGCATGAAGTGTAGGCTTATCATGACTCATGCATGAAAGATTGTGAGAAGACCAAGGCAGTGAGTATTTCTAGACTCAGTCCCCAAGCTCAAGGACTCCTGCCAACATGAAGAGACAAAAGCCCAGGTGCCAAAGATTGCTGGAAATTGTGTAAAAGAGGTCCTAATGACACTTACCAGTTATGTGACTCTGGGCAAGTTACTTAATCTCTGTCTGCTCCTGCTTACTCATCTGTAAAATGGGGATAATAACAGCACCTAAACTCCATGATTATTGTGAATAAGATCAAATGAAATAATGACTGCAAAGCACTTTACAAATCTTAAAGTGCTATACAAATGCTAGCTACTACTAGAAGTGGGACACTAATAGCTAGCAATAACTGTAAAAGCCCAGAAGTGCTAGAGATCTTTAGAACTAAAGGAGAACTTCGAGGTAAAGACGACTTTGAACTTCTGTGGATTTATTCAAATGGAATCTGGGGTAGAGAAGTAGGCAAAGCCTTGTCTGAATTAGGTAGGAAAACATGAGTGATTTCTTTTAAAAGGGAAGGTTATAGTGAGTGATGTTTTGTCTTGTATCCTGCATGGGTTTGGGGAAAAGAGCCAATGAGTATCAAAGATTAACAGATGAAATAGACCCTAACTGAGCCTACTCATGGTCCAAGAGGTCAATGACTCAGTTTTGTCTTCTCCAAAGTGAGGGAATTGTAAGACCAGATGATTCTTTCCTATAAGCTTTCTCATTAACTTTTACCGTAGGAGGCACACTATGCAAAAGACATGGCAGTCCCCTCCCATGACCACTTGGACATGTCAGAGGTAAGCAAATCACTACGATAAAAAGAAGTAAGCTTTGATGAAAAAGGTTGACTCATAAAACGGGTCAACCCCCAGGCATTCATTATATTTTGGCTTCTTTTTCTCCTATAAATTTCATCAGCTCTAAATTCTTCAATTAGTAATCGTTTTGCTTGTTCCTCTCAATTCCTTAGATCTCAGATATCCTAAGACACTCTGATAACTGACCCAGCTATCCTTTGCAGATATCACCTACTCTGCTCCTAACACAAAGCCAACCTCTTCAGCTCCAGGCAAAGATTACCCTTATTCTATTCCACTCTTCCTGGAGGTCTTCCTAATCACTAGCATGTGTTGAACCTGATTTCCAAAGGTCAATACACTATATCCCATTCCAGGGAACTCCAGTAATCCAGTTCAAAGGTCAAAGCCATCAAATCACACTGTAGCAGATCCAGCAGACTGGAAAGGAAATGTGGTCTAAGTTTGGGAGCAACCAATCTAAATCCAAGAAGATAGGTGCTGAGCGAAATGGCAGAAGAACAATGTGGAGGAAGGCATGTGAAGCTTCAAGGAAGGAAAAAGGCATTTGTTAAGCTCTTACTATGTGCCAGGCACAGTACTAAGCACTTTACAAACCTTATCTTATTTGATCCTCACCACAATGCTGGGAAGTAGGTGTTTCAACAATCCGGCTAGCAGCTGTTGTGGGGGTGAAAAACCAACACAAGCCCCACAACAAGCACGCCAACAGTATGCTGCAAAAGCCCAGGTTCTTTTGATCTGCTTTAGTAAGGAAAGCAACGTTAAGGGGTTGACAAGCTTACTTTAATTCAGCACACAAATACCATTCACTTGGTTCAGGGGAAAACCCCAGCACCCTGAACTTCGGAGCAAATACAAATTACAAACATCAACAGACAGACCAAATACAATTCATAGTTACTAACATCTAGGTTCAGCCCAGGAGCTCATAGCAAGGGCTGGCACAGCCACTATGGCTGTGAGTAAGAGCTCCGAAAAAGAGAAAGCCAATCCCTGATTTTATATCTTTTTCAGGGTCAAGGGTGAATCATACATGCGACTCACCCAAGTGACCTAGAATCGTCACAAAGAGGCAACTTAAACCCGAGTGGTCTAAAAGCCTCTGATGTCCCAAACATGTCGCACAAACTCATGTGTAAACTAGGCCCTCCCCTGAGGCAAGGAGGCCACCAAGGACTACCAAATCTAATCAAGGAAACAAAGGCCAAACTCTTCAAGAGCACTTGGTTGAACTGAGTGCTAAGAGCCCATTTTGTTTACCAACACAGTAGGTGCTATTATTCCCCATTTTAGACTTAAGGAAACTGAAGTAGACAGAGATTTAATTGACTTGACCAGGGCCACATAACTAGTACATTTATCAGGCCTGATTCAAACTCAGATCGTCCTGATTCCAGGACCAATACTCTATCCACTATATCTATCTGCCTATGACAAATTTTTCCTACAAAAGACAAACCTGAGACACTCCAATTTATACTGAGAATATGTGAGTCAAGAACCACCCTGCCAATCCACACTACACCGACTCAACTAGAGGTAAAGAAACTGTGAGTTTGAGTACAGTTTCAAAGTTTTCCTGTCTCTGGTGGTTTGTATCTGCTGTCCTGACTGCTAACCTCTTAGGTCTCTTCCCATTTCGGTTTATCCTCCACACACCTGCCAAAATAATAGGTTTAATCATATCAACCCCCTATTCAACAAACTCCAATAGCTTCCTAATATTTCTAGGATCAAAAATAAATGTCTCTGTCTTTTAAAGCTATTTACAACCTGACCTTTCCTATCTTTCTGTTCTTCTTATAAATAATACCCTTCTATGTACTCTATAGTTCAGCCATATTGGTCTACTTTCTATTTCTTACACATGCTACTCTACCTCCCATCTTCACAAGTGTCCACTGAGTTTTCCCTATGCCAGAAATGTTCTTCTTTCTCATCTCCCACTTCTTAAAACCTCTGGCTTCCCTCAAGATCGAACTCAAGTGCCACATTCTATAGGAGACCTTTCCCAATTCCTCTTGTTGTTAGTGTCTTTCCCTCTGAAGTTAAGACTTTGTATGTATCTACATATGTACATATTGTCTCCCCCATTAGAAGGTAAGCTCCTTAAGAGCAGGAACTGTTTTCATTTTTTCTTTATATTTCCACTGCTTAACAGAGTGTCTGATCCACAACAAAAGCCCAATAAATGTTTGTTAATTGATTGACTGGCTTTTCACTCATACCAGTAATTGAATGGGTCAGCCTTCCAGACACTTCCAAATCCCTGACTACTGACCTGGCTTCAAACCCTGTTTTCATCTGTAGTTTCAGTACCATGGCCAGCAGTGATGTTGTTAAGATGATCACTCAGTGATAGAGGGGAACGTCATTATTGGATATACATCAGGAGGAAGAGGAGCTGACACTAAGGTCAATAGATTGAACTATGCCAGCTCATGGTTTCTGTCTCTGAATTGTTCTCAGAAAGTAAGACCCAAGCGAGCCTTTGGGTCACTGTCTTGAATTTCCTCAGGAGAAACTCTCAGTCATACAGTACCATGTTTGTGCCTCTTCCCTGGTGACTGACCATCAAGGAAGCATTACAGAAAGAATATGTGGTCTACATGCCTCTTCCTTGGGTTTCTAGTATTTGTGGCAATGCTTGGTACTCTTTCCACATGAGAATTGGTGTGTATTACATAGGAAGGTTGAGTCTGTGATTTTCAAAGTCAGGTCTGACAGCATTTATGTTTTGGTGTGGATTCTGAGATTCATCTATAGTATCCTAAAGATAGGTTTTGATAACCCAGCTTTGTAGTTTGAAGATCTAAACTGTGCCTTACCTTAGTTTCCACCTTCATTCCTAACCTAGTCTTTGTACCCTCAGTCTTTTAATATAGTGCCACTCATAGCTCCAATGTGACCCCCAAAAAATCACAAATCTACTTCCTAGATTTCTATTAAGAATTCTGAATATTCTAACAATTATCTTCAAATACAGAAGTTTCCACTTAAAAATGTAACATTCAAGTACTTAGAAATCAAAGTTTTAAAAATGAATAATAGCAATTCTAAAATTGATATATCACTTCCTGTAGGACAATGCGTGATAGGTTAATGCTAAGTTACTGGTAACTATTCTGTGGGGGTTATCCTACAGCCAGTATGATCTATCTATCTTACAGAGTTGTGAGGATCAGATGAGATTATACACACACATACATATGTATGTATGTATGTATATATATATATATATATATATATATATATATATATATATATATATATATATATATTTATGTGTGTGTGTATAATTTTAACCATAAATGGCTAGATGAATGCAAAATAATTACTTTATTTTATTGTTAAGATTTAAAATATTTTAGAGTCTATATCCTTCTCAAAATGCTAACATTAAATTGTATATTTCTTCCTCTTTTATATGATCTATATACTCTATTATTGAAGCCACGATTGCTACCATAGTTACTTATGTTGGTTACTGCCCATTATTTTTTATGTCTATTATTGTAGTATCCTTATTATTGGTCTGAAATGTTTTCAATTGCTTCTGCACATAGGAATAAAGTGGTTTCAATAGTGCCATATTGGAATGTTAGCATAGTTATGTCCCTGATTACCATCACGTCGTAGAAAACGTAAAATCTTCATGAACAAGTTACTAGAGCTTTTTTAATGCTAGGCAACTTTCTCAGACTTCCTAGTGCTCAATGAAATTGTATAAATTATTCAATATTTTAGTGACTATGTCTGAACAAAGAAGACAAATTTAATTTTGAAAATTTTATTAATACCTATGTAGACAATTGCATAAAAGGAAAATTCAGAGACAAATTAACATTTTGTGAATGAAAAAAAATAGCTTTGTTCTAGATACGTAATGTTATCAGTATGGAGAACTCCAAGGTTTAGAAACCGCTTTTGTTGACACAGATCAGCAAGTTATCTGTAATTTATAGACTTAGAGAGTTGCCTATGTCACTGAGAAGTTAAATGACTTGCCCGGTCATACAGCTAATATGTATTATAGGCTGGATTTGATCCTAGGGTTTCTCAATTCCAAAACTGACTTTATATCCACTCTCACAGGCTACCTCTGTATGTACTGAAAGTGTCTGATGCAGTCTTAGGATTCTGAAAAAAAAAATTAGAAGCTCTTTGAGGGTAGAAAATATGTCTGCTTCCTCTTTGTATGCCCCATAGCAAGTAGGAAAAGTATCTTATACATCATGGGTATTTAATGAGTATTTGTTAAATGAATAGAGATGCTTTTTGTGCTTAAGTCTGTGCTTATTATATGTAAAAATCATCACTCTGATGAGCTTTGCCACACATCAGATAGATAAAGCCACTAGACTCTTAGGACAAACACAGCAATCTAGAACAAAGTGTTACTGGAAAAACTAGCTTATCAGACTACTATGCCTAAAACATCTACTTACATTTTAAACATTTGGGGTTAAATTAATATTGACAAATAACTGACTGTCAATTTTTCCGTTTCAAAGTATTTATGACATGTAGAAAGATAGAGTCTTTTCAATGGCTATTAATCAGTTTGACAATATATTGTAAGAAATGTCATCCAATTCGAGGTGATATACGTAATCATAAACTTTTTACACACATACAATAATAAGCTTTTTATATGAGTAGAATATCAACAAAATGGGTTAGTGATCTTCATGTGGACATGGTCCTTAAGTAGACAATTTATTTTAATACTTAAAAATAGCTTTTTTTTATAACTGACAGCAACAAGAGACATAATTTCATGATATATTTGGCCATCCCAACTTACCATGTTCACAATGAACATAGACAAAAAAAACTACCACAAAGGCAATGGTAACTTATTAACCAACAAATGTGACAAAGGATGAGGAATTATAAAAATTTTATGAAGAATTTTATAGCCCCTCCCTATTAAATCAAGATACACTTTCACATATGAGAGACAGCATGGTGTAGGAGAGAAATGTTAGGTCTTGGTGTCAGATGAACTGGTTTCAGGTCCTTCTCCTGATCCATACTGGCTGTGTCACTAGGGGCAAGTCATTTAATCTCTGTGTGTGCTTGGTAACTTGTTAAAATACCATAATAGTTTCTTTACCTGCATTAGAAAAGGGAATTTCCTCAACAGGAATTACATGTAACAAAGAAATAATGGTTCTAAACCAAAAATATGGTTCAGGATCAAGAAATAAAGTGAACCAAAGACTTCATAGGAACCTCACACCTATAATTACTTTGTTTGTGAAGGAAACTGGACATAGCATTCATTAAATAACATCACAGTAAATGAAATTAACTATTTAATTATATATTAACTGAAGAGTTTGCAGAAAGGTTGACAAGAGACTCAATTTAACCAGAATCTATTAAGAACATTTAAGGATGAAATTGGAAGATGGACAGAATAGAGAGACAAATGGAAAATATCTGTTAACATTTCTGTGACAAGCTATTTCTCAATCGATAACAGTGGAACTGCCACATTTGGACCTTAACACCGCAGTGTCCATGTGGTTCATGAAATAGTGTAAATGATGCTGCAAAAAAAAAAATTTAGGAACAGCTGACTCAAACCAAGCTTATACAGAGAAAGTTGTGGCTAGAAGTTACAAAATTTTGAGGGCATTAACAGATTATTTAGAGCAGAAGTTTCCAAACTTATTTGGCCTACTGCCCCCTTTTCCAAAAAAAAATTACTCAGCCTCCACCCTGCCCCCCAGGGGAAATCTACTTTCTTTAATTAACCCTTTAATGTTTTTTTTTTGAAATTTACATCATTTCAAAATTATATAAATTTTTTAAAATGACAAATCTTTAATGATTTATTATAAATTTGTGGGGGGGGTTCCTGCATTGAAATTTTGATGATGCAATATTGCATCATGTAACCATATAGTATCATATTGTAAACAAGTCATTACATGCATATATTCCTCCTGATACATGCCAGACTTCCTGACAATGCACAACCTCCTTACCTGCTAACACTTGCTTGTTTAAGACCTGTCCAGTGACTTGATTACTGACTGGTTATAACTTGCATTTTGTGTGTTTACTTAGAAAATAATGTAATCACTATGGCTTTAACTCTGTTACATAACAGATGAAACATGTATGAACGTTTTTTTGAAAATTTTCTTCTCTTTCTGTTTCCATCGCCCCCTTATTTTTATTCAATGCTCCCCAGCAGCACTAAAGGCTACTACTGCTCCCTGGGTCATTCCAAGGCCCCCCAGGGGGTTGTATCGCCCACTTTGGGAACTTAAGGAAGGGCATCCTTGATGAAAATATGGGAAGGAATTAAGCTTGCCCAAATCATATTTTGGCAGATCACATCTTTAAATTCAGACAACTGACTGAACGAGGCAGGAAATAAAAGATATCTCTTTGTTTATTTGTTGATTATATTTTTTCTTTTAAAAAAGTAAATTGATTCAATGGAGCAATATGCAACCCCAAAAGTTGTCTTCCAACAATGCATCTTTCATGCACACACTGAGATCATAAAGATTCCTTGAAACATGGAAAATAAAGATAACTTAAAAATAAATGTGAAAAAGAAAGAAAATAAGAATAATTTTAAGAGACTTTGATTATTAAAATCAAGTGAGAAATAAAACAGGGCAATGCATGCTTGTACGCTTTGCAAGTTATACAACGTTCAATGGAGAGACATATGGTGAATGTAAATAGACTTCAGTATATTGCCAGTGAAGAATCATGTACAAAAAGTAGTGTAAAAGATATCACCAAAGGAACGTATGACTGGAAAAGGAGATGGGTGGTCATGGAGTTAGAGTGAAGGATAGCAAATGGATAGCCTATGTGCCATACCGTTACCCACTTAAAGTTAAAAGACCTAAAAGAAAGTCCTCATCGCCTTGGAGGAGTACCATTTGGAGGATTAAAAAAGGACATGGACAACAATCCCACAGAAAGAGCAGGTGTGGATGGGTTGCAATCTGCATAATGGTCTTATTATCTATATCACACTGATGAAATCACAACCACAGAAATACTGAAGAGCAGTATTCTAACATATTTATTTTTCTTATTCCATCTGTGGACATGTTCTTTGGCTGAATCAATAATTAAATTTTATCCAATGACATTTCATTTTTTCTGTTATATCCTTGAATTGGATGTTCCACTCTTATTTTGGATAACCATTGCTAATTTCAAACCACATACATGGTCATCAGAAACAAATAAGATAAAAATTATTTTAGCTGAACTTCCCTAAAGAAATATAGCATTATTATTCTTCTTCCACTGTGAAGTGAGATGATGGCTCTTGGGGTTACCTTTATGCACTTGCCATGAAATGCTATAATAAATGAAAGAAACGTGAAGGCAATGATCTAGATGTAGCCACTAGATAGTCAGGGCTTTCATCTTTCCCATGCAGCATTTCTTAGAGTGCTATACATATTTGCTATTTATATAATTTTCACTTACAGAATGTCTTTCAACAGACAATATCAGAAAGCTTTTATAAACATTAATTAACTGAGCTTCACAACACCCTGGAGCATTAAGTATTAATACATCCATTTACATGGCATGCAGCCAAATGAATATAATAGTCCAGAAGCTATAAAGTCCATTTAGTTTCAAACGCACAGAAAATTAGACTATCCAAGAGATACAAGCTACCCAGCAAATTCAACACTAAGATTTGAAATGGCAGATTAGCTATTGCTATATTGGTGAACGACCACAACTCCATGATCAGTGTAAACAAAGCAAAACAAAAAGGTCTATTTTGAATTTTGGTTTCTGATTAGGAGCTAGTGGGCAGTTTTCCATCCATTGCTAGCTCCAGAGATAATATTATAAAATTACAGACTTTAATCAGATAGACTTTTAACACAGGGCTCAATGCAATCTGTTTCCAGATCAAATTTGGAAAAGCGGCAGATGGGAGAAAAAATTCTGTTGACGCGTCAATAAATGATAACATCTTAGAATCAATCAAATTATGTATGCATGTATATAATGTGTATTTTACAACCATGTCAGGGTTATGGTGAATAACTAATAAAACAAGTGTAAAACATATATGATGACTGTGACTGCATTATCTGTCATCTTACTTCAATATAGAATGTACATTATCTTAATAATATTTAATATCTCAAACCTTTTTTGTAATCCTGTGGACTTTTCTATTTATCGAATGAATCTTTTGAATATATTTTGTTTACTCCAAAGAGAATTCTGGAAATATATTAAAGGAAGAGAAAAAGTAGGGCATTTCTTCAGAGTGTACGATTATTAACACTCCAAAAAAAGAGTTTAAAAGGTTTTGCTTGTTTTAGTGATCTGATCTATCATTTTCTCTGTACACAAACTGTCAGCACCAATTTCCTGGAAACTACAGTATAGAAGTAATTGAACATGAGGGTGATATTTCAAGGGAGTGGGCAAATGTTCAGTGTGAAATTTACCTGTGGCAAGCAACAGTGGGCACTAATGATATATGAACCGGTGACTTTATTTCCACAACTCAATTATTTTTTCAAAATAATTCACTAGTTCAGACTTTTATGATATTTCAGGAAAGTTCCTTAGTGGCATTTCATTTTCCTGACAATTTCCTTTTTCAAATAAAACACAGCTTAAATTTAGATTTAGGCCAACGCCAAAGAGAATCATTTGGAGCTGGAGAAAGTAAAAATGGGCCCATGTTCTGAAATGATCTTAAACATTTGCCCTTGGCTTACAAGTTAGACCTCTTATTTTTTTAACTCCCTTTTATGCCTTTAATGGTAGAAAAATAGAGATTGGACACACTCAAAACATAAAGGTCCTAAGCTAGCTAGCTAATCAGAGCTGTTAGGAAGTTAATACCCTAACCTTCTGTTTTTTTTTTCCAGAGAAAGATCAAATTTAACTTTAATGACTTACCCGAGGAACTGAATTCCTGTCATCAAGCTCTGCTAAACATGGAAAGTGATTCCTTAGATGATAGAGGGAGACTAGTTTGTCATATCTTCTAAAAAAGACAAAGTTCACACAGAATTATAAGAACGAGAAATTAGTGCAACACATCTAAAGTAATGTAAGACAATATCCATGTTTTTTATGTGACCTTTTTGTTGAACACATAGTTATTTTGCTTTAGGATGAATCCACAATTCCTTTTTTCCACAGAATCTTATTTTGGGGAAACAATTTTCATTGTTTTTCAAATGGACTAAGTAGTTATTGCTTTAAGATGCATTATACATCTGCTATTCTGCTTTATTTTACCTTGAAAATTCATCAAAAGTATAGTTCTTCTAACTGAATTATATTTTAAGAACTTGCTCCATATGTTCTTAAGATGTATATAGCTGAGAGGGCCCATCACCAAAGAAGTCAGGATATTCCTTAGACAAGCATGGACTATATTTATATTATAACCCCAAAGTTTATAGTGAGGACATCCAGAGAGATTGCAACTGTGGTGTAACTTGTTAAAGTCATCAAAGAAAACACATTTTGGATAATAACCATAATAAATCATGTTTATATAATGCTTTGCAAAGCAATTTCATAACAACCACTCTGTGAGGTAGGAAGTACTACTTCATATTATCCTAATTTTACAGAGGGAGAAATTGAAACTGAGAGAGATCGTGCTTTGCTCAGGGCCACACATTGAATCCATGGCAGAGCTGGGACTAAAATCCAGATCTCCCAAAAGTTAGTCCAGAGGTCTTTTCACTCTACCATGATGCTGTCTTCAACAGACATAAAGTAAGATGTTGTACTGGTCACAGAACTGAGGAAAAAGCAATAATGCTTGTTAAATATATGCAGCTGAGGAGGAAAAGAGACTAGTGTGACCCTGGCTTCCCTGGCTTCTACCCATACAATGTTGCTATGGTGATGTCAAACTCTGGAAGTAGAGAACAGAGCTGTACTAAAATTCACCTTTGTTGCCATCCCTTTGAACCTGGCTTTGGAGGATTCTGGGAAGAAGAAACTGGAAGAGAGTTCAGTCATCTATCTTGCACCTTAAGTGGCAGAGAGAATAGAGTGCTGAACTCAACTTATTACATATTTGTCAGGAAGTGAAGGTGGTGGTGTCCTATGTGTAACATCACTGGATAGAGCAAAGTATGTAAATGTAATGAGGGGAGATGAGAGGGAGTCCTAGTTCTGTGGAAGAACTGAACTCAAATCCTGCCTAATACATATGCTAGCTATAAGACTGTGGACAAGTTTTTTAACCCTTGTCAGCCTCAGTTTCCTCTTCTGTAAAATAGCAATAATAGTAACATGCATTTCACAAGGTTATTGTGGGAATCAAATAAAATAACCTATATAAAGTGCTTAAAGTTTTATATAAATATTGTTATTTTTATTGTGGTGATGATGATGATGATGATGATGTGGAAGTTCCACTGATGGAGTTAAGTAACATCTGATTTGTGAAAGCTAATCCCCTTCTTCCATCCTACAAAATTCTAGTTAGATGAGGTGGAAGGTTAATGGCACTTGGAACTGGTGAGATGCTTGCTACGGGCCCCAATATGCTTCCTTCTCCATTAGAGGAGGAAGACACAAAAGGAGAAGCCAAGGTCTGACCTCCAACTGGAGCAAAGGTCCAGGGCTCATTTACACTGTTTATCTTCCAATTATTTCCTGCCTTCCCTCAACTTGCATTGTCATGTATGCCCTGTGTCCAGTTATAAAATAGAACAACTACCTCTATGTTTGGCATGATTAATTCTGATATGGGTAGAGATTTCAGGAGCGGTTTTGATCCCTTGAGGACAGGAGACATATCCCCACTTTAGCTTGGGCTGAGAAGTAAGGTAAAGACAGAGTGGACATTGATTGCATATGGAAGTTCCATGAGGTGGGGAAATGTTAATATCATATGTCTAGGTGAGCACAAGTTCCCCCAGGAACAAGAGAGTCAATAGACAGAAGAGCATAATTTTATAATCATATTCCTAGACCTGAAATAAGGTCTTGAGGTAAACACAAGTTGAGCCCAGGTAGGACCAGCCTCCCATAGAATAAGTGTGTTCCACAGAACTAGGACTTCCCCTCATCTCACTTACAGGTAGTATACACCATACTTTGCTCTACACAGTTATACTACACATAGGATACCACCACCTTTACTTCCTTACAAATATAATAAGCAGGAGGCCCATCCTGCCTTTTATCTATTGAGTCCCCTGTAAAAACTTTATACTGGCATTTGGAATGTGTTCTAAATAAGACAGAGTAGATGAATGTTAGAATAAAATAGGAATTATTTCATTAAGTTAGGATTTTTTTCCTTTACATTTCTAGTCTTGGTACTTTTGTCCAGATGAAGGCATCCTGCCTTGTTCAGAGTAGCTTCCATGGCTAGTAAGAGATACAGAATCTCTTACTTAAGTGTAAAGACACAAAATTCATGAATTTGATACTAGTTCTTCCCTGTTGCCTCCCTTAAAGGTTAAGGACAGTGTGGACCTGAATTCCAGAGTAAAACCTCAAAATTCATTATAGTCATTAGTCCTAGTTTCTTCTGACTGTTTTCTGAGAGTTTCTAAATAACGTGGTTGAATGATTTAAGTCACACTTTATCACTTTGCTCCCTGTCTTCCTTCTGGTGGAAGTACCAAGAAGTAAAGTATGTGGGAGGGAGTCAATAGGGTAAGGGAGGCCAAGCAAAGGGTCATATAATAGAAAATCAATCATCTGACAGATAATTGAGTGCTAGCATATAATCTCTTCAATTAGATTGTAAGCTCATACAAAGCCTACTGCATCATATATTTTGGACCCCATAACACCTCACCCAATGATAGGTCAGTACTTATATATACTTGTTAGCTGATTAATAACAATTTGTGGGAATTCTACTGATTCACAAGGGCACCATGAATTATATTTGATAGAAGATACCTGTATTGTATCTTTTGCAACTTTGGAGTCTCCAGATAGGAAGTTGAAGGAACTGGGGGCAAAAATAGTATTTTCAACTCTTCAAGTTGAAAGCCCTAATCTGGAAAAAGAGAAAAGGATATTATGAGTTAACTGCTGGCTAAGAAGATGGCTCTCTGAACCAAAGATTAGAACAGAGTAGAGGTTCCATCAAAAGAATGCATTTCACACAGAGACAGGGAAAAACTTGTTTGGTATGAAACTCACTAGACCAATAAAAAAGAGTCAGATTAAGAGTTAAGAAGAAAGAAAGAAAGAAAGAAAATGTCCACATAAATATGCAAAACTAAATACCATAGAATATATTGTTTCAAGCAATAAATCAATAAACATTTACTAAGCACCTATTATGTGCCAGGCATTGTGCAAGAACTAGAAATTCAAAGAGGCAAAAGACAGTCCTTGCTTTCAAAGAGCTTAGCAAATATATACAAAGCAAGTCATATACCTGAAAAATAGGAAGTAATTAACTGAAAGAAGGTGGGAAAGGCTGCCAGTAAAAGAGATTTTAATCGGGACTTAAAGGAAGCGAGGGAGGTCAGTAGACAATTGTTCCTTCCTTCTTGAAGAGGACCAATGACATCAGGAGGAGGATGTCTTGACTTGCTAGAGAATTGGATTTAAGTTAGCCCCTCCATAGTCATTTGAGTCCAGTGGCAAGACATAGGTTAGCACAACTAGAGATGACCCCAGATGCAGTGAGGAAACCTTGGCCTTTCTAAGCTAAGTTCTTTTCCAGGTCTCACTTTGAGGCAACACCCATTCGGTGATTCAGTGATTTAAGTCTAGGTAAGAAATAAGGCAAAAGATGGCTTAGTTTGCCTCCTCAAAAAATAATCAATTAGGGAGGAGAAGACCCTCAGGGTTTATGGGCAGAACAGAAACAATTGTTATTTATACTCACTCTGTGCCATTTCAGAATCCAAACAATGACCAAGTGAGGCTCGGGCTGGGACCTCTTATTGGCCAATCAGTGAGAGCCAGAGTGATTTGGGTTTAAGGCATAGTCAAGTGTCTCCATTTGAATTCCAATGGGCTTTATCAAGTCTGGTTTTCCAAATCTCTATTTCAAGAAATCATAAATGAAACTACATAGGACAAAAGAGTTAATTGTCCCAGTTTTTAAAAATTAGAGTAAATAAGTAGGGAAGAGGAAAAAAATTAGCCCCAAACCACAAGATATCTTGCAAGGTTTAAGGGATGAAAATTTACATTCTTTTTTTTTTTTGCTGTTATTAGGATGATTTTATTTAACATTTTTAGTTTTCAGCATTGATTTCCACAAGATGTTGAATTACTAATTTTCCTCCCCATTTCTACCCTCCCCCCCACTCCCTGATGGCATATTTTCTGATTGCCCCATTCCCCAGTCAACCCTCCCTTCTGTCACCCCACTCCCTCCTATACCCTTTTCCCTTACTTTCTTGTAGGGCAAGATAGATTTCTGTGCCCCATTGCCTGTATGTCTTATTTCCCAGTGGCATGCAAAAACACCTTTTTTTTTAATATCTGCTTTTAAAACTTTGAGTTCCAAATTCTCTCCCCTCTTCCCCCCCCCACCACCCACCCTCCTTAAGAAGGCAAACAATTCAACATAGGTCACACGTGTATCATTATGCAAAACCCTTCCACAATACTCATGTTGTGAAAGACTAATGATATTTTGCTCCCTCCTATTCTGTCCCCCTTTATTCAATTTTCTCCCTTGACCCTGTCCCTTTTTTAAATTGTTGGCTTTTGATTACCTCCTCCCCCTATCTTTCCTCCCTTCTATCATCCCCTCTTTTCTATCTCCTTCCTCCTTCTTTCCTGTGGGGTAAGATACCCATTTGAGTGTGTATATTATTCTCTCCTCAGGTCAAATCCAATGAGAGCAAGATTCACTCATTCCACCTCACCTGCCCCCTCTTCCCTTCCTAAAGAACTGCTTTTTCTTGCCACTTTCATGCAAGATAATTTACACCATTCTATCTCTCCTTTTCTCCCTCTCTCAATATATTCCTCTCTCATTCCTTAATTTGATTTTATTTTTTTAGATATCATCCCTTCATATTCAACTCACCCTGTGCCCTCTGTCTACGTGTGTGTGTGTGTGTGTGTGTGTGTGTGTGTGTGTGTGTGTATTCCCTTCAGCTACCCTAATACTGAGGTCTCATCAATTACACACATCATCTTTCCATGTAGGAATGTAAACAAAACAGTTCAACTTTAGTAAGTCCCTTATGATTTCTCTTTCTTGCCTTCCTTTCATGCTTCTCTTAATTCTTGTGTTTGAAAGTCAAATTTTCTATTCAGCTCTGGTCTTTTTACTGAGAAAGCTTGAAAGTCCTCTATTTATTGAAAATCCATATTGTGCCTTGGAGCACTATACTCAGTTTTGCTGGGTAGGTGATTCTTGGTTTTAATCCTAGCTCCACTGACCTCCAGAATATCATCTTCCATGTCCTTTGATCCCTTAATGTAGAAGCTGCTAGATCTTGTATTATCCTGATTGTGTTTCCATAATACTCAAATTGTTTCTTTCTGGCTGCTTGAAATATTTTCTCCTTGATCTGGGAGCTCTGGAATTTGGTGACAATATTCCTAGGAGTTTTTTTTTTTTGGGGGGGGGGGGCTGAATCTTTTTCAGGAGGCAATCGATAGATTCTTTCAATTTCTATTTTACCCTCTGGCTCTAGAATATCAGGGCAGTTCTCCTTGATTGTTTCTTGATATCTAGGCTCTTTTTTTGATCATGGCTTTCAGGTAGTCCAATAATTTTTAAATTCTTTCTCCTGGATCTATTTTCCAGGTCAGTGGTTTTTTCAATGAGATATTTCACATTGTCTTCCATTTTTTCATTCCTTTGGTTCTGTTTTATAATATCTTGATTTCTCATCAAGTCACATGCTCCAATCTAATTTTTAAGGTAGTATTTTCTTCAGTAGTCTTTTGGACCTCCATTTCCATTTGGCTAATTCTGCCTTTCAAGGCATTCTTCTCCTCATTGGCTTTTTGGAGCTCTTTTGCCATTTGAGTTAGTCTGTTTTTAAGGTGTTATTTTCTTCAGTATTTTTTGGGTCTCCTTTAGCCAGTCATTGACTTGTTTTTCATGGTTTTCTCACATCACTCTCATTTCTGTTCCCAACTTTTCCTCTGCTTCTCTTACTTGCTTTTTCAAATCCTTTTTGAGCTCTTCCATGGCCTGAGACCAGTTCATGTTTTTCTTGGAGGCTTTAGATGTAGGCTCTTTGACTTTGTTGACTTCTTCTGGCTGTATGTTTTGTTCTTCTTTGTCACCAAAGAAAGATTCCAAAGTCTGAGTCTGAATCTGAGTCCATTTTCACTGCCTGTTCATATTCCCAGCCAACTACTTGACCCTTGAGATTTTCTTCAGGGTATAACTGCTTTAGAGTAGAGAGTACTTTGTCCCAAGCTTGAGGGGCTGCACTGCTATTTTCAGAGCTATTTCTACACAGCCAACTCTGCCACACCAGCACTCCTCCTCCCCCAAGAACCGCCAACCCAGACTGTGACTCAGAACCAAGCAGGCTCTGCACTCCTGCTCTGATCTGCTGCTTAATTCTTCCCACCAGTTGGGCCTGGGGCCAGAAGCAACTGCAGCTGTAGCTCTGGAAGCAGCCTTAGAGCTGCACCACCTCCACCACCTCCTGGGTGGTGGCCAACTGCAAACTCCTTTCACTCTGTCCCAGAGGCTTTTCCCACTAACCTTCTCTGTTGTCTTCGGCATTTTTGGGTTGAGAAGTCTGGTAACTACCACAGCTCACTGATTCAGGGTGCTATGGACTGTTCCGCCCAGCTCCCAGTCCCATGCTGGGCTCTGCTCTGCTCCCAGCTCCCTGCAATAGACCTTACCCAGCGACCATCCAGGCTGTCCTGGGCTGGAGCCCTGCTTCCCTCTGCTATTTCATGGGTTCTGCAGTTCTAGAATTTGTTCAGAGCCATTTTTATAGGTGTTTGAAGGGACCTGGGGGAGAGCTTTAGGCAAGTCCCTGCTTTCCAGCCACCATCTTGGCTCCACTCCTGAAAATTTATATTCTTCTGGGGAGAGCACCCACATGTAAGGGTATGATTTCCCCATGTGGACACAGGGAGAGGAGGAAGGAAGGAAGGAAGGAAGGAAGGAAGGAAGGAAGGAAGGAAGGAAGGAAGGGGAGCAGCATTGCACAACTAGAACTGGTCAGTAGACAAAGTGGAGGAGGGAAAGCATTCCAGGCATGGAGGATAGCCAGAGAAAATACCTGGGGCCAAAAGATGGAATTTCTTGTTCATGGACTGGCCAAGAGGCCAGTGTCACTGGATCAAAGAGTACTTGGTGAGAGATAAGGTATAGGAAGAATGGAAAGGTGGTGAGTTTATGCAGGGTTTTGAATATAAAATTTAAAATTTGATCCTGCAGGCAACAGAAAATCACTGCAGTTTATGGAGTAGAGGGGGTGACATGGTCAGACCTGGACTTTAGGAAAATCACTTTAGTGGCTAAATGGAGGGTAGATTGGAGCAAGAAGAGAACTGAGACAGGCAGACCTGAGAATACAAGAGAAAAGAAAGCCAAGTTATTGATGGATCTCACTTAAAAATGAAAAGAATCTTATTGTCCACCTCTAATTCATCATCCTGGCCAGCTAGGTGGCAGATACAATGCTACACCTAGAGTCAGGAAGACTCATTTTTCTGAGTTTGAATTTGGCTTCAGACATTTACTAATTGTGGGACCCTGGGCAAGTCATTTAACCCTTAGTTTCCTTATCTGCAAAATGAACTAAAGAAGGAAATGGCAAAACACTCCAATATCTTTGCCAAGAAAATTCCAAATGGAGTCATGAAGTGTTGGACACGATTGAAAATGGCTAAACAACAACAAAAAAAATCATCTTCCTGCTCCTATCTTTCTTCAATGGAATTATAAAAAATAAAAGTCTAACAAGTCCATATTTTTTCCACATAATTTACAATTGCAAAACAATCAATGATTGTGTCTAATAAGAGAGGTTGCAAGGTATCAGGTAAAGTGTATACCTCATGCTGTCAGATATGTCTGTATGTCAGTTGGTTCTAATTAAATGTTTTTATTGTGACAGAGAAGGCCTCTTAGGGAGGACAGAAAATTTCTAATGGTTGGGAGAAGGGTGTGGAACAAAAAGTTGTCAAAATCCTTTAGAAGACAGCAATCAAAAAAGGGTCATGGAGAAAGCACTGAGTCACTCACAGAGAATAAAAATGAGAAAGACCAGGAATAACACATAATTACTTCAGTTATGTGTATACAAATGAATGGAATGTATGGAATTAACAAAGTAAACTTGAAATTTTAATCCTAGAACATAAATGTAATCCCATAGATATCATCAAACTTTGTGGGAGGGGATTATGACTAGAACACTGTAATAGTAGAATATACCTATATTAGAAGAAACATCTGGGAGAGAGGAAGAGGTAGTGCCATTGTATGGAAAAGGAGTACATACGTGTTTGAAAAGCCATGAACCTGAGAGTGGAAAGCATGTGAGTGAAGGTAAAATGAAAGAAATAGAGGTGATACTATTTTGATATATTAAAAAGCATCTAATTAGATAGTACACATACATGATGCTTTCCTAATATAAATTGAAAGACTTGCATCGTGTCAAGATATGATAGTGATGGAGAATATCAAATACCTTTGTGTATTTTAGAAGCATGAAACCACTAAAAGTCAGACATGTAATACCTTTCTGCCTTGCTAATAATTTCATCGCTCTAAAGACACTGGAAATAGTGATAGAAATGACTATTCTATACACAATTCTAGCCAACAAAGAACAACTGGTCGATAATGCAACGGTGTCAAGAATCTCAGTAGAAAATGACTGCACCATCTTGGAAATCATGACAAGAAAGAAGGAAAATTCTGAGCATAGTCAGACATATACTAGAACTTCAAAAAGCAGATTTTTTAAAAAAAAACTATATAGAAGAAATAGTTATGATCTATGGGAAGAGATTATTAAAAAGAATATGCCTCAAAGAGTGTTGGAGGATCTCAAAATAACATTCTGACTTTAATAGAAAATAATTATAATAAGGAAGCAAGGGATGGAGACTGGACTTGTGATTTCATCGGTGAAAGGGAACTCCTAGATGAGAAGGCTCACTTTATCAGTGCAGGTCACCCCCTTCTCTACAATTTATAGTCTTAGAGAACTGCCTAGAGAGCTGAGACTTTCAGTGACTTCTCAAAGGTCCCATAGCCAATACCTATCAGAAACAGGACTTGAACCCAGGTCTTCCTGGCTTCTAGGCCAGCTCTCTATCTACTAGACCATACAGCATCACAAGAAAAAGGAAAAAAAACACAAAAAGAAAACCATATGACCTCTTATGATCCCATATTTTAATAGCACACATACAAGAGTCGTCCACAAAGTCTCATTCTGTTGCCTCACTGTAGTGCGAAGGTAACACTGTCTACCAGCAGAATAGGATCTCCAGCAGGTTTTTCTATACTGGAAAAATTTACAATATTCTCTTGGCACTGAATCATCACTTATTTACAAGGAACAGCCTAAGTGACCTACATGATTGGTCATGGGAACCCCAAGCAAAAAGAAATAGAGAATAACCATTAGTCCAGGGCAATCTTCTGCTTCTGCATTGATGATGACAAAATACCAGAAAAGAAGGCAGACAATGCTAAGTAAGAATCTCACTGTTTTAAATTATTGAAAAACACAAATTTAACTTAATTCCTCAATGTGAGATCCTTGTCCAAAGACCACTGAATGGACACATTATTGGAAGTTCTGGATTATGTCAATCTTTGAATTTTTCATACCAAATAAAGCCAGAAGAAAAAGGGAAATTGTAGCTAAATGGATGGATGACCTATAGATTCTCCTTGTGAAGATATATAGAGCAGTTGATGGAGACATTTTTATTGTGTGTCCAAATGAGAAATATCATTTTATTGGACATCTCATAATAAAAAAATTAAGAGTACTGAGGCTCCAAAAAGATTAAAGAAGAGATCCTATATATATGAAAATATTTATAGAAATCCTTTATGTTGTGGCAGAGAATTAGAAGCTAAAAGGGTGTCTGTACAAATTATGGTATATGAATGCAATGGAATACTATTATGCTGTAAGTAAATTAAATAAATAGATTTGAAAAACCTGGGAAGAAATATATGAACTGAGCCAGAGTGAAGTACGCAAAACCAGGGGAACAATTTATGCTATCATATCAATATTGTAAAAATAAACAATTTGAAGAGACTTAAGAACTACGATTAATCAACCATAATTCCAGAGGTATGATGAAGAAGAATGATACTTAGCTACTGAGAAAGAAGTGATGGATTAATACATAGAATGAGACACATGTTTTTGGACAAGGCCAACAGGAGATTTTATTTTGCTTGACTCTGCTCATTTGTTACAACGTTGTTGTTTTTTTCTTTGGGGTGGGGGTAGGGCAGTGGGAAGTAGAAAAAATAAATGCTTAACCATTGAAAAAATAAAACTTCAATTTGAAAAAATATCACTTGAAAAGATAACTGTGGTTTAAGTACCAAAATCTATTGCAGGTGGTAGGAAATAGAGATATTCTATGAAGAAATTTTTATCAGATCCTCAAAATTAAACCAGCATATAATTTAATACCTGGTGACTTGAATGCAAAGGTAAGCATAGACAACATGGTGAAAATGTTAAAAATCAGGGCCAAAAAGGAAAAGAAAAACAAAATAAAAAGCTTGTAGACTATTTACACCTACATATTATAACTGCTTTCTTCATAGACTTACCAGACATGGAAAGCAAAAAATAATCTCACTCCTCCTCCCCCTTCCCGAAAATGAAATTGGTTATATTTGAACAGATAGGAAACAACTTGTTACTGATGAGGGAAACATCTAAATCAGCTATCTGTCTATAGTCAGACCACTGACCTACTAGAATAAAGATAAAAACCAACAACAAATTAGAAGACAGAATCAAAAAAAGAGAAGACAGACAATATGTTGTGTAATTAATTCTATCCTATACCTATTTAAACAAGCTGTTGATACCTAAAAATGGTAAATGTATAGAAGAATAGACGCTGAAATAGACTATTACCATACTCTGAGGAAGTTGGCCAATATCAACCAATCACCTCAAGGAAGAGGTCAAAAGAGCCTAGAAATCATCTCAGTCGGCAAACACTCAAACTACTTGTCAGGAAGTGAGACATATCAGTGAAAAAAGTAGGAAAACCAGCAATATTGGTGCCTGTAAGATGGCAAGACAAATGTCTGCAACTCTACCTGAGCTTAGGAAATGTTGAAAAGTCAGCATCAAACCTATCCTAAGATCTTTTGTTGGCTGCCTGGCTTGAGGTTTGAATCTGAATCACTAAGCAGTCAAAATAATCCCTATGGCTATTGGCTAAGAAGGATTGTGACTCATTCCATCTCCTGATAAGAAGAGGCCAAAATAGAAGAGGCTCAGAAGGTCACCAGCAGATGGAAGCAAAGAACCAGCAGGGAGCAACTCAGCAGTGAGAACCCCAGATGGTGGTAGGGTGTTGGAGGATGGGAATAGCTTTCCTAAGAGATCATAGTCCATCCCTGTCCTTTTAAGTACGGAATCATAAAGGACAATCAGGTTCTTGTAGAAAAAGTCCTCTGTTGTCATTAAAAGAGACAGGATACTGTACTGGATGAACCATTGGCTTAACCCAATATGATATTTCTTATATTCAATTAATTTCATTTCAATAAATATTTATTAAGTACCTACCCAAATGTAAAATCCTGTGCTGGGTGCTAGAGATACAAGATGGATGAACCAGGTAAAACGATCTTTAACCCTAAGGAGCTTAGAATGACAAAAGTACATAGACACAGGCTGGTATAAATATACAGCTATAAAGATATATGTGTATAGAGAGTACTTTTTACAGTTTAGAAAGTGCTTTTCTAACAAAACTGTTGTGAAGTTGGTATTACAATATTAGTAACATTTAACTGCAGAGGAAATAGAACCTTAGAGAAATTAAATGGTAACCTAGCTAGTAAATGGCAGAGCTGGTATTCATATCCCTGATTCTAAACACTTTGCCTTTCTGAAAAGATGACAGATACAAAAATGGATTTTTTAAAAAATTAGCAACATATGGGTAGGAAAAGTACAAATAAATTGTGATGGGAAATCTGAGAATGGAGATGCTTATTTTGCCCAGGGGGAGGGGTTTTAAGGTAGGATTCATAGTTTGGTACCTGGGCTTGACTTTAAAAAGTGGAAAGATATTGTATATTTAAAATTAGAAATTAATTGGTCTTGTTGAATCATTTTAGTTATGGACAATTCCTTGTGACCCCATCTGAGGTTTTCTTGGCAAAGGTACTAGAGTGGTTTGCCATTTCCTTCTCCAGCTCATTTTACAGATGAGGAAACTGAGGAAAAAGAGGTTGAGTGACTTGCCCAGGGTCACACAGCTAGTATCTGAAGTTGGATTTGAATTCAGGTCTTCCTGACTCCAAGCCCAACATTCTATCCACTGCACCACCTATCCATAAATTAAGCAGGATGTAAAAATATGTGGGACCAAACATCTCAACACTTCTTGTCCTAGCTCACCCTTACACCCCAACTTAATATAAATTCCTAGATTCACTTAGGATGATCATTTGATGAAAGGAGAAACATATTAGATATGGTAGATACTCATCATATCACCCAGAAAGAAGGAGGAAGCGGACAATGAGTTCCAGAAAGAGATTGTCAACTTGGAACTTTCTCCCTGCTAAAAACGAGGAATTGAAAAATTCTTGACTACCTTTAATGATAATTTTATTCTTCAAAAGATAGAGGAATTAATGAGGGGAACTGTTACCCTGGGCCTCATTCTGACCAATGAAAAGAAATTATTTGCTGAAGCAGAAATGATAGTTACTTTGGGAAGCAATGGGAGGGAAAGGAGATAATATGCCATATTAGAATTCATGACAGGCAGCATGGTACAGTGGAGTGTATGTTGGATTTGGAGTCAGAGGATTTGGGTTTAAATCCTGCCTCTTCCCAGGTCACTTGTGTCATTGAACCTCTGTGGGCCTCAGTTTCCTCATATGTAAAAGATCGATGACCTCTCCAAAATCAGCAAATGATACTGACAGCAATTTGGGAAAGCAACAACACCAATGAGCGTCAAACTCGGTCACGATACCTCAGTGACAGACCAAGACAGGGAATCAGAGAATGGTTCCAACCAGGACAATGTCCTAGGAGCACAAGCAACAATACAGATGCATTCTCTATATGATCACCGTAGGGAAGGGAAGAAGTAATAGGGGAAGGCTCTGTCTGTCTTTCAGCTATGGCATGGGAATCTGAGGGAGAGTATAGCCCTTTGAATATGGTAGGGGAGGTGGGGGAGGGAGAGTTTCTTGCCAATTATTTTGTTATTGTGTTCAATTGATGTCTTTTGTTTTGAAATAATACATCCTCTGGTTGTTCTGCTTTGAGGAATGACCATACATATGAGCTCTGTGTGTGTATGTGTGCATGCGTGCGTGTGTTTGATAGATTCTGACCCATTAAACCTGGGGTAGCTTACATAGGACCCATATTTGAGGGGTGGTCCGTGCTGTAAGGATAGTACCAGTCCATAATCTAAGCCCATTTTAAAATATTACATAGGATAATCAGCAATGAATGAAAAAGTACTTCCAAAGCATTGTGTCCCAGGTAATAATAATAATAATATTAGCTAACATACAGCATCTTAAGGTTTGCAAAGTACTTCGCTTTTACAGTTTCCTCATCTGTAAAATGAGCTGAAAAAGGAATGGCAACCACTCCACTATCTTTGCCAAGAAAACCCCAAGTGGGGTCACCAAGAGTCAGACACAACTGAAAATCAGCTGACCGACGACAACAAAAGTGCTTTATGTCAATGATCTGATATGATCCCCACAACATTCTTGGCAGGTAGGTTCTGTTTTTATCTGCATTTTACAGATGAAAAATGGAGAGTTATAGAAGTTAAATCACTTGCCCAGAGTCACCCAGCTAATGTATGAGGCAGTATCTGTATTTTCTGACTCCAAAGTCCAACACTGTATTCACTATACCACCTAAGCTCAGTGCTGAGAATAAAAGGCAAAAAGGTCAGACAGCCCCCAGAGGTGATCCTGGACAGGACCAAAAGTTCAAGCCACGGCAACCTTAGAGCCAGGATTGCAAGTGGGATGGTGCAGCCAACCAGCCTGGCATAGAAACCCTGAGAAGCCAGGATGCCTGGGGCTCAAGTCAAATGAGGGTTTGGGACTTGGAAATGGGACTGTGCTCTAAGGTAATTGAGCTAAACTATAAACCTAATCCCCTTCCTCCTTGCCAGGGATTTAGGTTTAAAGGAGGAGGAGGAATGATGCCTCCCATATGTTGGGGGAATACATTTGCATATTTGTGATCATACCTTTGGAGTGAATATTTCTGTAGAAAAGCTTCTTTGTTCCATATAGGAGAATAACAAGCAAATTTCAAAAGTAAAAGATCTGTCAAGATTCTTATAATCGATTATTTTCTCCACTGATAATATTTCGACCCTAAAACAAACATTCCCAATATGCTGCCGAGGAAATGGAAATGCCACAAACAAAATGGAGACGGAAAGAGAATTTGGAGTAGACCACATTACACAGAGGAAGTCCATGTTAGGCAATGAACAAAGGGATGGAAAAGCAATCCCACAGGTGTTCCTGAGGGATTATCATCTATTCCCCTAAACCCTTCCCAATCCCCCAGTAAATGGAAGCAGGCAGGGAGGGAGAAAATGGGAGGAAGAGGATTCTAGAGCCATTCTTCCCAGAGATTCATACACCAAGGTAAAGAAATTGCCTCTTATACTGCTGAACTGAGTGGGAATTATTCGATTATTCTGCACCTCTTTCCAGCCACTGAGAGGGTGAGAAAGTTGTACCACAACTGGTTTCACCCAGGCACAGAGCCCTGCTTTCAAGGATTTGCAAGGGCCAGATCAAACCATTCTCATAAGAGCCTATTGTCAAATTTTCACTGGGAACACTTATGCCCCAGAAATCAGCAAATGCTACAAATCAGGATTTAATTTATTGTTTTGTTGAAAGTAGAGAAAATGTTTACAGCAGATTAAACTTAAAGGTGTTGTTATGCCTATTTTTTTCTCAAGAGCCAGTTGTCAAACATTTATCAGCACACTCCTGCCCACTTTCCAAACTGATTTGGGCTTCTGGGCTCTGGAAGCAGTTGGACTCTCCAATTGAGATGTGGTTTCCAGTCTCTGGAAGCAGAATACAAGAAACATATCCTGCAATGTAGAGATCTCTGCTAAGCAGATGGCCAACATCCCATGACATCAAGCTTCCTCACTTTGGCTTCCTAACCGTATTAACTCAGGAACTCCTTTTCTTTCTCCATAGGCCTCAGGAATACCCCAGAATTGCTAGACTCCTGAATGGTGCCTTTCGAGACTCCATATGGCTTCCTCTTTCACCATCTCCAAACCCCATGGCAAAATTCCACACACCTCATGAGATTTCACTTCTGGCAACCACAATCTGGCACCATGGGAAATCAAGTCGGATGGGAAATACACACTCAACACAGTCCTATTACATCAATATGAGACCACTCCCCCAAACTGAAACTGGGTTTCAAATCTAAAATGTATTTCTTAATGTCCTAGTGTCCTATACCAAATTTTAAGGTCGAAGATTTTAAAATGTTTAAGATTTTAATGTTTAATACTTGTAGTCTAAAGAAGGGTTCATTCATATGTGTCTTTTTTGTCAGATTTAGTTGTTACGTTTGGTTAATTATCTGGTTAATCAGATTAATGTTGATAGACAAGACAGGTAATTTGAGCCCCGCCCCCCAAATCAATTTGGAGTCCTACATTTTCTGATTTGACTATCTACACTGATCTGGTTAAAGAGAAAACTGTCAGATCTCCATTTCCTTTCATGCTGTGTAGACACAGTGCTAACTATGCTAACATGAGAATAAAAATAAAAAACAGAAGCATCTGTTTCTTCTCTAGAGTGAAAATTTATTTGAGAGAATGAAGATATCGGAGACTATATATATGTGTATGTATGCGTGCAGTGACTATATATATGAATATGTGTTTATATATGTGTGTATGTGTGTTGCATATGTGTGTGTATTCATATATCTATACATATGTGTGTATGTATACACATGCGTGTATCTAGTCCAGATCTGTGGTTTTGTTGGTTTAGAGGACTCCTTGGGAAGAAACTTCCTCTATAACACAGATTAACAATCATTGTACAACTTTTAGTCTTAGAGAGTTTCCTTGGGCCTCTGAGAGCTCCGATGCCTTGCAAAGCCAGGGTTCATCAGCGTCAGAACTTGAATCCAAGTCTTCCTCACTGGGAGTCCACCTTTCAGGCCACTATGGCAGGGCTGACTCAGAGGTTCTAATACCTGTTACTGACAGCTCAGACCAAATCCTAAAGTATACTAACCATTAAAGAGTAAGCTTATAAAACGACTCGTTTTGTTGCTTTTTCCTAGTTCAGGGACGTGAATGATGATTACATACTTCTGTTTAACTGGTGTATTTCCTTCAAAAACAGAGTAAAAGTTCACAGGCATGATTTTATTAGTCCTGACAATAATTATGTTTAGAGATCAGCATTATTTGGAGATATTTAGAACTTAACATTATTCTTTTTAGGGACTAGTTTGTATGTTTTTTGTTTTTTTTTTACTCCAAGTAAGTTGAGAATGTTTGTGGTAGTTAAGTCATTGAACTGGGAAGTCTGGGTGGTTTACATCATCAATTACTTTCTAAATGACCTTTGACTCATTATATAGCCTCTCCATGCTTTAATTTTTCCATTCTTTATAAGGCAGGTAATATCTGAGGTTGCCACTCACTTCTCATGAGTGTTGGGAAGATTCAGGAACAATGATGTGACATATCCTGAGGTTTTTAAAAGAAAAGAAGAAACTGAGTGAAAGTAAAATTATTATTTGTTTTTTATCCATAGCTATGATTTCATTGGTGTAAAGTAGAAGTGTGGAAGCATGGCAACACTTCCCAGTACATCTCACCAGATTAAGATAAAATTGGGAAATATTTAATAAAATTAATTAAAATACAACAGAAGATAAATAATATTAATATGTGGTTTTCTAAATCAATATGCAGCAGCAGAAATCCTCAAATAAGGGTCAGTGAGACTCTCCTTTCTATTTGAGTTTGATACCACTTGAATGAACAATTTCTTGTGAGGCAACTTTCTCTACCAATACAAATCAGCAACTTCAAGAATTCAATAGAAAGGAATTGAACCCAAATATTCATGACTTCCATCCACCATTCCAGGCTGACTCTCAAAGTGAAATATAATTGTTAACACTTTAATTAGCATTAACTAGCATTTTAACTAGATACCAATAACATTTTCATAGTTCTGAATATATTACACTCAGTTGATAATCACAGCAATAATTATTTATGATCAGTACCTTCCAAACACTATGATTTTCCAGAAGCACTCAGACCATCAATTGGAAAGGTTCAAATCTTTATGAGAGTTGGATTTTACATTGGCATTTTTTGAAACTTCACATTAATTTTTGGCCATACAACCACCAACAATCCTAACTTAATTCTTTATTCTTTTATTTGGGTCTAGATCTATGATTTCATAAAAGTGGGAACTCTCTGGTATGGAAACTCCCTTCTCTGAAACAGATGGTCAGCTCATCTGAAACTCAATGTCTTCATTATTCTTACTGGAATAGAAAACATAGAAATCAGATATGTCTAAGTCAATAACTAAACTAAATCACACAGTAGAATGCTTTTTTCTGAAATAGATGTGTTGCAAATACAATATTGAAGAGAGGGGAATTCACCATGAATTAAATGGGATATTTTCCCCAAGAAGAGAACTTAAATCACTGAGACATCTCCCCTCTTATTATAAAATGTGGTTGTTAAATTTTTGATTAGCCTTTTGTATTTTTATCCATTTTCATTATGCTGTAAAACTGGTTTTATACATATATAAATTAGCTATGGGTTAAGCAACTTGCCCCCAAAACACCCAACAAGCTGATGGGAGAAACAGAATTTACACAGTGATCAAGTGTACAAGTATCTTTTAAGGGCATCATCTACAAAGGAATGTTGGTCAACCAGGAAAACACATTTGTTTTTTGTCTCAGAGTTGTTTCGCAGTTAGGCTCTATCTCTAGTCTTCATAGCATAGCAAAGAGTTTAGATGAAGAGATGGAATAAATGAACAAATTGGGAAATAGTTTGTACTGTGTATGAGTGGTGGGTTTCCTAACTTTTTTTCCTGGAATGCTTCCTGATTTCTAAGGATAAAGGGCAGAAAAATGAGAAGTAGGAGCTAGAATTGGGCTATTAAGAGAAAGAGAAGATTTTTTGGGGGGGAGGGTGGGCAAGGCAAAGAGCAAGGAGGTTCATCATTGCAGTTCCTTATTAGAGACCTGTAACTTTAAACCAGCAGTGGCTAAATAGATGACACAGTGGATAGAGTACCCGGCCCAGAGTCAGGAAGACTCGTTTTTCTGAGTTCAAATTTGGCTTCAGACATTTACTAGTTGTGCGACCCTAGGCAAGTCACTTAATTCTGTTTGATTCATTTTCCTCATCTGTAAAGTGATCTAGAGAAGGAAATGGCAAGCCACTCCAGTACATTTGCCAAGAAAATCCCAAATGGGGCCATGAAGAGTTGGACACGACTGAACAATAATAAACTTTAATCTACATTTTCTGTGCAGGGAAAAAACCATTCCAGAACATCATCCAAGGAATTTGGCCTCCTCCCTTAATTTTCTGTGTTTTCTTTTTTTTCTCCATTTATTCTTCTCTCGTCCCCCTCCCCTCCTTAGGGTCCCTGAGAGACAAGACAGATGCAAAAAGCAATCAGGATGAAGAGTGATGAAAAAGTAGAAGAAAAATTGTCATCTCCTGGTGTCCCACAAGAGTCAGTGCAGTTCTGAAGCTGTTGTATTCATTATCCTGCTCTACCCCATAATTGCTTTTTAGCCTAAGTCACTGTAACTCCTGTGTAACCATCAAGTATGCAATATATGAGCCATTCCTCACTGCTAAATGTCCCCTTATTCTACCCTACTACCCAAAAGAGAATGCCCAAATCTAGAAGGACAGCTTGGATAATGGGGGCTTATGTTAGAAACCAGCCCTGCAGCTGCCATCTAATCCTGTCATAGTCATCACTGATCGAGTGGCATAACTAACAGTATATATCATATGTGTGGCAGTGGTGATAAGATCAATATCTACCAGGGTTCCTCCTTCCCCACCCTACCCCCACCATATGTTAGGCTAGATTTTCCCAAAAACCAACAAAGCCAAAGCCAGGACTTGATCAGTCCAATCAAGTTTTGCCTCCTTTGACCCAGGCCTCAGGGCACTTCATACTTGATAAATGTCTGAAGATTGCTCGGGTCACCACATCCTGCCATGCTGAGAAGACCCATTTCCATAGGGAGAAGAGGGAGGCCACATCTATAAAAACCAAGTTATCGAATCAGATAATATTTGTAAAGCATTTAACATACCGCCTGGCATACAGTAGATGCTTAATAAATCTTTGTTCCTCTCCCTACTGTATCCCTGTTGAACCTGTTAGAGATACATAAATCTCCTTTCATTAACTGTTCAATGACCTACAAGTGCCTTATTTCTTCCCAACATCATGCCTAAACTAAAAGGGTACTGGCCTGATTGAGGCTTAACCCCCAATAGTAATGTTGATGATACCAAGGGCATTTGTGATGGGAGAAAAGGAGGGTATAGGAAAGCAGGAAGTGAAGTGGACCCATGACCTAGAATTTCTTCTCTAGCAACCAGATGACTTTTAATGGACATTGAACCATTTTCCAAGCACAACATCTTTTAAGATAGGTTCAGCAGGGGAATGCAAATTGATTGGTTAGGAAAATGAATTAAAACCCTAATGAAATAGAAGGGTAGAAAGATTTTTTTTTATTTCTACCTATACTCTTTCTAATTAACCACAGAATACTATCATTCCAAGAGTGTCAGTCGAGTGTCTTTCACTGAAACTGGATGTAAACATGGATTTTTTTGTGTTTTTCTCATTATAATCCCCAAAAGCAATATAATATAATAATTTTCATTTTACAAATGAGGACGGTAAGACTCAGAAGGGAGAAGTTATTTGCCTACGTTAACCAGATACCAACCACCAGAACTAAGTTCCTTAAACTCCAAGGTCTTTAAACTCTGAGTATAGAGTCACTTCCAGATTATAACTTTAAAATATAGGCTTCAATTTTTATAACTTTGACCACATATAACTGACTCATGAAAATAATCATAAAAGCCCTATTTATACTTAAGAAACAATTCTTATCATATGCAGGCATTCTTTATATTCTATAGGATTGCTTTGCTTTTTTTTTAATTTCAAAAGTAGTCATATTTACACTTTATATACCATAGGGTTCACAATTGAGCCTGTGATTTCATTGCTTTTGAGAACACTCAATCAAAGTAAGTGCTTCTATGCATGCAAGTAGGCACCTTCTCTGCAGCTTATATTCTTAGAGCACTGAGAGGTTAAACAAATTGCCCAAGGTCACACCTAAACTTTTCTGACTCTAAGGTCAATTCCCTAATCACTACACCACACTATACCTCTTCAGTAAATATTGCATGCAGACTTAAATGTAGGCTGGTCCCAAACATAAGAGGCACCCATAAAATCATATCTTTTTGAGGGAACAAAGGAAGGAAGGAAGGAAGGAAGGAAGGAAGGAAGGAAGGAAGGAAGGAGAGAAGGAAGGAGAGAAGGAAGGAATGAAAGAAGAAAGAAAAAGAAGATGAAAAGAAAGCAGAAAAAAGAAAGAATAAAAAAGGAAAGGAAGAAAGGAGAAGAATGAAAGACAGGAAGGAAGGGAAGGGAAGGGCTTACCCAGCAACGCATAGGCAGTAAGTGACAAAATAACACCAATTATGGCCTATATTTGGGTTTCACACAAGCCATATTTGGAAGAAAATGGTATCATATGGTGCATAGAGTCCTGGGCTACTTGGATTCAAATCTCACCTTTAACACTTACTAGCTGTGAGACTATGGGCGTCACAACCTATCTGAGAATAGGTTCCTTACCTGTAAAATGAGGATAACAATACCTGTGGGGCATCTATCTTATGAGTTTGTTTTAAGGCCAGAGTGATACTGTACATGTAAAGTACTTTGCAAACTTCAAAGAACTAAATATATGTCAGTCGCGTTCCTATTTGGACCCATACAGTAAAAGCCTATAGCATTCATTATGCCCTAGAGAAGGGCCCATGTTCAGTCCAGAAGAAGAGAAAAGGATAAGCAAGACACATTGATAGAACTAAGCAACTGTAAACTACTTGGAAAGGACCATAGAGGTCATCAAGTATATCCTCTCATTTTAAGGATGAGAAACTGAGGCGCCAAAAGGTGAGGTGCCTGACCAAAGTCACACAGGCATTAATGGACAATTTTGGTATTCAAATCAAGTACTCTGACTCCAAACCCTTAGTCCTGTCAATGGTGCCATGCCGCAGGCTACAAGGTTGGCCCTAGAGCCAGGAAGACCTCAGTACTAGGCCCACCTCTGAGAATGCCCCTTGGAAAGTAATTTCACTTGTCAGTGCTCTAGGCAGTTTTCTAAGACTGTAATTTGCAGAGAAGGTGCCCACCTGCAGTGGTAAGGATTTCCTCATCCAGGAATTCCTTCTGTCAATGAAATCACAATTCTAGTTACTATACAAGCAAATATAGCATAAGGAATAGGACCTGGACCTGTGATGGAAACCAGAGAAATGCCCATAGAACCCCATCTTTTGACACAGAGAGCAGGAGAAAGGACATGGCCATTATATTTACAGAGCTGGTCTCTTGCTTTTATTCCCCTTTCCTGATCAGAGTCAACCACTGGACCAGCTTCAAGATGAATATAATAGTGGTAATAGTTAACAGTATAACACTATATGCTACAGAGAGAAGTCCCATGAAAGATGACTTTTCCTTGGTCTTATCTATGATTTTTTTTCACACGAGAAAGTACTGAGGATTTATTATATAGGTGTGCTACACTTAGCCACAAAGAAAACAATCAGTCCGGAATGACAAAAGTCCCAGGGCACAAAGTCAAGAGTCAGGCTGGTGAATTTTCATTAAATGATGGCATGTCCTTCAGTCAGGGAGGTGGTAAGATGGTGGTAAGAGTCCTTTTTCAGATGGTAGGATCTTTCGTTGGGTGGGTGATGTCTCCTAATGGTTTCTGCTTTCCTGAGTATGTCACCAAGGGTCATTCCATCTCTGCTCCTGTGGCCTCCGTGGTTAGCACAGTCTGGTTTCTTGGACCTCTGCCTCATCTTTCTCCTCTTGCGTTTCAGCCTGTGCATTCACTTCTTCCTCCACTTGGCTCTCATGGAGCAATGGAAGCTGTAGGGAGAAAGGAAAACAACAAGGTTAGTCTGGAGGGCTCACGGCAAATGCTGAGTCCAGCTTATCTATGATTACTCTTTATGAGTCAGGTCACCCATGGCATGAACCCCAACAATAATATAGAGAGGTTACACTAGGTTACATTAAAGAGGCTCCATCTTGGATGATTTCTGCACGACCACCAGTGGACTGGATGACTTCCACAGCTCACTTTATATAGTTCCTTTTCAGGTTTTCTATTTCTTTCTGACTCCAAAGTATGGAACATTTGGTTCGATCTCTCTTCTGGCAAAGTCTATCTCAATCTCAATCATTTATTAAGCACCTACTAAGTGACAGGCATTGTGGTAAGCACTGGGGAGACAAAAAAAAAGGCAAAAGACAGTCCCTGCCCTCAAGGAGTTTTCGATCTAATGATACACAATTTGCTTTCAACACTCTCGTGTTTGGGGATTTTCCTTTTTAAAAAATAATTTACTATAATTTTGTCATTCATTTTTTGTAAATTGGAATTATCTAGTCATTTACATGTTGAAAATGTAGAATATTAGAAACATACTTTCAGTACTGGAAATTTGTTACTGGTTATAGGTTATGCTATACATCTTTTTGTTTTTGTTTTTTTACCAGAGTGGTTTAAGGTAGATAGAGTGCAAGACCTGAAGTCAGGAAGACCTGAGTTCAAATCTAGCTTCAGACACTTAATAGCTATATAATAGCTAAATAATAATGAAGTCACTTAACTTCTGTCTACCTCAGTTTCGTCAATTGTAAAATGGGGATAATAATAGTACCTACTTTATACAAGGTTCTTGTGGAGATTGAATGAGATAATATTTGTAAAAGCACTTAGCACAGTACCTAACACACACAGTAGGATGCTGTATAAATGTTTATTCCCTTCCCCTTTCCCTAATTAGCACCTCCATTTTCTATTTCTATTAACTTTAACTGTAATTTGATTCTTTTGTATTTATATATTGGCACTGAAACTCAAAATACCTGCTAAGTCTGTATATATAAACCTTAGGCAACTACATAATACAGGCACTGAAACTAGTTGTATGTTGCTATGGAGACCACGAAACAGAAAGATCTCTGATCTTACCTTCCGACAGCTATAGTGTGTTCGGTATGTTATTCGTTGCCTATCAATGGATATAGAACCCTGTTAGTTAAAGTGAGCTAATAAGGTAATGCTGTTCAATATTAATCACACTAGGATTTCATTGTTTATTAGCCTTGACTCTCATAGTTATGTAGAGACAGGCTTTCCTCTCTGGGATAATACCGCACATGCAAAGCCAATTCTACTTTGTCTCATTTGAATCATTCTGACTGTAATAAGACCCTATATTATATTATGGTTGAAATATGCCCTTTTGCAAAATAGCAAACTAAAAAAACTCTACCAATGTAACATAGTCAGAATCCTATTATACCATCTTTCATTATTAATATTTTTGGTTATACTCAGTAAAATCATGTGTTCAAAACATGACTTTAGAAACATAGTACACTACTTCTATTCTACAAAGTAGGTATCTAATACCTAACACCACTGCATGAAGGGATCTAATCCTACCTCAATTTTTGTTTTGTGTACATATACACTACAAGTATGTGTGTGTGTCCTGCCCCTTGTGCTGCTCTTTGTTTCTATAAGAGAAAGGTGAATTGTGGGAGAGTGAACTGAGCAAGAAGAAAGCCCACTGGAGGGGGGGAGCAAGGTGGGGAAGACAAGAGTTTTTGATGTCAAAATCTGAGTGTGTGTGTGTGTGTGTGCTCGAGCACACTCATGCTTCCACATGTGTGCGCAGCCTGACAGAGCAGATAGAATTCTAGGTTTGGAACCAGGAAGACCTGGGTTCTAATTCCACTTCTGATCCTTATTGGCTGTATCATCTTTGGCAAGTTATTCTACTAAGTCATAGTTCACACAACAGAAGCTCCCAATGATGAAATTACTGATTCTTGCTGTATGTGTTACCACTATATAAGTAAAGAAATTATTAACTTTTATGGGCATAATTTCCATCATCCTTCTAAAGATTCCTAAATGATTTTTAATCTATGTCTCCCATTCCTTTTTCTTAATGATCTTCAGTGAAGACACTAGTGGGCGGGAGGGGGAAATAATCAGAGGTAGGCATGGGGTACAAATACCACATAAGCATTTCTTTCCTTTTTAATAGGGCCAGTAGAGGAAAGGCCCTTTTTCCATGGAAAGGTGTTTAGTTTTCACTTACCAAAGGGTAAGAATTTATTTTTTTCTTCCTTGGAGAACTAGAATTTAAATCTAAATCAAAGCATCACAGATTTAGAGGTGGAAAGAACCTTGGAAGTAATTTAGTCCAGCCCTCTCACTTTGCAGATGAGAAAATGGAGGTTTAGAGAAATCACACCGTAACTTGTCCATTGAGGTCACACTGGTGACTCTCAGAGCTGTACTGAAACTAGGCCCTCTGACTTCAAGTCCAACAAGTTTTCCACTGTTCAACATTGATGGATGAAAACAAATCTCAATCACTTATGTTATCATCTAATTTACTCTTTACTCACCAGATGAGTGCCAGATTCTCTATAGAAGGACAAATGGTGATCCTGCTTTATGTATTGATGCAACATTATCTGGAAACTATAGGTACATAGCTTTAGTGCCGAAAAATGGGCGGGTCCAAACCACATATTTTACAGACAAGGAAAATGAAGTCCAAAGAGGATAACTGACTTGCAAGGTACTAAATGATAGAGATAGGATTAGAACTGGTCATCTGGTTCCACATACAATGCACTCTCCACTTCTACATACTTCTTATCAACATATAAACTGAAGATACAACTGCACAATTAGTGGAAAACCGTAACCTTTATGTTCACACTTTAAAAATCAGAAGATTTCAGTGGACAACAATTTCATTTCATTTTTCTGATTCATTGGTATTTTCCTAGTTATTTAATCATTCTGTTTTCTTGCTGAGAAGGCAAGTAAAAGAAATTGGAGTCTCCTCTGGGTTAAGCACTTCTGTTGTTGTTCTTCCTTCTTGAAATCAGAGTTGTTACAGTAGGGGCTAGGAGTTGCATAATGTAACCGTTGCAACAACTCGGCTATCCACCACCCTCAGGACAATAAATTCCTTGTTTCTGTAGTGCCCAAATCTTTCCCTACCCCCATTCCCTCCCCCAGGTCAGTGTTGGACTGCTAACGGAAAAGTTGGAAAAAACTAGAGAGATAAGCCTTGTTTGGATTAAACCTGGGGGGGGGGGGGAGAAAGAGAGAGACACAGAGAGACACACAGAGAGAGAGAGAGAGAGAGAGAGAGAGAGAGAGAGAGAGAGAGAGAGACAGAGAGAGACAGAGAGACAGAGACAGACAGAGACAGAAAGACAGAGAGACAGAGACAGAGAGACAGACAGAGACAGACAGAGAGACAGAGACAGACAGAGAGGCAGAGAGACAGAAAGAGATAAACACGGAGACACTGAGAAGACAGAGACAGAGAAGGGGGGAATGAGGGAAAGAGTAAAAGAGGGAGAGAGGGAGACAGAGAGATCTTCTGTCAGCAATCTCAACAAGCATACCAGGAGGGGGAGACTCAACCTTTCTTATTACCAGCTGTGCTAACTGCAAGCGGACCGAGGTGGAGAAGGGAGAAAAAGGAGGAGGAAAGAGAGAGGAACAGAGGAGGAGAGAGGAAGGAGGAGCGAGAAAACTCCTTTACCTACAAAGTTTCGCTTTTCCATGAAGGCTACTGGGAAAGAGGAGAAGAGATCGCCCAAAGTAGCCAAGAGCTGAGCAGGGTCTGGGGCTAGGTTTGCCCTTCTGGATAGCACCAGTGCCCACCTCTGCAGCGCTCTGGGCCCCAAAGGAGAGAGAACTAAGAGGGGCACGTGCAGGAGTGTTGGACAGTGCACCTCCCCGCCCCTCTCGAGCACACGAACACACACACACGCGCACACACACACACTCACACACACTCACACACGAACACACTCACTCACTCACTCACACAGGCGCACACTGGCGCACGCGGAACCCGATGCCGGGGTGAGTCACGGGCAGGTCAGGACCGCATGTGGAAAGGGGCGGAGGGAGCCCTAGAACCAACGATTTGCCTTCGGGAGCTTCCACAGAGCAGCGGACACCAGGCACCTCGGAGGGGAGGAGCGCTTGCTGGCTCGCTCTGTGCCAAGGCTGCCAGGTGACCCGGGAGGGCCGTTCACCTCCTCTCCCGCCGTACCCCCTCCCCTCCGCACCGCCCCGAGCGCCTTTGTGTCCAGATGCAGCGGAGACCAGCTTGACTGAGGAATCCAGATGCGGGACGACAGCTGAACAGCTGCGAAAGCGGGGGGGAGGGGACAGGCGAACGCCTGCGGGTGGTCTTTTACCCCTGAGCTGCTTCTCCGTGCGGACGCTGGCACCTCCAGGTAAAGACCTGAACCTCTCTTCCAAAATACACCTCCGCCCTAGCCCCTTCTCTTTGTTTGTGAGACAGCAGTGCTGGGTGAATTGGTAAGGAGAGGGATCGCTAGAGGAGGGTGGAGGGGAAGGGAGAAGAGTTTTTCGTTGTCAAAAGCTAAAAGTTGTATGATCAGAATGAAGGTGAAAGCAAAAACTGTTCTTTTACCGTTTGGGTGGTGTGATAACACCCTGGATGATTCAGGAGTAGATCTTGTGCCTAGACGTGGGGAGAGGGGCCGTAAAGTGTGTAAGTGTGTGTGTGTGTGTGTGTGTGTGTGTGTGTGTGTGTGTGTGTGTGTGTGTACGTGTGTGTACACCAACGCTATAGATAAGTTTCAGTTGATCTGACTCAGCCTTTACAAAGGGATGCAGTCACTCCGACCCCAGGCGATGCTGGGAAGATCTGGGCAAACCTGACTCCTTCCTTAATCAAAACTATGATTTGATCGTCTTTGAAAGGGCAGGTGCATGTGTATTCCTTTCTGTGTGGGTCCTAATTGTCCATTTCTTTACAGCAGACCACTTGGGCCAACTGGTAATTCCTCAGTCTCCAGTTATAGCTTATGTCAGATTAGAATATGGAAAGGAGAAATTGCTTATAGCTAGCATTCAGGCAACTGTTGTTGGTATTGGTAGAGAGATGGTTACTATTCCAACAATTGACAGGTACTTTGTGCATTTTATAAATGAAAGTAATTCCACTGAGCACTTCTACAGCACAGAAATCTATATCAAGGATGCTTTCATACACCACACCTTTTAGGTTTAAAAAAAAATCCACTGGCTAATTTGGCAGGTGGAAACTGTTCCATGATCGTGCATGAAGAGTTATGCTGGTGTATCTTACCTTTTTTTCCACAGTTTTATGTTTGAAGGAGCACTCTGGCTAAATGAAATACTGTCAACTCTTAGGCAAAATAATCAGGATCCATTAATTGCCGAGATATGATGGGCAATGAATATGAGATGATAGTAAAAACTGACATTGCAAAGAATATATTGAACTCTAGATTACTCTCCCCAGTTTTAAGAAATGATCACATTTTAAACATTGCATTGAAGGCTTACTTTTTAGTTTCTATCATCCAGACACATGCACATTGCCATGCAAATGGATTCAATAAAACATCATTTTCCTTTACAGCAAAACTGTTAAGGCTGACTAATGAATTTTTTTCTGCAGCATGATTGTCTAAAAATGATGTACATCATGTTTTTCTGTGCTACTGGGACATGAATTGTGCTCTTATGTAAACAGTGTAAGTGGTGCCTGGATTATTTACAGATACATAGCCTGCCCCTTTTTATCTCAAAGCTTATTCAATTTTATCTAAGCACAGAAACTTCCATAGTCAGATGTAGTAGAGAACTGAAGAGCATTTGTATTCATATTCTCTGTTTTTATCCTTAATTACTTTGCAGTGTTTTTTTGAGCTATGCTTTTTAAGTTGTGAGATGACAATTCAAGACCCTTTATACCATTCATTAGAACTTTTGACAGTACCCAAAATATGTCTGATCTTTTATAAAACGTACAGGTGCTTAGGATAATATTCTGCTCAAAACTTCAGAATGCAACAGATTTGTTGTTAACCTAAATTTCTTTTACTTCTGACAGTTGGAGTCTGCTACATGTAGCTTATGTTCCATAGAAAACCTACTTTTTAGAGGACTTGCTTTGTTGCTTTAAGCAACATCATAGGGATACATCTGTATTAGATGTGCATGCCTTCAGCAAACATTGCTGGGTTTATCTGAGTGATCAAAAGGGTCCAAATCAGGTAGACCAAGTCAGAATAAATGTTCATGCTAAGGCATAAAGGCATAAAATTGGAAGGGGAAAAAAATTGAAGAGGCCATCCTGTTATTTCTTTTTATGCCTATCATTTCTTCTATTATTTTTATTGATGATATCTCCTTTTACTTAAGAAAGCCTAGAATCAGGAAGCTATGGAAAATTACTCCATTAGTTGCAGGTGAGAGCCATTTTTAAATATTTTTTGGTAGAAAAACTAAATATCATACTCAAATCAATGTTATTTTCTCCAATCTCATTTTTCTTTCAAAGCAAAACTGAATAACTCAGAAGTAGTGGTTCCTTTAAGAAGGAGAATATTGGCTTGAGGGTGGCCTGACTGAAACCTAGTAGTAGTTGCAGAGCTTGAAAAGAGTAAGCTTTTTTAATATTGTTTATTCTAGCTTCATTCTTTTGATTTAGCGCTATTTATTTAGCACCCATCTCTCTGTACATCTTCATCTCAGGCCCTCTGGTTTGTCAGAGATTCTGCCAAGTCCAACAGTCTCATTTTTTCTTCCAATTTCTTCCCTGTTGACCTCAGGTTTGAAAGACACTGCCTGTCCCTTCGTTCATCAGAACGAACTACCCTCTTCCAGAATCTTCTCCATTTTTTTTCTTTTTCAGCACTGCCTTCATGTGACAGAATGCATTTTCATGCCTGCTTTTTCTAGGTTTCCAATTGTTTCCTTGTAAAGAGAAAGAGAGTAAATCTAGGAATCCCCAGGCCAAGGAACTTTGTACCTTAGTGAATTAGCCGCCTTTTCAGTGGCTTTGTCTGTGACAGGGCAGAGTGTCATCAGCTGGTTTAGGAAAGTAATAATAGCAGCAAATGAATAATAAAGATTACTATTAACTAATATCACTTTGGGCAGGAATGTTTTGACTTCCACTTTCTTCTCTAGTTAACCCGAGTCTGTGGCAGAGTGGATTGCATGTATTTGAATCCCTAGCCAGTCACACTCTTGCATAGTTTTATTTAGCAAACATTTGTTGAGCACAACGTGTGCCAGATAGCATACTAGACTGGCAGGGGGAGGGGACCTAAAAGATAAAGTTCTTATCCATAGAGATCTTTTAATCTAGCTATAATGGTAAATAGTAGACCGTAGAATTCAAATTCCAGTTCTACATATATATGTATATATATATATATATGTATATATATGTATATATACATGTAATATCAATGCAGTGATAGACACTAGAGGTGATAGCATAGATAAGACAGACACAATACCTGTCCTCAGGGGGCTTACAGACCAGTAGGAGGATATGACCTGGCTAGTAAAAGGATATGACACATATACAAATAACTGTAATATAAAAATAGAATAGCTTGGGAACAATTGCAAATTGGCTTGGGAACAATCACAAATTGCAAAATGGAAAAAAAACCTTGTCTATGCTCAGTGTAGGCAAGCATTTAGAGTAATCCTAAGTGCAAGAAAAAAAGAGGGATGGGATATTTTTTAAATGTAAACAAATCATTTGACACATAAAAAGGACAGGGTTAGGGATTGGACCTATGATTTCACTGATACAGGGAATTCCTATATGAGGAAGAACTCTCTACCAAAAGAAGTTGGCACCTTCTCTGCAATTTATAGGCTTAGAAAGCTGCCCAGAGAACTAAGACACTAAGTGACTTGTGCAGGGTCAGACATCTAGTATGGATCAGAGGTGGGATTTGAACATAGATGTTCTTGGTTTTGAGACCAGCTCTCTCTCTCTCTACTGCAACATACTGCCAGATAGAGACAGGAACTCGACCTGTGATTTCACTAATGTGGGGAACTCACAATACCTATATCACAGTATAATAGATTTTGAATATAAGAAGTAAATGAGCCTTTGATAAAGTGTCTGCTGTGTGCTAAGCACTTTATAAATATTGTCTCATTTGTTCTTCACAACAACCCTGGAAGTTAGGTGGTATTTTATCCCCATTTTATAGTTGAAGAAACTAAGGCAGAAAGCAGTTAAGCGACTTGCTCAGAGTCATACCGCTGGTAAGTATCTGAGGCAAGATTTGAACTCAGGTCTTCCTGACTCCAGGCCCAATGCTCTATCTACCTCGCTGTCTCAGACACTTACTGCCTCTGGAAGGAATGTCAGAGGCCTTCTAATCCAACCCACTCTTTTTACAGATAAGGAAACTGAAACCCAGAGAGAAGTTGTTCAAGGTCACATAGGAAATAAGGACACACAGGCATAGAACCCAGGTCTTCTGATTCCTAGTCCAGCGATCTATTTACCTACTATATCATGCTGCAGGCAACTATTAATTTTAGAATGTTTGATCTCTCCCTTCTCTGAACTAGCCTGAGTGAATTAACTGTGTAAACCATGCCACTTGTATTTTTATGTTGTGACCTGCTACCCTGCAGTATACTGGGGTTGGTTTTTGGTTGGTTTTGATTTGTTTTGTCTTTTGTACATGTCTCATTTCCCAGACTGGAAACTACATGAGGGCAAAGACTGACATTTTTCATTGTATGTTCCTTAACACCTTGCATAGAGGCTTGCACATAGTAGGCATTTACTAAATATTTGTTTAATTGAATAGGCCATGATGAACCAAGAAACTTCATTTGAAAAAAAACTAAGAGATAAGTCAGAATATATTGTGTATCTTTCTAATCAATCAATAAACAATCAATTAAATGAGATAATTTTGTAAAGCTCTCAGCACAGTGCCTAGCACATAGTAGGAGCTTAATAAATGCCTATTTTCTAAAATAAGGTAAGTGATATAAATAATTCCTTATCCTAGATTATTACTTGGAATTAAAAAAACTGATCTATACATCAGTACTTTTCAATATTGTTTCATGCTATTTCACCTTTAAGTTTCCTAATTTTAACATTCTTAACCTCACTATAGCTGCTATTCTTGGCAGCTAGATGGTGCAGTGGATAGTGCTGGCCTGGAGTCTAGAAGACCTAAGTTCAATTCTAGTCTCAAACACTTACTAGCAATGTGACTCTGGACAAGTCACCTAACCTCTGTCTACCTCTTTGTCCTCAACTATAAAATGGGGATAAAAATAGTACCTACCTTGTAAGTTGAGATAATATTTGTAAAGTACTTAGCACAGTACCTGGAACATAGTAGGCTTGTTCCCTTTTTCCTTTCCTCCCTTCTTCAGAATTTCAATGGATCTACATACAATCTTCTTAATGAGAATAATCCCTCCCTGGGTGAAATGCATCCCTACCTTCTTATCCTGGGCAACTCTTAGTCCATGTCCTCACATTTATATTCCACAAAGGATACACCCAGTGTTCTGGAGACATGATGCTAGATTTTTTTTTAACTTGGTGCTGTTCTGAAGGCTAAAGTTAGTGCAAAAGAGGATGTTTCACAAGTTGTATAACTGATAAAAAGGCATTTTTATAATAAGAACTACACTTAGCCATAAGCTCATGTGATGCAAAGGCATATCAAGAGAGAAAGCACAGCACAGTAGATGGACTGCTGACCCCTGGAGTCAGGAAAACCTTGGATTTTTGCTCATTTCTTGCACATAACTTTTCTTCTCAGTGTCCCCAGGCAACTATCTGAGGCTATAAGTTGCAGAACAGAAACTGATCTGCATTGACTAAGGGAGTTTCCTCAATGGAAGTTTCCTACACTGATGAAATCATAAGTCCAGAAAAATATTGAAAAGGATCGTAAGATTAGTACTAGAAGTCATCTAGTAAACCTCCCTCATTTTACAGAAGAAGAAACTGATGCTCAAAGAGATTAAGTGACGTGCCCCAGGTCAGCCACACAGCTACTAAGTGGTAAGGATAAGGAAAACCAGAACACAGGTCTTCTGATCTCAGCTCAGTATGCTTTCTTCTGTATCATACTATCTCTCAAAGAACATCGATAAAGGTGATAAGTTTTGGCCTTTTCTGTTTGGAGATGGATTTAGATCTGTGGACTAGCTAATAATGAAAGGCTGAAAAGGGCATATCCAGTCCCTTGAGTATCATCTACTTTTCTCACATCCACTGTCTGTAGCACAGCTGGCCAGAAGACAGCTTTGTATGTGGAGAGCTTTCTGCTCCCATTATCAGCTTAGGAACCGTCAGTAATTTTGTACTCTTATCATTGTATCAGAAACCCAAAACTCAGATATCAATTTAGTTGTATTTTACAGTTCAGTTAATAAATCCCAGTTGGGACTGGATACAATAAAAGTATATAGCAAAACCTGGCTATAATTGGTTTTTGAGGGGTTAAATAGAGCATTTTTATAAGCAGTAAAATGTTTAATTGAAAGAAAATCATGTGTATGGGATTTGCAGCAGAGCTTAAAAGTGAGAAAGCATTGTGAGCTGATAAAACATATTTTTATAATAATACATAATCAGCAATGTGTCCTTTGTCATTAATGATTGTGAAAACTGTTCAAAACATGGATTGTGGAAGCTTCTGGGGGGTTTTTTAACCTTCATTTACTGCAACACTATGACTATTTGCTATAAAATACGTAATTTATGTATGTGTGTATGTGTGTGTGTGTGTGTGTGTGTGTGTGTGTATCTTAATGCTCATATCACTTAAGAGACTAGAGAAAGTATCCCTCGGAAAATCATGCTTCAACTGGTATATACTATTGTCCTACAATATTGAAACATTCTCACTTTGCCCCTTGGCACATTGTATACTCAGAGCACTATAGATTAGATGGGAGTCAGGGTATCTGTAGTTTAGGAATGAGATCAAGGATTCCTGTAGCCCTTTAGTCCCATATCAAAAATCAGAATTATAGGCGTGGGAGAGGCTTACTTTTGCCTGAGGCATACTCACCCTCAGCTTTTGGATTGTGAAAGAAGTGAACAAATATCCTCTGGCTACATTTCCAAAGACCCCAAACCACTAGAGCCACTATTCCATTCTCATAATATTTAGTCTCTTCAGAACCCAAAGAGAAATCCCTGCTAAGTGAAATTTAAGCCTTCTCATTATTAATACTTTCCTTTCTTATAAATCAGGCACTTTATGGTACTGATCACACCTAAAGGGGGTGCTAATAGGGCTACTGTACTGCTGTCTACCATATTAGCCATTTTCTTTTCTTTTTTTTAATCTGTTGCTTCCTTTTCTTAAAAAAAAAACTACTGCTTCTCTTTTTCCTCTTTCTTCCACTCCTTTTCTTCCACTTTTCCCCCTTCTTTTCTGTCTAGACCAGTTAGTAGGGCCCCGAGGGGATTGCTTAACCAAATAGCATATAGGGCTAAAGTGCTTGCTGTCTTTTCTCTGATGTGTTCTAATCAGTCTCTAACAGTCTTTTAGCTTAACCATTTAAAAACAATCATAGAGTCATTGACGTTTAAAAAAAAAAAAAGAAAAGTTATTCTGTAGTATTCCACCCCTGGGAGACATTTTCTTGAGTACCCAAATATATAAGCTCATGTGTCTCGTATCAAGTTCAAGTTCCAGTTCCATGTACTTCTCTTAATATGTAACCTTTTTATCTTTTTCTCAAATTGAAGCAATTATTTAAGGTATCAGAAGTGCCTAATTCTGTTCTATGTTTATGCCTAGATCGTATATTCCAAGTTCTCATATTTGGGGGAATCCTCCTTTTTGTAACATTTCCCTAGCTTTAAAAAAGCTGTCTGAAATCCTCCCAAGTAGTTATTCTTGTCTGAAATTCAAGACTGTCATTGCCTTGCTTGTTTCAAGTGTCTTTAAATAAGTCAAATCAGTGTAGCAATCTATTTTCCAAGGAATAAAAAGCACACAGGTTGTGTGCTAACTTGTTTCCTTTAGTCTTAAAAAATCTTCAAAATGCTCAGGCTAGCTGCCTTCAGGAAGACCATTGTGTTGGAGAGGAAGATTATGTACTGTATTTCTTCCTACCATTTTAAATGCAAATAAATAATATATCATGAAGCACTGTGAATATTAACATCAGTGACCTCTTCCTGTTTTGAAAATGGACTTACCCCTGCTGATAGTCAGTGTTTAAGATAGCACCCAGGATCCAAGGTCAAAACTAAAAGCAGGTGATTGACCGAGGGAAAAAAAAAAGACTTTTTAATCATTCCAAAAAAAACTTTAAGGAATGGTTTCTTAATTTTGAAGTAACTTGTTTTTAGAGAATTAATAGTACATTAAAAAAAAACTAGGGACTTTTTGAAAAGTTCAACTTTTCACCAGTCAGAATGAGAGGAAGGTGAACTGGTTTGTTTTGCAGCAGATAGGTTGCACCCTTCTGTTCCTAATCAGAAGGGAAAGGGAAACCCAGCCAAACTTTGGGTCCATAAGACAACTCAAACTATCTTTAAAAACATGTTTTGGCTTTGCTGGGCCCCAACATGTGTTTTGGCCAGCACTTTAGCTCTTCAATTTTAAACCTAGGGGTCTTTTAAGGGATATTTAATCCATGTGTTTTTGATGCACTTAAACTTAAATCATTACCCATAAACTGTATGTCTTTCTAAACACTTTGATGTCCAAGAAATCTTTGAAACCATTTAAGGACTGGGTTTTTTTTTGTTTCTGAAAATAAGAAGTTGCATGGGTTCTGTAAACAGGATTGCCCAAAAGTTTGAATTGTGTCTGAAATCATGCAACTAAAGGATTGTCAAATAGGTTCTTTCCTTGGCAGAATAGATTTTCCTCTGAGTGCTAATGAGTTTTTCTGATGTGACAGGAAAAAATCTAAGTATTTTTAAAGGCTTTGTTTCTCAATGGCATTCAATTATAATCATCTCTCCTCTTCCACCTCCCATTATTTATTTTGTGCCAGGGAAAGATTTTTACACAGCACTGAGTTTTGTTGTGGTTTCTTGTTTAAAATATATACATATATACATATATATATATATACACACACACATACATATATGTAACCATTGTCATATAAGACCTATGTCCATATATTTGTCAATCTACTTCTCCAAAGTGCTTCCTGTTAATGTCAGTGTTACAAAATAGCATAAAGGTTCATCCACAATGTCTTGGCATGAGTTCTCTGAATCAATGACCTGATTTGACAAATTTCAAAAATAGGCCATAGAACTTAATTCATGACATTTATAGAAATTCATTCTTTGCCATGTAGCAACTTTCTTACAAAAAGCAGTGCTGAGAATAGTAAGGGATTTCAAAAGCAATTTGACTAAATCTGCAAATATTACCGTTTGCTTTCCAAAAATTCATTTGCCTCCTCTACCTTCCCCATCATCTTTCCTGCCTTCACCCTTCCACCCCAAATCACCCTTCCCCACCACTTTAACATTCTGACTGATGGAAAACTAGGAACCAGAAAAGGACAAGTCGTATAAGTTGGGATCTTTAACAAGTTCTAACAGGCTTAGAATTTGGGATATAATTGTAAACTGCTATAATGTGTAGGGGTTTTTTGTGTTCTACAATAATAGTGGTCTTGCTTTTTAGCTCTAAATTACATGATGACACATCTTTGAACTCTATTGTGTGAAGAAAAACACCTTCTTACTGAAGCTAGATTTCCTGTTTGTGCATGCGTCTTTTCTGGTAACTGAACTTCCCATATGAATACTGCATAAAACTATAAAGAGAGTTAAAAAGGACAAGTCAACGAAGTCCTTTTTTCTTAATGAAATAAGGTTGCATTTAAAAGAAGCAATGATGACATATGGAGAATAACACTTGTTGATGCTGTATTAAGTCTGGGGTTCCCAATTTCCACGCTGATTTTGATGTCAGACAACCTTGCACATTTAAACTGTGTTCTATTGTTGCCAAATATGTTACTCTTTGGGGGAAAGGAAAAGCTTCTGTATTATCGTTGGCTAAAAATAGGCATTCTCTATATTTAAATGCTCAAAATGAATATTCTTTAGTGAGCATATCTTTACCAAAGTATGTATCGAACATTTGATTATACACAACACCACATTAGGTATTTACATATCTAATTTTAGTTACTAGTTTGAAAATTTTTGCTGAATTTATGTTAGTATTCCTCAATGGTTACCAAAGCTACCTTGATAACCATATATATGTGTATATTTTCTGCTTGGGGGTATTTTGTTTTGTTTTGTTTTTTGAAGGCAATCAGGGTCAAGTGACCTACCCAGGGTCACAGAGCTAGTAAGTGTCAGGCTACTTTGGAACTCAGGTCCTCCTAACTCCAGGGCCAGTGCTCTATCCACTGCCCCACCTATCTGCCCCCAGGTGTGTATTTTCAATAGATATTTACAGAAGAACTGAAAAGCATTTGAATTAAATTAAGAGGTCTTACAGCTTGGCAAATGAAAAATCACATTTCTCTTTAAAAGGCAAAATTGGAGAAATCTGATCAAAGTTAAATAATTATTTTATAATTGTCCTTCTTGCCACAACAGCATTTAAAATAACTCTCCTGAGTTATTTTAGTGTTATTATACTAATTTTTATAGTGGGGAAACTGTCCTCGTGGTGGTACAGCTACAATTAAGATTGCAGATAACAGAAACAGCAGTAGAAGCCTAAGGAGACTGCAGCATACTATCAGTGACAACTGGTACATAAGAGGCAGACTAAAAGATGTCATCCAGGAAATGTATGATGAGAAAAGGATGTAGGCTGGTCAAATGCACATTTGTACTCAGTTAATATTAAAAGATTTAGAGAATGGCCTTCAGCACAATTGCTTTATCCTCAGTACAGGATTTATGAGAAAGCAAAGACAAGAACCAAGCAGGATAAGAAGGTGTGGATGGACTAGGATGCATTTCAACATAGAGTGTACTCATTTCAATCCGTTAACCCATCAATAGCAATCCAGATCTCCCTCTGCCTCCTTCCTCTCCAGTCCCGCTCTGAATCTGCACCATGATCTCTAGTAATTCGATTGCTCAGAATTCTTCCAGCATATTAGCCCTGCTCGGGCTGCACTTCCCTTTCCTGCTCTTGAACTTTTATTTAACCAATTCAATTTTATGTCACCATCTGCTATCAAATCCCTTGCTCCCTTGTCCCATCACTACCTCAGCCTTGCCAAATGCCACTCCTGGATTATTCCCATGATCTCCCTTCATGGCTTTTACTCACAGTGCTACTGAACAGTATTGGAGGTACAACCTTGCTGACTGGAACCACTACAAATCTCTGTTATCTAATCTTATTTGGGTACTCGGTGCCATAAGGCAATACTTTTACACTTCATGAATGATTCCATGTTGAGTACCCCACAGTGGTTGTTCTAGACCTTACCTTCTCTCCCCAACCTCCCACATCATTCCTTGCAGCCTCTCTTTTGGCCAAGGACCTCAACTCATACTTTACTGAGACAACAGAGGTCACTTGCCTTGGGCTCCCTCTTGTCCCCTACTATACTTCTCAAAGCTCCTTGATATCATTCCTTTTTCTCTGCTTCTTCACTCCAGTATGTGATAAAAGACAGCCCTTCTCCTCAACAAGTCCAATGCCTTTATTTGTGCCTTGGCACCATTCTTTCCTGTCTCCTCTTTCAGCCAATTTGCCCCACAATCATCTCTCTCTAATCTTCAATATCTCCTTATTTACTATCTCTTTCCTCACTGATTACAAACATGTCCATATCGTCCCCCATCCTTCATTTGATTCTACCATCCCCTTAAGTTCTCATCCAACATCTTTCCTCCCTTTTACAGCTCAGCTCACAGAAAAAGTTGTTCATATTCATTGCCTTCACTTCCTCACCTCTTCCCCAATCTTTATCATCTGATCGCATCACTCAATTTAAATTTCTTTCCAAATTTTCCAGTGGCCAGATCCAATGACTTTTTCATAGCCATATCCTTCTTGGCCTCTCTGTAGTGTTTGATGAGATTATGGAATGTGTTTTCCTACTGGATATTCACTCCTCCCTCGGCTTTCTTGACACTCTCTCCACTTCTTCTCTTACCTCTCTGGCTACTCCTCAGTATCCTTTGCAGCAACATCATCATGTACCACCGCCTAAATTAGAAATGCACCCGAAGTATCTCTCTTGGACCATCTTCTTTCTCACCTTTCTCTCTCCCCTCCCCTAATTATCAGTTTCCATAGGTTCAGTTATATCTGTGCATATAGTCACCATATCTATTTAAACAGCATGGCCAGGCATGGTGGTGTCCTATTGTAAACACTGTTACTAGAGAGGATCATGCTGTCAAATCTGTTGAGCTCAGGAGTTCTGAGCTGAAATCAGCTAAGACAATCAGGCAACCACACTAAGTTTGGTTAATATGGTGAGCCCCCAAGAATGTCAGACCATTAAGTACATAATGAGAGGTGAAGCAGCCCAAGTTGGAAATAGAGCAGATAAAATTCCGATGTTGAAGGGACTGGGTCCATTAGTAGCCCCTGTACTTCCAACCTGAATTAGGTTGGAAAACCCAGTCTTTAGTGCATGCGTGCGCGCGCGCGCGCACACACACACACACACACACACACGCTAATAAAAAAGAAATTTTTAAAAATAAACATTCTTAGAATCTCTCCTGAACTCCAGTTTTGCATCACCAACTGTCTAACAGACATTTCTCCATGGATGTACCACAGGAATCTCAAAATTAACATGTCCAAAACAAAATTTATCATCTTTCTCTAAAAATAAACCACAAACACCTCTCCTCCTGATATCTCTATTTATTTGGAGATATCATCTCCATCCTTCTAGTAAGCCAAGTTTACTTGTTTACTAGTTGAGTCAACTTCCAAGTTTACTCAAACTTATCACCAGCTTTTCACTCTCTCTTACCTCCCCTCTCCAGTCAATTGGCAAGTCTTGTGAATTCTGTCTCCATACCATTTTCCTCATTTATTCCTTTCTTTCCATTTGCTTACTTGGTATATAATTGTATTCAGTTTTCTGTGTACATGTTGTTCTCTCCAAATAGGATATAAACTCCTTGATAATAGAGGCCATTTCATTTTGTCTTTGTATCTCAAGCAGCTAGCAAAGTGCCTGACACATTTTGGACACTTGCTAAATGACTATTGAATTGATGAATCATGTTCATAAGATGTGATATGGAAAGACCACTAGACCATTAAATTTGGTGTAAGAGGATCTGGGTTCAAATCTCAATCACTTAACTTTTCTGTCCCTGAGTTTCTCACTCTATAAAATGAGAGGGTTGGACTTGACCTCTTAAGTTCCCTTCTAGCCCTAATATTGGCATATATATGCATATGTATATATATATATATATGCATATGTATATATGCATATATATAAGAAATTGAAGTAGAAATCTGATTATGTGATTAATTTAAGCAATGCAGAGAAATTGAGTCATGAAGGTCCCAGGTGGACCTTTTGGCCTAAAAGACAGGATTGAACTGTTTGTTATTTGTATAGGTATCAAAGGTGGAAATTAAAATGTTATATTTAATGAAATGCAAAACCAAAATATGAGTACAGACAAAGCATATAGCTGAGCAGAAATCAAACATTATAGACTTCATCCAGGTCTAGTTTCTGTAACGCTAAAATTAAAATTCTTTTAAATTTCACTTTTAATTAGTATATTTGGAACTAGATATATCACACTGTATGAACTCTTTTAATCTTCCAACAACTAACAAGTATATGTATATGCTTACATGTATATTTACACATATATTTCTTTAGGTCACATCAGAAAAGTACAGATAATACCCCAATTTTACTAAAGACAATGAAAGTGACAGCCCTTAAAACCATCATAAGTTGATTAATTACCTTGTGAATATTATTCAAACTTCTAAATGAATTACTGCACTTGCTATTCAATACTCAAGTCCCCTTACGACTCCTAAAGAAGGAGCTTTTATTTTCAGTATTCCGTAACTACTATATGCATTTTGCTTCTTTGGCAACTCAAGACTACAGATTCTCTCAAAACTCAGAAAATGGCATCTGTTTATATATGTTTTGTTTTTCTAAAGCCAATCCTCACAGACATCCATAAAGTAACTAAAATTACAGTGTAAAGATTTTAGAAAAAATATATAGTGTATTCAAATTAAAACAAAGTAAAATGATAAAATACTAGTGTTATTGCTCCTGTGAAGGCCAATAGAAATGACAAATATGAAGATTATGATGGATGATTTTAGGGTTTATCATTGCTTAAGCCTTTTGATGATGACTAACCTGCTGCCTATTTAGACATTCTCTTTGGACAGTGTACACAAAGACAAGTATTGTATTATTCTTGTTTGTATTCCGTGTTTCAATGTACATAGTCTCCTTCACAGCATATAGGATGATATGAACCAATAAAAATTGAAAAAGGAATAACTGATTGAAAAAATTTTTAAGATAAATTTTATTTTTTCATTGAATTGACCAGTTGTATAGACATAGGTCTGATCTTGGCTGCAGCCAACCTTTTGAGCTAATAAGGTTTAAAAAGTTGAGTGCTTACTGAGTACTACCTATCCATACACATATATATGTATTTATATACATGTGTGTTAAATGTGCATATATGTATACCTGTGTACCTGTATGTATATGCATGTATACAAATATATGCATGTGTGTATTATATGTGTATGTATAAAATCATCATGGCATAGTGGATAGAAAGGTGTCCTCAGAGACAAGGAGAACTGGGTTCAAGTGTTGCCTCTGATGCATACTATGTGACCCTGGGCAAGTCAATTAGCCTCTCAGTGCTCCAGGCAATTCCTTGAGACTATGAGTAGCAGAGATAACGCCAATATGCATCTGGCAGTCTCCTATACCAGTAAAATGATCAGTCCAGTCCCTATTCCTTATCCTTTTGATCTGAACTCATAACAATCTCAATTCCTAGTGCATTAACTCCCTCCACTAATTCAGATAAGCAGTTCCTCTATAGTTGATAATCTTAAAGAGTGGGCTATAGATATTGAAAGATTAACTGACTTACCCATGACCATACAGCTAGGACTTGAGTCCAGTTTTTTCTGATGCCAAGTCCAATCTTCTATGCCATGTACCATGTTGCCTCTCAGACCTTAGATATTTATTAGATAGTTATTTTTCTATCATGTCGATATATGTGTTCGTCATCCATGGAAAGTCCTATTTAATCCTTTACTCGCTGAAGACATAGTAATTTGGGAATTTTATATACATATATATGTTTACATATATATACATATATACATACACAGACATACATATTATATAAGTATTACTTTTTTCCAAAAATTCTTAAAACCATATTATATTCATCTAAGAAATCTGAATTCAGAAAGTAAATGTGTCTATAATTAGCTACTCTTTCCTGTCAAAGTATTATAACAGTTTTAAATGATGTTATGGGAATGTATATTTGTTTGTATATAATTTACTGCCAAAATTATTTGTTAACTATTAAAGACTAAATCAAATTCATTCCAGAGAAAAAGATTCTGTTTGCTGACTTTGAAGATCTTATATTGACTTTAGAGAAAGATGGACAAGCTGATACTAAAACTCAGAATTATCTTAGTTACTAATGAAAATAATTTTGGGGTAATTATTCTCTTCATGTGGGCACTTGGTACCTCCAGTGGCTAGGGACAGCTCCAATTTTTGTCTGGTTTTCCTTGACCACATCTTGTTCTTAGGACAATTTCTGTTTTAGGGATGGATAGGGGGAAGCCAGGTTTCTGTATGCCATGAGGGTGATCGCTCATGGGAAAAGAGAGAAGAACCGTTTCCCCAGCATGGCATCACATTTTGTTTTATGGATGTGGAAGGATTTTTGAACTCTTAGGAGAATATGTGATTCATCAGTTAATAATGTGCCAGCTTCCTCCCTATTGTACCTCCTTTAAGTGGTTCAAAACTATGCCTGTATAATTCAGTTGTACTCAATTCTAAACATTTATGTTTGAATAAACTGATAGCTGTTGTTGCAGTTATCTTCTCTTACAAATATAGAATGGGAATATTCAAATTTGAATTGTAGATATATGCAAAAACATGTTAATTAGGATGTCCCAGAGTAAAGGGGGGGGCTCTTGTTCTTATGTGCAAAATTAGTATTCAAGAAAATTGCATGCATTGGGCTAAGCTATAAGGAAGACATTTTGCTCCTATAATATTTATAGCTTTTTAGCACTTTCTTAACAGTGGCAATCAGCCTTTATCATTTCCAACATAATAGAAGATTTCTCTTTGAACTACAAGTTATTAATAGAGCTAAAAGCTTATTAATCAAATCACCCACAATTCAATGTGTTTTCTGAATAGGATTTCCATGATATCTAGAATGATTTTTTAAAAGTGCTCACTAGATACTGTTGCCTAGAAGTGGCATGTTTTTCAGTCATTCTTAGGAGGACAATGATAGTTGTGAACAATGTGTGAGTTGTAGAAGACTAGCTTAAGAATCCTGGAGTCCTATTCTTCAGGTCACCTTTCCCCCCTTCATCTCACTGTTTAGCAATGACCTGTATCACATACCACAGTTAAACAATACGAGATTGGGATTTTTCTTATGTCAGAAATTTAGCCTCTTTTAGACTCTCAAGTATTTCGGAAGAGAGAAGAGATGGTCTGTGTAATAAAGGATGCCGGAGTGAGAAGAGGACTGTATTGATCTCTCTCAAAGGAACATTTGTATAAAAAGTCAGAAACCTAATTTAGAGCTGCCCATGGAGACCTACTGACTGATCATATTAAATAAAACACATATGCTAATTAGGTATGTGTCAATTTTAACTTATTTGATTGTTTAGTGAGTCTTCTACATTTAAGTGTCTCTAGTAACTTTATTTGTATGATAAAAGATCCCAATTAATTTAGGAACAAGCTTTCTTTGTCAGACTCTTTGTGATTCAATAAAAAGCTGCCAGGTATAATAAATCTTTTTCCTGTTGTTATGTATATTTTTTCCTTGCTTTTTAGAACAAAGAAAATTTCTTATCATAATTCTCATGTGAATGAATTGGGTCTCCTCATAATATTTAAAATTACCTGAAGGGACTGTACTACTAATACAGGTGATTACTTTAAGGATATTCAGTAATAAAGAAGCATGCTATAAATACACAGTCATGAAAGCAAGACAGCAGCATGAATTGCTTTCCAACTCACATATGTAACAGAATCCTTAAAAAAAAATAGAAGAAGAAGAACCCTGGGCTTCTGGGCACATAAACTGAATGGTCTATCTGATTTACTCCCCTTTACAGAATCGTGTTTGTAAATAAGCTATTGTTCCCTCTGTTTTTCCCCTCCATTGGCTGACACATGCCCAGTAGGGGGAAGGTAATTATTTTGGTTTTGTTGAGAGGTCAACCAGATTAGATATGGTGGGTAGTAGTTCCTTATTTGTTTTTCTTCCCTACTGAGGAAGGCTGGAGAGAGGACTATTGTACTGGAGAACAACTTAAGAGGGACGTGGAGAACCTGGAGAGCTTTCAAAGAAAAACCACAAGATTAGTAGAGATATAGAAAATACAAACTATGAGGAAGCTTTTTTTGCATTGAACTTATTTACACAATAGTTAAGTTGTAAAGAAGAATTATGACCAATGGAATGAATCAGGAGAAAGAAGAAACAAAACCAAAAACAAACAAAAGAGGAAAAAAAAGGGGAAAAAAAGGAGAGCAAACAGTGTGCCTCAATCTACATTCATACTTCATAGTTCTTTCTCTGGATGTAGATAGCTCTCTTCATGATGAGTCCTTTGGAGTTGTCTTTGCACCTTCTATTGCTAAGAAGAGTCTATCAGGATTGGTCATCACAGAATCCTATATATCTGTGGTTGTGTATAATGTTCTCCTGATTCTGCTCCACTCACTCAGCATTATATCGTGTAGGTTTTTCCATGTTATTATGACTATTTCACAAAAACTGCTAGGAAAATTGGAAAATGGTAGGGCAGAAACTGGATATAGACCAATATCTTACACCATATACCAAAATAAAGTCAAAATGCATTCGTGATTTAGGAATAAAGGCTGATACTACAAGTAATTTGGGAAAGGAAGTAATAGTTTACCTATCAGATTTATGGAAAAGCAAAGAATTCATGACACAACAAGAAATAGAAAGCATTACAAAATGCAAAATGGATAATTTTGATTATGTTAAATTGAAATGTTTTATATAAAAAAGCCAATGCAACAAAGATTAGGAGGGAAGCAGAAAATTGGGAGAAAATCTTTACAACTAATGTTTCTGACAAAGGCCTCATCTCTAAAATATACAGGGAACTGAGTCAAATTTATAGGAATACCCGTCATTCCCCAGTTGAGAAATGGTCAAAAGATATGAACAGACAGTTTTCAGAGGAAGAAATTAAAGATATCTATAGGCATATGAAAAAATGCTCAAATCACTACTGATTAGAGAAATGCAAATCAAAACAACTCATAGGTACCACATCTCTCCTGTCAGATTGGAAAATGATAAATGCTGGAGAGGATGTGGGAAAATTGGAACACCGTTACATTGTTGGTGGAGTTGTGAACTGATCCAGCCATTCTGGAGAGCAATTTGGAACTATGCCCAAAGGGATATAAAATGGTTCATACCCTTTGACCCAGCAATACCAGTTCTAGGGTTGTATCTCAAAGAGATCACACAAGTGGGAAAAGAACCCATATGTACAAAAATAGTTATAGTGGTTCTTTTTGCAGTAGCAAAGAATTGGAAATCCAGGGGATGCCCATCAATTGGGGAATGGCTGAACAAGTTGCAGTATATGAACATAATGGAATACTATTATTCAAGAGGAAGCTTTTTTAAAAAAAGAGTGTTATATAATCAGGAATAAAAAGAACTAAGGTGTAACTTAACGATCTTCAAGTTTTTAAGGGGTTATTATGCAGAGATGGTAACTAGGTCTTTATTTTTGCTAAAGTAAATGGGCTTACACTCCAACATGGGAATTTATGTTAGCCACAAAGAAGAATTTTCTAATAGAGATTTTTAATATTGATTGGTATAGATGCACAGGGAAGGTTGGTGGACTCTTTTCTGGAAAGATTAAGAGCAGAATTGACTTTCAGATGTTTAAGATGGTTTGAGCATAGGCAGCCTGAAAGATTGAATGGGCCAAGTGAATTTTCAAAGTGACCTCTAAATCTATGATTCTATTCTCATAAATTCAATATAAATCTTTTTTGTTTTATAAAACTGGCTTCTGGCTACCTCAAAGTTTTTATTCCTTGTATTTTCTTAAAAGAATAAAAGACTCTCAAAATCTATCCAGCCCAACCCAGACCTGAACAACACACCTGTCCCTTGGCTGGGGAGGGGAAGCAGAGCTAACCTAATCCTTATTCTATCTGGTAGACCTTCAAACACTTGAAGACAGCTATGATATCTCTCCTAAATCTTCCCTTCCCTAGGATAAACATCCCCCAACTTCTTCAACAATTCCATTATGATTGACCTCTATTGAACATTCTTCAGCTTATCAATGGAATTCCTCAAATATGACACCAAAAACCGAATAACATTCCAGATGCAGTCTGACCAGGATAGAGAATAATGGTATATAAAGGCCTGACTTGTCAGGTGCATTGTAGAGGGATCATAGAAGCAGAAATTCAAAGTTCAAAGGGACCTTAGAGGCCATTGAGTCTTGAGTTCTCATTTTACATATAAGGAAACTAACACACCAAGAGGTTAAGTGACTTAACCAAAGGCACACAGGTACTAAGTGTCAAAGTCAGGATTTGAACCCAGGTTTTCTTGACTCCAAATCCAGTGTCCTATTTACTACACCACACTGTCGCCGTCTAGTCCTGGACAAAATGCCTCACTTAATGTAACCTAAGTTTACATTTGCTTTTTTAGCTTCCATAACATAGTGTTAATTTAGATCAAGCTTGCAACCCACTAAATTCCTCAACTCTTTGCAAGATGAGCCTAAATAGGCCATATCTAGTACTTGTCAGACTAGGTTTTTGAACCCAGATGTAAAGTTTAACATTTGTCCTTATTAAATCTGACCCAACATTCTAGCTGATTAAGATCCTTTGGGGTCCTAACTTTCCCATCCATTCTATTTACTATCCCTCTTAGCTTTGCCATCAATGCAGTTATCAAATTTCTGGGATTATCCACCAAGAGCTCTCCTTCCAAGGTGACATTGAACGATTATGAACTACTCTTTGGGTCCAGTCATTCATCTAGTTCAGAATACACACGCGCACACACACACACACACACACACACACACACACACACCAGTCTAGTCAACCTATCAAAAAAAAATAAAGGAAATGCGGTTACTCTGACGTGACCTATTCTTGATAAAAGCATGATGGTTCTTTGCAATAACTGCCTTCTTTTTCCACATATTCGATAACTATACCTAGAATTTTGCTAAGAATCAAACTCAAGTTTACTGGCCTATAGTCTGTCAACTTCAACTCCTCTTTATGGAAAATCAGGACATTTGCCTCTGTGAGTCCCACAATACTGCTCCTGTTCTCTATGCTCTTTCTCAGTGACTCAACAGTCATAGCTGCTAACTTTTTCAATATCCTGCAGTGTCATTTTTTGGGGAGGACTTAAGGATCTAACTCAGTGGTTTTGAACCACACATTATCTATGTTCTATTGTATTTTATTTATTTTGTTAAGTATTTCCCAATTACATTTCAATTTGGTTTGAGCCACATCTGGTTGCAGGCTGCCATCGTAGGCCCCAAGCCACGTGTTTGACACCTTTCATCTAATTCACCAAGGGCACCTAGTGGCTCTTTTAATTATCTTCCTACTTATCTTGAGGATCGAGTCTCTATAGGCCATCTTTGTTCTTTCCTTTATAATCTAAAGATCATTCTCCTTGGAAAAGAACACAGGGGCAAAATTAAAATGGAGCAGCTCTGTCTTCTCTCTATAATCTCCATCTAGTCCACCCTAAGCAACAATCCTATCCCTCCTTTAATTCTCCTTTTGTCCCCAATATAACTTAAAAAGAACACTTTTTGTTGTTTTCAATGTCCTCACCAGTCTCGACAGATTCTTAACTTTAGCAGTCCTGATACTATTCTTACAGGACTCACTTTTGCATTTATACTCTATTGCATGATCTTGCTTCCATTTTCTCTACATGTCTTTTAAAAAATTAAGTTGATCAGTGAGTTCCCTCTGCATCCCTTTCAGGCTCTTTGGACACTTCTCTTTTGCCTCCCTAGTGGAATTGTTTCATATTTTTCAGAATTTAATTCTTGAGAGTTTCCTACTATGGAATTTTAGGTCATGGAATCCTTTCTCTTTGAAATCTGCCCTCATCAAATCTAAGGTGTTTGTCAGGCTATTCCCTGACTTCTCTTTTTTCTGTCTTAGATTCCAAGATGGAGTAGTCATACCTCTTTCCCATGGTTTCTCCATCATCTCCACCCCAGCAACCGTTTCCTCTTTGTTGGTGAGAATTCAGTTCAGAAGTTTCCCTCCTTGGTTCTCTCTCACTGGGTTATTTCAGCAGCTACCATCAGCTCAGCTATTAACTCTATGCAAATAATTAGCCGATCTACATATTCAAACCTAATCTCTCTTCTAAACTGCAATTCTCCCTCACTAACAGCCTCTTGCAAATTTTGCCCCTCAAGTTCATATTATATTTCCTTCCAAATCCCCTCCTCTTCTGAACTTCCTTATTATTGTTGAGGGCTTCACAGTCCTTTCAGATTCCCAGGTTCACAACCTCGGCATCATTATCAACTTCTCTCTCTCTCTCTCAACTCACACAACCAATCAGTTGCCAAATCTTGTAATGTCTTTCTCTGTAATGCATGTTATATGTGTCCTGTTCTCTCTGCTCACTCAAGCAGCCTATTCAATCAACTCCAAAGGTTTCTTAATACCTCTACAATCAAATCTAAACTCTTCTGTTTCACGCTTAAAGATCTTCACAATCTGGCCTCTTCCTATCTTTCCAGATTCCTCAAACATAACTCCCATCCAGGCATTAATTAGGGTTCTATGGTTCAGTCATACTGCTCAACCTGTGTTCCTCACATGCCTTCTCTTGTCTCTTTGCATTTGCTCGAGGTGTCCACGGTGTCTGACGTACTCTTCCTCCCAATCTCCAGCTTCCCCTCTAATGCTATCTTCCATCTATATCTGTGCACATCTTGTATATACTTATACATGTCCATGTTTTGTTTTCTCTCCCATTAGAATGTAAGTTCCTTGGGGGCAGGAATGGGTTTTTTTGTTTGTTTGTTTCTTTGCACCTCCAGTGTTAAGCACCATGCCTAGCACATGCTAAGTACTTTATTAGGACTTGTTCATTGATTGATCATGTTACCTAAACATTGAAAGTCCTGGGATTTATCGTAAGAGGAATTAGTAGAAAATTTCAGTATTCTCCTTGACTCCTAAATTACATCTATGTATGCAAAATGAAGTGGAAACTTGGAGTAACTATCTAGCTAAGCAATCACTTTTTCTTCAACTACATGAGTATTCAGGAGAAGATATTTTTTCTGGTCTGAATTATCCAAATAATTGTATCATTTTTTCACTTTGTACTTGTAAGTGCAGGTATCTTCTTAGCTCTATTTGATCTTGCAGAAAACAGACAGGAATCACAAGGATGGGAAGATGAGGAAATATCAATGCTTTGCCTCACTGCAGGAAGCACTCGCCTCCATGAGATCACAGATCCATGGGCTATTGGAGTATACCTTTAAAATATGCATGTTTCCAGACAAACGCAAAGAGAATATAAGGAAAGTCCAGGAGTCATGCTTTTTTTTCCATAGGAAAAGCAATTCTAAGAAAAAATTGTCAAAGTACAAAAAGTCCACTTTATAGAATTCAACTTATATACAGGGTTATATAATTATCTTATCTTTCTATGCTACTACTTACTGGGCTTTTGATATCAGCACCGTACTCTAGAAAGCAAGTTCCCTGCCTAGCAGGGAAAAGCTTGTCTTCTTTCTTCTAGAGCCATGATATTGTCTACTGTGAATTTCAGCTGTTCCCCTTTTAAACTGTGCTAAGTATGTATGCACATATACATACACATATGTATGCATACATATATATATACACACGTGTGTTCATGTATATGCTTCTTCCAATGAGGCAGACCATTAGTATTTCCTCATGCCTGCCTATCTTTTGTGATCTTGGTCTGTTTTCTGAAAGGTTGAATGGAAATAAAATGTCTATGACTACAAATACAAAGTACAGTGAAGAACTGCAACATATACACGTGTGTTTATATGTATGTACACACACATCCCACATATGTCATATTGAAGCAATTAGGTGGCAATGGATAGAGTGCCAGACCTGGAATCAGGAAGACCTGAATTTGAATCCTGCCTCAAACACTTACTAGCTGTATGACTCTGAGCAAGTCGCTTAGCCTTTTTCAGCCTCGGTTTTCTCATCTATAAAATAATAATAGCATGTCCCTCATAGGTGGATGTAAAGGACATATACAAGGCATTTTGCGAACCTTAAAGCTCCATAGAAATGCTAGCTATTATTATTGTTGTTAGCACTTCTATATTATAAAGAGATGTATAAAGAACCAGCTTCAAGGCCAGGTCCCACCTCATATACATACTGGATTGTGACCCTGGACAAGTCATTTACTTTCAATACTTTGAAATCACAGGTCCAGCCCCTATTCCTATAATATGCATCTCATCGTTTTAAAGGGGGCAGATGAAATTCAAAGCAGAGACATGCACATAGATGATAGTATTGATAGTGACAGCGTCTTTGCAGAATCAGACACATCATTGGGATCTTTGCTCCTAGCCCAATAAATGAATGAACAGAAGGGGTAGATGGAGGACTTGCATCACTGAGGTTAACAGAACATAAGTCTAGCTAATATAACCAGATCATACAGAAAGTCAGTTAATGGAAAGAGTTATGCTGTGCACCAGAAGTTTAAAATGGTATACCGTTGAGAAGATAACATCCCAAGAAGCATCTTGCCAATGAGGCTATTTCCACTCTAAACTGAAAAGAAATAAAGGAATGTTTTATGGCTGATTCAGTTTCACTTGATATGTGTGCAACATTTTAAGAGAATGAATTAGTCTGCTTGAATCATCCTTATACATTCCAGGCAGTTTAAATTCAGAGTCAGTTAAATAGCTTTTGCTACAAATAAAAAAGATGAGAGGGTCTGTTTAATATCTGGAATCTAGATCCAGGCATACCACAAGGTCAAGAGTATATCAAGATAGAAATTTATAAAAAATGAAAGTATTCATTTTAGTAGCCACTTGAATAACTTATAAAAACCACACCCTGATCCCTGGCTGCCAACTTTGATCTGTGAGAAATCAAAAGCAATGTGCCAAATGAATTAGATTTGTGGAGGAAGGGGGCAGGGAATCATAATTGTAAGGAAAACAAGACTCAAAATCCTTCCCTGAGATTAGGGTTGAATTTTATAAACAAAGATAAGTATAATATGCCAAACATCATGTGTACCAAAGCATGACTGATTATACCTATTCAATTTAATCAATATTTATAAAATATCTTCAGGGTGGTTGACCCAATCCTTGGCAGTCCTATAAAGTTTCATTCTTTTTGAAAGATATAGAGCATTTCCTGTAGCTAGCTGTAAAAAGCCCCGTCTGAGTAACACTCAAGAAATGTTCTGTCACCTTTGGTAAATTCATTTTATCCTTGATTAATTGGAATGCTCAGGAGAAAGAGGCGTTCTGGTTCAGAGAATTTTCATGCTATATGATGACTAAAGGCAGAAAATCCCTTTTAGAAAAAAATGAAAGAACCTTACCCTTAAAATTTTACTAAATTCACTACTTTGTTTTCCTGCCTTAGATGAGATTTTAAATGTGAAAATCACTCCAAAGGTAGTGGAGAAGTCCATGATGGGTGAGAGCAGGCTGTAACATGTAACCAATAAGGAACTTCAAAGAACTGACATAAAGAATTTCACAAAGAAATGTATGAGCAAAAAATAAGGGCTACTCAGGCAGAAAGAGTAAGGATAGGAAGGAAGGAAGGAAGGAAGGAAGGAAGGAAGGAAGGAAGGAAGGAAGGAAGGAAGGAAGGAAGGAAAGAAGGGGTTTATTAAGTACCTGCTCTGTGCTAGGCACTGTACTAAGTGCTTTAAAGATATTATCTCATTTGACCCTCACAACAACCCTGGACTGCAGGTGCTATTATTATCCCCCTTTTATAATTGAGGAAGCTAAGGCAGACAGAGGCATAGTGACTTACCCACAGTAACATAGATGGTAAGTGTCTGAGGCCAAATTTGAACTTCCTGACTCCAAATACCAAACTCTATCCACTGCACTACCTAGGTGCCTGACAAGTAGGAAGCCTGAGTGCTCTATTGGTATCCTTTCAACATCAGAAAGAACACATACACATGAACACACATGCATGTGTGTGTGTGTATGTTTGTGTGTGTATATGTATGAAGGCATTCCAGCATGTTGAGTGGATCCCTCGTGTGGAAATGATAAGAGGCCAAGGACAAGAGCCTTTCAGGATGGGTAGGCATGGATGGATTCAGATCCGCATCACTGGAGGGAACGTCTGAATTAGTGAATCCCCTTAAGTAATTGAATATTTGAGTATGTAAAACATACTGAAGATAAGTTCAGTTCTTTTGGATAATTCAGAATCATAGTGTGCTAGAAAGGGTATTTGGATTTGGAGGAAAAGGACTTATATTCAAATATTACTTTAAGAGACCTTGGGCAACTCAGCTTCTCTGAACCTCGGTTTCTTTGCATGTAAAATAAGGGGCTTGGAGTGGGTGACCTTTAAGGTTCCTTTCAGATCTGTGATCTTGCTGTACCTGAGGATCACCATTTGGCACATGAGTGATCAATGTACATCATATATGCACAAGATGTAGAAGACTAGACTGAATGGGCATCTCCCTTAGAGCATACATTAGAAGCCTTCCTTTTTTCTGTATAAGTCTTTATTATCTTCTTTCTGCCTTGTGATCTATTTCTCCTCACAGTAGTGCCAAAACAAAGAATCCATTTGTGTTCCAATTAAGGGGATTCCATCTAATTGACATTTCGTTGGACAGTACTTGAAGCATTACCATAGATTTAAGATCCATAGCAACCTTAAGGTGCAAGGTTGTTGATAGTTTTTTTAAGTTCACCTAATGTGGCAACATGCATTTTTGTTGTTTTTGTTATTGTTCACTTGTTTTCAGTTATGTCCAACTCTTTGTGATCCCATCTGGGGTTTTCTTGGCAAAGATACCAGAGTCATTTGTCATTTCCTTCTCCAGCTCATTTTACAGATGAGGAAACTGAGGCAAACAGGGTTAAGTGACTTGCCTAGGGTCACACAGCTAACAAGTATCTGAAGCTTGATTTGAATTCAGAAACACTCATCCTCCTGACTCTAGGTCCTCCACTCTATCCACTGTGCCACTTAGCTACCCCTAGGTTTATATACATATATAATATGTGTGTATATATGTGTATGTGTTCTCACATATATATGTACACATGTGTATAACAGACATGTATAATACATGTGTGTATATGCCTATATACCTAGACATGTATAATGCATGTATGTATATACATATACACCTATACATGTATACATATATATCTGTATGTATACATATACATATATGTATACATATACATATATATATATACACACAAGCTAATTTGAGAACAAGACGGGATCACTAACAACTGAGATAATCGGAAAATGCCTCCCATAGGAAGGGACACCTAAGTTCAGCCTTGCTGGAAGCTAATAATTCCAAGAGGTCAAGTTAAGTAGGGAGTATATCCAAACCCAGAGGGACTTCCTGGACAAGGACACAGATACAGGAGACTGAGTGTAGAGTTCAGCTAACAGGCAGTAGGCAACTCTGGATGGAACATAGAAGGCATGAAGAAGAGTAATACAAAATGACCCTGCAACAATTGTGACTAGAGTCATAATGTGGAGCCTTTTAAATGGCAAGTTACAGAGTTTGTGTTTTATTCTAAAGATGATACGAATCCATTGAAGTTTTATGAGCAGGGAAGTGGCATAATCAGAGCTGTTTTAGGAATATTAATTTGGCCTGGATGGAATAGACAGAGAAGACGCTAGCAAGGAGATCAATTAATGAGACTTAATGCAATATGTCAGGCTAGAGATGATAAGGACCCCAAACCAGGATAGTGGCCATGTGTATGAATGAAGAGAAGGGGATGGACAGATTCCAGAGACTTGGAGGTAGAATACATCAGAGACGCTATCTTGGCTCCTTTTTTTATGGAGAAATACATGGCAAAAAGTAGTCAGATCATTTGAATAGGACAGTGTTTCCATTTCTTTGTATATTGGTTGAGAAGTTCATCCAAAGCCATATAGATACGTATTTAGTTCACAGGTTAATTTCATGAAGTTTAAACAATCTGTAGTTTCCACTAGTGGAAAATATCCCCACTCCAAGAAAGATTCTAATATGTCTTTGCTACTTGGCACAGTGGATAAAGCACTGAACCTGGAGTTTAAAAAAAAAAAGACATGAGGGGGGCAGCTAGATGGTGCAGTGAGTAGAGCACTGGAATCAGGAGGACCTGAGTTCAAATCTGGACTCAGACACTTGACACGCTTGCTAGTCGTATGACCTTGGGCAAGTCACTTAACCCCAGTTGCCCTGCCTTTCTCCCTCCAAAAAATAAACAAACAAACAGAAAAAGACATGGGGTGAAATTCAGCCTCAGACTTCTATTAGTTGCTTGACCTTGGTCAAGTGGCTTAACTTCTATGTACCTCAGTTTCCTCATCTGAAAATGGACTGATAATAATACCTACCTTACAGAGTCTTTGTGAGAATTAAATGAGATATTTGTCAAGTGCTTTGCAAACCTATAGCATTATATATGTGTGTATACTATTATAGCTCTATTATTATTACTTGAAGACAATGAAAATTAAAAACAGTGGTAGAAAGTACCTTTCATTTGGGTAGTGCCTTAGAGTTTTCAAAATGCTCTCTTTTTTGTCCCTCTAAATATTAGTGATATGTTCTGTTTTTTTACAATCCATGCATTTACAGATTGCTCCCACTTTGTGAAAGGTATTTTGTAACAAATTAAAACAGTTGAGCAAAACTAATAATACATTGACCTCACCTGAAAGTGCATGCAACATTCCCATCTGTAGCATCTCTTGACCTCTTTATTTTTTTTAATTAATAGAAATCTGTTCTTCCTGAAAGTTCTTCTATTCACATTATCTCATTTTACCACCAGACTAACTTAGGTGAAGAAGTGAGGACCTGTGTCATTATCTCCACTCGACTAATGGATAAGCTGCAAATCAAAGCAACTTTGACTTGCCCAACCTACCTAGTTAATAAATGGCAGAAACAAGTCTGTATGTAACTCAAATGAAATGAGATTATATTTGTAAAGTACATAGCATGCTGCCTGGCACATAGTAGGTGTTTAATAAATCCTAGTCCACTTCCCCCCTTCCTAATCCAGTGATTTTCACACCCATCACACTGTCTCTTCTAATTTTCCACCTCTCCTTTCTCACACTTACTGAACCTGCTTTGATCCCCTATCAGGAGTTCCTCCTCAGCTCTAGCCTCCCAATCCACAGCCCTTTTCTGGCTTCATTTACACTCCTCCCTAACCTGGACATCATGGTTAGGTGTCTTTGATTCTTTCCAGGCAATAGTCCCAGGATCCCTTGCCACTTTGTCCACTATGTTCCACCCCAGTATTTGCTCTCTGCTCTCTTGCTCCTGGAGGATTGCCAGGCCTTGAGAAAGTCATAAAACTGTGCCAGCTAACTCCCCTACCAATTCGTGTTAACTTCAATTATTTAGTGCACAGGATAGTGCACAGAACACTGGACTCGAAGTTAGGAAATCTGGGGTCCAGTCACACATCACACGCTTACCATGTGATGAGGAATAAATCACTTAATCTCTCAAAGGCTTAATTTCCTTATCTGTAATTAACAGTAATGTTAGTATTTTGATAGTATGACTGTTGTTGTTACTCAGTTGTTTTAGTCATGTCAGACTCTCCATGATCCCATTTGGGATTTTCTCGGTAAGGATATTGGAGTGGTTTGCCATTTTTTTTTTCTGCAGCTCTTTTGCAGATGAAGAAACTGAGGCAAACAGGGTTAAGTGACTTACTCAGGGTCACCCAGCTAATAAGTATCTGAGGCCAGATTTGAATTCAGCAAGAGGATTCTCTCTGACTCCTGTCTCAGAACTCTAGCCGCTGCACTAGCTTCCCTGGTATAATAGTAAATTATGTAAAATTTAATAAAGTAAAAAATGATAGTAATTGCGTTACTTCTTTTACAGAAGGGTTCTTAATCTGGGGCTGAGTAACTTTTAAAATACATATTTTTGATAGCCTCATTTCAGTATAATTACTTTTCCTTGTAATCTCGTGTACTTCATTTTATACACCTAAAAATATTATTCGAAGGAGAGGTCTTGTTGGCACTACCGGGCTGCCAAAGGGATCCATGATATGAAAAAGTTTAAAAACCGCTTCCTTACAGAATTGTGGTGAGGAAATGTGCATTTTAATCATTACTGTACATCTCTAGTTGACTCCCTTCCAAATTTCCCACGGTGGCTATTCTCCTTTTTCAAGTGTTCTCAATCTTCAAGTGCGCAAATGGCCTCCCCTCCCACCCCCACACTTCTTTGTTCTCAGCAGGTGACTTTACTTCCTTCTTTATTAAAGGATCCAGTTCATCCATTGCACACTTCCTCTACTCTCTCCCTCACTGCTTCAAATTTCTTTCTTCTCCTGCAGTCCATTCTTGCTCTCTAGTCAGTGAGGGAGAGGAGCACAAGCTCCTTTTTGGATAACTCTTCCATTAATCAATTAAATTCAAAAGGCATATCTGAGGCAGCAAAGTGGCACAGTGGGTAGAAGCTAGACTTGGAGATGAGATAGACCTGAGTTCAAATCCAACCTCACACATTTCCTGGGTGTGTGAACCTGGGCAAAGCACTTCAGTTTCGTTAGGTAAAAAAAAGGATAAAAATAGCACCCACCTCCCAGGGTTGTTGTAAGGATCATATGAAATAGGTACTGGCACATAGTAAATGCTACATACATGTTAGTTATTATTATTATTAATTTCTTAAGTGCAGGCAATTCTCCTCTAACATGACATATGCATTCCCAAACAGCACCACAAGACTCAATATCTCTCAATAAAAACCACGGAGTATATGGAGAAAGTGGGGTTAGGGTTACAATGCTCAAAAAACCTCATTAGTAATGCATTAAAAAATTGGAACTTAACATAAAAAACTAGCACCATTTAACTCATGATAAATGGTAAGAACTACATAAATACACCTATCGAGGCCACGTAGCCTTAGGCTGCTTGTCTAGCCACCCCCCTGGGGCTTCCCATGGGCCCTGAGGCCATAGGGACAGGGAACGGGGGACAGGGGGCAGCCAGGATGGTCTGGACCTGTGAAGACCAACCCTCCCGCCAACAGCTCCTACAACGAGGGATGGTGTCAATGATATGGCTCTTTACCTTGATGAAGACCTAAAGTTTGCTTGTGAAAGTGGCCGTGGCAAGGTTTGCTAGCAAGCAAACTAGGCTGCTGAGCAGCAGCCTGTGAGTTCTTGTGAAGCCGCCCAGTGTTCTGTGTTCTTTGACTGTTTCTTGAGAAAGAAATCCCACAGAAGCAAACACAAAATTCCCATTATGTTAAAAATGGTCCCTAATATATCACTCGCGCTGGAATAAATTCACTTTTTAGAAGCACACTTTACAGGATACCTATTTACTGTGTGTGAGGCACAAGGCTAGGAGCAAGGGAAATGAAGAGGAAAATTAAACTCCTGCCCTTGATGAACTTAACGTTCTACATCGAGGCAGCTAGGTGATGGGCAGAGAGAGAGTTCCAAGCCCAAAGTCAGGAAGACCAGAGTTCACCTCCAGTTTTAGACACTGTGTGATGCTGGGCAAGTCATTTAACCCTGTCTGCCTCAGTTTCCTCATCTGTAAAATTGGGATAATAATAACCTACCTCCCAGGATTGTTGTGAGACTCAAATGAGATAAGTGTAAAGTGCTTAGCACAGTAAGTAAGCACTATGTAAATGTGAACTGCTATTGTTATTGTTGGTTTTATTATTATAATTATTATTTATTCATAAAAGTGGACCTGTAGCCTCTTGAGCTTGTCTCTCCTTGTTCCATCTATTATGACCACTTTTTTACATCTTTGGTCACTTTTTCTCCACTGGCTAAGTCTCCTCTACTTATAACACACTAAATCTCTTTATATTAAAAGAGAAAAAAAAATCCTGCCTCCTTACTAGGTTAAGCTTCCATCATTTCTCTTTCCTTTCACTGCCCAGTTTCTTTAAAAAGTATTCTACTACCACTTTCTTCCCTGCGTCAACCATTTACTCTGACCCTTTATAATCTGATTGCTGCCTCCAGTACTCTGCTGAAGACTCCTCTCTGTAATGTAACCAGTGAACAAATTCATTTGTCTTTCCTCCGTCTTTGGATTTTTTGTAACTCTACCTGCAGCATTTGATACTATTCACCATTTCTTGAAATGCTTTCTTTGTTTTCCAGGAAGCTACATTATGCAGGATCTTCTCCCACGTCTCTGGCTCTTCCTTCTTTGTTCTCTTAACTAAACTTCTTCTTCTTGCCATTCCCTAGAATCATAAGGCTGAAGAACTGGAAGGAATTCTCCAGTCCAACCCTTTACCAAAGAATGAGTACTGTCAACAATATCCCTAATAAGTGGGTATATACCCTAAAATTGAAGATGTAAAGTGATGGGGAACTCATTGGTCCATTGCATTTGGGGAAGTCCTCATTGTTAAGTAATTTTGTCCTTATGTTCACCTGAGGTCTGTCTCTCTGTAATTTTCTAGCCACAGAGAAGTACTACAGGACAACTTATGCATTAGCTGGGCTTTGTGTGAAGTGATATACTCAACTATAGTAATATGTGCAATTCTGATATACAGAACTAGAGTAATAAAGACTTGGGTTCAAATCCTAATTGAGATACTTACTAACTTTGTGATCCTTGGCAAGTAACTTTACTTCTCATGGCCTCAGCAGAAAGAGGAGGTTGAACCTGGTGACTCCTGTTCTATGATTCTACTATAGCATAACTCAGATGGGTAGAATTTCAAACTCTATGAGAAAAACATTTGGGGGGGTCTAAAGGGATTGGTGGTATCTCTCAAATTATATCAGATAGTCATATTTGCCTATAAATCTTAGATCTATTTAAATTGTATGACTCTAAATATAAAGAAAAATATATTAAAATTTTTAAAAATATATTTTTAAAGCTTCCTAACAATCAGAGCTGTTCAAAAATAGAATAGGCTTACTCTTGAAGCAGTGAGTTCTACATTCCTGGAAGCACTGTCAAGATTGATAATGATTTGACAGAACTAGAAAACTTCTCAAGGCTGATATCTTATGATTTTTTTGTGTGTTTGTACTCTGAAATTAAAAAGTGAATGCTAATAAAATGAATGTTCTTTCCCAGTAGAGATCTTGACTTTGCATATATAATTACATTGTAGGATTCTCTTATAAATAGTGTTATGATTTTAAAATAAATAATATATGGCTTTTCCCTGGGAAATAATTTTAGCACTTGATTCATGAAGATTTTTTTGTATTATCCAAGCTTGTTATTTTTAGGTGCCCTATGATCTAATGTTAATGGGAGCATTTGTCTGTCAGTAACAATAGGTTAACTATAGCCAAATTATAAGTATATCTTCCCCCCCCAAAAAAAATCCTATGAGCAGCACATGATCTTATTGCTTTTAGAATTTATGATTGTTTTCTTCTAAAAGAAACCTAAATTTAGCATAGTAACCCTTCAAACTTCCAAGAAAACAATGTATTGTATGACTTAAAATATGATGTAGATGCTGATACAAAAACCCAACCTAACCACAATTCATTTACTTGACTAACTGAGAACATTTAAATATCAGTCTAGTCATTAACCACAGATACTAAAGTCACAAGGAGTTAAATAACAAAGGAATTTTCTATGTTTACTATTTTCATCATTAAACAAGTCTAATTTAACTGGTATTTCATTGTCTTTAATATAGAACTTGACTTGTGTCTCATAATGGAAAATTAATTGTTTGTGGTAATAGATCCAAAATTAAGCTTTATACAGTCATGTCCAGCACACAATGCATCTTTACATGTAGTCATTCTGCCTCGACAAAACAAAATTACAGATTCAGTTCCATTTTTAGTAGTTTGTTCATATTTTTGCCTTGAGTTCTTACCTTTGTTTCTGATGAAGCATAAACAATTTTTGTCTTGCATGTGTTTTGGCAGATAAGCATCTCACAATGAAGCCCACTGCTGCGCTCATGCCCAGGATGATGATGTTCCTGCTTGCCTTGGTGCCGAACTGCAAAGGAGAGTGTAAGGAAGCACTAGTTAAGTCTGAGATGGATGTCAATAGGAACTATCCACTTCCCAACTTTACTGCAGAAACTCCCATCCAGAATATCGTTTTTCACGAGCACCACATCTTCCTGGGCGCAGTCAACAAGATTTATGTCTTAAATGAAGATCTCCATAATGTTTCTGAGTACAAGACGGGACCTGTGCTGGAACACCCTGATTGTTCTCCATGTCAGGATTGTAGTCACAAAGCCAACTTATCGGGTAGTGTTTGGAAGGATAATGTCAACATGGCCTTGCTTATTGATACCTACTACGATGACCAGCTGATCAGTTGTGGCAGCGTCAATCGAGGGACCTGCCAGCGCCATGTGTTTCAGCCCAATAACACTGCTGATATACAGTCAAAAGTTCATTGTATATATTCTCCACAGGTGGATGAGGAACCCCTCCAATGCCCTGACTGTGTAGTAAGCACTTTAGGGACCAAAGTTCTGCTGACGGAAAAAGACCGATTTATAAACTTCTTTGTGGGCAATACCATAAATTCTTCTTATCCTGATCATTCCTTACATTCAATATCTGTTAGGAGGCTAAAGGAAACACTAGATGGTTTTAAGTTTTTGACAGACCAATCCTATATTGATGTTCTACCTGAATTCCGAGATTCTTACCCCATTAAATACATACATGCCTTTGAAAGCAGTGACTTCATTTATTTTCTGACAGTCCAAAGAGAAACACTCGAGTCTCAGACTTTTCACACAAGAATAATCAGGTTCTGTTCAGTTGACTCTGGATTGCATTCATACATGGAAATGCCTCTTGAATGTATCCTTACTGAAAAGCGAAGAAAGAGGTCAACAAAGGAAGAAGTATTTAATGTTCTACAAGCTGCCTACGTGAGTAAGCCTGGTGCACATCTAGCTAGGCAAATAGGTGTTGGACCCAACGATGATATTATCTTCGGGGTATTTGCACAAAGTAAACCAGACTCTTCAGAACCAATCAAGAGATCGGCAGTCTGTGCATTCCCAATCAAATTTGTCAATGATTTCTTCAACAGAATTGTGAACAAAAATAATGTAAGATGTCTTCAGCATTTTTATGGGAACAATCACAAGCACTGTTTTAATAGGGTAAGTCACTTATTTACAAGTTACGAGGGGCAAATTTATTCTAGTACTGATCTGGAAACCAAATCAACTCTTTGGGTATTAATAAAATTCATTAAATTCATTAAAGTGAAAATTTGTAAATATATTGGAAAAATGTTTGCTTTGGAATTTTTATTAGAACCTGTAAGGCATAGTTTGGGGAAAAGCTATGTGCCTACAGGGAGAGAGAAGAGAAATAGAATATTGGAATATGTATTTTTGTACTGCGATTTCTCATATAAGCTATGGTAGCTGCTAATTTGCAAGTGTTTAATCTCTATAAAACAATGGCTCTTATAAATAGAAATGTAGAGATCTGTCTGAAGAGGTGAGTAGTATTTGGAAGGAAATGCTTAAATTAGCATAGGGGTTTAAAGAAACAAGAACATAGATTCCTTCTGAAATCTCATTCTCCCAATGATGGGATTATTTCCATGTTCATGCCTTTATCATTAAAAAGATTAAGAAAAAACTCTTCAAAATATATTTAATTATATATTTTAAAGATGAGTCAATATATTTCCCTAAATAATTCAGGAAAATTGAGAAGAAAATTCTGTTTTCAGCTTGTTTCAATGGATTGTGACCTCATTTGTTTTCTTGAACATACATACACATATGTGTGTATGCATATGCACATATGTATATGTACACACAAATATACACACATACATATTCATGGATGTGTGTGTTACTATAAGTAACTAAAAGTCTGAACATGTCCCAATCAGATTTGTCCATGATTTCTTCAGTAAGAAATCAACAAGTCCTGCTAATTTCCAGAGGGCAGAAAAAAGAACCAATGGGTAGAAGTTACAGGAGAGGCAAAGTATGCTGAGCCAACTGGAACTAGCTCTTGAGCCAATTGTTAAATTTTTATGGTGAGCATTTAAACCTCAAAAATTGGCAAATGCCACAAATTAGATCTTGATTTATTGTTTTGTTGATTGTCTAGATTTAAGAAAGTGATGGAGAAAGTAGTAATAATAATACAAATTGAACTTTCAAATGCATTGGGCATAATTTGGTTTTGTGGGGAGCTGGTTGTTAAACATTTACCAATAAACATTGATTATAAGAATAAACTTCCTATTAATAAGAGAATGAAATGAAAAGCAGTGTGAAGATACGTGGGCAAACATTAAACTTGAAATCAGAAGACCTGGATTTGAGTTTTACCTTGGCTATTTACTATCTGTGTGGCCTTAGGCAAGTGAATGCATTCTGTGTAACAGTCTAATCAAAGACTGTAAGTCATAAACAGCATAATTAATCAAATGTATAGAATGTTGATATTAAACCAGGAGGAATAGCTGATATATTGGATAATAAAATTGGAATTCAAAAATATCTAAACAGTCTGGAACAGTACAATAAAGCAAACAAGATGAAACTTAATAGTTATGAGTATTGAATACTGAATGTGGATTAAAAAAAATAAACTATACAAGTAAAGAATGGAGGAGGCATGGCTAGAAAGCAATCCATGCACAGGGGAAGAAAGACCAGGGGGTTCTGATGAACAATTGTGCTCAATATGAGTCAGAAGAGAGTTGTAATATTATTGCCAAAAAGCTAATGTAATCTTAAACTGCATTAATAGGCATTTGATGTATACAGCCAAGAAGATGAGGGCACCATTGTGCATGCCCTGGTTGTTGTTGTTGTTTGTCCTTCATTCTCAAAGAGGACCATGACATCAAGGAGGTGATGCCATGACATACAAGTGAATTGGATTTAAGTGAGGGACACGCCTTGGTTAGGTCACATCTGAAGTACTGTGTTCACTTCTTAGTACCACATTTTAGAGAGAAAAGTTATAAACTGGAAAGAATATAAAGGACAGCCACTACAGTGGCCAATGGCATGCCCTATGAGGACTGATTGAAAGGCCTGGGAAAAGAGAAGATTTAGGGGGAATGTGTTGGTTGTCTTTCACTATGTTGGAAAAGAATGAACCTGTTCCCTTGGTCCCAGCGGGAAGAACTAGAAGCCACAAATGGGTTGAGGTGGCAAAGAAGTAGATTTTGGTTTGATGGAAGGAAGACCTTCTTAACTTTAGAAAAAAAGCTAGCTGATCACTTTGGGGGGTGATGTCCTATGAATATCCTTCCAACTCCGAGAATCCCTGATTCTGTGGTACAGAGAAATTTGGTTTTAGGATTTAAAATTATCATTGTTATATCACGTAAATACAAACACATACATATATAGTTTGACAGATAGATAAGATTAGATGGATAGTGAGAGAGAAAGAGAGAGAGAGAGAGAGAGAGAGAGAGAGAGAGCGAGCGCAAACCTCTATTTAGGAAAATATACTATTAAGAATTCCTAAGAATTCCTTTGAGACTATATGGCCACTAGCTGGGAAAGCATTTGCTGGACTTTACCTCACTAGAGCCTCTTTTTCTCTTGCTACAATAAGTAATTTGCATTTTTTAAGGTTTTAATCTCCAAGGTAAAAATACCTATCTATTCTAGAGACTCTCCAAAATAAACATAAATAGCTTCCCACCCCCTTTGACTCTGTTGATGTACCTTTTGGAATTGATAAAACTCAGGGTCTGGTAACATGCAAGACAGAGTTACTTTCAGGAAAAATTTCCAAATGTCATCTCTTCTATATTAGCTACACCTAAAAGCATTAGTGCTCACTACACAGAAGTCATTGAGGGAAACAAGATGGAGCTTGCCAACACACTTTTCTTACAAAATCAGCCAAATTTATACTGGCGAAATTCCATAAAGCAAAATACCTTTAAACCATCTGTTGTGTCTCCCCTATGAGCCTGCTCGGTATAATTCTTTGGCTGTCTTAGGTTGAAGTCCTTATGAGACTAAGATGTCTCACCTTTTCTATTTTTATACACACCCATGTAAAAACTCATCAGATATTTCCGATAACCAGATCACACTCATTCCCCAGACTCCATTTTATAATGAAGACACTCAGTAAAGTCTTACTCGCAAAAACAAAATAATTTCCTGAATCAGACTGGTTTGGAGAGGAACTAAATGAAAAATTGCTCCACATAGCACCAGGGCAGATGGCAAAATATCAGATATGACAAATGGCTCTCCTCATGGCACTGATTTATATTTGTATTTGTCTAGGATATTAGCTAACTCATCATTTATTATTTGAATATACAGTTATGCAGAATGGCACACAGCAAAATAAGGAAAAGTAATCTACCCTCAAAATTCTCAAGAATTGTAATGCAATATGAAATATGAATAACTAAACCAAGAACTCAGAGAACTAATTTTATTATTGTTTATTATTATTGTAACATCAGTTTGCTATGATTGGTTTGTCGCTTAAACTCTCTACTTTGTCTCTAAAATGCTGTCACGTCTTTGAAAGTTGAAAGTTGCCAGATACTTTGAAATCCTTGGTGAAAGGTGAGATAGGAACAAAGACTATTAGAATTATAACACAACTTCCCTTCTTTCTTTTCAAAGGTAGGGAATTATGGGTGTGGGACATCTACAGTCAGACTTGGCTGATGCCTTGGTTAGTTGGTTAGCTCTCTTTACAAATCTTTGTTAAGAGGGATGACTCATTGGATAAGAGAAGGAAAGGAATATATTCAGAAAGGCAGGTTATATAAAAACAGAAGCTATCAATAATTTTTAAAGAATTATAGCACAAACGACCAACTTTGATAGACTTAACTCTTCTCAGCAATACAAGGTTCTAAGACAATTCCAAAAGACTCGTGATAGAAAATGCTATCCACATCCAAAGAGAAAACTATGGAGACTGAATGAAGATCAAAGCATACTATTTTTCTCTTTTTTGTTGTTTCTCCTTTCTCCTGGTTTTTCCCTTTGGTTCTAATTCTTCTTTACAACATGACAATGTGGAAATATGTTTAATATGATTGTACATGTATAGCCTATATTAGATTGTATGCCATCTTGGGGAGAGGGGAATGAAGGGAGGGGGAGAAAATTTAGAACTCAAAATCTTATAGAAATGAATGTTGAAAACTAAAAACAAATAAATAAATTTTTAATTTTTTTAAAAAATTTAAAAATAAAATAAAAAGAATCATAGCATAGCCCAAGTTTTATCAATCCAGATCAGTGGGCACAGAGGATAATGGTATGCCAAACCAGAAACATATATTTTTAACACTGCTTTCCTAGGATTGCCCTCAGTTCAATTGGACAGTTTTACAATTGTTCAATTAGAAAAATTTAGAATATAAGGCCTTCATTGTGTAGAGACCTTCACCTAGAAAGGCATCTGTTGAGATAATACATCTCCTCTAAGCCTAATGCTGCTCAGGCGATTTTGTACAACCTTTACTGATTGTGACTGGAGTGAAGATGATGGCATTCAGTGCTATGGAGACAAGTAGCAGCCTCCCCTGAGATGTAGACAATATAAGGAATGGTCATCAAGAAGCTGACAGCCTTGAAATTGAAGCATTATGCTCTTCTTCCCTTCCTTTCCTTCTTTGTGTAAACCATGGAGCAGGTTGTGAAGTGATTGGAATTGCAGGTGCAGAAGTCATTCTGTTCCTGATTTGATTTTTAATTATGAAGCATCCACTCAGGCATTCATCTGCGTTACTGCAGCTCTGAATTCTACTGTTGTACATTTGATTAGTATGAATAAAAAAACCACCACCAACAAGAGAACGGTCCTATCCTGGGTGACACTGTTTAACAGAATCTATACTTAGAATATGTTGTAAAAACTGTATATTGAAATCATAAAATCCTATCCCTAAACATATTTCATGTTTATGTAAATATGAAAATTGGAAATAATATAAATAATATAATAATATAAATACAAAAAATTAAACATATATTGTCTATATATATGCTACTTAGGAGTAACTGTAGGCATCAATTTCCTAAAAATATAAACAAAATGCCTCAGCATGAATCCACTTAATATTAACTATAGTGCCTTATTGGCATCAAACCCACCTTTAACTAATGCCAGAATGTCTGCTAGTCAAATTCATAATAGGCCTAATAGACGATAGTCTCTAGGTAAAATTGAAAATCAAAGCTCTGGCAAGCCTTTAAGCTTTATGGATCACATTTCTTTTTCTTTCCCGGTGCTGTATTGTGTGTGTATGTTTGTATAAGCTAAAGCTCACCAAAAACTCTTATTTATTTTGTATGTACATATATATGTGCATATATTGCTTCCTCCTAATAGAGCACAAGCTCCTAAATGGCACAAACTGTCTCATATTTGTCTTTACATCACTAGTGCCTAGCACAGTGCCTGGAATATAGTAGGTACTTAATGCTTGTTGACTGATTTGTTGATATGTGGACATAAATGAAAGGTGTACAATAAGGAATGACAATACTTTACCAAAAGTTTTAAACTCTACCATAACCTACTTCCCTTCCAAGTCTTCTTTACTCTTACTTCCTTGACTTGCCAAATCAGCATATTCTCTGCTTCCTTCACATCACTGGTATCACTTCCCCAAATGGTACATTTGATGTCAGAGGACCATAGGCAAAGGTGCCATCTTTATTGTGGCCATACCCATTTTAGCCTATTTAAGGTCACTCAAAACAATTAATCAACAGTTATTTATTAGATGTCTACAATGTGTAAGAGGCACTATTAAGGTCGAAGGACCCAGGTTCAAAATCCATTTCTACTACGTAGGACTTTTAGCAAATCATTTAACTGCACTGGGATTCTCTTCCCTCCTTATTTATAAATAAAGGGATTGAATTAAATGGCTCCTAAGTTCATCATAAAAATGTTCCTCGTTGGAACATATTGAAACATTTTATGATTCTTTGATCCATGGTTAGGCATCGACACAATAGGGATTCTTGTGCTATATTACTTCAGCTTTTGTAGCTTATCGTTGCAGGTTCTTTAGGAACAGAGCCTCAGCCCAACAGTTTAAAAGAGGAAAAAGCAATTGACAGAAAGCTAAGGGCTTCTTTCTATCTAGGGAAAGTACTGAGTCTGAAAGACACTGAAAATCAGAGTGCCTGGACAGAACAAGAAGAATCCTTTGGCTCTGTAGCTAGGGTAGAGCTAAATGCTGCAGTTTGAAAGATTGTAGACAGCTGTTGGGGCAACTGCTATCCACTGCTACAACTGGGGGTGGGGGTGGGGAACAAGGGAAGCCATGGTTCAGAAAGCTATGTGGCATTAATTGTTCTGCCATTATTCAGGGATGCCAACCCCGTAGACTTTCTGGACACTGCCTCAGGATACCCTACCAAGTACCACACGCACCTCTTTTTCCTTACCCTGCAATGTGGTTTTTTAATAATTGATCTAACATATATGATCACATCCATAGTGTTTGACCCTTCATGACCCAAATTAACATAACTATCCAATTGACCCAAGCAGTCCTCACAAAGTGAACTGACAAAGAGAAAATCAATCAATCAACAAACATTTATTAAGCCATTTGCCAGGCAGTGTGCTAAGTTCTAGGGATGAAAAGCAAAGGTGGAAAAAGTCCCTGTTCTCAGGAAGCTTATATGCCAATAAGGTAAACAATATGTACACAAAGACACATGTGTAAGATACAGGGTAGGTGGAAGATAACCATAAAAGAGAAGGTAGTAACTAGCAGCTAAGAGAACTGGGGAAGGAGGTGGCACTTTGGCTGTATCTTGCAAGAATGCAGAGACTCTGAAATGAAGGTGAGAAGGGAACACTTTCCAGGCATGGGAGACCATCAGACCATCAGTACAAAGCCAAAGAAATGGGGGATGGAGTGTATATGTGTGAGGACCAGCATGTAGGCCAGTATGACTGGAGTTCATGGAGAATAATACTGTGTTGGAAAACTAGAAAGAAGGAGCAGGTTGGGAGAAGCTTTAAAAGATAGGAAAGGTTTTTTTTGATCCTAGAAGTAATTGAGAGCTATCAGAGTTTATTGAGTTGAGGTAGCTAGTAAGGCTATCAGATCTATACTTTAGGAAAATAAGCTTAGTAGCCGTGTAGAAGACAGATTAGAGTGGGGAGAGATTTGAGACTGGGAGGTCAATTATAAGGCTCATGAAGTACTCCAGCTGAAAGGTGATAAGTAAGTGTGGTGGTTGTATGAATAGAAAGAAAGGGTCTTGTGTGAAATATGATCTGGAGAAAGAAATCACAATCATTGGCAATTGAATGGATATGTGGGGTGAGTGAGAGGGAAAGATCAATAATACTGGGGCTGTAACCCTGGATGACTAGGACAGTAATAGGGAAGTTTGGGAGAAAGGTGGGTTTGGTGAGAAAAGATAATGAATTCTGTTTTGGAGATGTTAGTTTGAGATGCCTACAAAAGATCTAGTCTGGAATCTCTAATGGGCAATTGGTAGCATAGTTTAGGAGAGAGACCAGGGTTGGATATATAGATCTGGTAATCGAATGCATAGAAATAATAATTGAACCCTTGAAACTGATGAGATCCTCAAATGAGAAAGTGAAGAGAGAAAAGAGAAAACAAAAGAGAGCATTAGGCAGTCTTGAGGAACAACCACAGTCAGTGGGAGAGACATAGATGAAGATCCATCAAATAAAATGAGGATTAGTCAGGCAAATAAAAGGAGAACATGAAAACTCAGGAAGGACAGAGTATCCAGAAGGAACGTTATCAACAGTGCCAAGTGCTGCAGAGAGGTCAAGGAAGAGAATTTAAAAAGGGTCATTAATTTGACAATTAAGAGATCATTGGTAACTTTGGTGAGAGCAGTTTCAGTTGAATGATGATGTCAGAAACCAGATTGCAAAGAGTTTAGAAGAATGTGAGAGGACAGGAAATGGGGCTACCTGGCATGGGTTGCTTTCCCCTTCTTAGCCAAGAAAGGAGGATAGATATTGTAGGATAGTTAGTGGGGATGATATTAAATCAGGGTTTTTAAAGGTGAAAACAATGAGTGTATTTGTAAGTAGTCAAGAAGCAGTCAATAGATAGAGAGAGATTGACGATTAGATGGGAGGGGAGACAATAGACAAAATAATCACCTGGGAAAGGTAAAAGAGGGTGGGATGAAGAGGAAATACTTTTCTAATCTAAGAATAAGAAGATAGATGAGTTGAAAAGAATGCTATTAGCAATATATTAAAATCTTAATCATGTGTTAGTTAATAATAATCCTCAATAAATCTCACCTGTTGTTCCTTATTCCCCAATCACTCCACTGTCCTAACAAACCACTTTGAAAAGGAAATAAATCATAGGCAAATAAGATGATGACTGTTAGGTTGTTTTTTTTTAATCCAAGGCAATAAACAGTCTAGGATCAGTATACATTCCGTCCAATCTTCAACATTTAAATTGCTCTGCAATGGGAATCAATGTTGAATGTTGACTCTGAGGCATTATGAGCTTCCCAATCATCAAAGAAAGATTAAATTATCTGATGTATGTTATATCACTAATACAGGGAAATGGCCTAATGCATTTTGAAAAGATTTTCAACAAGTTGAAAGCAAAAGGAATCATGGAGTAATTCTCATTATCCAGAAAATTCCCTTAACCACCAAAGTCTCCAAACATTCCAGTTATTTTTCTCTATAAATATCTTCAAAATGGATAAAAGTCTATGCCTAGAAAATATTCTTAAGGAATTTAGTTATTTTGGCAAACAACCATTTTATTTTATTTCATATAATTCAATTTCATTTAGTTCAGTAAGCATTTATCAAGTGTGCCAAGCCCTGTGCTAGTCACTGAAGCTACAATGACAGGAGTGATAAAATTCTTGCCCTCAAGGAGCTATTCTATTGTACTGTTAGGGAAACAACATATTACACAGATGATTAAATACAAAATACACAGTAATAATAAGGAAGTACTACCTTGATACTTTCTTGTGCCGTATAGGTGACCCTGGATTCTTTATCCAACAGGGCACAAGTGCCAGCAGGTGCTACCAAGTTCAGAAGGTTTCAAGAATAGGTCTAGCAAAGAACCATATCCCTTTTGTTCCAAGGCTCAGCCTAGCAAAATTCAGAGAAACTCATCAATTGCTCGGCCCCCACATGATGGTGTTTTTTAGTCAAAGCAACTCAAGGGTATCTATTTGTGATCCACATCACTAGAAAGAATAAAGTCATAGAACTTTGAATTGTTGACATAATCATGCAAAAAGAAATTCACGTTTAGTGCATAGGACCAGTTTATGGAAATAGGCGACTTGTGTTCTGTTGGCCTCTGGAGATGACTGCTTCACTTGATGCCTCTTTCTTTCAATGTGCTTAATCTCCTCCAACAGCAGTTGATTTGTGGGCATCCTTCTTAAGTTTCTAACACTTCAAGGATTCCTTATTTTATCCCTTAACTAACACAGATCACAAATCTTCAATAACTTAGTTTTGGGGAGTTCCTGTGACAAAAGGAATCAATCACCTATAGCCCTACTTCTGCTCATAAACCTTTTTCAAAATTTAGCCAGGGCAGTCCTCAGATGACAGGTTACAAAGCATTTCCTGGTTCACAGGATCTATCAGGGCTTCCACTGTATTAGTATAGTTTTTCAGAATGCATTATCACTACAATGAGGCATCAGGGGCAGTGTTTAATGGAGGGAGGAGAGAGGAAAGGAGAGGAGAATATTTAATGGAGAGAGGAGAGAAGAGGAGAGGAGGGGAGGGGAGAGGATGGGAGGAAAAGGAAAAGAAGGCTAGGGGAAGAGAGGATGTACCTACATGGTCCTATCCACCAAGCTATCAGGTATAATCACAAAACTGTTCTCTTCCCTCCCCTCACCTCTAATCACCACCACCCCTAACCAAAAAAAAGGCATTCAAGCTGAATGTTTTTGCCCATATCTTTGCAGTCATATATGTAGTTGCTGATGAGGCAGATAATAAAATGCCAGTTTCATTTTTTTCTGTGCCAGCTTCCTTGTATGCAAATTCTGTTCATACTTTAAAACAAAGTGTCCAACTTTGTTCCAATATAAAGGAAACTTAAAGTAGAGTTTTTCTACCACAGTGCAAGCTGAGTATTTCAGTGGATGCCAAAGTTAATTGGTCATTGCTGTAGTCCTGTCAAAGGAAAACAGAAAAATAAATTAAAATAGTTTTGGAAGGGAATACAATCAAAAAAGAGGTCAATGAGAAAGAATAGGAAGAGACAAGAAAATAAACATATGGTGATGTTTCTTTATTATTATTATAAAGATGATAGATGGGTAAAATTAGGTTATGTTTAAGCTGTAATGGAAGAAAATAATTGAAGCCTTCCATCAGGAAACCACAAGATCCATTATTGATCTCTCATCTTGAGGGGATGTCTAGTGATATTTAATAAAATAAGCTAAGATAAATAACTCTTTATAGGTCATGTAACAATAGTCACTCACACCATTTGAGCTGCTAATTTTTGGCAATATTAAAGATAACATATCCCTGTAATTATAACGGTTGGATGTAGCTCAGTTAAACAATCTGGAACTCTCAAGAAAATAGATTTTATGTTAGTGATGAAAAATGTGCAACATGATTTCATTCCTTCTATTTATTGTGCCCAGAAATAAGAGAATATACTATTACATGAAAAAAATACCATCAAGAATTTTTCATTCTTAATTTTAGGCAGTTTTCTGAGTCTAAAATCCAAAAATATGAGTCACATTCAAAATTTACCAGCTATAAAGGCAGCAATCTTACATGAAAGAAATATCCTTATTTCGATATGATTAACATTTTATCTTTTTTTCCTAAACTGAAATTTATTCCTTCAACACTTGATGCACTATTATACTATAGCAATAACATGAATTAGTACATAGAGTCCTGGCCTTGGAGTCAAGAACACTAGGTCTCCCACCTCGGACACCTTACAGCTATGTGACCCTCGACAAGTCATTTAACCTGGGTATGCCTTAGACAACTCTCTAGGTCTAAGTGGTTGCAGTGGCTGTCTTCATTGGTGGAGGGCATTCTCACACTGGGATATTCTTACGGAGCTGAAAAGTCACATGTATGTTTTGTACAGTGTGTGTTGTTTTAGCTAGGCCAGTGATTCCCAGATGCAGGATGATTACTATTGTCTATTTGACTTCATTCTACCATCTCTCCTTCTTGTAAGTTGCATATGACATATTATTTTTAAATAATGAATTTTAAAATAGAAATCACACGTAAAAGTTCTATTTGAGAATTTTGGTACATTTGAACTTGAGGGGAGACTGCATGTCCAGAATGGGGAGGTTGAGATTACATCTGAGTGAATTGAAGGTTGTGAGCATTGTGTGAATGAGTTTCAGGGGTAAGGGAAAGTATATCAGGGACAGAAAAGCAGCATACTATAATAGATAAGGTACTGGACTCGGAGGCAGGAAGACCTTCAAGACATTTAATAACTATGCGACCCAGGACAGGTTACTTAACATTCATCTCTGGGCATTCAGGACAGACATGTGTGTCCATATCTGTATTTTCCAGACATTTAATAGCTGGGTGACCTGCAACAAGTTACGTAACATCCGTCTCCATGCTTCCCTTTATTCAACTGTAAGATGAGGGATTTGGACTCAGTGGCCTTCAAGTTCCCTTCCAGCTCCAAATCTATGGTCCTCTGATCAATGACTCTTTCAGCTCTAAAATTCAGTGATTCCTTGAGCCAGTTGGAGGTTTTCTGGGGGAAAAGAAGGCTGCAAAAGATAAAGCACTGGAGTCAGGAGACTGAGGTCTGGTCCAATCGACTGGGAGACCACTGACATTTTGCTTAGCCTTGCTAAAGCTTCACATTCCTCATCTGTAAAAGAACTCTTCCAGGACTACCATTCTTTTGTCTATGAACATCATTGATTTACCCTTTTTTTCCCCCTTTCTATTCTACCTTACCCCTCCTTTAGCCTATTTTATTGTTCAATAGTAATTACCATCACAGTATTAGAAAAAGAAAACAAAGGGGTCAGCTTTGCAGCATGGTGGCCAACATATTGTCTATTTAAATTGTGCACATGTGGAAAATTTGAAACTATTACATAAAGTGAAGCTTTAGGTTACCCGTGGATTACATTGATCTGTACCATCCATGTCTCCCATTAGCGTGGATAATTGAGAATTAACTATTCTGTTTTCATTTTAAATTCTTTCTTTTCTTAATGTCTTCAGAAGCAAGCTATATGATCTAAAAATATAACTAAAAATCTAACCTGACTTGCTACAATAGCACTAAATTCGTTATCAGGTCAGCATGTATTAGAGTTTGCTTCTGTAAGGACCAGAAGAACTTCTTATACTAATGTTTTACTTATGACTTATTTTTACTTGTGCCTTATTACCTATGACTACTTATGATCCTTCAACATTGAAGCCAAGGAAGAAGGCTGCAGTGGAATTACATTTTCAACTAACGTAATAAGTGCCTGTGAGAAACATGTTATGGCCAAAAATGAGATGCTGATGACTCAAGACTTTCAAATTAACCAGAATCTGAATGGAAGTCAACTATGAGGGTCATTGTAATAAACATTAAAAATAATGACCCCACTGCTGGTATAGTTTTCCTTTTACTTCCATCATAGACTTAAAGACTCATGGAATTTTGAGGGACTCTGAATTCTGAAGATGAAGTCTTCATTGCTCTTAGCTGAATATAAAATAAAATAATGCTACAAATCTATTTACATATTCATCGATGTATAACAAAGTTATAAACAATGAAACACACTAATTTTGAGGTACACGACTAACGTTGGCTTATTTAAATACCTGGATCATGCCAGACTTTTGTCTGAACAATTGTTGTTTCAAGGAATTTCATTTAACTCACAACATGTTCAAGTCCATTTCAAGACAATCTAGGCAGCAATGGGCCATCCAAACTATTGACTACACTGTAGCCTTCCCACACAAACTCTCTGTGTTTTTCATGGAAAGGTGGTGATTCCATAATCCTAGCTATGTTCCAAGCTGTTTATTAAATTCTTTCTAATGATAATTCCTACTTATGAGAATCAGTGCTGTATAATGGAATGAAGACTAGACTTATAGTCAGGAGACCTAAGTTTGAATCCTGCCTCGAGTACTGTTGCATGATCATGGGTAAATCACATAACTTCACAGAACCTTAGATTTCTCATCTGTAAAATCAGATAATACTTCCATTACCTGTCTCAGAGGGTTGCTGAGAAATACACTTCCCAAGCCACACAAGCACTATATAAATATGAGTTGTCTTTTGTCCTCCTGTTGAGGTGTTCTTATCTATAGGACACAGGGCTTTGAATCCGATACTGTCATTTCTCACAAGAGATCCAAGAGTCTTTCATGCTTGAGTTAGAAGGCCAACCAAGAATTTCCAACTCTTGTGTTATTCATTGTTTGGTAGAAATGTTGAGCACACATTTCCCTGTGAGTCAGAAGTGATTCAGTGCCCAGGTATGGTCTTCAATGGGGAAGTGATCTCTAAAGTGAGTGAGGTGTGGTAAAATATTACATTTATATGTGGAGTGAAACCAAGGCCTCCTAGTCCTGAATCATTAAAAATTCTTTTGTGTTTTTCACAAAAGTAAAGATGGTAACTCCAGGATCCTGGCTATATTCCAACTTGCTAATTATATTCTTTCTAACTATAATTTCCAAGTAGTTTCATTTGCATATTAGCAATTTAGAGAAGTCTTCACTTTCCAGTCTAGAAGTGTGGCTCTGCCTTATTAAACAGTTTGCTGCATTTCTCTCCTTCACAGGGTAAATGTGAGTGAGTGAAGTAAGCCTAGTTAATATCAGTTTTTTAAATGTATTTAATTCCTTCAGTAAAAGGCCCAGAAAGTGTTTTAACAAATGCATATTGGCATAGGATAAATGTTAGTTTTAAATCATGCTTAACATTCGCATTTCAGGAAAAACAGTTCATGAATAATATAACTATAAAATAATGAATAAATTCTGAATTGAAGCTAAAGTAGTACTTCAATTGTCTGGGCATCTGTTTAAATCAACAAAATTTCCATCAATCAAAGGTCATTAAAATGGTGGATGGTATTTCATATCCTATTCCTAGGTACAAAAGGATGAATTGAGGTCAGTTTTGATTTGTAAAGTATTTTTTCTTAGAACTGATATTATGGAAATTAAATTTTCTGGCCCATCATCTAGACATGCACAGCCTATGCTTGGTTTGCTTCCAAATCTTGAAAAGTGTGACTTTGAATATTATTTAAATTTCCAATATAATCTTAAACTTTTAAACAGGTTAACGTGTGATTTTATCAATCAGTCCTCTAACTTAACTGTATGTGAATCCCTGCATAGGGAATAGGAAAGATGCAAAGATTAAATTGGTCTATTACCTCTGGCTGAATCAATAGTATTTAGTGCTAATGCACTGAGCAGATTACAAGTACTAATGCAGTAGTAGTCAATTGCAAACACAAATAACTCTTAGAATTATCTTGGCAATGAAATGTGAAATATTTTCAATTTGTATTAACTAATTACATTACAAGCTTGTCCTCTTATCTTATTAATTTAAGGAAAGTGCCAGAAGCCTAACCTTTTTATTTGTTAGAGAAAAAGACCAAAGTGACAACATTTAAAGAGTTACATGGAATGTTTGTTATTAGAACAGGACCTGAAGGAAAGGTTTATTTAATCATATAGATGTTGTGTGAGGTTTGCTCATGTTTATCATAAAATGGAATATTTTAGAACAGGCAGTATGACTTTATTTAATACATAGTCAAGAATATTACTAATAATAAACTAATAAGTGTTGTCTATTTCAAAGGTTTTTCATCTTTCTCCTAAGGCACCATTTTCACAGAATCATGAAATTTTAGAGCTAAAGTCATCTAAAAGATTATTCAGTTCAGTACCCAGTTTTCACTTAGGAATAATTTGAAGTACAATGCCCAAAGTCAATTTCATTCAAATCAATTCATTAAGGATCCAGTCTGTACAAGATACACTGAACCTGCCACCATAAAAACAAAAATAGATACAATACAGGCCTTCCAATGCAAGACAGGATGGAATAAACATAAAGAAGAGGTCCAGGCAAATTTCCATGAGACACTTGAGAAGAAAAAGATGTTTTTTCATTGGGAGTAGGAAAGGAGAGTGGCCAAGGAGGCTTCACTAAGGAAATCTATATTAAGAGATAGAGTTGGAGAGGTAAAGAATCCATGTCAGACCTATGGGATGGCAATGAGATGGAAGTGGGAAGAACAAGAAGGAACAAAAAGTAGTACAGGATGACCAGAGTATGACATGTGAAGAATAGTATAAAATAAGTCTGGAAAGATGGGTTAGGACAGATCGTGGAAGACCTCGAATGAAAAAGATAAGAGCTTATACTTTCTTCTGTAGGCAATGGGAAACCAACCCCTAAAGGGTTTTAAGTAAGAGTGTCACGTAATCCAAGTGGTACATTAGGAAATTACTTGGACAGAAGCAGAAAGGTGGATTGGAGAGAGAATAGAGTGGAGGCAGGAAGACTAATTAGGAGGCTAGTATAATAGGCTAAGTCAGAGGTGGGAAACCTGTAGCCTCAAGGCTACATATGGCCCTCTAGGTTCTCAAGCATGGACCAATCCAAGTAGATTCAGTCAAAGGGCTGCACTTGAGGACCTAGAGGGCCACATGTGGTCTCGAGGCCACAGGTTTCCCACCCCTGACCTAGGTGATAAGAGTCGAAGGCCTGAACAAAAATGGCTGCAGTGGGATTGGACAAGAAAGGATGAAACACATTACTGTGGAGGTAATATCTATAGGAGTTCATTGAGTTGTAGAGTAAGGAGAAGGGAGACTTCTCAAAAATTGTGAATCTGAGAAATGGAAAAGTGGATGGTGCCATAAACAAAAATAGAAAAGTTGGGAGAGGGACCTGTGTGAAAGAGCTGGGGAAGATGAGTTCAGTTTTATATGTGTTGAGTTTCTGATGCCAATGGAGTATATGGATGGAAATGTAAAGTAGGTGGTTGGAAACAGTACAGGAGAAATGGGGTTGGGGCAAGGTCTATTTAAAGATTTGGGAGTAATCCTCATAGAGATAATTATCAAAGCCATAAGGTCACTTGGAGTATGGCATAGAGAAGAGAAAAAGAAGAAGGTGAAAGAAAGACCCATGGAAGGTATACACAATTAAGAGGACAAAGAAAGAGGAATATGAAGCAAAAAATACAAAGAACAAGCCCCCAGTTAAGTAGGAGAAGGGCTTTTAAAATTCACTATTAATGAAGGGAGGAAATCAATAAGGAATGGTTAGTCAACAGTGTCAAATATGGCAGGAAGGTCAAGGAGGATGAGGCAAGAATTGACTCTCTGATTTACTAGTTAGTAGGTCATTATTGGCATTGGAAAGATATGTTCCAGGAGAATCGTGGGCACAAAAGTCGGACTAACAAAGCCAGGTTAATAATCATGTGAGTGGTAAGGAAGTAGAGGCAGGGAGTGAAGACTATACCTTCCCTAGAAATTTAACAGTGAAAGAAAGGAGAGAAGTAGGGTAATGGTTTGAGAGCATGGCAGAATCAAGGGAAGATAAACAAAACCTTCAAGGTCATAGAGGATATGGGTCATATATTTAGTTAGTGTCAGAACAAAGACTAAAACCTACAGCTCCAGTGCTGTTCCTTCTCCTAGTCCATCTGTGTGAGTATTCCCTCCACTGGTGCAGATTGGAACCCATCCTTACCTCCTCATCTTATGTAATTCTTGTCCATGTTCTTCTATAGATTCCCCAAAGAGGATCCATCTGATACTGGATGAATCATTTTACATTTCATGGGTATCAGTGGAACACATGTATGGGCTTTCCATCTCTCATCATAAGATCCTCACCTCCTTTCTCAATCATACCTTTTCTCAGTGATCTCTCCTATGCCTCTTCTCAAACACAGGTCATCACTGAAAATATTCTATAGCTTACTTATTCTCACCATTGCCCTTTAGGTCATCTATAACTTAGATTTTTCAGAGTATGATGTTTCAAGATGAACAACCATACAATTTGACTGGGAGAACATTGGTGGGGTTTTTTTAAAGATGGATCTTTGTGCTAAGGAATAACTTTGTTCAAATATAGTTCATCCCTTTCACTTCCTCCTGTTTAAATCTGGCCCGACTCATTGTCTATCTGCCGTACGACATGCACTGATGGACTATCACAATGGAATGGTAATCCAACTTCATATTATAATCTGAACAATCCATTTAGTTTTTCTTGTAAGAATTATTAGACTAATCTATTTTGAATAATCATGGATAATATTCTAAGCCTTGATGCCATCAGAACAATATCATCAAAAAACAGTGGCAGCTAGAGAAACTCATCCTCTACACAAAGTATTATTTAGTTATTCCCAGGACATCCTTCATGGCAGTGACAAACACCTTTTGCAAACATGTATCTCCCTGTTCTGTGCCTTGTTTGATATTGATAACCTGAGGATCATAAAACAGAATTTTCTACCCATGACCTTAACATATGCATGAGATATTACTTATTGGAGGAGTGCTTTGAAGGCTGCCTTTTGATCTATCAAATCAAATGCTTTTTGTTGTTGCTGTTGTTAATTAACAAACAGTAAACACAGCTGGTGTCACAAGGATTCTCTGTGTCTCTCAGTCAACTATGTTACTATAAAGATGTGGTATGTGGTGAACTGCAAGAAAAATCTTCCTGCTCCCTTCTTGTATTTTCATTCTGTTATTTTTCCTTCCTGGTTTCTGCTTCATTTTTACCTTCTTTATGTTTGATATGTATGTAGGTTATTTCCAGAAAGATCTTATAAAAAAGAAAAGGTATATAAAGATCAGTAGTTATTGGTGTTCTTCTACTTGTCTTTTGGGGGCATTAATAACATCTATTATTTTTTCCATTCCTTTTGCTATTTTCTTCTTCATGAAAGATCTTATAAATTATTCCTTAATGATTTTAAAATTGTGTCAAGTCTAACACAGATTTCCAAGATTCTGCCACCAGTACTGTGGAAAAAGAAAGGGCCCACACAGAACTGAGAGCCATTTTTAAATGTTTATTTGTTCCATAGGCTTCCATGGCTATAGAATTCATCACCTCTTGCTCAATCTATTGGTGATAAGCCTCTTCATATATCACTAGGTTGGCCTATCAACAGAAGACTGAATCTGTTTTCTACTAGCTTCTAAAGTGCATCACTTATGAACACCATTTCACTGAATGTTGATAAAATTAAAATACAAAAGTATTGCTGTACCTCAAAAAAATAAGCTTCTTTTGAGGACAGGAACTTTTCTTATTTTTTTTCTTTAAATGCTTAATACCTAGAACAATGCTTTGCCAATAGTAGGCACCTAATAAATATCTTTTGAATTAGTTGAATTTTAATTCATCCCCAAGAGTTCTTGTTTATAACATTAAGATTAGTTTAGACTGTCATTTTCCCAATTTATTTAATTGTCTGTATTTTTTCAGTAAATTATGTCTTCTAGCTAGAGAAAAATGCATAAATTTTAGAGTCGAATAAGATTTCACTTGGAACCAATAAAAAGTTATAATTAGAAATTCTACTACTGCTTCTCCAAAGTTACATTTCTTACACTAATCACAGGAGTAATTCCCTCCTGTCTTAATCTCATCTTTCCTTGGTCAGTACTTCTATACTGGTGACAAATATATGCAACAGTGAAAAGGTAGTACAAAACTTAAAGCATGCAGTATAACTTTTTTAAATAATCAAAACCAGAAAACAAGTAGTAAACCCAAAGTGGCTGAGACTTAAATGCCAAATGTGTGTGTGTGTGTGTGTGTGTGTGTACACACACATACACATATAAAGTATGTATGTCTTTGTGTATGTATATATATATATTTGGCATTTAATTCATATATATATTTATTCTATATATATACACATATATGTACTTTTACTTATATGTATACATATATAGACTTTTTACTTCTGTTTACTTTGTATAACTGCATCCATTTTTAAAGAATTACACATAAAATACATGTGGTTCAGAGTGTACAAAATGAGGACCAGATTTTTTTCGAAGAAACCAAAGCTAGCTTAATAAATGAGTTTCTGTAGATGTTTTACCTCATAGGCAACTTTTTTTCATCTCTGTCCATAGAGTTTGTAGTTCTCTTTCACTTTAACCATATTTATGTCCTTTAAAATATATATAAATTTATAGAAGGAAAGAAATAAGTCTTCGTAGTCTCACCTTCACGGTGCCTGACAGTACCTTGAACATAGTAGCCACTCAATAAAATATTTTATTGAATTGGAAAGCCTCCTTTCCAACAAAAAAAAACTACATCTTTAATGAGTATATAATCTCCTCACCCCCAAAAAAATCCTATCACAAGTATAAATGTGTCTTCAAATCTTAATGACAATACCGTAAAAATTTTATTTTGGCCCACAAATACTGAGGACTTATAACGCATATGGGAAAAAAGAGATGTATGAAGATTTCTCTGTGAATTGAGAGGAAACTTCATATTTCTTTACATTCACTTTTCATTAGTCAGGAAAGAAGCTGTTCTTTGCCAAAGAAAAAGACAAAGGCTGAGAGTAGGAGGCGTTTAGTCTTCAGTGCTCAAACTTGTGCCTGCATGTCAGAAAAGCCATTATGTTTACTGCTTTCTAGTCTGTAATTACAAGGACAGAGGTATTGATGTTCCTTTGAATTGAAAAGAATTTGAATACAGGGGATTTGGTTGAGTCAATACTTCATGTGTTAGAAAAGAAGAACAAGGTAAGATTTATTTTTCCTTAATAAAATCAATAATGAGAGAAGGTTCAGGCCTCTGCCTACCCTCTGAAGTATGGTAGTAGAAGAGAGTATCACACCAAGTTGGGTGGCTCTAAAAGCTTCAGGATATCAAAATGAATTGAATAAAAAAGAAAACCTCGAAATAGGATATGTTAAATCCAGTGACTCATTCAGCGTGAACTCATTTGTGGTTCTAATATGCTACTTACAGTAAGTAAAAATATATTCGTAAGGATTATTCAAAGGTAATTATAATTTGAAAAACTGGTCAACTTTTCTTAATCACATGCATGCTCTTCCTATATGGAAGTCATGTCTGTGTGGATGACTCACAGATCTATATATCTAGTCTCTCCTCTGAGCTCCAGAACTACATCACCAAACGCCAAGTGGACATTTCCAATTAGACGTCTCAGTGACATCTCCAAAATCAACATGTGGAAAACAGAAGTAATTATCTTTCCCTCCCAACCCAAACCTCTTCCAAACTTCTCTCTTCTACTGAAGGGGAATATTATACCGTTTATTCTTCCTGTCTCCTGGGTTTATAATCTTGGTATTATTCTTGACTCCTTACTTTTCCTCAGTCAATCAGTTGCCAAATCTTGTTAATAATTTTCTCCAGAACATCTCATACATATAGCCATTCTCTCTACTCACACAACCACCATCTTAGTTCAAGCCTTCATCATCTCTTACTTAGATTTTTTCAGTGGCCTCCTAATTGATCTCCCAGCCTCAAGTCTCTCCACACATCTGCCAAAGTGATTTTCTTTAAATGTAGATTTAACTATGCCATTGCCCTGTTCTAAAAACTCCAGTGGATTCTAAGATCAAACATAAATTCCTCTGTTTGGTTATTAAAGACCTTCACAACCTGACTTCAACCAACCTTTCCAGTCTCATTATATATTATTTCCCTTTCTGCATGCTAACTAAGACAAATTAGCCTTCTCTGTGTTTCTCATGCATAGCCCTTCCATGTTCTATCTCTGCACCTTTGCACTGGTTGTTTCCCATGCCCAGAATGCACTTCTTCCTAGACCTTCCTCAGACAATCTCTCTCTTCTGTCAAGAGATAACTCAAATATCAGCTTCTAAATGAAGCTTTTCCTGATCCCAGCAATTCCTAGTGCCATGTCTATTGCCCTCCCTGCCTATCTTGCATGTAACTGCCTTGTACTTATTATGTATATGTATGTATGTGTATATATGTATATGCATATACATCCATATACCTCTACCTCTACATATATGTATATACATATACACATATGCAAATACTCATATATATATATATACATACACACACACATATCTGTTGTTTCCCTCAATGGAATATAATATGTATGAGAATATAGATTGTTTAATTTCTTTTTGTAGCAGTATTCCTCACATTTAGCATGGTGCCTGACACATAGTAGGCACTTAATAAATGTTTGTTGATTGAAAGGAGTGTAGGATAAGTCTCATAACTTGGACTTAGAGACAGTATTTTATTCCAGTCTATGCCACTGACTACCTCTGTGACCTTGGACAAGTCCTATTACCTTTTTCAGCTTTTTCATTACCCAAAAAATGTTGTTTCACAAGGTTGTTGTGAAAATTAAATGAAATACTGAATGTAGAAATATCCTGTAAACAGCAAAACATCTATAAATATGAGGGATTATTATTGTGGAAATGAAAGCTTTCATTAAAAAAAAGATATTGGATTCTGCTACCTACCACACACTGCTTACATTGCCTGCCAATTTCCCCACATTTAACCAAAGAAAAGCTTTTATCTGTTTTTTTTAAAATAGTCATAGAATCTAGGGTAAGCCTAGCATAAGCTATCTTTGATAATATAGTAATCTAATATCACACAGATGAATTCATGCATTATGAAATAGTTAGGAAAGTAAACAACCTTCTTTTCTTAAGTAAATACAAATTAAATGGGACTGTGCTTAGACCACAGGGCCTAAAAGCTTGAATTTTCCCTTCATGCACTAGATTCCTTGATTCTTCTTACAGTTGACTTATGGCCCTCGTGTCGATATTAGTTTCTCTTGGAAACAGTGGGATGAACATAATGACCTCCTGAACTCAATTCCAACCCCAATGACTCATTCAGTAATCTACACTATGAACACACAATAAATATTCTTCACTCAGAGGCCAAATAAATGATCAGTTTTCCCTGGCTTGCCACTTTATAGTAAAATCTCATTTGTTGTGAATGAACAAGACACCTCTCCCAATACCCTACTTCACTAGGTTTCATTTTATCTTCCCTAGGCTTCATTTTACACTTCCAGCTGGAGGTAAACCAAAAGTTAAACTGAGCTATTGTTTGTTTAATAATCTATTTCCTTCTTAACTTTATTCCTGCCCATAGCCTCAACCCAATTCCCCAGTGGCTTAGAAAAGCCTCAATTGAGATTGAATAGTAGTTTATACAGTCTCTTTTATTCATTAACATATGCTGACATTCTTTCTTCGCGACCAATCTTACTTTAGGGGTTCAGTAAGCATTTTCTCCTCTTGTTGCTTTTGGAATGAGCAGCCGATGGCACCCATTTTAACTTGATATTTATTTCTAAAGGACTCTTCAGGTATGTTTCTCAACCTTCTTTAGCAAGCAGCACACTTAGAGGCTCAATACTTTCCATCTCTCTTATCCCTTCCTATGGCAAAGGGGTAGGGAATATTATACCATTTATTATAAATCTGTGTCCTTTACAGTTTTTCAGTTCTTCTCCCTCTTTCCACATACACAGTCCAGAAAGTGACATTAAGATATTTTAGTCACTGACAAGTGAGTGGGAAGAAAATTGTAGGCAGCTACCCCAGCCAGCTTTTGCCTTATTAATGAACCAAGAATGTAAATAAGGTCTTTTTTTTTAGTCTGTTTACCAAGACCATGAAGAAATAAAAGTGGGTAGAAAATAGGGTTCAATTTGATTTTCAGTTATGAGCAAAACCACAAGTTGATAAGTCAGTGGCTAATTTAACAGTTATTGGTAAAATAAAAAGATATATTTTAAATAAAGAAAATGTAATCCATCCAGCTCCTTACCCACCCCCCTGCCAAATCCTTAAAACTGAATTATAAAATGGAGGGTCATTCTTGAGCTCAACTTGATATAATGGAGGTAAAATGAACTTAAATGATTTCTCCCAATCCTGACAATGCAAATTCACCAATACCCACCAATACATACATGTCAAGGGTGCATTAGGCTAAAAGAAGGATTAGATGGAGAAATGGAAGAGAAAGGAAGATGTAAGTGGGGCAGAAGTAGGTATTTTTATATGTGCTAAAAATAAGAGAAATTAAATCAAAGCAAAAAAAAAACACGGGGTACCATTGTCCTCTACAAGGTCTATTTAGCCCTCCAAAAAATTAAGTTAATTGGGGAAAAGGGTATTCTAATCTTTTGATGTGTGATATATTCCCACAAAAGGTGCTTTAATCAGTGGGTACCCAAAAAACATTGCTGAGGCAAGAGGTCCAAGAAAGAGGCCCTTCTATTAAGAGTGTATTTGGAACCTTCTGGATCTCTACTTAGCCTATATGTGTTTACAAACTGAGGTGGTGGTAGGGGAGGAAGGGTTGTGTGTGGACTTCTTTGCAAACACCAATGAAAATACAAACACTTTGCACCGGCAGTAATTGTTCCTAAAACTGTGATATAGACGTAGATTAGATAAGAGAATGGCCATGCTAATAGTAAAGAAAGTGAGTTTTGGAACTTTGTGGATTGAGAAGGGTTAGCAGCAGTTTGGAATAAATGGTCAAGGAGGAGGAGCCTGGGACAATCAAGAGAGGAACAACTCACTTAGGAAAGGCAAAAATTTTTTCATGTCTACCTACATTAAACAAAGCCCAAAACCAATAAATCAAATATGGAATAAATCTGCAAATAAAATTTACATTTTATTAAATCTATAACAACAGCATAGTACAGTTTTTAGGATAGGGGTTGGACTTTTGATTTCAGCAGCAAAGTGAAATGCCAGGTGAGGAAACTCCCTCTACCAGTATGTAGCCACATTCTCTGAAATTTAGAGTCTTAGAGGGCAATTTAAAACACTATGAGGGTAAATTACTAGCCTAGGGTATAAAATGTGTCAGAGGGGAGCCTGGAGCCCAGTTTTTCCTGCTTCAACGCCAGTTTTCTACCTTCTTCTTCACATATGCATTAAAAAATGCATTTTTTAAAATGCAATAAGAAAAATAAGAATACATCCTCATTGTGTCTGTTTCCATTTTCATGGAATGGCAACGTAGGAAACTGAAAGTTTCAATTCTGGACAACTTCTTAGGGTCACTAGTCAGACTCATATTTTTGGGGGGGGAGAGGCAATCAGGGTTACATGACTTGCCCAGGGTCATACTGCTAACAAGGGTCTGAACTCAGGTCCTCCTGACTACAGGGCCTAGCTGCCTCTCAGACTCAGATCTCTTCAGTGTTTTCTCTTTTACTTTCCTAGGGATGTATTTTTAAATATAAACATCCTTATTGGCATCACCATCAACAAACATCTATTTAGCATGAAACTGTTGGACCTATCAATGTACAATTTAAACATACAGCAGACAATTAAAGTATCCCATAGCAGGAGCTATTTCTTACGGGTCAGTTCAAGGTAATTAATTAGCACCTTTCTGTTGGGTCTGTGAGTTTCAGCATTCTCTGAGCAAGTAAATAGGAATTTATTTTCCTTTTGCTTAATAAAGATGGGCAGAAAACTACCTCACCGCACTTGGATTATAAAACTCTACCACTTGAAAAAAAAGAAAGAAAGAAAAACTTCCTCTATGAATCACTCTTTCAGTCCTGGCCATGAATGAATTGGAATGTGAATACTACTAACTTAAACCACATATGGGCTTAGTTTATTTTAGAACTGATTCACCTTTGGAATTTAGGATTCAGTGATGAATTTTTAACTCTTATCTTGTTGCATTTTACAAGTGTAAATTAAAACTTAAGAAGACCATTAAGACATAGGCAATATTCTATTTGTATATAAGTGTGTATGTATTATGAAAAGGTATATGTAATATTCTATTCGTTTATTCAATAGGATTTTAATTAAGCACTATTCTACATTCCACTAAAGCTTTAACTAAATGTTTCATCTGGGTGAGGTGGTAGACCTGTGTTATTATAATAACTAACTAATTGTCATAATGTCAAACACTTTTCATCTAAGGAGGTGAATTCTAGGCCTAGAATTCCCATTTTTTTGAGTCCTGCCTTTGGGAACCTTTCAACATTATGAGGAATCACAGTATAGATGTGTCATAAACTATTCCCCTAGTTAGAGAGAGAGAAGTTCTCCAACAACTGGCTGGGAACTAGAATCCAAGCCCCTTGCTTAGAAAAAAAAAGAATGTCCTATTCAGTTTCATAGTCTGCCAGAGTTGTCCCACCGTCATACCATGAGCCAAAGGACTCAAGGAGTACACATGTCTGAGAAAACCACACTTTTTTAATTTATTTTTTTTTAGTGAACAGAAATATATTTTCCCTTGCCTTCCACCTCCTCTGCCCCACTGAAAAGGAAGAAAAATAAATCTCTTGTCATGAATATTCAAACACAAACAAATTCTCATATTGGCTTGTCCAAAAAAATATGTCTCAATCTGTACCCTGAGCCCACCACTTCCTTGTCAGGAGGTAAGTAGCATTTGGCCATACTTTTAGATGGAAAGAAGAAAAGCCAGTGTAAAGCAGGGAATTCTTAATCTTTTTCGTGTTGTGGACCCCTTTGGTGATCTGATGCTAAATGAACCTCCTTTTCAGAATGATGCTTTTTCAATGAATGAAATACATAAGTTAGGAGAGAAAATATTGAAATAGTCATCAAAATGTTATTTAAAAAATTCATGGACCCAAAGTTAAGAATCTCTGGATAAAGGAAACTGCTTACCTCATAATACAAAAACCAATTGCAAACCAATTCTTATTAATGACCCCAGCAAGCAGAAAGGGAAGGAGAATTGGATAAAAACAATTCAGATACCCAAACTGCATCCGCCCTGACCAGAACTTCCCACACTGGTGAGCTGCAACAAAAGATATAATCTTTATACTTCTCCCCATGGGCTGAGGGTGGAAACTGCCTTTGGCATCCGCCCCTATTAGAAGAACGCCAGGGCTGTCTCCAGTTCCTTGGGATCTGCATCCCCATTCTCTATACCCACTCCCCTCTTGGTCCCACTCTTCTGCCCTCCACCCGCACTTTCCTTTCCAAGTCCCAGTTCTTCTGCTGTTTATGCTGTGTAGTGATTCTTGACTTAGGAAGATGAGCCAAAAAAAAACCCAAACCCCAAAAGCTTAGTGAAGGCTTAAACTACTTCCCTCTCAACTCCTAAGCTGTTAACATAGTATCCCTCTATGGAGGAGATCTGGGTCCAAACAGCTGTGATATACCAGTGTGATACAAACACTGATTGGTCCTACCAAGTTGAAAAGGCTTTGAAGAAGTGCCCAGTGATGGCTGCGTTTCTGTCCTCTGAGGCCCAGCTTTTCTAAGGATCTTCAAGTTATTAGCCCAACAACAACCCTCAAAGACCTGTTAATTCACAGAGGAGTTCTGATCTGTTTCTGTGGAAGGAATATCCACACCAACAAAATCACTGATCACTGAAATCTATTGATGTGAGCACCATGATTGAAAAGTATTAGACGTGACTACTGCCCCCTAGTAATTTTTCATGTCATTACACAGTTATGTAACAATACAATATGTTGTTAATCAACCAACATTTATTAAGCATCAACACTGTGTCAGCAACTGAGATTACAAAACTAGAAAAGAAACAGCTCTACCCTCAAGGAGCTGTTGGAGAAAAAAAAAAAGCACATAAATATTAAAGTCAACACAAAATTATACAAAGTAGAAAGTAATTTCAAGTGATACTAACAGCTGAGGATCAGGAAAGGTTTCATGTAGGCAATATCACTTGGGCAGAATTTTAAGAGAATTTGGGATTCTAAAAAGGTAGAGATGAAGACAGAAGTCATTCCAGGCATGAGGTTAGCCAATGCAAACACATGGAGATAGAAGATGCAATGTGAGATTGTCCAAAACATAAAGTATGTAATAACCTTGGAAAGTAACCTGGAGACAGATTATGAAGAGTTTTAAATTCCAGGTAGGGGAGCATGTATTTTATCCTAAAGAAGTAGGGAGCCATAAAGAAACAGGATATTTGGAAGGAGGGTAGGTTTTGAAGGAAAGATGGTAAGTGTAGTTTTGGACATATTGTGTTCAAATTAATGGCAGGACATCTGTGATTGCCATGGGCTTAATGGGAGCCCTTGTGGTAGCTCAGGATACTGCAAGGCTCTATAGATGCTAAGCCTAGTCACAGTTCTGTGCCACTCCCTAAAAAGGAAAGGAAATAAGAGACAGGGAGTGGCATGGAGTATCAACTGGGCTTAGTGCATAGGAAGTCCTGGGGTGTTTCTGTGCTGTCAAGAGAACTTCTGTGATGGGAAGGGCAATTTCTGTGCATTTCATACATCCAAGAGGAAATGATCTGTAGTCAGAAGCCAGGTCTAACTTTGAATCATCAAAATAGTCAGTCTGTTTTTGTCTCTTTCTCTGTTACTCCTCATGTGTCCGTCCTGAAATGATGCACTTTGGGAAAGGGGATGACCTTCTTCAGTCACTGTTCAATCAACTGTTAAGTCAACAATATATGAGCATCCATTTATTCAAAAATCAATTCTTGAGAGCTTCCTTTGAGCAGAGTATTCTGCTTTGTGACTCAAAAGTCACTGAGCATTGAACAAAGGAGAAGGCTTACTGCGCCCTTATATGGCAAGGATATACAATAAGGAGACAGTGACACTTAGCCTCTCTAGGTCCAGCCTGATCATTTCCTCCTGGAAAAGAGTCTGGTCAGTCAGTCCTCAAGGTATAGCAACTCACACGACATTAGACACCCACCAAGTCTGGAAGGCCCAAACTTTACCTGACTGGGATATTTTATGCCCCTGTATGATCAGGAAGCTGCATCAGGGAAGCCCTGGTCAATCAAGTCTCAGGGGCAGCTTTCTAAGTCCTAGGGACAGCTTTGCCCGGGCCTAAGCATGTTGACTGAGGTTGGGGAGTGAGGAAGGAAGCTGCATCACAAAAGATGAGGACAATCAGGTCCCAGGGACAGCTTTGTCCTATCACAGGAGTCCAAGAGAACTTGGATTTAGACAGCATAGAGTACATAGAAAGTAGTCTGGAAAGGTAAGGTAGGGCCAAATTATGAAGGACCTTAAACATGGATGTTAAACTTTGTTATTCAATCATTTTTCAGTCAAGTCCAACTCTTTGTGACCCTATTTGGGGTTTTCTTGGCAAAGATACCAAGAGGTTTGCCATTTCCTTCTCTCCAGCTCATTTTACAGATGAGGAACCTGAGGCAAACAGGGTTAAGTGATTTTCCCAAGGTCACACAGCTAGGAAGTGTCTGAGGCCAGATTTGAACTCAGGAAGGTAAGTTTTCCTGATTTTCAGGCCTGGTGCTCTATCCACTAAACCTCCTAGCTCCCTCTTATATACACTGTTTCCTGTCAATAGACTATAAGCCCCTTGAGGACAAGAACAATTGTATTTTTGCCCTTCTATCCACTGCACCTAAGACATTGCCTGGCACATAGTAGGTGCGTATTAAATACTTATTGATTGATTGATATTCACTACCTGCCTCAGAGGAATGGTGTGATTAAAGTATTTTTTTAATCTTAAAGTACTACATAAATGTGAGCTATTATGATTACTCTAAACTGTAACCCATTCAGATTAATATGAAGTGTGAATTTAGTGTTTTCTGATTAAATATGCTTCTCTTCTTTGAATAATAGTGATAGTGGTAGAACAAAACTAATCGATGTGAGTATGCTTGTGAAAACTGGTGGGTATATTTTCTAAAAATCTATCTGCAGGGCTGATTTAAATTATCTGTGGATGACTTAAAGCCATCCTACAGGTTGAGCAAAATGCATCACTATTTTAAATGTACTGGTTCCTTAATTATGCTTAATTAAGTGCAATTACACATTCGTGGAATGCATCATTATGTGAATTAGGTGAAAACATTTTGAATCAAATATATAAAGGTATTCCATAACGTGCATGGGAATGCATTTAATGCTAAAAAGGTAATTTTTAAATGCCGTGAATTTAGTAGTTGGACCCCCTGTGAAGACCTTTTAGGACAAAAGGAACAAGAGTTGCACAGGATAAGCAGGTACGGATGGGTTGTTGGAGAGAATTGCCAAATATATGCTATTGTAGATCCATGTGAATATAATATTTGAGTATTATAGAACCCATTCATCTTACCAAATTTGTAAAGGGTGTCAAAACACAGTAATACTAGTTGAGGAATACCAACTAAATAATACTAGTTTTCCAAATATAAACCTGCTTCTCTTAGCAGTTTTATGACAATGAGTAAGCTTTAGGGTTTGGTGACTAAGTTTCTCATTAGTAAAAATGAGGAGTTTAGTACTCACTGAGCTCAGAACTGTCGTAATATGTAATAAACTAGAAAACTAATGCTAGATGTCATTTAAAAATTGTTTTGTGTGTAAATATATTGAGAGTCTTCTGCGGCACTTCTTAAATTTGGCAACAGTAAAAGGTTTCTGAACGCACAGTGACCAAAAAATTAATTAAAAATCGAATGTGCAATGAATCCGAGGTGTTTCTGGCAGTGCTTGCCCGTGTTGCATTGTGCAACTTCACTGCAGCCCTTGGTTCTGAACACACAGCTTGCACACTTTGCACTGCACATACCGTTGTGCGTTGCAACGCCAAAGAATGCTGCCAAAATGAGAAAAGGGGTCTCAAGTGGAAAAAGTTTAAGAAGTCCCATTCTGCAGAATGGGAGTGAATTGTCGAATATCAGATGATCACTAGTTGTACATACAAGTGGCTCCTTCCAAAGCATTCCAACCAATAAATTCAATCTAATATGAGATAGCCCCAAAGCTGTGACATCACCAAATCACTGGAAAACCCTGAGATACTCTGAGAATCGTGCCTCGAGAACCAAGGCCAGGAATGCCATGGAACCTCAGCAATCAAAGTGGAGGAGAGCCTGTGTATTGTAGGACTTTGCATTATTCTGCTTGACCTGGATATATCTTACACTTCTCTCTTCCTTTTTTCACTGGACACATCTAATTATTCACTCAGCAAGGGGCAGAGTGGGAAAGAGAAGGAAACAAACATTTATTAAGAACCTGCTATGTGCCAGGCACTGTGCTAAGCACTTTACATTATCTCCTTTGATCTCCCCAACAGTTCTGGGAGGTAGGCGCTATAATTACCCATATACCCAAGGTATAATATACCCCTTTTACAGTTGAGGGCACCTGAAGCAGAAAGAGATTAAATTACTTGCCCAGGGTCACACAGCTAGTGTCTGAGGCTAGATTTGGACTCAGGTTTTCTTTGACCCCAGGCCCAGTGCTCTATATACCATACCACTTAGCTGTCTCTATATTTGCTATTGTTAATCAAGGCCTAGCCTTATATTCAGGCTTTGATTAGAATCCCAGAGATGTGAGTTCATGTCTGAAGGTCTGAAGGACTTACAGCAGTTTGTTGCTAATATAGAGGCATGTGCTTCTAGACAATTTCCGGAGATACATGTTATTGTTTAGTTATCAGGACCTGTGATGTCATGTGATCTAGGGAACTTCCAGTGAAGAACCTCCTGCTCAATTCAGATCAGCAACTGTTCTCCAGCTCACAGTCATAGAGAATTATCTGAATGACTGAGAAATGAAATGAATTGACAAAGGTCACCTAGCTAGAATGTGTCAGTGGCAGGATTTGAACCAGTTGTTGCAACAATCTGGATAGCAGTTGCTGTGTAAAACCGACAACAACTCAGCTCACAGAACGCTGCAAGTCCAGGTCCTTTTGATCTGCTTTACTAAGGAAAGCAACATTAAGGGGTTAACACTCAATATTCACTTAGCTCAGGGGGAAAAGCCAGCACCCTGAACTTCAGAGCAAACACAAACAAATTACAAACATCAACAGACAGACCTTGCCTGATTCAAATGCCAATTCATAGTTACCAGAGTTTAGCCAAGTCCGAACAGCCGGGCAAGCTGGAGGGCTCTTAACTACAGCTGCCCAGTGTCTCCACATCAGGGTGCCACCAAGAGTGAGAGCCCTAAGCAAATAGCTCTGTCTTCCCTTTTTATGCACTCTTTAGCCATCATCAAACGGTCATCTGAGCAACCAGAACTTAAGCTCTTACTATTGGCCCTGGTCTTAGCACCTCCCTTCATTGGCCCCACCTGGAGCCCCACCTTATTTACCAATTCACACCCACATTGGCTTAGCACCTAATAGATAGGGGTTTTGTCCTGGGGATTAGCACCAGGACAATCAAAGACACTGAATTAATCAAAGGAAACAAGGCCCAAACTCTTCAAGGATCCCCAGTACACCAGTCTTCCTGTATCTACAGCTGACCCTTGTTGCTACACCATTATTCTTATGACCTGATTCCCATGTTTGGGAAGGATGCTGTGTGAACAGAGGAATTTCAGAGAAGATCTCTAACTGAATCAAGAGAGTTATAGGGCACAACAATCAGCTAAAGTCAGGAATTAATGGTCTGTCCAACTTATGAGAGAACTCAACAAACATGAGATTAATATGTCAGTATTGCAATTCTATGTTGATGCAAGGTAGATGAATGTGAAGGGGATGCTAGGTGGCACACTGGATAGAATGCTGGGTCTGGAGTCAGGAAGACTCATCTTCCTGAGTTCAAATCTGGCTATAGACTATTACTAGCTGTATGACCCTGGGCAAGTCACTTAACCCTGTTTGCCTCAGTTTCCTCATCTGTAAAATGACCTGGAGAAGGAAATGGCAAACCACTCCAATACCTTTGTTAAGGAAACCCCAAATGGGGTCACAAAGAGTCAGACATGACTGGAATAATTGAACAACATATGAATGTGATGAGGTAGTATTACGTTGTAAGAAATTGTGTGGGGGGCGGGAATTGTTTCAAAAATATGGAAGATTTATAAGAACTAAATCAGAGTGAAGTAAGCAGAACCACAGGACTAATTTTTTCTATAATGTCAACATAAAAACAAACAATTTTTGGACTTTTACAAACTGATGAAGCACAAATAGTATTTTCTATCATTATCATCAGTGAGCCATTTCACTCTGCCGCGTAGTTCAGCATGATATGGGGAGGCATAGACAAAGTGTCCGAATATCAATAAATGTATGAGCTCTCAAATTTAGATTTTTGAATTTTTGCTTTTTGGTCGGAACAGGGATACAGTTTGAATCTGTGATTTCATGAATCGTGATTTCATTGGAATCATGATTTCATTTAGTGTAAGGGAACTCTCATTAGAGTTAGCTCCCTTTACTAATGTAGGTCACAACTGTTCTGCAACTTACAGACACTCCTAGGATACTGAAAGATGAAATGATTTGCCCATGGTAACTCAGGTAGTATGTGCTACAGTCAGAATTTGAAACCAGGTGCTCCTGATTCTGATGGCAGCTCTCTATCTACTATGCCATATTGAGTATCATTTACATCAGAGGTATCAAAGACTCCTGGGCTGGCAATATTCCCAAGTACAGCCTGAATCAGATTAAAATGTGATTAGGAAAATTTAAGAAAACAAATTAAAATACAATAAAATATAGATAATTTTAACATGTGGTTTTCTAAGTCAATATGCTATTTGCAGAGATCCTAATGTAATCAGGACCCTCAGCTCTATTTGAATTTGGTGCCAGGGATATACCTCATGCTTACATTTTGTTTAAAAGTCCAAAGTGCTTTACTGGATTTATGGGCATGAACAAGGGTCAAGTGGCCTATAAGACAGGGAAGTATATTCTGGATAGGTCCCTTCAGAGTAAACCTTTCCGTAGCCTCAGTAAGGTACACAAATCATATTTTTGTAAAAATTAACTTTCTCTGGATCCTCATAGCCATGCTTTGATAACAAAATTAAAAATAAATGTTCTTATTTCACATTTATCTATAAAATTTTCTAATTGAGGGAATGGGAAAAGGGGAGGGCAGGATTTCTTACACCTGATACTAAGCAGTAAATGACAACATCCGCCTATGTCTGTAGCGTATATCTCAAAACTACAAAAAATAGTTAAATTGTAATCTTGCCTCTGTTTATGTTAGCCTAAGTTATTTATTAACAGTCTTTCTTTACTTTGTTAGTCCTTTGGCCTCTTTCTCATATGAGGAATAATTTGGTTTTGAAGTACTATAATTTCACAGTTTTCATACAGGGACATAATTACAGCACGCACTTTAATCAGCTTTAAAAGCCTTTCGTGTTAGTAGATAGCACACCGTCTTCCAGAATTGGATTAGGAGTTGCAAAACTTTATTTATTAAAAAAAATCAAATAAACCATTTGGAAACCTACCACCCTGTGAACTTCTCTATTATTGTTGGTGGTATCACCATCCTTCCAATCACTCAGGCTCATAACCTTAGTATCATCTTCAACTCGTCACTAACACTCACCCCACATATCCGATTAGTTAAGAAATCTTACTTATATCTGCACAATGGCTCTCATGTATCTACCCTTCTCTCCACTCAGACAGCCAACATCCTAGCTCAGGCCCCCATCACCTCTCACCTGGATTATTGCAATAGCCCCCTCATTGGTCTCCCTGCCTGTAACTCTACTCCATCCTCTACTCAGACACCAAAATGTTTTTTTCCTAAAGCATAGTTCTGCCTATGTTGTCCCCCTACTCAATAAGTATTACCTCTTAGATCAACAATTAAGTCCTCTATTTGGCATTTAAAACTCTTCATAAGCTGGCCCCTGGCTACCTTCCTAGTCCTTTTGTCTACAGTCCAAAGACACTAGCTTACTTGCTGTTGTCATAAACAATCTCTCATCTCTCATCCCAATGTAATTGTGTATGGGCTTTCTGCGTCTGGAATGCACTCCCTCTGACCCTCACCTCTTGAAACCTTTGGTTTTCTTCCATCATCACCTTCTTCATAAAGCTTTTCATCATTCTTCCCTTGTATATCATTTGTGTATATTCTAAATAGACTTATATATATGCACATTATCTCCCCCGTATTTGAATGTAAGGTTATTGAAGGCAGATACTATTTAAATTTCGTCTCTGTATCCCCAAGATGTAGTATGTTCTTTAAAGATGTAGGTTGATTGATACATGCCTTCATTTTAACTTTCTCTCTCTTGTACTTCTCCAGTTAAAAATGTGAAGTGACGCCAATTTATAATTCCTCAAACAGAATTAGTTTTCAGGGTCAAAAAGTTCCTCAGCAGTCATCTAATCCAATGCTTTCATTTTATAGATGACAAAACTAAGGTGTAGGTAGATTAAGCCACTTGTAAAAAGAATCAGAGGCAGAATTCAAACCCACGTCTTCTGATTTTAGAGCCAGTAAGTACACTTTCCACCACACCTCTGCTGCCTCTCCCTTACTTGAGATTGTAGAAAAATATTTAAGCTGCTCCACCCCTAGTGAGGATTTACCAGTCTCCTAGGAGGGTTTTGAATTTCAAAGTCTCTGGAAGTACCCAGACATCTGCCTTCAGTAACAAAATACCTTAGGGTAGTTTTTAGCCAACTGAAAAAAGCTGCAGCTATCTAGTACCTATGTCCTATTCCCCTTTGCATAATTGGGTGGAAAATCTTTCATTTTCCACTTGAGAGAGTATTCTTAATAAATTAAAAACTCTTTAAATATTTTATGACCTGTTCACCAGCAAGTAATATGTCTCAGATTTCTTTTATAGATCCTCATTTCCCCTGGTTTAGTGATTCACACACGATGAACCCCTCGGAAATAACTGAGTTATTAATGAAGAGGCAAGAGGGTGCAGGAGATAGGACATGGGGCTAAGAATCATAGAATTGTAGAGTTGGAAGTTTCTTGAGGATTCTCTAGCTCAACATCTCACCCAGGGGGGTGCAGTCCTTTCTATGGTAGGTGGGAATTCATCTTCCATCTGAATACTTTCAGTGACAGGGAGCTCTCAACTTCATGAAGCAGCCTATTTCATAGTTGGAAAGCTCTCACTGTTGACTACAGTTTAATCTAACCCTAGTTCTATCCCAGGATTTGGTCAGAAAGCTCCTTATCAACCTCAGCCATATATTAGTCAGATCTTCCTAGAACTTGCCTTGGCACTCCAAGATCTTTTACCCTACAACCCCTTGCTACCTGCTTCTCATGTGACAAAAAAAGAAAGAAATGGTGTCTCCTGATGCCTTTCACAACAGCTGCAACACATCAAGCAGGACAGGGAGGTATGATTAGTTCCTAACTCCCTAGCTAAAAAATGAACTAATAGCTTCTGTCAACTGAATGAAGCAAACTGGCCCTTGGTTACTGATACTCCAGAAAGGCCTGCATTCAAATCTTATTCCAGCATACCTCCGAAAAGACAAACTATTGCTCCTACCCTGGACCATGATTTAGCTTAAGCCCTTTCAGATATGGTTTTTTCTGGTTCACTAACTTCTCACTCCACTACTCAAATGAGATAATGTAATTAAAGGGATTTGCAAATCTTAAAGTGTTTTATAAATGTTAATTTTTATCATTAAAATATTATTCATTATATTATATATTGTTTAATTCTGTCCTTTTTGAATATTATATTCTTCAGCCCCAGAACTAGACTTACTGTTGCATCTGAGCAACAAGACTTTGATTGTCACACCTGGATGTTGGTTGATATCCAGGTTTTGATCCATGGGTCTGTACGCTGATAAGTCCCTGACTCTAGCTCTCTGGCATGGTTCATCTAACCTCCAATCACTGGACACATCTCTCTCCTCTTACTTCAATGTTAATTACTACCTAACACCCACGTTCCCTTTCAGGTAGTATCATCAATACATTGAAAGCGTAAAAGAATTTTTGTCATTATTCTTGTTAATTAAGAAAAAAAGTAACTAAGGTGAACTAATGAAAATGAAAGCAACTTTCCACTTTGCCCTTCATCAATAAAATAAAACACACACCCGTTTATGCTATTTGCTCTTTGAACTAGAGCTAGGTATAATTCAACTTTATATAAAGTCTAAAAGCATTTTCTCTTCCCACGTAATATTGTAAATGAATTTAAATAAAGCTTGTGAATGCATGTCTAACTACTTTCATGGAAGAGACAAAGAGAAAAATAGAAAGTGGTCCTAAATTTATAAGTTTACCACCTAGAATGACTGTAGAGATAAAGAAGTTGGAAAGATAATGAGCTACGTTTTTCAATATGTTATCTGTAATGTAGATATGATTATGTAAGCAGTAAAAAAAAAAATATGGTCCTAAAATATCAAGTGGGATTTGCAGTAATTACACTTGATACAATAGCAGAGAGAAAGAAAAAAAGCCATTTGAGAGCTAACACTAATAAAAGATCCAGGGTTCGAGAGGAGGGTTCTAAGTGCAAAGGAAGAGGAGAAGAAAATGGAAGTACTGTTTCCACTACTTTTCAGCTTTCTTGTTCTAACTTTCTCCTCCCCTCAGCTTTGCCCAAACCTCATTCCATAGTGTCCATCCCCCTCATTTGGATGATCCTGTGTGAGTCAAACTCACAGTTAGTTGGCCAAGAGTGGGTACCTGTGGATGATATCCCCAAAGTGATAGAATGACTTGGCTCAAGGACAAAGGGAGTGGCAGCAAAGAGGAGTCAGGGAGCAAGAGAGATCTATCTAAATCCAGAGAGATCTAGCTAAAAGGTCCATGCTGACATCCATTCTGGTGTCCTAGCTAACCATAGCTCCCAACCATATGTTTATCCTTGTTTTAATCGCATTTCAATAATAACAATGTGAGATAAAAACATAATTTCTTACCTACCTACCTATCTACCTACCTGACAAAGTTGCTATAAAGGTAAAATAAGAAGTGCCTTTAAAAGGCTAAAGCATTACATAACTATAGAAACAACAACATATTTGTAGCTTAAGGTTTCCAAAGCACTCTCCCCACAATAACCTTTTTGGATTGTCAATCATACTGCTCCAAAATGATCTTAGGGCAGACAACAGCTAGAGTGAGGAAGATGAAAATTAATAAGGATAAATTTAAAGTTCTATAGTTGAATACAAAAAAAAGATCAACTCCTCAAATACAAGATGGGGGGACATGGCTACACAACAATTCTTGTGAAAAAGATTTGGGGTTTTAGCTCCATGATGTTCAACAGTTTGGCACAACAAGCAAAAAAAAATTCCAGAATACATGAAGAAAGGCTAGTTTCTGGAATGAAATCATTCAACTAGGCTCCATCCTAAACAGGCCATATCTGAAGTAGTATGTACACTTATGGGCACTACATTTTAGGGAATCCATAGTCAAGCACGAGCATGTTCAGAAGAAGATGACCAGAATAACGTGAGAACTAGAGAGAATATGTCATATCAGGAACAGTTGGAGAAAATGGGTCATTTTAACTTGGAGAAGAAACAATTTAGATGAGACACATTAACTTTGAAGGGACAGTATCTAGAAGGATTAGGATGACTCCACTTGATCCCACAGAGCAGCACTTAGAGCAATAGGTTGATTTTTCAAAGGGGCAAATTTAGAATTTCGGTAAGGAAAAATATTCCTAATTAAAAGGTTTCTAGGCAAAAGAGTTAGTTCTCTCTCTCTCTCTCTCTCTCTCTCTCTCTCTCTCTCTCTCTCTCTCTCTCTCTCTCTAGTATACTTTATGGATATCCTGAGCCAGGCCTAGCTTAGGCCAGTCCAGTGTTTCAGGCTTGGACTTAGAATGCAGTGAGATATTCATGGGCCATAAAATGCAGTAAAGATGACTTTACTAATAACAAAGGATTAAAAGGATACAATTCCTAAGTTTAAAAAGGATACTAATCCAGATAAAATGGTTACTCTCGTATGCCTCCACATTCACCAAAGCAATGGACCAAGCTAGGTCAGAAAGGCATTCCCAAAGGGCAGTGGAAATTCCATTAAAACATCCTGCTCCAATTCCCCAAAGTCTGTGCCTTTTATGCCATGAGTAGGAAGGAAGCCAAACCAATAATGATGATCCTGAGAATTGCCTTACAGTTCCCTTAAAGGGAAACTAGCCTAGTCCACATCAATGTGTCTCCCACAACAGGTATCTTATAGAAGGGATTCTTGATTGGACTAGATGACTTCTGATAGCCCTTCTAACCATAAGATTCTGTGATTCTGCTATCAAATTGCTCCTCTGACTACTGCTATCACTATCAATATTACTAATTAGGATCACAGATTTATAGCCAAAAGGAAACTTAGAGGAAACTTAGTTCCACATCCTCATTTTGATGATAAAGAATCTAAGGCCCTAAAACTTTTAAGTGCTTTTCTCAGTATCGCACAAGAAGTATAAATAGTAGAGCCATGATTCAAACCAAGGTCCTCTGACTCCAAATCTAGCATTATTTCTATTGTACTGAAAGGATTTCAAGACTAAGTATTAGAAGATGACTGACAAAAGAAGGGAGAATGATGAAATAACCCTCATTTACAAATGAGGAAATAGTCCACTGAAAGAGTCAGAAAAAGGACCAGAAAGAGCAAGAGGAAGTGAACTCATAACACCGGGTGTTTCTAAAGGCGAAGCCAGGAGTGGCTTAAAGAATGAAAGGATGGTGCTGGGTGTGGTAGAACACACATACCTGTAGACCCTGGTGGATTGCTTCAGTTTAAGAATTCCATACCGCACTAGCGATAAAGCCAAATTTGGATGTTGACACTAAGTCTAGCAGCAACTTGGTGAGCCCATGAAAGGGGATGGCCACCATGATGTATAAGAAGGACCAAATCAACCCAAGTCAGAAAATGGAGAGGGGAAAGAAGGGAGGAAGGGAAGAAAGGAAGGAAGGAGGGAGGGAGGGAGGGAAGGAAGGAAGGAAAGAAAGAAGGAAGGAAGGAAGGAAAGAAGGAAAAGAGAGGTAGTTAGGAAGGAATTAGTGGCCAGCAGAGAAAAGGCAATATGAAATTCTAAAGGAGGAAAAATACTAAATCCACTATTCCATTTGACTAGAGAAATTTGAGGAACCTGGATTCAGAGAATAAAAGCAATATAATTTGGGTTCTAGTATGAGCATTTTAAGCCTCATTTTCTTTATAAAATGGGAATAATGATACCTGAATGGCCAGTCTCACAGGATTCTTGTGAGAATCAAATGATATCGTGTACGTGAAAGTGCTTTGCAAACTATAAAAAGTATGAAAACTCAAATACTCAAATGGATCTCTGATCTCATCATTTTGGATGTATCCTCCAGTGATGCAAATTGGAACTCTTCCACATTTGCCCATGCTTTGTGATTCTTTTCCATATCCTCCCATAAATTTATGCAAGGGATCCACCCAATGTACTGAAGACCTTCCTTGCTTTTTCCTGACATGGAAAGGATACCAGTGGAGCATTCTGGCTCTCTACCTGTGATTGCTCACCCTCACAAGATGATAACCCCTCTTATTTTTCCCTTATACATTTCCATGAGATCAAAAGAAGTATTGTAGGATAGACAGAATCAGCCTTCTAATTAAGAATACCAGCATTCGAGTCCTGCTGTACGACCCTGGACAAATCACTTAGCCTCCCCAGTGTTCCTGGCAATTCTCTAAAACTATATATCTCAGAGAAGATGCTGATTTCCATTGGTAGAGAAAGTTCCCTCATTGGGAATTCTATGCATTAATGAAACTAGAAGTAAAGGCCTAGATTTCCCTGATTACCTTATTACCCTATCTCTTACCCTCACTTACACTCTTAACTCCTCCATGGCATCTTCTGTGCAGGGGCATGCTGCTCCCACTTAACTCCCAGAAGAGCCATTTCAACCCATACTCAGTGTTATTGTGGATAAGCATTCTCCATGGCCCTCAGGGAAGTAGAAAAATGAGAAGACTCTCAGCGTGAGGCTGTTCTTCAACCATAGCCCACCTAGGTGCTGGACACCAAGGCCGACAGGCATTCAGGTTCCACAATGACTGTTCATCAGGTGGGAAATGGAGAAAGAAAATTTCTTTGTCCCTGTGTGGATACGGTTAAATAATTATGCTAGCTCACTTCCCCCTCACAGCATAGGGAACTGTGCTGAATAATAATAATAATAATTGTGCGGTGCCTGTCTTCATAATTGACAAACCCCACAAACAATAGTGTAGTTACCTTCTGTTAAATCTCAGAACCTTACTAAGTAGACTTCCGCCATCGAACACCCTGTCTTTGATAATGAACCCCCCATCCCTGACTTCTTGGGCCTCCAGTTGACAGTGACACCCTACTACCAATACCCTCCACTCCAATCCACTCCACCTCCTTGGCAATCTCAAGGATTCAGGGAATCAAAAGTAGGACCTCTTCACAAATGGTTGTGGATCTCTGGTTTGTGCAATATAAATAGTACTTAAACTTGACCCTATGTTTAATTGCGTTTTCAGCCAAAAACTGAACTATGTTGCAAGATTGTGAAGTAAACATGCAGACACTACTTCAACATTGTGCAATTTTTCTATCTTAGTGACTATGTCTTTCAAGAAATGAAGACATAACGTAATATTCTCACCCTATATAGGGATGTCGTTTAGGCCTTTTGCAATGCTGCATAACTACCACATATTAAACCTAAAAGAAAGGTTAATAATTTTGCCCTTCCTTTACAAATGAGGAAACCAAGACAGGTTTTCAAATCAATCCAACAAATGTTTATTAAGGATATTCTTAGGTGCAAGGCACAGTGCTTGCCTTGGTATTCTCTCTATGATTTCTTGAGGAAAGTTTCTAAAAGTACATACAGAGACTGTGATCTCCATTGTGCCTCTGGTTCTATATTCAGGACCTCTCGTTAGGGCACTAACTACAAAGGGAGTGATGTTGGGAGGGAAGACAATTGTCCTGAGAAGCAACAGGAATGTAAGTGGGAGACTGCTGATACTGTCATCCTATCCACACTCTAGAAAACATTTGTGTGATCCATTAAGTAACCATCCTCAAATGTCACAATGTCTCACAGACACACACACACCCTACCTCATCAGACATCGATCCAAAACGAAAGCAAATAAACAAACAAACAAAAAAAACCTAAGCTCCTAAAGAGACAAGCTATAACTGCCATTCTTAACCAGAATAAAAGGTTACTGATAAGAGAAATAGTATACGCATACTATTCGTGTGGTGTGTGCGTATGTATGTGCGTGTGTTGAAGGAAAGCCTGAAGAACATTTCAGATGACTTCCAGTTCAAAACAAGTCCCAGATGATTTATGGTCCTTTTGCCATTTTTCTGAATTCTCTTTCTAAAATGAAAAATGATCATCAATAGTAACTAAATTACCAATTAATAGATTACTATTGAATTTTTGGTATAATTCAGTTACCTACTTCTCTAAAGAGTAATCTATAGAATCTTGGTGAAGAAAACCTTCTAATTAAAAATCCAAATACCATCCAGTAACATATCACAATAAAAGCCTAGACCTCCAAATTGCCATTTCCCCCCAAATAATCACTGGTATTTAACATTAGAGGTATTATGGTACAATAAAAAGAGCTCTGCCTTTGTTGCCAAAGGACCACAATTCAAATCCTTCCTCTGTCACTTAATATCTCTGTGATCCTGTTTGAGTCATTCAACTTAATGAGGATTCAGTTTTGTCATTGTGAAATGACGGGGTTGGGTTTGTTAACTGCTAGGTTTACTTCCAATTCAAAACCTATGAACCTATGATCCTATGACCCATGCTTTGCTAGTTCCACTGCAATTATTGCATTTGACTAATTTGAAATAAAATTGTTCATTGGCTATAGAAACTAGCCAAGAAGATAAATGCATAAACCAATTGATATATAGAATTGTGTTTTGATCACCACTACCACCTCTGCCCCCAGAAAAAGAGATACTTTGGTAAAATGGATATGGTGTGGATTTCGAATCTTACTCTGACACTGACAGAATGACCTGGGCAAGTCTCTTAACCTTTCTGATCCTTGGGCAACTCTTAAGACTGGAGATTTCCAAACTTATAAAATCACAGATTCTTGATATTTGTAACAAAATAAGTCAAGTATGGATATGAGTGATGAATTTTTTGCCCTGTGTGGCAAAAGGATAAGTCTCAAAGAATAGTCACTAAAAATTGAGCAGTAAGAATTCACTTTAAAACCATTCTTGCGGAGATAGTTTTCCATTGTAATACTCCCGGTTTTTTAATTACTATAAATCTAATGGAAAATGCAGAAATTTTAATATGTGAAACTTTCCTGTTTTCATAGCAACGAAAGAAGGAGGAAATAAAGTCCCCTTTGTTTCTTCTAAGATACGTGGATCCTAAATATCTACGTAATTATACTTGTTTGCTATAAGCATTTCAGTTCTCTTCTCTGTCTTAGAATGTACATTCTTAGATAAAAGCCATGAGCTTTTAATGATCTTTTGTGCAAATCAGCCATGCACTAAGCTTACTGGGCATTTAGTGAACCTGATTTTCCAAGTATGTGAACTGTAATAACATATTTTGTCCTGAACGTTAGAACTCTTTATCTACTCTGTAAAAGCTGGTGAAACGTGAGCAGTTTAGATGAGTTGGAAATATTTCTGCTGCCTAATTGGAAATACCTGTCATTTATATAGAACTACTAGTGATTTACCCTGAGTTTCCTTGCAACATACTCCTGACCTATTTTCACAATAACTTGATGATGATTTTTTTATTCCAGACATTTTTAAGAAACTCGTCAGGCTGTGAAGCAAGAGATGATGAATTCAGGACAGAATTTACTTCAGGCTTGCAACGCATCGATTTATTCACAGGACAATTCAAGCAAGTTCTTTTAACATCGATATCTACCTTTATCAAAGGAGACCTAACTATTGCAAACCTCGGAACATCAGATGGTCGATTTATGCAGGTAGATACTATCTTGATAGTAACCTTCACTATTTTGTCCAGTGTTATCTTGTATGTTTTTTACAGAATGATGTTTATAAGAAAGTATACCATATAGTAAGAAACTGCAGTGCTTATCAATGAAGATAGACCTACAGATTGAGGAGAAGCAATTAAGGATATTCCAAATTTCGTACTAATTTGCTATTTTTTATTTGTGTATGCTTTGGTTTTAATTTTCCTTTTTTGTTTTGGGGTCTTTTTTGTATTCACAATTTCTACTACAGGAATGGAAAATAGCATGAACAATTAAAGCATTTCCAAGCAACATTTCCTATTTCAGGGGAAGCAGTGGATCAAAGGAAAGCTATTGTGTGAACTGTGTGTCTCCATGAACAGAAACATTCACATCATTGAGTAAAACTGGCTGGCGTTAGGAAGGGACATTATCATCAAAATCCCATTGTAACACCAAGTGTCTACTGAGTCTGCAAAACAGTAAAGTCAGATACAACCAAAAGGAATGGGATCACATAATGCTTGTTGAATGAGTTAATGAGTTGATGAATGAATGAATACACACATAAAGTTCTGATTTCAGTAAGAAAATTTTTAATGCTTATCAAGTATTTGATGGAATAAAAATGAACATTTCAGGCTTGAATAAAGGTACTGTATCTCCCTGATATGAAAATCGCATTTGGCAGAATTTAATAAACACTTAAGTTATATCTGTTTTACTCCTAGAATAGTAATTTGGTTAGTGCTTCCAACCATGTGCTCATTAGTAGATGCTCGACTAATGTAGAATGAAAATGGAGTTTCTATGGAAATGCTGGCTATCTGCAAATAATGGAAAGTGCATAAAGGGGCATGTTTATTTTCAAGTATTATAGTAATCTGCTATGTTATTAAAAAGGAGAAAATGTAATCTAGTATATAACTAATATCCTAATCAAACTCTTAAAATGATTTCCAAGGCACCAAAAGTTTACAATAATATTTCCCTTTGTTTTGTGTGCATGTGAACATTTTATCCACACTTTCAAACAAAAAAAAATTATTTTCAGGACATTTTCTCAGTGTTGTTGTAGCAGCAGTTTTGTTGGAACTTGTTGCTATGTTTTAAAAAAAATGCTGTTCGTCAGAGACCCACGGGCGTTTTGAAGATGGTGGAAATGTTTTCAGAAGTTGTAAAACCTATAAGGAAAACCTTCTCTAGCTCAGAAGGGATCATACACATGGTGTTATCTTAAACAGTTCCCTGCGGTCTCATCCTCTTGCGTTGCTCCTCAGTTAATGATGCTTCTCTTCCCATTCACTGCCCCTCTGAGTCCACATTCTTATTTATCCACCTAATCCCTTGCCCTGTTTAGCTTTGTCCTTTACTCTTTTTAATTGCTTTCTTTATCTTCAGATTTAGTCCGCTTCTACTTCTTCTCTAAAGTGTCTAACTATTCCCTGGTCAGTTCAAATTCTATATTAATAGTTGTAGTAAGGTTAACATAGGTCCATTACTGTTTGAATTCCCAACTTGGCATCTTGAAGGATTTTATAATCTCAGTAAAAGCCTCATTATAAAGCACCTTGACATTGCCAGATAAGGTTATACTTTGTCCCATCCACATATGGATGTATTTTGCATCTTCTCCCTATAATGGGGAAGCATGGTGGCACAGTGGATAGAGTATTAGGCCTCAAATTAGAAAGACCTGAGTTCAAATTTGGCCAAGTGAAATCTGGGCAAGTCACTTAACCTCTATCTGCCTCAGTCTCCTCTTCTGTAAAATGGCTAATAACACTAAAAATAATGATATTTGTTATCATTCAGCTATATGAATAATAATAACATCTTCCTTTCAAAATTGTTGTGAGGATAAAATGAGACAGTAATATTTATAAAGTCCTTTGCAAACTTTAAAATGACATGTAAATGCTAGCTATTATTTTTATAACGGAGCATTCTTAAGACAATAGTGCCAGCCTTGTTCCCCAACAACAAACAGGATCATAAAAGTATTTATTGCATTAAATTCCTATACTGTGGAGCCCTATCCAGAAGCTTGAAGGTAAAAATGTGTAGATACCAATCTTGTGAAAGGCATTGCACTTAAAAAAAACCTCATCCTTCTTCTCCGGTGATATACAATGGACTTTCATTAAACAACCCACAAAGGATTAATTTCTTTGACACTAATCTAAGTGAGTTCGATGCAGTTGTGTTTTAGTCAAACAAACTTAAAACTTTTTAAAAGATAAAACAAGAACCAGCATCCCTGTAATCCAGCAGTTTGTTTACAGCAAATAACAGGAAGATGTTCGAGTAGCAAGGAGAAGCCGTGTGAGTGTTCCATCTTAATCCACGAGAACAATTACTACCTATCCAAGAATGGTAAATATTTTGACTGAGGAAAAGTGTTTTAAATCTGTGAAAGACCTTGAGTAACTTGCCACTCATATTTTAGTAAATACTATGGAGTTTCTATTACAAAATAGAATGGTAATAATTTTTTTCAAAGACAGCTGCCATGCATAGAAAGGAATAGAAAAATTGTTTTACTTCCTTCCTAAGCTAAAGCCTGATGGCAAAGTTGATTTGCCATTTTTTTCCCCAGAAAGTTTGCAGCTGTTTCTGCCCTTCCTATTGTACTTGTTTTCAATGTGTGGCTGGGAACACAAGTTCGAGCTCCAGCTGTTGGGTGCAAAGTGAATCAGGTATTTCACAGTGGTTATTTGATTAGAAGGAATTATATTGTTTAACTAATAGTGCTGGGCTTGTGAGAGAGAAGACACTTCTTGACATATTCCTGATTTTTAAGCATAACTCATCTAAGAAATTATTTACTTATACAGGCCAGCTGAATTTTCTCATGCATGTTATCAGACAAGGACTTTTTTTTAAAGTGTAGGTTTTGAAGGTTACATACTAATATGTAAACCTATTTAGGTTCATAGAAACATGATATCTTGGTGTCAGAAAAGACCTTAGAGCTACATAAAATATGGCAAAACATTTCAGATCATAGATCTAAAAGGGATCTCAGAGGCCTATTAGTCTAACATGTTGTAGATGAAGAAACTGAGGCCCAAGTGACTTTCCCAAGATCACACAGGTAGCAAGTAACAGAATCAGGTTTTGAACCCAGGGCTTTTGATGCCAGAATAAGTATTTTTTCTTCTATATTACACTTCCTCTCTTGGATCTTTCATGTATATATATGTATATGTGTATATATATATATATATATATATATATATATGTGTGTGTGTGTGTGTGTGTGTGTGTGTGTGTGCGTATACATATATACATACATATATAATAACATTTCACACTTCCTAAAAAATAATGACAATTTTGACAAGTTAAAAAATTCTATGTAGAAAATAACAAGACTCTGGAACATTAACTCAGTGATGAACTTCTAAATAGAAAGGGAAGAAAATCTGTTTAAGCAAATTAGAGTATTGGTCAAAGGATATGCCTCTGTCTCTCCTATCATAAGTGTTACTGGTCTTGTGTGGATCACCATCCTAATCCAAAAATGATGCCTGCTCAAATTTTCTATAACACTTTTATCAAGTCTTTATTTTCTGTATTTCTTAATACAAATCTGAGTTGACAAAATTGTTGAAAGTGTCACCATTATTATTAGAATGGGAACAAGAATATAGTGAATATAGAGTACTAAATGTAGCCGGGGGAGACAATCATGACACCATCCATCACCGCCTCCTGCCTATAGCTGATGCCATTAGATTCCTTTGTACTACTTTTTTTTCCCTCTCTCACTCCCCTTTGTTGCTACAGCCCTCCTGAACACTGCTATCATATATCATTCCTCCATGTTGTTTATTCTTTCCAGTTGCCTCTGCTAGGTTGAACTGGAATCTATTGGTGAGTGAGGATCATCTGAAAAAGTCACCCTGGTCATTGTTTACAAGATTATGTTAGTCATCAGTGAATATAAAAATAATCACTTCCAGTATGAAGAATCAATCCACTTATTGACCTTCAATCTTCAAAATCTATCAGCTCCTATACCAGCATCATTGGAAGCCTATACCATGTATTATTGTTTGGGATTATTCCCGTTATTTAGTTTACAGATACAGATTTTCAGCTCATTGTGAAGTGAAGAAAACTTGTGTCAGGAAAAGAGAAACATCCCAATTAAATTTCTGTTCCAATATTAGTCTTTCTTTGGAGAAGGCTAATTTGCACATCTCCTTTGTAAATATTACTAAAACAAACATTTCTCTTGAATTAATGTTTAAATCACTATAGCACCTATTCATTAGATAGATAAACACAGATAAAACATCTGTGCTTACTTGTACCAGGTGCTGGTGATACAAGTAAATGACACAATCCCGGTACTCAAGGAACTTATGTTCTAATGAGGGGGGAAACACATAAAGAGAGCTGGGAAGGGGAAGGACACGTAGGGAGCATAGTATGGAAATGGGTAGGAATTGACAGTGAAGACCCAGTTCCAGGCAGGATAAGATGAAAGTTTACCTATCAGAGCCCTGTGTCCCAGAGGTAGAGTCCAAGGTCCCAGAGGAGGAAGGATTAAGATGATGACTGGAGTATATTAGGCATTAAATCACTACAGTGATTTTCCCCCCACGTGCTTGCTTAGAATTAATTGTGCACATGAGTCCTGAAATTTGAACTGAGAAGTAGCAGTCTCCAACTTGGGAGCAAGTTGTGTCCAAGACTTCTTTTGTAAGTTGAATGAGTCTAGAACATACTTTTCCACTGAAACCATGCTGTACGGCAGAGGTATTCAATGTACATTCCACAGAACACATTGCTGCCATAGTACTTCCAACTGCAGCCCAGATTAAAATGTAATGGGGAAATATTTAACAAAATAAATAAAAATACAATAGAGCAAAGATAATGTTAATATGTGGTTTTCTAAATCAATATGTGGCCCAGAGGGATCTTTATGTGCTGTTTAATGGCACAAAGTTTGACACCACTGTTGTATATGATAGTTCATTTCTCAGACCAGCCTATAGAAACTAACTTAACCCACAATGTACACTACCGTTACTATGGAACCTAACTATGATCTATAACAATCTTTCTATGAGAAACTTGGCTCTGGTTTCCATTTTGGGATATGATAGTGCCTGCTACTTGTCACTGTACAGGTATCTCATTTGACCCTCAAAACTACCCTGGGAGATAGGTGCTATTATAACCCCATTTTACAGTTAAAGAAACTGAGACAAGCAGGGGTTAAGTCACTTACCTGGGGTCACACAGCTAGAGGCTGGTTTTGAACTCAAGTTTTCCTGACTACAATCCATGTGCTGTATCCATTGGTACCACATATCTTATTCTGAGGATGGGAACCTGGGGGACTGGAAGGATAGTGGTACCCTCAACAGAAATAATTACTTATTTGTCATTAACTTGTGTAATCTGCTACCTTATCTCTATTCTTCTTTGGCCTGTGATGGTTTCCCAATACCTTCTCTTTTTTCTTCCTATGTCCCTAGGAATTAACCTATTTTCCCTATCACTGCCATCACTGGTTGACCAGAGTTCTCTCTTTTCCTGGTTTACTGCACCACAGGACATTGTTCATAGTTTCTCTCTGACAGAAGGCAAACATCCATTTTGAGGAGTTTTACTAATAACAACAATGGGGAAAGAAATAGAGATTAAACATTAAAGAGATTTTTACAAGGTTTCACAAAATTTTGAGCAGATGCTACAGAGTCCCTTCTGATAAGAAAGAAAAAAAAGTCTCCTTCTATTCTCCTTGCTTCTTATTTTCCTCCTCTCCTACAATATACATCTTTGTTTTTCTTCACTCACTTAGACCCTGTAAGAAAAGACAAAGTGCACACAGGCAATGCTGGTAAGTCTTTGGGTAAATAAGAATGAAATAAGATTCATCTGCATTTCATAGGTAAGCCACAGCTTATCTCAAGGTCTCCCTTCTTCACCAAGGACAGTTGTTCTGGGCAGTTCATCAGCATAACCAGGCTGGGAGTTCTGAAGTAAGGAGCAAGTTGTAGAGGGGTTGGGGTGGGAGGGTTGTAGAAGTTTAGAGAGATGAGACAGGGAGCTGGGATAGTCCCAGAGATGTGCCCCACATCGTAAAGTTGGTCCAGCAGTGGGTAGGACAGAGGGGCTTTCATGGATGCAAGGAGGGGAAAAAAATCAGTCCCTTCCTTTCCTCTCCCTCTTCTCTCTGGTCATTGATCATCCAACCAGCAGATAACAACTCTGAACCAGTTCTAAACTAGCTCACGAATGGGGTAAGAATTGATTATGATAGGAATCAATAGCATCAATAACAATACCTCCCATTTATGTAGCCCTTCCAATTGTATAAAGTGCTTTCCTCATGATAGCTCTCCAAGGTAGCTAGTCCCAATATTATTGGCCTCATTTTGCAAGGGTTAAGTAATTTGGCTGTGATCACAGGACCCAGCAAGGACAAACCCAGGGCCCGATTCCAAGTCCAGTACTCTGTTCACAGAATCACAGTGCTGGATGTGTAGGTTGAGAAGGGGGAAGGCAATCAGCAGCAAGGAGTTATGGTTATGTTCCTGGAGCCACCCTTTATATATAATCTTTGTAAGTCAGGGACTTCATCATGATATTTTGTATGTTGTGCTTACCAACCAAAAAATCTGAAGTCAAGGACATTTTTTGAAATAAATGGCTTAAATGCTAAGTTTTCAAAGGCAAATCCACAATCTTATAAATTGTATCTGTTGCATTTTTAAATGCTACACATGTACCTAGAGGTGTAAAATTTCCAAGATGTGTAATAAAACTTTTCCCTCCACCACCCCATTTTTGAGGGTAGCAATGGAATTTTTTTATTAAAGTATGTAGCACACTTTTTAGTGCCATGTGCAGAGAAATTTAGTTTTGTTAGTCTAAAATCTAAAATGTGTTTACAGAATGGTTCAGAAAGTTGGTTCATAAAAATAGTTCATGGTTGTTTCATCACATCTGGACTTCCTCGCGTTAGCACCTTATGCGTTTGTGAGGACACAGCAATAGCCATTAAGAAGAGGAAGATGGGAAAAGCATCTGGCCTTGACAGCATAGAGGTAGAAGAAAGCCATGCTGGACGTGACTCAATTTCAAAAGCACCCAGGGAACAATTTTCAAGATCTCTCAAAGAGAGGAAGAGTATGAAAGAATGGATAAGATAATGGACAATGTAGTTATTTTCCAAATGGGGGAGACTGAGAAGACATAAACAATTACTAGCACCTCTCCAGACTTTCTCATCTCTATGAAATTGGATGAGAATGGTAATGTAACAGGAAGCTTCTTGATGAAAACATGAGGAGACAGATGGGCTTTCATAAACAATTCTCAACAGCAGACCACATCTTCCCAGTGACTACTGATCAAGAGGTATAAGGAATCTAAGACTCCAGTGGGTCTATTATTTGGTTACTATGAGAAAGAATTGGTAATGGAAAAGCAAAATGCAGCCTCAAAGACTCTTATCAAACTAGTTGTCTTCCATGCATGTCTTAAGGTTACACAAGTTTCTAGAACATTCACCACTATTTGTTAATGATCCTCTGGGTATCAGAATAAATCAAGGCAGGCATCAAACAAGGAGTCATGCTTCCTAAAAGTGTTCACTGTTACTACTACTACTAAAAATGATGATGATGACGATGATGTTGATGATGATGATGATAGCATTTACGTAGCACTTTAAGATTTGAAAAGCACTTTACAAATATTATCTCAATTTATTCTCACAACAACCCTAGAATGTGGATGCTATCATTATTCCAATTTTATGGAGACTTAGGTTAAGTGACTTACTCAGGGTCGCACAGCTAGAGTCTAAGGTTGAATTTGAATTCAGGTCTTTTTGTCTCTTGGTTCCAGTGTTTCTCCACCGCATGACCTAGCTGCTTTGGAAGCTATCCTGCACAAAGGCCAGATAGAAAAGGAGTTCCCTATTGACAGAGATGTACCACTTAACAGATGGCATAATCATGAGACTACACACTAAGACTCAGAACACCAGCCAGTTTCTTTCAAAGGCTGCAGAAGATTAATGACTTGAAGCCCAGTGCCTGGCACATAGTATGTACGTAATAAATCCTAATTAACTGATCATCGGCTCAATCAGAGGAAAAGCAAGAGAGGCCAGAGTTTCTGCCATGATAAGACTTTGCCCTCCTGTCACAGGAGGGATATGTTAGGAAGAACGCTTGTCCTGAGAGTGACTCCAACTCAGATGTAATAGATCGCTCAGAGCCTGAGGGTTCAAATAAATAATCTATTAAATATTAAAATGCCTTCAGATAAAAGCAGTTTCTGAGGTGGTTAAAAGACTTCCCAAGAAGGTAAGAGCTGCTGGCAAGGAGTTCGATGAGCATGGAAGTTCTCTGGGTCCCAAGAACCAGGACCAGAGTCTTAGAGATGATTTTATATCTTCCTTGCCCCAAAGGGTTCTCCTCCGCACCAACCTGGAGGCAAAGTTAGCTCAAACTGCCTCAGGTCTGCTCCACAGCTTTGCTCTCCAGTTGGTGTTAGGTAAAAATGGAAGGTTAGGCCCACAACAAAACCAGACAGCATTATTTGCTCAGACTTCTGAAGTCTTTTCAAATTTTATTCTACAACATTTGAAGGTAACTTACCAACATCAAATCCTAATTACCCTTCTTGCTTCATAATTCATTCATTCTATAAATATTTGTCCACTTCTTAGTATATCCAAGAATATCCACGCTAGAACTATCTACCCTGTGAGGAATAAAAAAAAAATATAATGTTTTTACTTCGAAGATTTCATAACAAAGAGCAGTAGTTCTCAATTTTTTGTTCTCAGGACAACTTTATATTCTTAAAAGGTATTAGGATCTCCCCAAAGAGCTTTTGTTTATTTGGGTTATGTCTATTGATATTTATCATTTTAAAAATTAAAATACCTTAGTTTTATTATAAAAATTCTTTTTACCTCAAGGACCCACTGAAAAGGTGTCAGGGACTCCCAGGCAGGGATTTCTGGATCACACACTTTGAGAGCCACTAATATAAAAAGTAACTCAGTAAGTCTCAGCAGCTATAATAGACCTAATTGAAATAACCACCTTTATATCTTGATTCAAGGTAATTTGCAGCACTTTGAATTGGTTGCCAGTAAAATTATTCCCATTTCTTAATAAAATCTTTGATTTACCTTTTTTCTGAACATATGAAAAAAACAATGTGACAGGCAGTGTGGTGTAGTGAAGAAAGAGCTGGCATTAGTAGCTAGGCTTTGGTTCAGGTCCTGGGTCTGACACATCCTGTCTAGCTGACCCTTGGCCAGATCACTTACCCTCTTAGTGCCACAGGCAACTAACTCTCTTAAGATTATAACTTGCAGAACAAGTAAGTGATGATCTCCATTGGTAGAGAAAATTCTTCACCAGAAGCTCTTTATTCTATGGAATCACGGGGATGTTTAAAAAAAGAAGGAAAAATATAGTGAGATTTTAAAAACTAATTTAGTTTTATTTTGGCCATTTGATAAGGAAAGTCATATAAAATTCAGATTATTACATTTTAAATAATTTTTATTATTACTACTTTTTATAATAATTCAGATATTACTTTTTATTTATTTAGATACTATTTCCATATATGATTTCACATAAAAACCTTCCTATAACATAGGTCTTTGAAATAAATTGTGAGAAATAAATGCCAGGTAGCCATGGAGCACCTCATTTAAATCTTATTCACCATCTTTTTAAAATGTTAATAATCTAAGATTTTCATATTTCAGGGAGGTGAGAGGGGTGGGAGACATGTTTATTCTAAGTTTTTTTCCCCGAAGATTAAAATTTTGTCCTAGCCTAAACAGTCAAAATTACATAGACAGCTCAGACATTCCCTCCACCCAAAATTTTATTTTTATAAAGTTGATAAAAAAAAACAGTAATGTTAAGACCTGAAGTCTACATATCAGCTGTCAGCACACAGAAGCTTCAACCAATTGCCAACTTTCTATTTCATGTAAACTGGTGCTGTTATGTGTCATAAAAGCTGAATTTGGAGGCGAGGCCCAGATTTCTGTTCCTTTCTGTTCCATTTCTATTACAACTAAAATGAATCCCCCAGTTTCTTGTGAATATCCAGACACTGCTTCAGGGTTTTGAGAGGGTTAATATTATTACTCAATGAGAAGGAATTCTGGCAATAAGTGAAAGTAGGGAATTAAGAATAGAAAAGCATTCTTTGCATTTTAGAGGGATGGGTATTCTTGAGGAAACATGGATAATGATCAACTAAAAAGGTATTTGCAGCTGTGGTACTACCTCTGCTCATAATTCCAAACATTAATCAAGCTTTTTCACATGGCTTTCCATGGCCTTCTGTTGTTTGTCCCCCTCTATATGACAAACAAAACTCATCTGAGACCCATTAAAGGCATAGAGCTTTGTTTAATTGCTAGCTACTTAACAATTTCCTTAGAGCATTTCCTTCTATGACTCTGAAAACTAGCTAGGTGGGCCAGCCCTTTACCTGCTGAGGCTTTCCCTTAAAGGCAAAAAGGTTTAGCCAAAATTGCTGAAACAAGACTAGAAAAGAGACTGGGAAGTTTATTTCATTCACTTTCAACTCGTCTGTTCTTTCGTATTTACCCCATTTCCCTTTGGAGCAATGTTTACATAAATAAGCACAGTCAAAATCGGATATTAAATCTTAGCTATGGGCTCAAAGTCTCTGTGGAGTGAATTTTTTGAGATACAAAAATAGATCAGATGACGAGCCTTCGCAAGATGATGCTAATAATGCCAGCAATGGGAACTTTTTTTATTTTAGAAAAGGGAGAGGTTTTTTGGTTTTGGTTTGAGTTTGTTTTTTTTTTTATGGGAAAGTAACACTAAATGAGCTTTATGCTTTTAACAAAGACAGAGATAGTGTGGCTCAGGAATCCAGAAAGAGAGATTCTTTCAGTCATAGGAAACAGTGTTAGAGAAGACACGAGGGTAGGAGAAGGGAAAGGGGTGCTTAATGAGGTACTACTTTACATAGTGCTGGAAGAATCAAAAGCCAGAATTAAGGTTGCCAGGAGAAATTATCAGCAATCTCAGATACGCAGATGATGCCGTTCTGGTGGCCGAAAATGAAGAAGAATTAAGAAGCCTCTTGATGAGCGTAAAAGAAGAGAGTGTAAAAGCTGGCCCAAAGCCCAACATAAAAAACAAAACAAAACAAAAAAAGTAAGATCATGGCATCAGGTCCCATCACTTCCTGGCAAATAAAGGGAGAAAAATTAGAAGCAGTGTCTGATTTTATGTTCTCTGACTCAAAGATCACTGTTAGCAACTGCAGTCATGAAATTAAAAGATGCTTGCTCTTTAGAAGGGAAGTTATGGCAAATCTGGACAACATACTAAAAAGCAGAGACATCGCCTTGCCAACAAAGGTCCATAAAGTCAAAGCTAGGGTTTTTCCAGTACTAATGTATGGCTGTGAGAGTTAGACTATAGGGAAAGCTGAGCACCTTAGAATTGACACTTTAAATTGTAGCGTTGGAGAAGACTTTTGAGAGTCCCTTGGACATTGAGGAGATCAAACAGGTAAATACTTAAAGAAATTAATTCTGTTAATTGGAAGGTCAAATACTGAAGCTGAAGTTTAAAAACCTTGGCCATATAATGAGAAGACAGGAAGACTGATGCTGGCGAAAGATTGAGGGCAAAAGAGGAAGCGGATGGCGGAGGATGACACAGATGGATAGCAACATGGAAGCAATGAATATGAGCTTGGACAGACTTCAGAAGATAGTGGAGGATAGAAGGGCCTGGCATGCTATGGTCCATGGGGGTCACAAAGAGTTGGACATAACTAAACGACTGAACAACAACTTTACATCATGAGTCTGGAAGAACTTAGTATCATAGAACCACAGAGTGGGAAGGGACCTCTGAGGTCATATAATCTAACTATACCTGAACAAGAGAGGCAGAGTAAGATAGCAAGACTCTGCAGGTGAGAGAGAACCCTTCTTCTTGGTTTGCTTGGAGTCAAGAACCCTGGGTTCAAATCCCACTTCAGACACTTACTACCCCCTGACCCTGGGCAATTCACTTACCTGCTCTGTGTTTCATCTGTAAAGAGAGGAGGCTCAACTCTGTGATTTCTGAGGTCCTTTTGGCTCTAAAATTGTGACCCCGCGACAAGAATCCTCTCTACAATACTACAATAAGTGGCCATCCAGTCCATTCTACCTGTGGAGGGCTCTAATTGTTTTCAAATGTTTTCCTGCAATCTAGACCATCTCTGCCTCTTAACAGCTTTCATCCATTGCTCCTAATTTTTCTCTCTGTAGCAACAGAGAACAAGTCAAATCTGTTTTCCACATCATTCCTTCAAGTATTTGATTTTTCTGTCACATAACTTTACCCCATCCGCAAGTTTTCTCTCCTCCGGGCTGAATGTGTTTTGTTCCTTCAGCTGACTGGTAGAACACATAGTCTCCAGTCCTCTCACCATATTGATCACCCTCCTCTGAATAAGTTCCAGCTTGTCAATGTCTCTCCTAAAATGTGGTGCCTGGAATGGAACACATTATTCCGTTCATGGTCTAACTAGGACAGTGCACAGAAAAAAATATCAGTTCTCTTATTATAGATACTTTGCTTTGTTGATATTCAGTTGTGTCTGACTCTTTGTGATCCCATTCAGGGTTTTCTTGGCAAAAATAGTAGAGTGGTTTGCCATTTCCTTCTCCAGACCATTTTACAGATGAGGAAACTGAGGCAAACAGGGTAAAGTGACTCGTCCAGGGTCACATAGCTAGTGAGTATCTGAGGCTAGATTTGAACTCAGATTTTCCTGACTCCAGATCCAGCACTTTATCCACTACACTACCCCATTACAATACTGTGACTGTCTTAACTTAGCCTAAGATTACATTATCAATATGAATCAGGTGAGTGATATAGCAAGGCAAGAAAGCCAATAGGAATTTAGGTTCTATTTCCTTTACTTGCTTCTGTTTTATATACAAGATTTTTTTTTAAATCAAAGCTGATCATGGAGTCTTTTGTGCATTCCTCTCATCTCTTCAAATAGCTCTTCAGTTTTGTGTGTGTGTGTGTGTTCATGTATGCCCACACATGTGTGTGAGAAGAATTTAGTTCTGAAAAGCAACCGATTCTTCTTGGGCTTTCTCAATAGAATTTTAAAGCCATGGGAACTTACCTGTTCTTTCTCTGAACTCTCTGAAAGCCACTGCCCCTTCTTTGAGTCTACTTAACCTGACTCACTCTGGTTTCTTCTCTCCTCTGTCATAAATTCTAAGATTACAGTAGTCACTTGTTCCTAGAAAGACAATTTTTCCATTTTTCTTTTTGAAATTATTATTAGAGGTAAAAAATGGAAAGTTGGCTTCAACATTCCCACTAGAGAATCATACATAAGAAATACAAAGAGAAATAAATATAACATGACTGTGTCCTGGACGGAGTGAGGGCAAAAAAAAAAATGTGTAGGCTATGAATTTGGAAAACAAATCTAAATTGCTTAGAAAACAAGACACAGGGGCAGCTAGGTGGTGTAGTGAGTAGAGCACCTGCCCAGGAGTCAGGGGGACCTGAGTTCAAATACAGCCTCAGACACTTGACATACTTACTAGCTGTGTGACCTTGGGCAAGTCACTTAACCCCAATTGCCCTGCCTTCCCCTCTCAAAAAAAGAAAAAGAAAACAAGAAACAGTATCTGAAATCATGGCATCAGAGAATCTTGGACTTGGTGGGCATCTTAGAGTCCTAACTACCCCAATCCTATGCTTAAAACACAAATCACTTCCAACAAGATATCTCTCTAACACTCCTCTTAAACACCTTCAGTATGAATTCACTACTTCCTTGGGCAAAACACTACGATTCTCACTGGGGGAAACAACACACAATAATTGGGACAAATCATTTAACCTGTTTTCACTTTACATGAATGACTTCACTTGTATGCATTTCCCAAAGCATGATTTTTGTCTTCAACAATCGTGCCGTTGTCTCGTCTCTAGTGTCTAATATTGAAGCAATAATGGTTCCTATCCAGAATATCTTCTCCCATCCAATTCCAAACAGAGTGAACTTTGTTGCATCACCATTTCCTGATATACAGGCGTAGTCAGTCTGCTTAAGGTGATGTTATAGAATACATTATTGTCAAGCACTTTGGTAAATGAATGTTAAACAAATGCCCAATCAAGTGTGAACTCTTAAAACAATAGGTTCTGTGTGAACTCGGACGAGCTTCCCTTTTCATATACCACTCCCTTGGAGAAAATTAGACCATTTTGGAAGCTTCCCAAGTTGTTTCAGGCCATTACAATACCATTTATTGCACTGAAATAGAGATTTACTAATGATTCCCTAGAACATTTATAAATTGCTTTGTGGGATTTATTCAAGGTAATTTGCAGCCAGTTAGTTACTCCTATGAGATGAATGCACATTCTCATTCCTTTTTTATAGATGAGAAAGCTGGGGGAGTCATTAGGCCATCCCTAATAGCATAAAGGCTGATGTTGGCCCAGCTTTTTCCTTACCTATGCAAATGAATGAAATTTTTCACTGAAAAGCAGGTGGCTACAAGGGATGTTGCCCAATTCTGCAAAATAACATGGAGACTAGGACACCATGTAGAAGTAGAAATATCACTGGACCTGAGACAGGAGGGACCTAGGTTCAGCTACTGCCTGTGATAGTGAGTGACCATAGGCAAGTCAAATACCTTGTCTGAACTTTTTAGCTTCCTCCTCTGTAAAATGGGGAAAGTAACATCTTTAATACCTAGCCCACAGAGCTCGAGTGAAAGAATCTACGTTAAAGCCTCATAAACATTACAGTGTTGTATGAACATCGGCTACATATAAATGTCAGCTATATAATAATAATTTTCTTTCATTATCTCATTCAATCTTCATAGCCAGGCAGATCATGCAAATATGATTCTCATTTTACAAATGAGTAAATAGAAGCTAAGGGGGTTCCAATGACTTGCCCAATGTAACTGGAGTAAAGGAATAGAATCGGTATCCAAAGTCCTGGCTTTCAACACCTCCTTAGGTACTTGTTCTCCTCAGTGGTGAAGATTTGGAAGAAAAAATGCCTCGGTTCAAATACTGCCTCAAGTGCTTAGGAGCCATATGAACCTCTCAGACTCAATTTCCTTATCTATAAAATTGTGTTAACAACAATGTCTCCTTCGCTGGATTAAATGAGTTAGAGTATGTAGAGGACTTCTCAAAACTCTGAGCTATATAAATGCTAGGTATTATTATCCTCCTCCTACCCCATGCTGCAGCTGTTTGAACCTAATCAGCATGTTAGTGAGGGCCCTGAAACACAACTGGTCCCTAACCATTATTCTAAGATAGTGATCTTACTGGGGTTTTTTTTTTTCCTGGCAGTTGATGTCGACCATAATCCCTGACCCTCTAAAAATTTAGCACTTTACTGACTTTATTTAATATTTACAATGCCCCATTCTACAATGTTGTAAGGATGGAGAATGAAACCTGCTACCCTAGGGCCAACCCAGCTAGGGGACATTTTTCAAAATTTTAATCAGTCAGTTAACAAGCATTATTTAAGCACCTGATGTATGTCAGGTACTGTCCTAAGTGCTGGAAATGTAGAGAAAGAAAAAAAAGTCTCAGCCCTCAAGGAGGTCAAAGCCTAGCATGCAAACAACTAGGTATAAATAGGATATATGCAACATAAACTGGAGATCATATCAGAGGGAAGGCACTAAGATTAAAGAGAATTAGGAAAGGTGCGGTTTTTTCCCATAAGGCAGGACTTTACTTTTTTTATTTTTTATTTTTAGCCATGTTTTATTTTTAAAGTTTGAGTTTCAAATTCTTTCCCTCCCTCCCACCCATCTCCTCTCCCCGGGAGAAGGCAAGCAAAATGGTATCAATTATACCTATGAAATCATGCAAAACATATTTCCATATTAGCCATATCACAAAAAAGCAAGAAAAGTCAAGAAAGCAAGAAAATTGTACTTCAGTTTGCACTCAGAGTTCATCAGTTCTCTCTCTGAAGGTGGATAGTATTTTTTTCATCATAAGTCCTTTGCAATTGTCTTGGATCACTGTATTGATAAGAATAGCCAAGTCAAAAGGTAGGACTTTAGCTGAAACTGGAAGGAATCTAGGGAAACCAGGATACAGAGATGAGGAAGGAGAAAGTTCCAGGTATGGGGTATAGTCAGAGAAAATACACAGAATCTGAAGTTGGAGTCTCCTGTGATAGAAACAGCAAAGAGGCCTTTCACTGAATAACAAAGTGGAAGGGTTGGGGGGGAGGGGGTTGGGGGGGCAGTGAAGAGTAAGATGAATAAGGAATAAATCTTATGGTTTAAAAGACTGGAAAGGTAGGAGGTGACCAGGTCATGAAGGACTCTAAAAGCCAAACCGAGGACTTTATTTTTGATCCTGGAGGCACTAGGGAGTCACTGAAGTTAATTGAATAAAGGAGTGACATGGTTAGATCTGAAGTTAAGAAAGATCACTTTGATAGCTGAGTGGAGAATGAACTGAACTGGGGAGATACTTGAGGCAGGGAGACTAATCAAGAGGCTATTATAAACGCTGAAATGAAAAATGGGAATTATACAGATAACTTCAGTGCTGTTTTCAAGACATCATTACAAACATCAGTCCATATTGAAGACAAGAAGGAAGCCAGAAATTTGTTGATAGGGCAATTCAAGTAACAATACATGTAACATGATCACAAAATAGCTTGAGGATCCATTTTAGCCACTCCAAAAGATTTAGAAATTTGGAAGGGATTCAGAAGAGAACAACAATAAATTAGTTAAAGATCTAGGGAAAAAACAGGATTGAAATCAGACTTATCAGAGAGAAAAGTGGAAGATGTTTAGTATCTCCAGCATGGCAATAAATCTGTGGATCAATCACAAAGTATTTATTAAGCACCTCGGGAAGACCTTAGCTTCAAAAGACAAAGGGCTCCCATTGCATCCAGGACCATGGCCAGTCATCCTGAACTATGTCTTGACTCAGGAGGAGAAAGTAGGGCTGATGACTTTGCACAGCTCTACCTCACTTAAATCCAATTCACTTGTAAGTCAAGACATCAGCCTCCTGACGTCGTTGGTCCTCTTTGAGAACGAAGGACGAACAATAACAACGTCCCAGGCACTGTCTTCATTTCCACTGATGATAGAATACAGATCATAGAATGTTAGTGGTGAGAAGAACCTGAGATGCCATCTACGACAACCTCTCCATTTTATGTGAATAAACTGAGGGCCAGAGAGGTAGTGACTTGCTCAAGGCCACAAACTAGCTGTGTGGCAAGGCAGCCAGCTCCTAAGACAGACCAGGGACCCTTAAAAAAACTCAGAAGATTAGCCTCTGAGGTCCCTTCTATTTCTGTGACTCTGTGAAAGTGGGAAGGATTTCAATTAGAAATAAATAAGAATTCCTTCATAGTTAGTTATGCTAAGTGAAGGAGTCTTTTGTCTTCCATTTATTTCTTTTTTATCTTCTACGATGTTTTGCACACAAGTAGACGCATTGCCTCCCCAGGAAACTTCTGAAAAATTATAAACAATTGATTATCTCATGCTTTTTAGTAGGCTTTCCCAGAGACAGAGTGTTAATTTTAAAAATAGATTAACTAAACAGAAAGATAGACTATTCAGATGTTAGACCAGTCATACAAGCTTTCTCTTATCCTGTTATCAAACTTCTCTGGGATTGTACTGAATGTATTGGTATAAAGCCTTTCTTTTACTTTTTTTTTTCTTTCAGGTTGTGGTTTCTCGAGGACAATCAACCCCTCACGTGAATTTCCAACTGGATTCCCATCCTGTTTCTCCAGAAGTGATTGTCGAGCACCCTTCAAACGCAGATGGCTTCACACTAGTTATCACTGGGAAGAAGGTTAGACCTTTCCCCTTTAGCTGAGGTTCTTTGCAAAAAGATATTTGCAAGTTTCTTTGGTCATTTGTAACTTTCCACTTCGGATCTATGTGCAGATACCTTCTCCCAAGGGAATTCCAAAGATCAATGAAGTCAATTTACATTTTTTGATACCAAGATGACTGAACCTGAGGGAGGCCTTTGAGCTATTGCAACTTATGCTCTCTGTTTTGCTTTTTATTCTCTACGAGAAAAATGAACAAAAATGAATATTAAAAGCCCAAGAACAAAACTATGGTTACAAACCTACAAAAGCCAGGAAATGTAAATTTGGGGCTTATGTTAGAACTTCTTGAGGGTCATGATTCATCTTCCTGTGGCTTGAATTTTTGTTGTTTCAAACTTATGGCAGGCAGGGTAGAATAGTTATCAAACAGCAAGCATATCATTGCAAGGAAAGTGCCAGTTAAGAATATCATCACCTTTCACCACATAGTTGTACACAGCTAAAAAGTAAAGAATGAATGCATAGCATCTAATCCTTTAATCGTCATTAGGAGTTTTAGAAGCAAAACTGTCTTGTGTAACTGGTGTAATAATAGATGCTATAAAGTATTATGTTTAATGTATCTTTTCTGTATTTATCTTTAATGAAAAATTACATTTGGAAATAGTTTCCTAATCTTTATCCACAGATAACCAAGATCCCATTGAATGGCCTAGGTTGTGACCATTTTAAGTCCTGCAGTCAGTGTCTCTCAGCCCCCCCATTTGTACAGTGTACCTGGTGCCATAATCAATGTGTGAAATCTGAGGAATGTACCACTGAGCTAGGAAACCAAGATATTTGTCTGCCCACTATTTATGAGGTAAGGTTTTAAGTTTCTCTGTCAAATGTTTTTGCTTTAAATTTTTTTTTGCAAACCCCTGTTCTAGCATTTCCATCATCCTTCTAATAAGGGAAAACAGAAAAAACTCAACCCCCCCCCAAAACCAACAAAACCTGGTTTATTCAATGAACCATGCCTATCAAGCAAAGCATATATGTCTGTTTGATTTCTGCCTTTTGTCTGTATCCTGTTGTTTGAAAAAAATACCATTGAGCTTGCCACTTGAATTGACTATCTAGGGATCTCCTATGACAGCCATATTCTCTCATGTGTTATCTGTCTGGCAATTCAGTTCAACGGTCTATGCATTTATTGAATACATATTGTGCTAGGCCTCAGGGATAAAAAGATAAAAAAAATTACAGTCTCTGCCCTCAAGGAGCTTACAGCCTAATAAGCAAACAAGATATTAATTTCAACTCAGCAAGCATTCATTAAACAGCCATTATGTGTCTGACACTGTTAGGTTCTGGAGATACAAAGAAAGAAATGAAGTTTACATTCTACTGGGATGTAATCTGTATCCAAATAATTAGAACAATACAAAATAAGGCAGCTAGGCAGCACAGAGAGTAGAGCATCGGCCCTGGAGTCAGGAGGACCTGGGTTCAAATCTGGCCTCAGACATTTGACACATTTACTAGCTGTGTGACCTTGGGCAAGTCACTTAACCCCAATTCCCCTGCCCAAAAAAAAACCTAGAATAATGCAAAATAGAATGTGATAAGGGCATAGGAAAGGTAAAAACTGAAGAATTAAAGACAAGCCTAGGTAACTAGGAAAATGCAGTGCAATCATCAAAAAAAAGCAGGAGGAGGGGCAGGTTTGAGGGGGGAAGATAGTGATTTCAGTTTTCAGACATAGGAATTTGGGGTACAGGCAGGACATCAAGGTGGAGAGTTAGAGGAAAGATTGGAAACGTAAGATTTCCTTACTTAAGAGGCAAGAAGCAGTGAAGAGAACCAAGAGGAAATAATCAAAGACAGAAGAGGTGAACCAGGATGGAAAAGTATCATGGAATCCAAAGGAGAGTTGGGCTGAAGAAAGAACAAAGAGAATGATAATTAAGAAAAAGCTATAGTTTGGGGTATTTAGGAGATCACTGGTGACCTTGAAGGAAAAAGGTCCAGCAGAGTACTGGGGACAAAATCGAGACTGCAAAGAGTTGAGGAACATTAAGGGAATGGAGACAAGGGGAGTATTAACTCTTTTTACAAAGGAAAGTTGCGTTAGGGTTGAGGGAAGGGCTCTTGTTGTTTTGGAAAAGGAGGCCTGAGCATGTTTATAGACTAAGGGGAAGGAACCTAGAGAGAAAATAAAGGCAAGAGGAAACAGGGAAGGTTGATAGAGCAAGGTCAGTCAACAGATCCTTATAATGAGCCAGGCCACTTTGTCCTTGTCATGAAGTAGTCAGGAGGAGGTGGCATGGAGGTCAAAGATGGAAGACTTAGCTTTGTCAAGAAGAGAAGTGGCACGGAAATCAGAGGGAGGGAAGAGAAGGTGAGTGAAAACAGAGAGAGATTTTGTCATATCATAGAAAGAAGGTAAGAGAGTTCATGTCTAATGTCTTCAGTCAGCTAAATAAAAAGGAAGAAGCAAGATCATTAAGTGAGCTCACCTCCTACTTTACTGAGAAATCTTAGCTAATGACTATAAGGTATATTCACATAATGAGCCCCATTATTCCTCTCCACTTGGCTACATACCCTGTTACTTCTCGAATCACCACTTCCTGGATTCCTTGTAACTCATTTCCAAGTAACCAGGAGCTCTGTTCACTCAGCTGCCAGACAAGAACCCTTTCCTAGTAACTTGGGGAATGATTTGGAATGTTCCATCCATTCATTAAGGTGACTGATAATGGAAGAAATTCCTAGTCATTTTGTGGGCCAAAAGAGAGAACCGACTGGAGCCTCCCTATCTGACCACAGACTAGTTGGGGTTTTATTGACAATTCTTAAGGCAAATTAGATGTTTTGCCCACTTTTTGGACAGTAGCTATCAGTCAAGTACATGGAAGAGACCTTGCTGGTGATGACCACAGACCTTCCAAAATAGCTTTTTAGAGCAGGAGTAAAGAATAAAAATGCAACAAGTATACCTACCTACCTACTTTAGTGAACCATTACTGTCATGACCACATTCTCAAACTGTTTCATTGCTTATTTGAGCATATTTTTGGTACTGTGTTCATGTCCATAAGAAAATTTACTAAAAATAAATATAGATAGATAGATAGATAGATAGATAGATAGAATACCCCTCACCACCACCCCCACTGCAAAAAAAAAATATTAAAAATTATGATCACTTTCCTGAACATAACTAAGTGTGTATTTTCCTTGCCTGGAAAATTCATTTAGTATAGAACAGTTGGACTTCACCAACTCTAACTCCTGTGAAATAGGAAAGTTATAGGTTTCTATTGTCTGGATCAAGTCCATAAGTAAACAAAGTTTACAAGTCAGAACAAGAGCTGGTATCACAGCTCATGGCTGTTTTCATTTAGCTATGGTTTGGAGCAAGATTCGTACTGGTTGATTGTTCATTTAACCAAATCATTTTCTATTAAGTGTAACATAAATATTAAGACCAAGTTTGATAAGGCAATGAATGAACTAAAAGCAAGTAAATAAATGAAGAACTACCCTGCTGTATTTACGCTCTTTTGTCTTTACTTAATGTGCTTACTCTGTAACAAGGAATTTTACTCTTTTATGAACACTGGGGCATGTAAATAGAGGTGGCAATTTGAAACACTAGAAATCTGAGCTCAGACAGCCAGTGAAAGGCACGGGTGTGTGTGTGGGTGTGTTGGTGAGTGGGTGTGGGTGTGCGTGTTTTCAATTGTCACCTCTACTTTATTTAAAAATTAGACAAGGTGATTTCTAAACTGAAGGAAGCATGTTGATAAAAGGGTGACCTGTGCAAATGAAACATTTAAGACTTATAAGTATGCTTCTCATATCATCAGTCATAAAGGCTACACTAGAGTGGTAAAAATAAATTAAACTTTTTTGAGTCAAGTTGAATAAAGCAACTAAAATGTCTGCTTCTCTGGAACCAGTTTACCCAGATAGTGTGAGAAGAGCTAATAAAATTTGTTTTAATCCCCTGGTGCTCACAAATTATAAAGCCGTGATGTCTAAGTGCACTTTTCTTCATTGCTATTGTATTTCTGCTCCAAAGAGCAAGAAGCCGAAAGGTTTCTAGTTATCCAGGCTCTTTTGATAGCACAGTGTTACTCTGTGTTCTAAATATGAATAATGTTTATCATAAACATTATATAAATGTTTAAATACAAATATGATATTTATAAAATATGTCTATATATAAACATGTCTAAATATCAATATTTTTCTTTATCTCACTACAATGAGCTTTCTTCTTCCCTCCTCTTGAACCTTCTATAAATCCATTACCGATATATTTGAATCTTCTAAAAGATTGAATTATAGCATTCACAGGTTTGTAAAGCTTGCTTCAAGACTGTTGGAAGGAAAATAATGCAGCTGAGTATATAAATCCCTTTTGCTTCATAGTTGTTAGTGAGATTTCATGCTCTGCTAGACCATGACGTTTACATTCTTGCTGAAAAAAAAAACAGATTATTCATCTTTTTCTAATCTGCTTAAAGTCCATGTGCATAAAATCCAACTGATGTATTGAGTTTAGCTCTCCAATAAACACAGGATAGGCTGCTTTACAGAATATACAGAGTTCAATCCCTAAAATCTTTTACAATTCCACATAGGAGAGTTTCAGGAATGCAAGTCAATTAACTTATTGTTTGGAGCACATTATCTGATCTTGAATTTAAAGACCATACAGAAGAGGCTTTTAAAAATGAGCATTTTTCCAATATATTCTATATAGGTATTAAGAAAAAAATTACCATGTCTTATAGGATTGAACTCAATTCTAGGGAGAAATCAAAACTGCTCCTTAAATGATCAGAAAATTTGAAGATAACATGCTACTGGTAAAAGTGTGACCTGTTACAGTGAAACCTTTAATACTTATAAATATGCATCATATGTGACCATTTCCATCCTAAAGAGAGAGGGGAAAATTGTTTTCTTATAATGAGCCTGCAAATATACATATGAGTTAGAGAGGATTATTTAACTCATTTTTAATGAGCTGAACTGTACAATTTAAATTTATTATTTGAACATGAGACTTAAAACATCCAATTCTTAGACAGTGGGTAAAATTAGTGGTGCCATTTTTATATATGAAAAGGGAAGGTATAGATTTATCGTGGCTTAGTCATCGCTCCCTAAAGAGATGGAGGATCCAGCCTACAAAACTTCTTATTAGATAACCAACCCCTGTATACTGAGTGATTTTATATCCAGAGGAGGATTCCACCCACAGGAAAACTGGTGTTCCCAAACTACCATACATGTTCTTGGGTCCGTAGACCATTACCACTTCATTCTTTATCTTTCATTCCAAAGTTACCTACCTACTCCCCTCACCCCAAAAAGATTCAAGGATTGGCCCATTTAATTAATTGCCTTTGGGGGAGAATGATTAATTCAAACTTTAAAAAAAGTTTTATTGATGTGTTTTGTTTTTATATTAAAACAGTTACAAATTACCCTCACTGTATAAGAAGTCTCTTGTTATAAAGTAAATAAAACAACAAACCAAAACTAACAATACAGTGACTTCATCTGAGAGTGCATGCAACATTCCACACCTATATATCATCAACCACCTATTTAAAAAAAATTAATGAATAGAAATCTATCTTCTCTCCCTCCCACTCTCCACCTCATTAAAGAGAAAAAGAGAGAGGTGGAGTGAGGGAAGGAGGGAGAAAGAAGAAAACCAAAATCTTTACAGCAAATATTCATAGCCAAGTAAAACAAACTCCTTCATTGGCTGTATATAATTCTCATTCTGTGTGTGTGTGTGTGTGTGTGTGTGTGTGTGTGTGTGTGTGCGTGTGTGTGTGTGTGTGTATTCCAATTTCGCATCCTAAAACTATCACTTCTCTATCAAGAGGTATCAGGAGGTTTAATCATCGGTCTTCTGGAATTACGGATGGTCATTATATTGATCATAGTGCTTGTAGCTTTCAAATGATTTGTCTTTATAATGCTGTTGTTGTATAAATTGTTTCCCTGGTTCGGTCCATTTCATTCTTCATCAATTTGTAGAAGTTCTCAAAATATTTCATTTTTATAATGTTGATATTATAGCATAAGTTATTCTTCTGCTTCTGCTTACTTCTCTCTATATCAGTTTATATGTCTTTCCATTTCTCTTTGTTTCATCATTTCTAACAGCGTAAAAAAGGCAAAATAAAAGGAGATGGCAAAGTTGAGATTTTGGGGCCTAGACTGTTAGAGGGGAAGGGAAAAGCTTCTATTTGGTGTCTACTGTAGGCCACACACTCTGCTAAGAGCTTTACAAGTATTATATCATGTCAGCCTCATCACATGCTGATATCCCCATTTTACAATGAAGAAACTGAGGTAGACAGAGGTTAAGTGATTTGTTCAGGTTCACACAGCTACTAAGTGTCTGGGGCCAAATTTGAAACCAGATCTTCCTTGCTCCAGGTCCACCACCCTATCTCTGAGCAGGAGTGGTACAATATCCATCCTTAGGGTACACAATGTCCAACTCTACTTCTGACTATCAGAGCCTAGAGAAGTCTTCTTCTCCATGACTACCAGACTCCCTTTTGCCTTACATGGTACCTGCAGAATAGAGCGGTAGCTGGATTCCATTTCAGGTACAGGGGTAAAGAGTAAATCTAGGCAGCGGTATCAGCCAAAATGAGCCCATGGCAGCTGTTTTCAGTAGAGAAAAAGCCTTCATTAACATAGGGAATGGCAGCTGCAGTGACCGCCTCAGGGTGAGTAGATCCCTATGAGGCTTGGATGTCTTGTTCTCTCCTACTGGGTTTCTAACAAAATAATAAACGGATTTCTCTAGCAGTTCTCAGTTGGCCAGAGATGGAGGAGGTAAATCTTCATTTAAAAAAAAAAACTAAACTGTGAATTGGATTTTATGGGTAAAAGAGCTATCACTAAAACATTAAGCTAAGACCTTAAAGAGGGCCAGTAACAAGTGGAAGTTAAGACTTTAGTTTTAGTTTTATTTACTTGGGAGGGTTGGGAATGTTTGCATATTAGAATTTTGTTAAGAGCCCATATAAATCATAAAGGAATAGCTTTTAGACTTTTACTGAGAGTGCCTTAGCAAATACCTTTACTGCTTTTTGTATGTCCCCTAGAGTGGAGCTATGCTTTTCCCACCATTGTTATATTTTACAGCACAATTTACAATATACCCCCCAAAAGAGCATTTCCTTTTTAGATTGTCACAAGGCTATTGACAAGCTTATTTTTGACTTGGAAATACAAGGGGTTTGTTGTTATTGTTTAATTTTAGATTTAGCCAAAGAAGTTTTCCTATAAACTTCAAAACTGCTAGGGTACTATCTGATTTCAGAGTTGCTACAGTTTCATCGCTAGATTTAAGGTTTGCTTTCACCAGGACAAGAACAAATGAGCCTACATTAACTTTTGGGGGGTATTTTGTGCATATTTGTTCCCAAATATGCCAGTAATAAAATGAACATATTGTGCTTTGAGTATTGTTCAGTGAAAATTTTAACATTTCAAATTTTTAATGAGATAAGCTTTGGAAGAAAATTATAACACTACTACTGTTTGGCACTCATTCAATTCTTGCATTTGCTATTTTAAAAGCCCTGACAGGGAGTGTTTATTTCTTACTACTATTAGAAGGAAAGTTATAACCTGATAATTATAAGGTATTGAGTAAGATGATCAGAATTTTGAAGATTTACAGAGAAAAAATTCCATTAACCCAGTTAACTATTTGTATCCTTCCCTCTTCTGTCTCTTTGCCTTTCTTTGCCCATTATATCTTCCATGCCCAGAGTAGACCATTCTATTGCCCCCATCTCTATAAAATTCCCTTGTAAGTCTTTCTTACCCATCCCCCCCACCTGTTGAATTTCTCTCCTTCGCTCCATCACTGTTTTATCTAGGTACACGCATATGGTTTTGCACCATTTGAGGTTCCCCTAAGTGGCCCCTATCTTAACTTCATCTAGATCTCTGGAGTTGTTGAGATATGTGCCCCCATAGCTCACAGCCTCCTGCTGATACTTGCCTTACCAGACCAAACCAAATGACCATGGATTCAAAGTAAATACATTTGATCAAACAGCATTACAAGGCAGTCAGAAGAAACTGCAAAGCAGAAACACTATGATAATTCCCAAATGACTGCCACCCCTCTACATGTCTACAGGGGGCTTTAGTTCTCCCCTGCACAACAGCAACTCAAGGAATGGTATTAAGGAAACTCACCAAAGTACTAGAGAACTTCTTGGCATTTCACTGGAGGCTCGTGCTGTGGGCAACGACACACAAAACTTTATCTCCTATCTCTGTACCTTTGCAATGACTGTCCCCTCAAGCCACTGCTGCCTCTTAGAATCTCTAATTTAGTCCAGAACTCATCATGTTTCCACTTGAAACCCAAATGATATTTTGCTGCCCTTCCCAACTCCCATTCATTCCCTTTTTTGTTGGGGCAGCAAAGTGGTACAGCAGATGGAGCACCAGGCCTGGAGTCGGAAACTACTGAATTCAAATCCAGCTTCAGTCCCCTAAACCTCTGTCTGCCTCAGTTTCCTCATCTGTAAAAGGGGGAGAATAATAGCAACTGCCTCTCACGGTTGTTGTGAGGATCAAATGAGATAATAACTTTAAGTGCTATATAAGTGTTACATTTTATTATAGGGTTACAGATAGAATATTATAGGATCATAGATGGAGAATCATGGAAGGGGCTTTAGAGATCATGTATCTGGTTCATCCTCCCTCCCCATTTTACAGATGAAGAAACAAGCCTAGAAAGATTAAGAGATTTGTAAGTGGCAGAGCTGTTGTTATTCAGTTATGTCCAACTCTTCATCTCCCCATTTGGGGTTTTCTTGGCACAGATACTGGAGTAGTTTGCCGTTTCGTTCTGTAGCTCATTTTACAGATGAAGAAACTGAGGCAAACAAGGTTGAGTGATTTGCGCAGGATCATACAGCTAGGAAGTGTCTGAGGCTGGATTTGAACTCAGAGAGATGAGTCTTCCTGTCTCCAGGCCCAGCAGTAATTCTAACTCAAGACCTGTGACTCCAAGTTGATCTCTCTTCTCCATGGCTGCATACTACTTCCTTTACAGACGTTCGTGTTATCTTTTCCATTAAAACGTAATCACCTTGAAATTGATTCATTTTTGTCTTTGTATTACCAGTGCTTGGCACTTAGCAGGTATTTAATAAATGCTTCTTGATTGATTAATTAATTTGATTGAACATATCCATGGATATCATATTTTCCCTCACTGAACTGTAAGGTCCTTGGGAACAGAAGTTGTCATTTTCAGCTTTATACGTCTAGTGCCTAATACAAGGCCTTGTACACAGTAAGCTCTTCGTAAATGTTTGTTGCCCAAATTGAACTTTGCAAATAATAAATATGAAAGGAGAAATTTTAAGCTATACAAATAATTGTGTGAATTATACATCTGTGGTTGAGATAATGCTGTTAAGAATGAATTAGCACACCTTGACCTGAGTCTAGCTATCACCATAACCATTTGGAAGACACTTCACAGATTTGCTGGCTGTCAAAAGAGTCTGATATTCTGTTACCCAAGCTATATAGTTTATCCCCAATGTGTGGCCCCTGACTATGCTACGGCTTCTTGGAGCCACAAGTGAGTCTCAGCAGATGGGCTAAACCAAGTTGAGGGTAACTGACCCCTGTAGGTGAATTAATAGGATGTCTACCCCAAGCATATGAAGATTTCCCTTAACAGAATGGGCAGATGAGAACAATTTGTTCTAGTGGCCAGGAAGGTGACTAAAGCAGCACTGTGAAGCACTTAAAGATTGGTCAGACACTGAAGAGGCCAAGGGCAGCCACTGCAGCCTGGGACATTGCCAGTTGTCTTGACTTTTGTTTTGCCACTGGACTTTGATGACTCAGGAAGAGAGAGTGAGGCTGATGACTTTGTTCAACTCTCCCTCACTTATGATGTCATTGGTCTCCTTCAAAACAAAGGCCAAACAACAGCAATAAGTTTATCCCCATAAAGGTCCCAAACCAAAGTTATTAATCTGCTTCCTCCCTCCTTTTACTGGAAGTGGGGTCCTAGGTCTATCCATGAGTATATCAGCGTATTGTGTTATTTCTTCCAGGTACTTTGGAATTTAGAATCACTTTGCCTTTAATAGAAATCATATTTCAAATACAGGGGGTTAATGGAAGGAATCTAGAGCAGTCACATCAAACTCAAGTAGAAACAGGGCCACTAAGGACCACATATTAACATTATCGATGTTCTATTGTATTTTTATTTATTTTGTTAAATATGTCCCAGTTACATTTAATCTGATTTGGCAGACCTACCAACTGTTTGAAGCCTCTGATCTAGAGCATGGGAAAGCGGGGAAAGAATTGTACTTGGCCTTAGAAGATTTGGGGTCAAGTACAGGCCTCCCTACAAACTTGCTGTGAGACATCATTCATATTGCCTAGGCTCTCTGAACATCAGTTTATTCATCTTTAAAATTGAACCAGTAATACTTTTTTATTTGCCTTAGACTAAGGAAAAGGCTTTATATAAACATCCAACTATTGTCATTCTCTGCCCCTTTCCCTGTTCAGAAATGTGCACGTCAGCCAAAAAATGCTAGTCATAAGTGTGCAACCTTAAATGTTCATCACATATTTGAAAGCCATATTTTTAGTTTTGAATGAAACATTTTCTTTCTACTTTGCAGATTCTCCCAACTAGTGCTCCCCTGGAGGGAGGCACAACATTGACAGTATGTGGCTGGGATTTTGGATTAAGAAAAAATAATAAATTTGATTTTAGAAAAACCAAAGTTCTCATTGGAAATGATAGCTGCATACTGAATACAAGTGAGAGCACTACAAATAAGTAAGATCACGAAGATGATTTCCTATGTATATGTTTCTTGTAAAGAGTGTGTCTTTGTTTTCAGATGATGGTTTGAAAAATTTGTCTCATTAGTATGAAGGAAGAAAAGAATCCATTACTTCGGGGTAGTTTTAAGTATTAGCATCACTGTTCTCCATTGATATTTCAGGTTAATTTGAAAGAGTAATGTTCCGGTAGGGTGAATTGATCTTTGGAAGAATTTATTAAGGATTTCAAAGGAATTTTCCTAAGGCCAATAAAAGCTACATAATATTAGTGAGCATCTCTCATATCTAGGAAACTACACTCTTTTTTTAAGATGAAAGTTGTCCTTTTCTAAATTTCTTCCTTTAAAGCTGTAAAAATGCAGTTCCACAGGTGGATTATATTGTCAGCTCAGTTTAAGTCCAGAACTTTCTGTAAGCTATACATCCCATAATGCATTAAGTACCCTAGAACTTGTAAGTTGAGTAATACAATGAAACCTCCAAAAAGGTGGAGACATCTGGCTAAAATCTCCAATTTGGCAGATTGCCAATTAAGTCCTATAAGTTGAAAACCTAACATAATTTGTTCAAAGGAAAAGCAAAAGGCTAAGTTATCCATATTACTAAGATTAAGACATCAAGTATGACATTTTGTGTATTTAAATTTCTTGTCTGTGAAACCCTTACTAAATACTACTTATGCTACTTTAGAGCTATGATTATGTTTATCATTACATTATAATTTTCTCTGACATTATAACAGGAAAATCAGTTTTCTTATAATATTTGTACAGCTGTTGTGAGAGTCATATGAGATAATATGTAAAGCTCTTTGAAGTACAATGTAAATGCCAGATATAATGATAATAATAATAGCTCATACATATATAGTGCTTTAAGCAAAGCACTTTACATACATTACCTCATTTGATGCTCACAACTTGTGAGTCAGGTGCTATTATTATCCCTATACTATTGTTAGGAAACTTTGAAACCTAATTCACAGGCTAATTTTGTATTAGATGCATTATAATTTAACTTTTATTGTGTACAGTAAATATAAACTATTAGCCATGCTGTCAAGGAAAAAGCTATGCCTAACCTGATTGAATAAATACATAGATATCATTCGTAATTAACATATTGCTTATCTGAAAGTAGATCATGTCAAAGTTCTTTTTTTAAAAAAATTTCCTCTTAGATAAAAGCAATCCCCTTGCATATTTGTGACCAAAAAAACCCTCTTTCTTTCTAGACAGTAGAGTTAAATATCTCAATCTGAATCATCTATTTTGAATAATTTAATATGAAGTAAGCTTTTATTGTTTTAACATAAATTATCTGTGCATTATTTTCATCTGCCAAATATTTAAGATATTGTTATTTTTATAATACAATAATCTTAAGAACAAGAATTCCATGATTTCTGCTTTTATGCATACCGCATCAAGATATAATTAAATTGCTCAGATTAGAGACTTCATAATATGGGATTAACATTTTAAAACAGAAGCTAGAAAATACCTGCCCTGTGCAATATCTTGAATTTTTCTTTTTTAAAGGTTGAAATGTACTGTCGGTCCTGCTATGAATCTGCATTTCAATGTATCCATCATTATTTCAAATGGTCGAGAAACAACACAATTTAATTCATTCTCTTATGTGGTAAGGCCAAATATTACTCTTCTCAGAAAATGAATAACCAGATTGATTGCTATTCAAACTGTTTTGCTTCTGTTAACCATTAGTGACCTAAAATTAATAAGCATATTGTTTTAATTTTTTATTTTTTGCATTCAGGATCCTGTAATAACAAATATTTCTCCAAGCTATGGTCCCAAGGCTGGTGGTACATTACTTACCTTAACTGGGAAATATCTAAACAGTGGAAATTCTAGACGTATATCAATTGGTGGAAAACCATGTATTTTAAAAAGGTGTTGTAAACATTTTAATTATTTTATTAATTTAGTCAAATGAATTTGTCTCGGAATTAGAGTAAGTTGAACAATTGCTGAGAGGCAATTTTTGTGCAGAAAATTGGTTTTAAAATTCTATTTCCTTTTATATTAAGCAAATTCTTTCTATATACTCTCCTCTACTCATCTTTCTCCTTTTACTACTATTTTTGTTGATTTCCCTTTATCTTTTACTTTCAATTTTTTTCATTAACATGACTGTTGTATAATCACCTGTAAGACTGTGGAAACCAGTATCTATGTAAGTAGGAATAACTAGTTCCTTCAGATTTATAACTAATTATTCTAGATCACTACAAGAAAAAAAGGGGGGGTAGCAGGGATAGAGTATAAGAGGATACTTCCGCTCAGCAAAAGTATGATAGTTCTACTAATTAAATACAGAAAAGATATAAATGACAAAATTAGGGACTTTAGACACTAACATTGCAAGAAAGTGGGCTAACAGTTATATATACTATATCATCAAGTTTTGATTCCACTTTACCATGATAAGCCTAGAATGGGGACGTCTTTCCCAGCACTGTGAGAGGCAGCAACGTTCACTGGGGAAAGTCATAAACTTGGAATCATGAGAGCCCTGGGTTCATATCCTGCTTCTGATACCTAATAGCACTGTTCATGTCCGACACTAAAAAGGTTCTTCTCTAAGCTTGTTTCTTCATCTGTTAAATGCAGAAGATGGTTGCTTGCTTTTTATGAGCATCAAATAATACAACATATATAAAGTACTTTGTAAAACTTAAGGTGCTATATGGATGTTCACTATTATTAACCAGATGAGAAATTACCTTTGAGAAACCATTGAATATAGCTAATACTCACATTTATTCATATAATTTAAGAACAGAGTATTTAAAAGTGTTTGTGTCCTTTAATGATAAATATCCATTCCCTTTATTTTTTTTGTCCAGTGTGTCTCATAGCATCCTAGAATGTTATACTCCTGCACAAACCATTCCAAACGAGTACCCCATTAAAATGAAAATTGACTTAGCCAATCGAGAAGCCTACAGTTTTACATACAAAGAAGACCCCATTGTTCATGAAATTCATCCAACCAAATCTTTTCTTAGGTAAGTAAAGTAGATGTGAAAAAAAGAAAGACATGAGACTGCTATAGAATAATCAGGAGGAACTGCAATTTTATCTCTGGCTTTGTTGCTGTTACATTTATTTTGCAGATGGCCTTCAATTTTTAAAAGGATTTTCTTCAGTGTCTGAGCACCATTTAATTTTGTTAATGTTACTTTGCACCTAGGAAACACTTCCCATCTATTCTATCAAATGTTTGCATTGATTTCAGCAAAACAGAGGAATGGAATATTTATATACACATATTGTATACATACCAATGTACATGTATTGTATGAATTTCCTCACAATAATTTTACTTACACACTAATGCGGAACCACATTCGTTTTTCCACCTTTCAATATATACTCACCCTGCCTGTCCTGAATCCATCTTTTATGCAGACCAGCTTCCCTTTAAATCAGTAGCTCATTGAACCAAATCAATCTAAGCTCATTTCTTTTGCAACTCTCCAGCTCTGTGAGTCAAATAACAGTGAAAAGTGAATTTATTTTAGTTCCCTATCATGCAAATGCCTGAAAGATATTTTTAAAAGTTTTCTTTAAAAAACTGAAATCCAACGTATTTTCAGAGATGATTCTTTCATATTGTCTAACAAATAAAAAAGAATATACAATTCTCAAATTTGTGAGTTATAATCTTAGATATATGCACATCTACACATACATTTTGAAGAAGCTAAGAAAGCTATTTCCGTTGAACATCTTTAATCTTTTCATTAGAGTCTGACTTTATAATTATTCTGACTTTAAAACATTATCTGCATGAATTTGACTCTAAGCTTGCTGAAGAGTAAAATAAGGTGCTGTAGTTTTTCTCAATATTATCACTTTTCTATTTTATTTTTACCAGTGGAGGAAGCACAATAACAGGTCTTGGGAAAAACCTGAATTCTGCTAGTGTTCCCAAGATGGTAATAAATGTCCCAGAAGTAGGAAGGAACTTCACAGTGGTGAGTACCTTTTAGCGCTGCTTATACCCTATACTGTATCTTTCTCTGCTTTTTTTTAACCAGTTAGTTAACATTTAGTCAACTATAGTTAACTAGTTAACATAAAGACTTGGGATTCTGCCTTTAAAATATTTTGTCAGCAATTACCTTTTACACAGCTTAAGCAGAATTATAAATTTGTAATGCAAATTACAGAAATTATTGAGTAACTTGGGTTTCAGCTTTTTAAACCCACAATCTTTGGACATAAATGATGATTACAACCCTAAGGTGATATTTTTGAAAGACAGTTAACAAAAGAAAGGGTGAGAGTTAAAGATTATAATGTTTTTTTTTCTTTTTCTTCTCCTCCTCATTCATTCTCTCTGTCTCTCTGTCTCTCTCTCTCTCTCTCTCTCTCTCTCTCTCTCTCTCTCTCTCTCTCTCTCTCTCTCTCTCTCTCTCTCTTTCTCTGTCTCAAAGTGTTAGAAAATGTCCCTTTTGTTCCAACAAAGGTCTTAGTGTGAAGTTACCCTGATCTCATCACAATTTCATTAATTTTAGCTATGGAGAAGGCACATTGTTTCTTGACCTCTCTGCCTGCCCTATACCTCAGTCTTCTTAATATCTCATGATGGACTAATCCTGAAGAACATCCATCTTATCTTATTTTATTTCCAGGAGTATGCAAAAATAAAACGACTAAATGAGGTATCGTCTTAGAAGTTATTGACCCCTTGTTTGTATTGCAGCCAGTTGTAGTTTTTTATGTCAATTCTTCTGTCTGTTTCATCCTATATGGAACACTAAATCAATTAAATTTCTGTTAGGACTTCAGTAGTTTTAGTGCTGATTTTAAGGAATTTCATGTTTTAATTTCTACCACAACTTTCACAGTAAACCTGAAATGAAAGTTGAAGGTGTTGCCTTTTTAGCGTATCTTATTTGAGCAAATCATAGACTGAATTACAGCACTTTTGCATAGATTCTCTATCCCAACAGTTTTTGAGGACTAAAACCATCATATTCTTCAATTACTGAAACCAATTTTGTGCTAAATATGTCAAGTTGAATTACAAAACAGTAAGGTCATCTCAAATGAGATTTCTCTTGACCTTCTCAATCAGTCACATTGCATCACCTCTGAAGTATTATTAGATTTTTATCATACTCCTGAGAGGCTGTGCTATGCCAAATGAACAAACAATTGAAGTAAAGTACTCTGAAACCAATTCCAACATATAGCCACAAACAGAGTTCTGAATACCACTACTACTAACTTAGAGAGTATTTGTATTTCATATCAGAAAAGAAGATTAATGAATTTCCATTAGCAAATAAAAATAATTCTATTTTTTGCATTCATGTATGTATGTATAGGATACATGTGATTTTTGTGTAGAGGTCTAGGAAATTATAATCGGGTAAGACTAGTCTGGTTTATTAAATGGTGACAAATTTTCCATCTTTTTTCATAACCCATCATTATATTTGAACAGAGAGTACTCATTGGCTTCTTAAGGAATTGCCCATCAAAAAGAAAGAGTGTCATTGAGAGATGAGATTCTGAGCTGTTTTGTATCTGGGGGGAAAAGTCAATTAAATTTCTGCTGCTTCAATGACAAAAGCAGTGAGGGCTAGATCTCTCTATAGAGTCATCAGAATTAGGGATTAAAATATTCACTAGGTCCATTTTTTGGCTGTTTGTTCAACTGCCTTATGAAGAGTAGATATTTTTACTTCTGTATTGTTCGTTGCCTGTGGAAACTGAGGCCAGTGATGATGAATTGGATCTATGGGAGCTTTTGGCCTCTGATGCTATGAGTCACGTCATGAGTCATGTCAATGTCCGTGCACATTAACCTTGCTATGCATCTATATTGGCAATCATTGTTTAAAAAAGAAAAAAAAAAGGCAAGCACTTTCTAACTAGACTGCATTGATTTATAAATGCATATTCTCCTTCAGCAGTCAGCATTTCAAAATGTAGTTTTCAAATTCCTCAGTTTTATATATGGAATTATCGTGATGACAGTAAAATTGCTCATTTGTAGTTAATTCAATTTCACTTCTCAAGCTGATGTGAGTAAAAAGCTTTGAACATCATGATGCTAATTTGGCAGAGAGCTAAATTGTATTGTATGTATTTAGAAGAGGAAAAAGCAAATTCATATCCCAGTATTTTTACAGTGAAGATCCATAGTAGTAGCCAGAGTGTTGAAATGGATATAGACAGTTAGTTCTAGCTTTAGTTTCCACCTCTGACATTTTGCTGTGTGGCCCTGGGCAAGTTTCTTTACATTAATGTGTCTCCTTAGGACTTAATCCACTAAATTATAGATGGTCTGCTATCTGGGTTAATACACAGAATTCTCTGAGCTAAGAAACCACAGATGTAGAGCTGGAATCAAGGGTTCTTGATCTGGAATCTATGAACTTTTTAAATTTTAATTTAATGTTTTAAATTTAATTTTGATTTATTTTTTTAATTTAACGTATTTCAAGATAGTTTCTTCGTCCTATGTATTTTTTGCATTAAAAAAAATTGTTCTAAGAAGGGGTCCAAAGGATTCACTAGACTGTCTAAGCATTCCATGACACATAAGAAGAAGTTAAGAACTCTTGTCTGGAGTGTACCTCAGAGGCCATATAGCCCAACCCCTCTCATTGTATAGATGAGGATACTGAGATTCAGTAATTTGCCAAAGGTCATACAAATGATGAGCCGAAGAGACAGCATTAGAACCCAGGTCCTTTAACTACAGGGCCAATGCTCTCACAGCCTGACCTTATGTACATATCAATTCTTCAAGGGTCTCTCAGTCACTAAGTATTTATGAATTGCCTACTGAGTCATGCACTGTACTAGGCACTAAGATATAAGTACCAGGAATAAAATGATCCCTATTCACAAGATGCCTACATTTATAAAAGTTTGGTGAAGTCTGATGCTAATGGCAATGGAAATTAGTACTTGGGTCCATCTTAAATATATCTTTTAAAAAAATTTTGCCTTATATGATTTTTAATAAATTATCTGAGTTCAATTCCAAGTTTCTTGTTTGTGATTTTTATGTAATTCCTATATCTTTCTATATGGGGATAAATTATTGTTTTGCTTTTCTAAGAGAAAGAAATTAAAAGGGACTATCACTCGTTTTCATTGTTCTTGGGAAAAATCAGTCACTTTACCCATAAATATGCCACTTTGCATAACTACTAGCAATAATAGGAAATCAAATTTCGTACGATGTCAGAAATCAGGATTTAAAAGTCCCGTTGTTTAGCTATACAGTACTGAAAATCTTCATTAAAAATCAGGACAAGATTTGGAATATAATCTGAGGGGGATACTTCAACAGTAGCAGTTAGTAAATAAACATTTATTAAGTGACTACTGTGTGCCAGACATTGTGCTAAGTGCTGGAGATGCAAAGAAATATAAAAGAGTCTCTGCTTTCAGTCTAGTTGGGGAGACAACATTCAAACACTGTGTACAATGAGCTATAGACAGGATAAATTGGAAGTAATCAATAGAAGGAAGGCACTAGAATTAAGAGGGATCAGAAAAGACTTCTTGTAAAAGGTCAGTTTTAGCTGGGACTTGAAGGAAGCTGGGGAAGCCAAGAAGCAGAGATGAGAAGGTAGAGCATTCCAGGCATGGAAGACAGCCAGTGAAAGTGGCACAGACTTTAGGAAGGGACCATTTGCCAATATGCAGAATTCTCCAGTAGCTTTTATTTAAGTGATGGAAGATGAGGTCATATTTCCCCACCCCTACCCCCCTGTGTGTCCCTGTCCTGTTTTCAAAGGAATAGAAAATAATTAGGTAAGTCTAAACAGGAGGTCCAGCTTCAGAAATGACAGCATGGATTACTCTAGGCAGGTGAAACTTGTCTCAGTCTTGTGAAGAAATATCCCTCTATCTAGATAGGTTTTAACATTAAGCAGTAAATTGGCGGCTTAAAAAAACACACCAGTTTTTAAGTTCTATATGGTAGTAAAATGTGAAAGTTATTATTGATATTGCCTAATTTTTTGATCTGCTTATTTACAGTAGCTAATTGTTTCTCACTACAGGCATGTAAGCATCGCTCTAATTCAGAGATAATCTGTTGTTCGACTCCTTCCTTACAACAGCTAAATCTGCAACCCCCCCTGGAAACAAAAGCTCTTTTCATATTTGATGGTATCCATTCCACTTACTTTGATCTCATTTATGTCCATAATCCTGTATTTAAGCCTTTTGAAAAGCCAGTGATGATCTCAATGGGCAACGAAAATGTACTAGAAATTAAGGTAAGAAATGCTTAAATGCTCCCTTAAATCACCAACTTGAGCCTAATTGGCTTTTTAGTTATAAGAGTGAAATGATTGTATTCTTTAATTATAACACATTCTACATCAGCAAATATCTAAGCTCTGAAACACAAATCTTTTTGGCATAACATTAAAGGGAAGTGTTAATAGTGGGCTATCTCTTTGTGAAGAATTGGGAGAAGGAACCCTTTCTTATTATGTACATATAAAAAAGTAACAATAAGTGTTAGGCACAGATCCATTAAAAGCTCTCTGTGAATGCATTATCCTGCAGATGTAATATATTTTCCTGAAAGATAAAATTTGACATTCTTGGTAAGTAAATCCATCATTTATAACTATCTACTTCCTTATAACTATTGAATTTTGTAGTGAGGTGTGGTCATGTCAAAACAACTAATTAGTGAATGGAATTTTAATTCCACTAGGAATGTATGAAACGCTTCATAGGTGTTATCCTCTGAATAGAATGGAATAATTTAAAATATTGGCATTTTTAAGGCCAAAGAAATTTTGGCCATCATGTAATCTAAAATGCTCTGTGATCCAAGGCAAATCACTTAATTTCTCAAAGCTTCAGTTTCTCATCTAAAAAATAGAAATAATTATACCTACCTTACAATGTTGTTGTGAGGCTCAAATGAGATAATGTATATAAAGTACTTTGCAAGCTTTAAAGGCTTGCAGCTATCATCATCAGTGTCATCATCATCCTCTCCATTGCTTATTATTTATCGAGAATGAAACTGAGGCTCAAAGACTAAGCGACTCAACTGTTTTAGTTAGTGATAGAACTGAAGACAGATCTCAGGTCATCTTACCTGGTTCTAATTGTTTTGGTCTTTAATAGCACAAAAGAATTAACAAGATGTCCATGGTGGTAGTATGTTTTTGTATTACCATGTGTTACTTTGTTGTTGGGAGTGGAAAATATATATAACCATCAGCAAATTGACTTAAATAATTAGAATTGATTTTTCCAAAGGATTACCTGCATTCGAGTATGAACACAAGGATTATCTTCTTTTGAAGTAAGATAAGCTATATTGGTTCATCTCCATCTAAGGATTGAAAATATTCTGGACCCAGAATTCTTTTCTGGCAGTATTTTCTTACCTGCACCACAATATGTGCTTTTAGATATGTGTACATGGACACACACATATGTACATACCTCAAAATCATGGGTTTTTTTACAATAATTAAACAAGCACAGCATGAAATTAAATGGTAGCCTGCTTCAGTGAACAAACTGTTCTACCAAACCAAAGTTCTTTCATCTACTACTTTAATTAGTTTTACAAAGGGGGAAAGAGCTTTTATCACATCTTTTTTTTCAATAAAACTAATCTAGTGTGACATATTTTGCATTCAACAAATTACTGTATTTGCCGTTTGAAAGAATCCATTTGGTTCCTCTTAATGAAAACAAGAAGTTTTATGTGAGAATATTTTTACATTCAAGAAAATTGTATTTTTTTCAGTTGTTTCATCTACAATTTAAGGATAAGAGATAAATGGCCCCATTATCTGTCCTAAGCAAAAATCTCATATAGAAAAGAGAAGTCCTTTCTCCCTAAATTAATATTTCTCACTCAGGGCTCCCAAAACTTGCTTGACCAAGAAAAACATTATATGACATGATTATCTTCAGAATCATTTAGCACTATTTCCAATATGAACAAAGTGGTCCATACAGATTGACACAAGGCACTTTCATCTCTTGTTTCCATATAGAATGACTGTTTGGGCTGCCAGTTGTTGAAAGAACCTTCATTCTCATGGGATAAATCAAGAGAGATGGCTGGGGGTAGCAGGAGGCAGCAAAAAAAACCTCATGTTTTCCAGGGATGTGTTCAGATGTATGATTTTAATATCACAGTGCTACCCTGCCTCCCGTATACTTTTCCTCATGTGAACTGAATTGAATCCAATTGAATTATGCTTAACTGGAAATTTACAGTGAAAGACAAGATTCAGCTAATACTAATCTTAGCCCTTTGTCAGTTACTGAAATCAAGCAAATTAAAATCTGTGCCTCTGTTTTGGAACAGCAGAGGTGACTGGGTAGTGAGAAAAAAGTTAAGAGAGGAAGCAATGTTTGCTATTCCTGAGGAAAAATTCAACTGTTTTATTGTGAAGTAAAAGCTTTCATTTCATGCTGTGCTTGTATAACTCCTGGTTAGGAAGTACATGTATTCGTAATCAGTGACAGCATTTGGCACATAGTATGTTTATTTTATATCACAATTATATTTATATGCTAATGTATTCATTCAGGATACTGTTATCTATGGAATCAGATCAAGAAAGGCTGTAGGGAATAATGGAGAGCATTGTATTTGCAATCTGGAAAGAGTAAGTTGAAGCTCAGCTCCAGCTTTGCCTTGCTGTGCAACCATGAGCAAGGCATTGAACTGCTTTGAGTATCAGCCTTCTCATCAATAGAAAGTGGGTCATTACTACCTGGCTTACTATTTTCCCATGAGGAACATATTTTGTAATCTTAAAGCAATATGTAGCTAGGAGCTCCTCCTGTCAAAGTGGGGTTTGCTCCATTTCTCTGGGGAAGGCCATAGTATTCAAACAAGCAGGAATGCCTTGGTGAAAGAGGTAAGAGAGTTGTCACCTTTATGCTTCATCCAGTCAGTGGCTACAGATGATAACACAGTGTCCACAAAGATCCCAACAGGATTGCAGGCTCAGTTGCTCTTCTGTATGGACTTGAAACTTCAGTGATATATTGGGTAGGTTATGACCAAAACTGGAAATTAGCCAATACTGACAATGATCAAGAAATATTATTATTATAATAAGTAGCTAGCATTAATATACTCTATGTACTCTATACAAATTTAAGATTTGCAAAGCATTTTTTACATATGATTTCACTTGATCCTCACAATAGCGCTGGGAGGCAGACACTATTATTACACCCATTACTTGAAGAAACTGAGCCAGACAGGTTTAGTGACTTTGTTCAGTGCCACATAACCAATAAGTGCCTAAGGCTAAATTTGAACTCGGATCTTCCTGCGTCCAAGTCCAATATTCTAGCCACTGTGCCACCTACCTACATTTCTAGTTTGGTTCTTGTAGACATATAGTATACTTTTATCATCATGTGATTTTTTAAAATAATATTCATTTTATCTAAATAAAATGTTATTTCTAATAATGAGATTTCAGTTATGTGCCAGGTAACTCTAGTATTAATTCTTTAAGTGAAATTAACAAGCTTCTGGTGATCAACTGAAAATAAAATAATGCCCAAGCAAACGTTATCTTATTTTTCCTAATTCTCTGATACATGTTATAGTTATGCTCCTCTATTTTGCAAACATCAGTATCTTTTGTAGCACATCTTGCTGGAATTTGTTTCACAACAGGGTAAGCCCAGAGGGGAAATACCAGGAGCTTGGCTAAACAAAAATAAAATCCAGGTATTATAAATCAAATGGCCTAGCAAGAAGTCATATGCTCAATTGTCAAGAAGTCAACCAAGGTAGAGAGAACTAGACAGACAAGTAATCCCGTCCCCCCACCTCCCCCAAAAAATCACCCCACCTCAGATATCCAAGGGATTTCCAGGTCCTGTTTACCTTTGCTGGAATTACTTCTATTACATTCCCAACAAGCCTCCAGCTTCCACTTGAAGATCTCCAGTGAAGGGGACCCCACAAGCCTGAGAGGCAGTTAGTTCCCCTCTGGGACAGCTAAAACTTATAGGAAGCTATTTACATTGAACCCAAAGTGCCACCCTACTAACTTCAGCCCATTATTACTAATTAGTTCTCCCCACTAGGACCAAATATAACAAGTCAATTCTCTCTTCAACATGATATTCCACATATTTGAGGATAGCTCTTATGTACTCATATCTCCTCTTCTTTAGTCTAAATACCCCCTCCCATTCCTTCAACTAATTGTTGTATGGCATCATCTCAAGATTCCTCATCTTCCTGACCATCCTCTTCCAGAATCACTCCAAGTTCATGGCATTATATAGGATCACAGTTCTAAAGTTTGAAGAAATCTTAGAATTCATCTAGGTCAACCCTTCATTTTAGATGAGAAAACTAAATGTGGGAGAAGTTACCTGAATTGTCAGAGGTCACAGAGGAAGCAAGTGACAGAACCAAGATCCAAACTCAGGGTTTCTGATGTCCTTGTCCTTAAAATGTGACATCCAGAGCATACTAGGGCAGAATGCAGTGAATTTTCTGTCTCTATTGAGCTGGAAATTATGCTTCAATTAATGTCTAAGATTGTCTAAGAGAGCATTAGCTTTTTTGCCTGGCCCTCTAGACTTTCCCTACCATGACCCCATGTTGCCCATACTTTCAGCTCTTCCTTCCCCCTACCCATCTGAGCTTCATTTTATGTGCTGGCTTCCTTCATTAGGATGTAATGCTTTTTAAGGGCAGGGACTGCTTCTATTTCCCCACACTTAACACATAGTAAACACAATAAATACCAGTTGACTTTTTTTTATTACACTGCTAACTTTTAAAATTTTTATTGAGATCTTATGTTTGACCAATAGTCTTCTTTTCCAAATATACCCTTTTTTTTCCTTTCTCTAATCAGAGAACTGTCCTTTATAAATAATTTTTTTAAAAGAAAGGAAAAATCAATTCAGCAAAGTTAACCAGCACATCAACTGAACATGGTAGTATATTCAGAGTTCCATACCCACAGGCCCCCAATTCTGCAAAGAAGGAAAGGAGGCACATTTTCTCATTTCTTCATCAGGGCCAACCTTGGTCATTATAATTACATCATAGTCAGTTTCTTTTTGTTGTTGTTCTTTTCATTTGTATTGTTATAGTCCTTGTGCATATGGTTTTCATGGTTCTGCTTATTTACATTTTCATCAGTTCATATAAGTCTTCCCATTCTTCTGTGTATTCTTCATAGTCATTATTTCTTATGGAGCAGTAATATTCCATTACATTTATGTTTAGACATTACTCAGTAGCCTGGTGTCTACTTTGTTTCCACTTCTTTGTTACTACAAAAATATTTTGGTGTATATGAGATCTTTTTATCTACTTTGACTCCTTGGGATACATACTTGACTGCTGTTTTAAAATAGGGAGTAGACCTGAGATTCATTTGGTATAGAGAACTCCCAGCTGAAGAAATTGTCTCAACCAGTGCAGTTTGTAGTACATTTTCTGCAACTTAAAGTCTTAAAGAGTTAGTTCCTCAAGGTGCTGAGAAATTAAGGGACTTGCCAAGGCAGCTAGGCAGGGCAATATAGAGCATTGGGCCTGGAATCAGTAAAACTGGAGTTGAAATCCAGCCTCAGACACTTACTAGCTGCATGATCCTGGTCAAGTCACTTAACTTCTGTCTGCCTCAGTTTCCTCAACTATAAAATGGAGATAATAATAGTACCTGCTTCACAGGGTTGTTTTGAGGATCAAATGAGATAATATGTATTTAAAGGTACTTGGCACAATGCCTGGTGCATAGTAAGCCCTGTATAAATGCTTATTTCTTATGCTTTCCCTCTAACCAAGGGTTACCTGACCAGTAAGCGTCAGAGCAAGAACTTGAACCCAAGTCTTCCCGAATCAGAAGCCAGCTTTCTTTCTAGCATGCCATACTATTTAATACCATGTTTATTGAATTTCTGACATAGATAACAGTGTGAGCAAAAATACAAACATAGGAAAATATGGAGCACATGCAGGAAACCCCAAGGCATGATCCAGCTTGGTTGGAATATTGAGTGGATAATGGGGATGCGTGTGACATAAGAACAACAGAGTAGACCAGATGAGGGCAGGGGCTGTTTGAACTTTATTTGGTAGGTAATAGGAAGACATTTAACATTTTTAGAAGAGTGACATGACACTATAGATTACCACAGGTGTAAACGGGCAAGCACCTGGTAGGCAGAGTTTGAAATTATACAAAGAATTCAGGCCAGAAGTAAGGATGGGAGAAGAGTGGAATAAATGGACTTGAAGGGGAGATAGCACGAAGAGATCAGTGGTAGAAATCCCACAGCTAAATGGAGCAGAGCAAGGGCTTGTCATCTTAGCTTTAAAGAGCCTCTTCTTACTGAAGGTTTATATCTTCCAATCATTTAGAAGCAGGTTCCCAAAATCTGATTCCCCTTCACTGGCTGACACTTGTGGATTGAGGAGGTCCCTGGAAGGGTACTGTTAGATGGGTTAGAAAAGGAATGTTTTCAGAGTGGGATATTTCCCAAGCTGAAGGGAGAGTAGTAATCCATTCTGGGACCGAAGAGCAGAGATAGCACCTTAAGCCCTAACACATAGGGACTCAGAAGCAAAAATGGAACTTGATACTTAGCCGAAATTACTTGGGTTTAGGAATTCATAGATACATGTTAGAACTGGTATCAGAGTGTAAGTCACTGTCAAGGATCACCTTGCTCCTGAGCTTCTCATTCCCTTACTCTATCTAAATCTATCTACTTGCTTCCATCTCAAGGTTCAGGCCAACCTACATGTTAGTTCTAACCTTAGGCAGGTTGCGTACAAGGAGTGTTTGTCTCAGAAGACATCAATGAATTTAGAGTAACAAGCCTAATTCTTGCTGCTGATATCCGCATGCTTCTTTCTCAGACCCTTTCCCTGGCTCCTGACGTAATCCTTCCCATTCTCTGGCCTAATCTCTTGACCCTATGCTCTCTACAGTCTCTTTAACATTTAGTCCTGGTTTATTATTCTTATTCTATACCATTTTCCTACCTAGACACATGGCATCTGCCTCTTCCTCCATACCTTAGCTGCCTTCTTGGACCTGAGCTCTGACTTTTGGGAGTTTATTGGACTTATCACTGAGACTTTTTTTTACTATCTCAATTTCTAGTCCAAGATTCCTTGGTTTACCCAGTCTTTTAGCCACCCAAATCCTGGCATTACAGTGGTGAGACTACTGTAGAAAGAGGCAAACTGGCCAGGGTGAGGGATGAGAAAGTGATTTCTGACACAAGATAAAATGAAATTGATTTCTGTTGCACAAAGTATTCATCTTCATATTACATGTAACTCATTGTGAAGGGGGAGATGTCCATTATATCACACCATACCCCTGTCCCTGGGCACTGAAGTTCAGTCTACAGGGGAGGTAGTTCTTACTGTTGTTCAGTCTGATTTCTACTGAGTCACATGATGAATTTCATCTTCCTGTTTTTAATCACTTTAGAAAAAAAACCCGTTGGTTGTTTTTCAGATATGTGACTTATATTTTCCAATTTCTGCCTGTTTTTCATACTTTGAAAGTAATTTCATAAGCATCCTTTTTATTTTTGCTTCTCAAGTTTGGGTGGAGATTTACATTATTTGCTTATCATAATTTTCTTGGCTTTATGTGGATGAGAAAAAGTAGTTCTACCCAGTCTGATATTCATTTTTCTTAAGCTGGATATTTATTTGGCAATATTGCTATTTCCTTACTTGAAGAGCTGTTGGACCTCAAGGAATGAGTATCTGTAAATGTAAATGTAACATAGTCTTCCTTCCCTTCCCCCACTTTAGTTATTATCTAGCCAAGAAAGCCACATTTTAGTTCTTCCCTCATAAATCAAGCCCCCTAGCTCTTTAATCTCTTCGGTTGCCCTTCTATGAATTCCCTTCAATATGTGAATGCATACCTCAGCTTTACTCAGAGCTAACCAACAAGTCATCATTTGAGGCCCCATGGTAGTGACCTGTTAGATTTATGGACCTCTTGTTAGATTGCCTTCTATGTCTGTCCCCATTCCATGAAATATTCACATTGCCTAATGTCCACTTAACACATATGATCTTTTCCTTAGGAAGAGATTTGTTTATGTGCATTTTACCTAAATCCTAGGTTCCTATCACAGAGAAGTATCACTTTCTCTGAGCCCTTTTTTACTAAGATAATAATAATATCTGTCCTATCAACCTTGTAAGGTTGCCTTGAGATTGAAATGAGAATATATGTGTATATGTGTATATATATGTACATGTATATGCATATATATACACACATATCTCTACATACATATATATATGAAAGCACTTTTTTATACTTCTTTGTACTTTTCAAAATTGTTTTTCATGTTTGCTATGATATGGTTTTGTCACATTTAAAGTATATTAACTGACATACATATGTAAAGGTTAAGAAAGTAGTAGTTTCTGAATATTAATCTATCGTTTCTCAAAGTAATAGTAGTTTGTTCATTTAATGGATGGCTACTGCCCTCAGTTCTGGTAGTCTGATAATGTGATAAATTATGCTTGTGGCTATTCCTTTGTTCCAAAATCTAACTTTTGGTTCCATCAATATGTTTTATAATGTGCCAGCATGGCATATTAAATAGAGATTCAGCTCCAAAGCCAGTAAGACTTGGGTTCAAATCCTGCCTCTAACATGCTGGCTATGTGACCCTGGACAAGTCATTTTTAGCAGTGTTCTAGGCATACCTCTATGACTATGAATTGCAGAGAAGGTGTCAACCAGCACTGGTAGAAGGGGATTTCCTCACCTGGGAGTTCCTTATCCCAATGAAATCACAGATCTAGTCCCTATCCTAAAATAGCAGTTTGGCAGATACCCCAAAAAATGAGGGAGAGAGAGAGAGAGAGAGAGAGAGAGAGAGAGGGAGGGAGGGAGGATATTTTGCAACAAAGAATTGGAAACAAAGTAGTCTAGTCGTAGTCCTCCTAATGTGTCAAGAACCCCTAATGAAGAAAGCAAGTAACTAAACATGTGTCATTGAATCGAGTGGGGTCTTATAGCAATTATTTATTTAAAAAATTAACTTATATGGAAATGTAAAACTGCAAGTCAGCAGAAAGCTTTCAAGAAGCTGCCAGGCTTAAACAATATTGCCGACCCTCTATTAGGCTGATGTAAACCCCCAAACTACTACCCAAAAGCAAAGATCATGCCTATATAACTTGCTCAGTATTTCAAGGATATATGACTTCATCAATATGGGTGCCCCCATCATTGACACAGATTAAAACCTCCCTCTACCTTATTAGACAACATGCATAAATTGCTGTGACCAAAAAACTCCTTCATCCAATGGCCAATTTTCCATTGATGAGAAGGTCTATGAGGTTCCTCCCAGCTCTGGAGCTATGATTCTAGACTGGATATCTTCAAACTTAGCTAGGCTTGTCCTCAAATTGTGTGTGTGTGTGTGTGTGTGTGTGTGTGTGTGTGTGTGTACCCAAGCCATCACAGAAACTAGGTTCAAATTTTGGTTGGTCATTTGCTGCCCTGTATCACCTTGGTCAAAACACTTAAATTCTCTACTCCTCAGCTTCTCCATCTAGAAAAGGAGTGGCTTGAGCCAGATGGCCTCTAAGGCTCCTTCCAGCTCTAAATATATAACCCTTTGATCCTCTCTTTGAAGCCTTTCTGGCCTGGGAGAACCTGTCAGAGGTTATGTCCCACTAGCATAGCCTTCGAAAACCTAGAGTCACCTCCGTGCCAGGATAAGGCATCAGAGAGAGTTGAAATTTCTGTTTTATAATTTCCCTTTAAAAAATACCATTCAATGGTGGTGATAGAATGGTTCTATTTTCAAAAGGATTTTTGCCAATTTGCCTTTAAGAGAGTCGAGTAAAGAAGAAAGTAGACAGAAGTTTTAAAATATTTTTTTCATTCTATTCTAAGAACCAGTAAACACAGTAGAGGCATTGTGGGGTAGGCAGTTAGGAGGCATCACAAAGTGCTGGACTTGGATTCAAGATCTGAATTCCACCTTAAATAGTATGACCCTGGATAAGTCACTTTAACCTCTCTGGGCCTTGTCTGTAAAATGAGATGAGGATCAAATGAGATAGCATATTTAAAACGCTTTTCAAAGCTTGAAGCACCATATAAATGCTATTACTAACAGTAGTTAAAATATTGATAGTAGGAAAAAAGCACTGGACTTGGTCTCAGGAAAAGTCTGATGGTGAATGCTGGCTTGGATCACTTATTAGCTATGTGTTTGTTCCCAGGCAACTCATTTATGATCTCTGAGCCTCCATTTCCTCTTCTGGAAAGAGGAGATAATAATCCTTATAAGGTTGCTAAGGGGAAAGTACTCTTTAAAAGAGTCATAGAAATGTGAGCTGTAGCTACAAGTGGAGAATAAATGCTTTGATTTCTGGAATGCTGATTTAAAGTGCTCACTATGAATAAATGAATTGAATGAAGGAAGGAAGGAAAGAAGAAAGACTAATATAATCCACTTGTGAGCTAAGTCCAAAAAATGGGCCTTCATTTTACAGTATTTTCATAATATCCCTCGATTGTGACCATTCCTGGTAGTCGTTGAAGATCTAAAGGATACTAATGAACAACATCTATTTTTCTTTTCTTCCAGGGAAATGATATTGACCCTGAGGCTGTAAAAGGTGAAGTGTTAAAAGTGGGAAATAAGAGCTGTGAGAACATCCGCTTGCACTCTGAAGCAGTCTTATGTACGGTCCCCAATGACCTGCTGAAACTGAACAGCGAGCTAAATATAGAGGTGGGATTCCTGAATTACTTTCATGTTTATTAATAAGGATGCCAGTGTAATTATGTCACTTGCTGCTTTAAAATACATCCTAAAAGCTCATTTGTATGTTAACTTAAGTTCATCAAGGCAGCCCGGATTCTTGGTTGTGACTTGACAAATAGTGGGTTTTGGTTACATTGTCCCCCTGCTACCAGTGAAGCTCATTTTCTGGAGGCCTGGCAGAGGCAACATTTCCAAACAGCAAATAACAGGATTTCCCAGACAGTAGCAGGATCTGTCAACAGATCTCAAAGTCCCATTAAATAAACAACCTCCACAAAGTCTTATTTAATAGACGACCTCCTAGCTAGTTCCTGACAGTCTAGATCAGCCACCCCCCACTATGTTCTTCTCTCTGTGGATTTCTGAGATATACAGCAGAGTGAGAATGAAACTGACAGCCACAGGTTCTCCTCATGACTCCCCTCCATAGAGCTGTCCTAGTATTCCATTTTCTCCTGTCCTATTCCTTTAGCATATTCTAATTTATATTATAGGGTTTTTCTGTGCATTTTATTACTCCTATTTGATTATAAATTCCTTGAGGGCAAGGAGCATTCCGGGCTATGGAGGACCTTGAATGTCAGCCTAAGGTTACCATGAATTTAGCTGCCAACATATCCCCATCTCTAATCCCAGCCATCTCAACATGCCCAGGAAATTAAAAGCAGCTCTTCACAAAAAGAATAAAAATAAAAAGAGTTAGGGACCACTGGGAAATAACACTAAGATCATGCCTACACAATTTAAATTATAAAATGGAAATTTTATATTTATGCAATTAATTTATTCACAGTAAAAAGGGTGGCTGAATAAATGTTCTTATAATCTTTTAGAAAAACAACAAACTGAATCAGTGTTAAGAACACAACAAAAGAAAGCACTACATTTTAGGTTATCACACCGTGTCATAGATTGGAATTCAGTAGCCCTAAGTCTTTCCAAGCAAAGCATCTGGACTAGAATTGAGATTTCATTGGTGTGGGTGTCTCTCAAGTGAGGAAACTCCCTCTACCAGTATAGGTCAGTAGTTTCTCTGCAACTCGATGTCTTAGGGAGTTGCCTAGAGCACTTCTTAGTTAAGTTAACTTAGTTAAGTGACTGTCCCAGATCAAACAGTCAACATATGTGGGCAAGAGCCCAGGAACCCCTGGCTGTCAACCCACTGTTCCATGTTGTTAATAAACACAGTTTCTCAAGCTTCTACTATGTGCAAAGCATTGTGCCAGGCACCAGAGGAGATTCAAAAATAAATGAGAGTGCTAATGACCTAGTAAGGGAAATAAGAAAAAAGTAACTCTAATGTAAAAATAATATACTTAATTCATAGGAAAGATACGAAAGAAAGTGCTCTGATAGCTCTGAAGAGGGAGGGATTGCTTCCCTTCTGAGTAGAGGAGAGAAAGCTTCCTGGAGAAGGTAACAACTGAGCTGGACCTTAGAGGACAGATTACATTTCATGTAGGTGAGGATTATGGAACAAATACATTCCAGGAATATGGATAGTACATGAAAAAGGGGGAGGGGCACAGAGAGAAGAAAGGACAAAATAATAACTTCAAGAACAGTAAGTGGGTCCAGGGGGCAGAGGCATAGAAGACTTAAAAAAAAAAAGGTAATGTGACATAAGGCTAGAAAATCGGATCAGATCATAAAGAGCCTTGAATGCCAGACTAAAGATTTTATATTTTATCTGCTAGGCAAAAGGGAGCAAGTAAAGGGATTGAGCAGGTAGGTGACCTACCAAAGCTATACACCTTTATCATTTGTTGAGCTGTAATGCCATATGCAATGATGATTTAACGACACGTAAAATGCAAATAGGCCAAATAACACATAATACAAAATAGTCTTTCAGTTTCAAAGTTAAACTAAGGCACTTGGGAAATATACATTCAATGACTTACTTATGAAGACTGAAGGAAAAATTGATGAAACCTACCTTCTTAGTCTGAAGGAGATAACGCCATTGCCAGAAGTAATGACAGTAATGTTTATGTACCATATTATACCCAGAAATAATCAGCTCAGTTCATTGAATATATTGTAAACAAAATGCCGTGTATGTTCTGCTATTTCTTTATTTTTTTCATTGTAGTGGAAGCAAGCACTTTCTTCAACTGTCCTTGGAAAAGTGATAGTACAACCAGACCAAAATTTCACAGGACTCGTTGTTGGAGTCATCTTGATATCATCATTGCTTGTGATACTACTGGGGGTTTTTCTGTGGCTGAAAAAGAGGAAGCAGATTAAAGGTGCAGCTTTTTTGTTTTCTTCTTCTTTTTAAAGAGAGAGAGAAGAAAAATCTTTAGGAAGTTAATTCCATTTCAGACAGTCTTCATATTTACAGCAGTGTTCCTCAGGGTCACTCCAAATGTGAATGAGAACTTAATGCTTGTATCAAAAACAGTCTATATTTAGTTTTGGAGTTTATCATCATTGACCCAGGATAGAGAAGTCTTTAACAAACTCTTTTTTTCTATTTGTTTTAAGATCTGGGCAGTGACTTAGTTCGCTATGATGCAAGAGTACACACTCCTCACTTGGATAGGCTTGTAAGTGCCCGGAGTGTAAGCCCCACCACGGAAATGGTTTCAAATGAATCTGTAGACTACAGAGCAACTTTTCCAGAAGGTATATTTCAGTTTATTGTTCTGAGAAATACCTATATATGCACTTCAATGTGGGGTTTTTTCCCAGCTTTTACATGCAGCCTTTCTGCAAGAATTTGATGGATTTTAATTTGGAACCAGACCCATGTCTCATTACATTTTTAGGGCCTTTCAGCTGTTCTCCCCAAGAAAAGGGAACCATGAAATCACAAGGGAACAGGTATTTCATTTATTGTTTGAAAACTACACTAAAAAGTTGTGAGACTTCTCTAAACTAAATTAGGAACATTAGGATGTATGTGTGGCTAGAGAGCTGGTCTCAGAGTTAAGAAGACCTGAGCTCAAGTTGCCCATAGAGGTCTCATGACCCTGGGCAAGTCGCTTACCTCTCTAAATTACATAACCTCTATAAATTACAGGATACTTGCTGATTTCAGTGGGCAAAGGGAGTTATGTACAAATAAAAGATTCCATTTTTTCTTTAGTTGAACAAACTAAGTCAGGAGAGGTAAGATCAAAATGTATATTTTAGTCAAATGTAACTAGCCACTACTTGGCGTTTTCTTTTAGCCTGTTATATGTAGGAATCTAAACGTGCACATCATTCCATCAAGGCATCCATAACAAACACTATGATTTATTAAGTGCCTAGCCTGTGCAGGGCATTGTGCTAGGGCCTGGGGGAGTACAGTATGCAGATAAGAGATAGTTGCTTTCCTCAGATAGCCTGCTGTCTAAGAGGGTGGGTAGCAAACTTCACAACCCAGCACCTAAAGTATTCCATGACTTTTAAGTCTATTTTGAGGTCTAATCCAGAACAAACATCCGGTTATGCTGAGAAATAAAGAAATGTTTAGCATCATCTGCTTCAAAAAAAATACTCTTACCAAATAATGGCCAAATTAACTGGAGCATTTCACATTGTTTAACTTAAAATATGTTGGCAAAAGCACAGTCTCTACATTTTATCAACTTTATTACCTTTAGAAGTTTCAGGATATGAGTCAACTGCAAGCATTTTCCTGGTTGAATATTTACCACTGGACAAATATAGTGAATCAGACTTAGAAAATACTTGTAAATCTAGAAACTGCTCATCAAGTCAAAGGGTGATAGTACTAAAGCAACTCATATCTTCATTACTTTATACCAATTCCCTGATATTTTGAAAGTTTTATTCATTCACCTCCATATGACCAACACAAATCATTACTGCATTATTTAATTTCTTACATGACCTTTGCCCCATGTAATTCCGTGTGTGAAACTAGCTGCCATGACAACTTGCTGCCATTTAACTTGTATGAAAAGGAATATTACATTATACTTTTTTTTCAGCAGACCAGACTTTGCAGCTTTATTTTTGTTGTTGTTCTATTGTAAGAAAGAAAATTAAAATCCACAGATAATCCCAAAGATTTATTTTAACCCAGTTTCAATGCCCTTTTCCCAACCAAAACTTTGATCATAACTGCTTGAGTTTCAAATGCTTGAACCTCAAATGTTTAGGTCTCGTCTTTTATTATATTTTCCACTGTTCAGCAATATTAAAAAATAAAAGAGCCATCTGACAGGATAATCCACAATCAGCTCCTAAAAATTTGAAGTGACTATATTGCAACCATTGACACAGCAAATAATCCCCCTTGTATTCTACCAGTGGGGACACACACTGAAAGTCAGAGGACTTTAACCTAACTGAAGAACTAATAAGGCATCCATGCCAGAGAACTCTTTCCTCTCAATGGCTCAATGATTTTTCAGTTTCAAACAGTCCCTGAAGTCTAGATTCAACAGTAACCCCCTGATCCATACTACCAATGTAAAAATTATCATACTGCTAAAGGCATAAGACAGCTGCTCTGATTGCCAGCTGCAAATGAAACTCCTATCCATAGTCTCAGCTTCTAGTCTTAGTCCAACATCAGGTGAAATGCTTGAAACATTGATAGCAGCAGGGAAGGGCTGTCATGAGAAGAGACTCTTAGAGTCTCCAGGTCCAGTGGGGAGGTTCTACATCCTGGATCCCTAGGAATCTGGGAGATCCCTTTCTAACCTAAGCCCGTCTATTCCCATTCCATCCCCTCCTTGCTTTTTTGAGCTAATATAATTCCAACATTCCTGTTCTGCTACTCCCACATCTGCCTTCCAGTCTGACAACTTCTCTGGCTACAGAATCTTTGGCTCCCCTTGGCCCACTGGTCCAGAGCAGATGTGATCAAAATGACCCACATGGAAAATATTGAAATGTGTACAATAGAGTGGAATGAGGCAGTATTCTCTCCCATTTCTCGTCAAAAGGTCCTAATACCAATACTCTGCCTTTCAGCACCAAAGACTGGACTATGTATAAGCCAACCCACATTCTTATTTTTCCAGTGAAACACTATACAGGGTATCCCAAAAGTCTTAGTGTAGCTTTAGGTTCTAATAGCTTAAAATTATTTAGGATAAAAATATTAATAGCTAATATTTATATAGTGCTCACCATGTGCCAGGCAGTAACAACCCTGCAAGTTTGGTGCTACTATTATCCCCATTTTACTGGAAACTAAGGAAACATGGGTTAAGTGATTTGCTCAGGTTCACACAGCAACTTAGTGTCTAAGGCAGGATTTCAAAAGTCTTTTGGACTCTAATCCATCCATCGCACCACCCAGTTGCTCCAAAGCTATTCAAAGGCTTATGGGACACCTTTTATAAAGACATCACTTTTTTTTGTAATTTTCGCCCCTCTTCAAGAATCATTTATCCTACTCATTAACAAACAATCGACGTTTCCTCTTGCTTCCAGTACCCTAACTCTGGGAGCACCCGAGTAGCGTAGGATGATGAAAAGAACATTGGACTCAAGAGTTCAGAAATGCAGACCTATCTGTGCTACCTCTTAGATGCATGACATTGAGCAAGTCACTTAGCATCTCAGAGTCTCAGCTTCCTCACTGGAAAAATGGGATTAATACCTGAGTCCTTTAATAATGGATCATAACGAGATCACACCTGTGAAACACACTGTTAAGCACTTACAGAATTGTAAGGTTCAATTATTGTCATCTTCCCCCACCCTTATCTCATCACTCCTTCCACAATTGTCTCCTTGATTTGCTAGAAAGGAAGCAAAACTTCCCAATTTGGGAAGGGCATTCCTTCCACTCAGAGACTTTGTTGTCAGTACATTCCTTTTGCTTGGCTGACTGCTCCCCAGGAACTCACTGCCAGCAGCCCCACACCCACACCCAGGGATTTCACTGGAGAGAGAGAGAGAGACAGAGACAGAGAGACAGAGACAGAGAGACAGAGACAGTGTCTCTGTGGATCTAAAGGCTCTAGGGAAGAGTAGCTTCTCTTCACAAAAAGTTTCAGGACCACCACCACCCCCACCACCCTAACCCCTACAGTCTCCTCGCTAAGAGTGAGGACTGGGTCTTAAAGATAATTGGGCAGGGATCTCTTAAATTTTTTTTGGTCTATTTTTCCTCTAAGGAGGGATTTTCAAGTGCATTTAACTTGAGCATAAGAGAAATGCCCGGGTGGTAAGAATACCAGACAGAGGCAACTCTAACCTGTCTTTTGTAACATTGACCCTGAACCCTGCCTCATAACAGAGGAACCACCACTGAGGCTGGCAGTTCCCAAGTGTGTGGATCTCTCCATCAGATTCTTTCTAATAGATTCTTTTCTGCTCCTTCCCCCCCTCCTCCCTCTCACTCTCTCTTTTTCTCTCTCTCTCTCCTCATTGGCTGAGAGTGAGGGTTTGTATTTCCAGGGATCTGATTCCATTGACAAAACAATAACTCAACCAAAAGCTATTTTTCCTTTTCCCTTGTATGAGTTAGGCTTTTGCAAGACAAGAAAGTTACCCAGCTCTGTTTGCATATATAATACGTATATTATTCATTAAAGTTTCTCAATACAGTAGTAACCTCTGGTAAAACATCTTGGCTCATTTTCCACCAGTTTGATATGCCCACTCAGAGGAGGCAGTGTGTAGTAGAACCGGAAGAGCCTGGGTTCTGGAGTCAGAGGACATGGGTTCATATTCCACCTCTTACGTTTACTACCTGGGTGACAAAATCACTTGACTTCCTTGGACTCAGTTTCCCCATAAGTAAGGGAGGCAGCTGGACCAGATGACCTCTGAGGTTCCTTCTAGCTCTAGATTATGATCATTGAGACAAAAGGTAGGATCAATTCTATTCTTTCACAAGAAAAGAGTTTTTCTAATAATAATGTGGTACAATGTGCAAAGCACTTTACCAGCATTATCTCACTTTAGCTTCACAGTAGTCCTATTATAGTAGAGCCTAAAGGGCTTGTGCCCATTTTGTGGATGAAGATACTGAGGCTCAGAGATTAAATGATTCGGTCATGGTCCTAAAGCCAGTGTATGACTTCATTAGAACCTCACAACAATCCTGTGAGTTAGGTTATTTCTAAACAAATTAATAGTGTTTTTCCAAGATTTCCAAATAAATAATTAACCTATTTAAGAGAACAAACTTTGAGAAGATGTTTAAAGTGCTTATGTGCATATAATTGATTTGCTTATCTCAAAGCCTTCTTATCTATTCACTGAATCAGATATAGGGATCTTATCTTGGCAGAATCTTTTTTTAGGTTAAAGTCAGCTATAAATGCTTAAAATTAATGAAGTGGAATTTTTTTTTAATTCTACAGTTCAGACTTTGTATTATTTTAGACTGTCCCCATGTCTCTTTGGTTCTAATAAACAAAGTTTTTCCACCGTCTTTTAAACATATACTAATAATTCAGATTCCTCTTACAGATCAGTTTCCAAATTCTTCCCAAAATGGATCCTGCAGACAAGCTCATTATCCTCTGACGGATTTGTCCCCCATCCTAACCAGTGGGGAGTCAGATATATCCAGTCCGCTGCTTCAGAATCATGTCCACATCGATATCAGCGCCTTAAATCCAGACTTGGTCCAAGCAGTTCAACATGTGGTTATTGGGCCCAACAGCTTGATTGTACATTTCAATGAGATCATAGGAAGAGGCAAGTATTCCAGATCTGATTTTGTTAGTTTCCTATAGAAGTGTTTTATGTTCTGTTTCAGCAAATAGGTAAATATACATATGTATAGCAAAAGTAATGCAAAGGACAAAAAAAGAAATGATAAGAGCTTTTGTTTTCCATTCTTCATACATCCCTTGTTGAAAATCAAATCTCCAGGGATGTGGTCCCCTTGTTACTGCTATAATTTGGTCATCTCCAAAGCAGGCAGAAATAAATCACATTCTTCTATCACCCTTTTTAATAATGACAAGAACATTTTAATGGAATTTTTTACTGCTTTTAATTGCAACCATTTTCACTGATGTCACCCTCCAATGTCTCTTTACATGGAAAACAATGACTAACTCTCTCCAAAGCCCTAGTTCACAGCACCTCATGCCAGCATTCTTAGGAATGGTAATTTATAGCATTACCTTGACCTTGAGTAACATGTATCATTTTCTCAATGCACTCTAATTCCTTTACACAAAGGAGAACCAAGTATTTGTAATAACACAGTCTGTCTGGGTAGCAGTAACCGCTAGCATAAACAACGGTTGAGAAAATGTTTAGCAAGAAAATAAACCAACCAGAAAAAGAAGACATAGGTAGAAAGTAGATTCCAGTCTCCTTTTCCTCAGTAAAATCTTTTATCTCAATCCATATTGAATCTTGAAACCTTTTCTCTGGAGATACTGCCAAAAGTCATCAAGTGCATTTGTTGTATTCCTGTCGAATAGGTTGATGAGATAATTTACATTATATGAACACAGGGTGAAATTCTCACTTGGTGTGACTGAGGAGAGGAGAAGGGAAAGCCGATGGGCTGAGAGAATTCCCTCTCATTCTTTAAGCCGTCGTATTCCCTTCCCTTCTGCCTTATAAATGCAGGCTACAGTAATAATAATAGTTCACATCTGTAAAGCACTGCAGAGTTGCAACCACTTCAAATATATTATTTATTTTGATCCTTACAACAAACCTTAAATAATAACAGAATTTTATGTAATAACAACAACAGCTAGCATTTATAAAGTGCTTTAAGGTTTACAATGCACTTTACAAATATTGTCTTGTTTGATCCACACAACAACACTAGCAAGTAGGTGTTGTCATCATCCGCATTTTACAAATGAAGAAACTGAAGTTAAGTGACATACCCAGGGTCATGTAGCTAGTAAGTGTCTACGACTAGATGGGAACTCAAGACTTCCTGATTCCAGGTCTGTCTGGCATACTATCCACTGCACCAGATAGCTGCTTGTATTGTGTACATACATAAACTTGTGCATATATATATATATATATATATATATATATATATATATATGTGCTCAGATAACTGTGTGCACGCATGTGTATATTTGTACTATATACACATGTATACAATATCTGTGCTATTTTGTATGTATATGCTTATGTATTGAGTGAGTATATTATATGAGTATATGCATACATATATCAGGTATATATCATATATATATATATATATATGTAGTGTCTTAAAGTTTGCAAAGCCATTTATAGATGACGTGTCATTTGGGCGTCATAACAGTCCTACCCAGCAGGACCTACAGGTGTTATTCCATTTTATAGATGAAGAAACTGAGCCTCAGAGGGTAAGCAACATGGCCAGTATTACAAAACCAGCCAGAGGCAAGTGTTAAACCCACGTCTGTCCCAAGTTCGAGTCCAGTGTTCTTTCCACCCACTATGCCACACTACCTATTAGCCACTCCACAAATCACTTCGATTTCACTGGGGTTCAGGGGAGGTTTGTTGGGCTTTTTGGTTTTGGTTTTTGGTTTTGGTTTTTTTTTTTTTTTGGTCTGGACCTGTGATTTCATCAGTGTGGAAACATCCTCACTGATACAGATCAGCAGTTTATAGTCTTGGAGACTTACTGGAGAGATGGTAAATGAGTTGGCTAGCCAGGGGTCAGGGTGCTATAGGAAAAAGAGTGCTTTTTCTGCCCCTAGACAGAGACCTGGATCACATACTACCTGTGTGACCTTGGACAAGTCACACATCAGATATAGAACTGGAAGAGACCTGATTCGGAGGCCGTGCTTCCCTTTCCTTTCTTTCCCTCCAACCTTTCCCTCCTCCATTTTTCAGATGAATAAACTAAGGCCCAGGAAGATTAAGTGACATTCATTGTCACAAGTTACCATTAGAGGCAGGATTTAAACTCACTTTTACATCTGTACCTCATTTAACGTCCCTCCACTTCAGCTTCCTCAACTATAAAATGCATAGGATTGAACTAGATGGACTAGTCTGTATTTTCCCTGAACAGAGCTAGATTGACAGTGATCCTTTGGAAAAACTGGCTGGGCTGTGAGGTTTCTCATTCTGCCACTTGCTTGTGTCTCAATCCTAAAGCCACTGACTAAGCAGTCAGACTCTTGGCACCTATGATGAAACTGCCCACATGATGGTGACTTGGAAAGCAATTGGCTTAGAGTGAGTGGGAACTTAGTGAAATGGATCTAAAGTGAGTCTGCTTCATTTGGGCTAACGACTTATAACCCCGGCCAGCCTGAATCGTGTAGCCAATGGTGACTAATTGGTGGAAATCCTTATTCCAAAAAACTAGTCTCTTATACCCTTTCCTTCTCAAAAGCTATGTTTAACAATATTATTTTTATTTTGGTGATTCTGGTTCTGTTCCTTGGAAGAATAGAAGTTTCCTTTATAACATTTCTTTACCTAGTCTTCCTAACTAGCCTTTCTGCTTCCACTCTTTCTATATTAACCTTCCTTATGTGAACAGATCTGATTATGTCACTCTTCTAATTAGGAACTCTTCAATCAATCAGCCAGCATTGAATTAAGTACCTACTATGTGCCAAGCACTGTGTTAAGTGCCACGGATACAAAAACAATTATCTTACAGAGAACTTATTTTCGAACAGAGAAGACAAGTTGATAAATAAGTATAGACAGAATAAATACAAAGAGAATAAATACAAAGTAATTAACGGTAAGGTAGTTTGAAAGGGAGGGCGCTAAGCACTTAAGGAGTGTCATGTTGAAGGTGATGCTTGAGCTGTACCTTGAAGAAAGAGAAGGATGCTGTAAAGTCTAGATAAGGATGGAGCATATTCCAGGCAAGGAGGAGAGCCAGGGCAGAGGCAGAACAAGGTGAGGAGGGGAGAATCCTGGGTAAGGAACTGAGAAGAAGGCCAGATGAGTTGGGCTGGGTTACAAAGTGTGTGAGTGGGAGTGATGTGCAAAGAGGCAGAAAAGATAGTCTGAACCCAGGTTGTATAGGGCTTAAAAAGCTAAACGGAGAACTGAATTTCAGTTGCTCCTTATAGTCTAAAATCCAGTCTCCTTAGCTTGGCATTCAAGCCTCCTTCCCAGCTTTATTTCATATTGTGCCACTCCAACACGCTCTAAGCTTCCTCCAACCTACTCATTAGCTCCCATAGAGGCTCCGTTTTTTCTCTATCTTTATTTTTTCTCACACTATTCTCTATGCCTAGAATTGTTTCAACTCCACCTATTGAAATTCTGCCAGTACGCATGACACCTTCTCCATGATTCTTTGATCCTCCTTGATTCCCTTCCATGGTAATGATCTTTTCTCCCCTCAAACCTCACACAAAACATTGTTTACCTTTCTCTTATGCATGTCTGTTATCTTATATTGAATAAGTAAGATTGTAAGCTCCCTGTCTTTTATAAGCTATGGGTCTTCTATGGCATTTAACACAGTGCTAGGTACCAAGAAGGTGCTTAATAAATTTGTTGAATTGAGTCATGATGAATGGAACAAAACTAAACTAACCAGAGTAAGAAAATTCTATTGTATGATAGACCCTATAGAATGAAAACATGTCTCAGTATTACAGGGACTTATCATAAGTTCATTCACATCCCTGAAACCTAACTACATACAGTAAGAGGCTGATAACATGGCAGCTAAGTGGTGCAGTGGATAGAGCACTGGGCCTAGAATCTTCCTAAGTTCAAATCCTCTCAGATATTTGCTAGCTTAACCCTGTCTGCCTCTGTTTCTTCATCTGTAAAATGAGCTGAAGAAGGAAATGGCAAACCACTTTAGGGTTTTTGCCAAGAAAACCACAAAATGGAGTCAAAAAGTATCAGATACGACTGAAACGACTGAACAGACTGAACAACAACAGTAACATGGTTCACATATGATGTAGCTATTAGGTCTATCAGCACCAACCATAGAGCTCATATATGATCTATATGCGTGTCATATACATACATACATACATATGTACCAATATCAAAGGGCCATGATTTCATCAATATCTCATCAATCTAATCCTCCCTCCACTTCTTCAGATTATGAAACAGTCCCATCTCCTTTAGTATGATTCCCATTCAGGTTTTTCTGTAATTCTTCCATAAGGAACCACAAAGCACTGGAAGCCTTCCCTTATTTCTTTTAATAGTTCATGGATGTCAATGTAACACTTCAACTGTCTATTGATCATACATCATTCTCACAACATAACTGTTCCACTTCCTTTCCTAGCAGACATGTCCTTGATGATGACTTTTACATCATTTGTAAAATATATACAATGTTTATTCAGTTACTCAAACATTGATTAAGGTATATATGCATATATATGGATTTATAGTGTACCACCAAAAGAAAAAAAAGAAAAAGTAATATAGCTTTTATCATTTGTTCCTTAAAGTCATTTCATTAATAAAAGTCTATGCTATATAGATTTGTAACCAAGGAATTTGGAATCAATGGCACTCATAAAAATTAATTAGTGATTACTGATTATTAGAAAATAATACAGTAAAAAGTTAACATTCCTTATTCTTCTCGTAGGGCATTTTGGGTGTGTGTATCATGGGACTTTATTGGATAATGATGACAAGAAGATTCATTGTGCTGTGAAGTCCTTGAATAGTAAGTTAACAATTTAACAGTAAAGTAACCCTTCTGTCAAGGTTTATCAAATAAGAGAATTTTTGTGGACTGAGCTTATAGTAGCATTGTTGTAGGGAGCATATTCTCAGTGAGGAAAATCTATCTAACAATCGAGAGCAGCACCTGCTCTGCAGCTTATGATCTCTGAGACGTGTTTGGGGTACTGACATGGTAAGCAGCTTATTCAGAGTTAGGTGGCGGTATGTGTCAGAGGAAAGTTGAATCCAGAACTTCCTCACTCTGAGGCCAGCTCTTTTTCCACTATAGCAAAATGACTCTCAAAATTGTAAAATAACAGATAGATTAAAGTATTAATTTACACGTTCTCTTATAGAAAGAAGCAGTTGTTATTGAAACTCATGGGTCTAATCCTGAAAATACGTTCAAGTTAGACTGTCACTAAAATGTTTTCCTTAAACAATTATTCCTTATACCCCTGATAAACAAGGGTGTAGGTGAAAGGAGATGAGTATAATTTGACTAAGTCTGGCAGATGATGTTTGTTTTGCAAATGATGATTTTTGGAAACTATTGGAAACATGTTGGCACATAGAAGAATGACTCATTTCATGCTCAGGCATTAAAGTAATTTTAAAAAAAACACAGCTCCCATTAAAAAGGAGGGAAAAGAAATAAGATAAAGAGGGAAAGTATGCCGACAAAAAATTTAAAAATAATACAGTAGCAACTCATTACCAACATTTAAGGAAAATAAGGTATGCCATGTAAGTTGAGGTTTCACGTAAAGAAGATTAGACTTAGAAATAGAAGAAATTACTTGAGTCTGAGATCTACCATTTACAAACTACATGACTTTGGAAAAATCATTTAATCTCTCCAAGTCTTAATTCCTCCATTTACAAAATACGGATAATCATGATGCTTCCACTACCTACATCAATGAGTTGTTCTAACAATCAAGTGAAGTAATATGTTTTTAATTTTTTAAACCATAAAATACTACATAGATGAAAAATACTATTATAGATATTTTCTCTAATTGAGGCTTACTTGTTGAAATGCCAATTTATTTTAATTATTATTGATTGAGATATTCCTAAAATATTGCATAAGTCTACACTTCTGTAAATGGGATACATAGAATATTATGCAGTTTTTTCTTGATAACTCAGAATCAAAATTGTTGCTTTTGTTGTTGTTTAGTAGCACCTAATTCTTCGTGATTCTGTGAACCATAGCTTTCAAATACTGTCCATGAGGTTTTCTTGGCAAAGATACTGGGATGGTTTGCCATTTCCTTCTCTAGTAGATTAAGGCAAATGGAAGTTGAGTGACTTGCCCAGGGTCACACAGCTAGTTAAGTGTCTGAGGCTGAATTTGAACTCAGGTATTCCTGATTCCAAGCCCAGCATTCTATCCACTGAACTACCTATCTGCCTCTAAAATCAAAATAATGGCAATCAATTATTATGTTATACTGCAACATAATAGGTTTTCCATTTCCTCGCTTGCTTTTAGCCTGTCGGCATCCTTATAGTTTCCTGCTTCTAAGCTGCTATGGTCTGAGAAATCAGATAAGCATGGTTAGAATTATATATAAATTAAAAGCTAATCAGCAGTGAGTGGTGGACTGAGTACCATCCACACAAAAGCTTCATTGAACAAGCTTTATGACAGATACAGGGGTTCAAGGAAGTCTTGGTGAAGTTTTAGCTTAAAGACTTTTAGTTCACCCTGCTTGTATTTCAGAGAACAAAAAGTTTTGTCTTGTTTTTTCTTTCCAGTTTCTTTAATTCAGGATTCTTAGTTACATTCCACGTGCTAAATTGCTAAAAGTATGACCTGAAGATAAGCCATGTTTTGCTCTATACAAAGCCTAAAACATGCAAATGATGCATTCTTCAATATGTTTCTTGTTACAGCTTGCATCAAGAAATACAAGATGCTTAATGCACTCAGCATATCACTGGGATCAGAAAATATTACTCTACTCTTTGCTCTGGCACTGGCTTGTTCTGGGACTTTGAGCAAACTATTTAATTTTTCTGAGTCCTAGTTTTCACATCTGTAAAATAATGGCAGTGCTGTTAGTTTAACCCTATGGTAATAGTCTTCAGAACCACAAATTAGAAATCTTGCAGTCTGCACAAATGCCAAGTATTATGCTAAATATTTCATTCTGGAATATATTAGTATTACATTAAGGTATGTCAAGTTGATAGGTCATCAGCACTATGTCCTATTTTCAGAGTTAGACGTGTATCCTTGGTATAGTATACTTAGTATACTTGGTATACAGGAGGTACCTGATAAATGCTCGTCGACTTGACTTGATTCTTTTCTATGTGAAAAACCCAAAAACTGAATTTTGTTTATTTAGTTTCAGGGGAGAAACTATAACACTGTAATGTGGTTAAGGAAGAATCATATCATTCATATTTGGATGGACATTCAGGAAATATAATAGCTTTAAATTTCCATTGATTTTTCTGATTCTGACAAAATATTCATCTTATATATATTGAATCCTGATTTCCCCAAGCTGCAAGTACCTTTCCACCAAAATTACCTTGCATTTATTTTATATATATATGTATATATATATAATTTTATATTTATATAATTACAGAATAATGTGTTGTATATTATTACTTATTATTTTTTATATTACATACAATATATACATATTTGCCATTTTTAGGTATATACATGTTGTCTACCCCATAAAACATAAGCTTCCAGAGGGCAGGGATTGTTTTCTTTTTGTTTTTGTATCACCAGTGACTAGTACACTGCTGGGCACATAGTAAGAACACAAATTAATTCTTATTGATTGGTTATTCATTGTTTAAGCAATTATTCCACAATGAAATCTGATATTATTTTCTACCACCGGATTTCACAGGAATTACTGACCTAGGAGAGGTTTCCCAATTTCTGACTGAAGGGATCATCATGAAAGATTTTAGTCACCCCAATGTCCTCTCACTTTTGGGAATCTGCCTTCGTAACGAAGGGTCTCCATTGGTTGTCCTGCCATACATGAAACATGGAGATCTTCGAAACTTCATAAGAAATGAGACTCACGTAAGTACTCTACCATATCTACCAGTTAAAGAATTAGGTTCATGCAAAAACTATCAAAACAGGTCAGATTCAAAACTTCTATGGTTAAATTTTTTAAGCTTATTTTGTCAAGGGACTTGTATTCTACTGGGAAGTACAACATATATGCATATTATAGATAGATAGAGAGATAGATAGATAGATAGATAGATAGATACGTAGAAGGATGGATAGATATTAAGCCTTTACTATGTGCCATAACTGTGCAAGATGCTAGGGATGCAAATGCAAGAAATCAAGATAATCCCTATTCTCAAAGAGGTTATATTCTAATGAAGGAAGACTACATATATAAGGGTGGTGAAAATCAGGGAGTAACTCCATAGTGGAATGGTGAGAAGTCCAGGAAGTACCTTGGAGTTCTGGGCCCCAGTAAGATAAAGTGAGAATACACCTGTAAGGATCAAGACATCCAGAGGAGGGTTCTCTTTGGTCCCGGCAGCTGGAGGAAGTTGACGAAGGGGACGTCTTCGTTTGGTAAGCGCCAGAATAAGAGGCACGCTTTGTGCCATCATTGCGGGTCTAAGGCATACCATCTTCAGAAGTCAACATGTGGCAAATGTGGATATCCTGCTAAACGCAAGAGAAAGTATAATTGGAGTGCAAAAGCTAAGCAACGCAACACTACTGGTACTGGTCAGATGAGGCACCTAAAAATTGTCTATCGCCGATTCAGGAATGGATTCCATGAAGGAACAACACCCAAACCCAAGAGAGCAGCTGCTGCAGCATCTAGTTCATCTTAAGGATTGGACTGTTGGTTAAAATAAATGTCTTGAATGGAAAAAAAAGACATCCAGAGGAGTCCAAATTCCTGGTGGGGAAATATGTGGCTGTTTGAAGAGAAAATACAATCTGGGTAAAAAATATTTCCCAGAAGAAGTGGCACCTGAACCAAGATTTGAAGAAACTCACTCTGTCTTCTAGCCATAGAAGCTATTCCCCAAACTCTACACTCACCTCTCCTTTCCATGCTTCCACGTAGCTTGTCCCACATGTCTTCAATATATTCCCTGCTCTCATTTGTCCCTTATAATTCCTAGCTTCCTTCTAGGCTCATCAGGTGCTACTTTCTACACAAAATCTTTTTTGATCCCCAGTTTTAGGATTCTTTCCCTCCTCAAATTGCCTTGTATTGATCCATGTACCTGTCATATATCCCAACAGAATATAAGTTCCTGGCACAGGTACCGTTTTTGTTTTCTCTTTGTATTTTCTAACACAGGGCACAATGCCTGGCATGTAGTAGTCTTTTAATCAAGTTATTTTCTTTGAATGACAAGGATTCTGAAAAGTGGAAATGAGAAAGGACTCATATTCCAAGCAAGGAGAATGGCCTGTGCAAATGCAGAGGCTGGATCTGTGGTGTACAATTCTGGGAACAACAAGCTATACAGTTTTGCTATAGCATAAGCCTGAGTGAACAGGGCAACAGGAAATGGATCTGGAAGGCTAAATAAAACCAGATTTTGAAGGGCCTTCAGTGAGAGGCTGAGGAGTTTGTATTTTATCCTATAGGCAATAGGGAGCCAATGAAAGCTTTTGAAAGGGTAAGTAACATAATCATACTCATGCGCTAAGAAGATTATTTTGGAAGCCTGTGGAAAATGGATAGGCTAGGGGTGAGACTGGGAGCAGGAAGACTAATTAGAAGGCTAATATAATAGTCCAAGTGAGAAATAACAGGGATGCAAACTAAGGCAGTGACCACAAAAATATTGTGGCCATAAAATTTGTCAATTGGATATGATGTTTAGGGAGTGTGAGGTAGAGGAGAAAGTCAAGAATGACTCCAATGTTACACACCTGGGTAACTAGGCAGCTAGTGGTGAGAGGAGAGGATAAGAGTGGAAGTTTATCAGTTCTATTTTGGATGAAGAGATACATACAAGACATCCAGAAGGAAATGTCAGCAGGCAGGTGATGATGTAGAATTGGAGTCTAATAGAGATTTATACTAGATGCACAGATTTAGGAGCTACCTCCATAAAGTCAAGTCAACAACAAATATTTATTAAACACCTACTATGTGTCTGACACTGTGCTAGGTACTGGGAATACAAGGAAAGACAAAAACGGTCCCCACCCTTGAGAAGCTCACAATCCAGTGGGAAAGACAATATGTAAACCATTATGTACAAACAAGATATGCACAAAATAGAAGGTAGAATTTTAGTATAGAGATGATAATTGAAGAAGTGAGAGCTAATGAGACAATAGACAATGACAGTGGACAGCCTGAGGATTCTGGCCTACTAGCCAGCTGGCTCCCTCTATAGACAACCAACAAGTATTTATTAAACTCTTACTATGTGTGCAGAACAGCACTAGGCATACATATGTGAATACAAAAAATAAAACAATCTCTTCTCTCAAGAAGCATCCATTCTAATGGATGCATCAAACCCCAGCAAGTTCAGAAAGTCTTTGAGCACCCAGTGGAATTAAGTGTAGGTGCACTTTCTTGGTCTCTCCTGTCAACTCTTTGGGTAAGATTCCAGCACCAGAAGAGCTTAGCCCCTTATCCACTTCAATTTCCAAATAAAAGGCATAAACTTATTAGCACGGTATCATGAAATGAAATTTGATTCCAAGGAAACCAAAGCACAGGTGTTAGAGAGGATCCTGTAGTCAGGCAAGAGGAGAATGAATATCTAGTCTCTGGCATTTATATGCTCATATAAGTAAGGTGAATTCACCTCTCAAGCAGCAAGGATGTCTTTTGGTACCCTGCCAAAGCCAATCAAGCAATTAATTCTTTATGTCTACTCTGACAAGGTAATTCCCCAACATGGTGAGCATGATACTCTGAAAACAAATTTTAATCTCCAAGGTTTATCACTGGATTGAGTTCATCATGGTTCCATGAAAACTTACCGTGAATGAATTTGCACTTAGCATTGGGATTTTTTATTTTCAAAGATTGTGCTGCTGATGACGATCTTGTACATAAGAAAAGTTTAATGCATTCCTGGCAGTCCTCCACTGGGCCTGAAAAAAGACTATTCTTTGACGAGAGGATGCAGGCATTATTGCAAAGGCCCCGTCTACATTTCAAACTTACAAACCCTGTGATACTTTTAAAGGAGCTACCCTTTCTGATCATAACCCACTTAGTATGTAGCATACAGCTGTGCTCATCATTTCAATTTGTGATTTTATTTTTCAAAAAAAAAAAGATATTTGTTTAGATTACCCCACCTCATTTTACTGTACATAAGCAAATTGAGGAATCCAAAATCCTCTGCCCATATGCAACCTAGTTTTGAGAGTCAGTATTTCTTTACATGAGTCTATCTTGATAATTAACAAATAATTCTGGATCACAAGTGGTACAAATTGTTTTGTACCCAGTATAAAAACAATACTAACTGATTCAAAAAAATTCAGAACTCTTGAGATCAGAACTTAAGTTGATTTATCCTTTAATTATGTCCTACGTATTATAGAACCCAACAGTGAAAGACCTCATCGGTTTTGGTCTTCAAGTAGCCAAAGGCATGAAATACCTTGCAAGCAAAAAGTTTGTCCACAGAGACTTGGCTGCAAGAAATTGTATGTAAGTATAAAATGTTCCGTCTGTATCTTCCAAATTATTTAGAGACTAAGTGAAACAAGGAGAAATGTAGTGGTGATTTTCCCCCTACATTTTGTGACTGTAATCATGTTGTTGCCATTACGTAAAAGGCCTTTTATTTTTGTTACAGTTTCAATTGATGTATAAGCATCGTGTTGTAAGAATGTGGGTGGAACTTTCAGGATTTATCCACCAGAACATTAAAAGGGACTCTCTGGAGGGGGTCTTGAACAGCTGTTATATACACTTGCTTTTCTTGGTCCTTCCCACCAGTAGCCCCTAATGTTGTGGTTTTATGCTACATTAGCTTACAGAAGGGAGAACTTGATCTTCAGCATTCTGCATTATAAAAGAAAAAAAAATGGTAGGCGGATACCATTTCACTGAGGCTGCCCAAAACTCAATTTGGATTTGGACTGGCTCAGTCCTACCAAAAATGGTATTTAGGAATGAATATACAAAGAACTTTATTTGTGTCTGGCTGCCTGGGCTGTATAATACAACAGTCAACAGTTAGTGATTGATTCAATAGTTTCCCATTTTATTGCACTGATTCATGATATATGGCATGAATGAATGAGTTGTGTTATTAATTGCTAGCCTTGGTTTTCTGCAAATGGAACAGCGTAAGGCCTATGTTTTTAAAGCAACACACCCTAGATATTTGGAATTAATTTTTATTGAAACTTGATATTTTCTTATGTACTGTATAATGTATTATAATAATCCTTTACTAGGAAAGAAGAATGATACGTTCTCTCTGTACTAAACAGACTGGTCCTTGGCCAAATTGAGAATAATGTAAGATACAGGATACACCTACTGCAGTGTAATGTACCCCTTTAACCTTAACTCTAGATCTTAGTATTAATTAAAAATGACCTATGAGAATTAACAATTGCTTTGTGTTGAAAGTTGATGTGCCAAAGTGTAAAACAGCACAAGATACAATTCTATGCCATGTCAACATCTAAGCAGCAGCAAAGGGATTTTCTTGGTGCCATGTAATGAGTACTGTCATAGAGGTGGCAGGGTCAATCCATTTATGGATTTGCAATACCAATGTCATATGTACTTACTCAAGACTTCCATTTTAATTTAGTGCTAGTTAATAGTTGCCAGATATGAAGAGCTCATTCCAAAAGTCATAGATTTCAAATGCAAAAGCTACTTGCTACAATCCAGAGAATATTCAGTATCATTGTAAATCCATTTCTACCATTACAGATAATAATTTTTGTCATTTCTGTAGGCTGGATGAAAAATTCACTGTCAAGGTTGCTGATTTTGGGCTTGCCAGAGATGTGTATGATAAAGAATATTACAGTGTACATAATAAAACAGGAGCAAAACTGCCAGTGAAATGGATGGCTTTAGAAAGTTTGCAAACTCAGAAGTTTACTACAAAGTCAGATGTGGTAATGTATACATTCTATTTAACCTGATTATATTGCTTTTCTTATGAAATTCCTAAGATACATTCCTGCACCTCAGTAACTCAATTAGACCCGACCACTGTTTTACTAGGTATGAACCTAGATTGTAAATTTGAGTTTAAAATAAGAGTGGAGATACATTGTTAGAAATATATGTATGAGTATAAGTTGTTTGATAAAGACCATTTCTTGTACCTGTTCAGTTCACCCTACTACATGTAACAGTATTGTACACATGGTAGGTTTAAATTTAGGTAGGGTGTTTAATTTAATTCTAAGTTTCTTCAGAAGATTACATTTGAAAACATCATCATTAGAATAATTGTTGGTCATGTTTCATACTACAAGGAAGAAGACAGCCTAAGTAACATAGATAAACACCCTATAGTTTTGATGGATGATCGGTGATGCACATGTAAGTTAGCATAGGGTTTAGCTTCCCTTGCAAACCAAGCATCTGAATGTTAACATGGTATTATTTCTATAGTATGTGTTTGCTTACCTTATGTGTACTTTATGGTTCATATACAAAAACTAACTCATTAGCAGGTAAGTACTGCTACATGGAAAGAAGGAAGGGAAGGAAAGGAAATAAACATTTCTTAAGTGCCTGCTCTGTGCCAGGCACTGTATTAAATGCTTTACAAATATTATCTCATTTGATCCTCACATATAATGCTGGGAGATAGGTACTATCATTATCCCCACTTTACAGTTAAGGAAACTGAAACAAACAGGGTTAAGTGACTTGCCCAGGATTATACAGCCAGTAAATGTCTGAGATCAGGCTTTAACCCAGATCTTCCTGACTTTATCCACTGAACCACCTAATTGCAAGACAGACCTTGCTAATATCATTTAGATTAGTAAAAAGAAAAAAACAATTGAAGTGTCAGCAAGATGTCCAGATTTGGAAAACTTCACTATGATGGTTTTGAAAGCAAGCAGAAGTGAGTTAATTCCCACTTGGGACCAGCTTTGCTCAGTCTGATTAGATCAAATCAGAGCTAATGGTCCTAAAAGGTTTTCTGAGGATTTGTTTTTTTTTAAAACCTGGACAAGGTCTAAGTGGATACAGCACTATGACTGGAGTCAGAAAGACATGAGTCCAAACCTAGTCTCAGGTATTTACTGGCCATGTGATCCTAGGCAAGTCCCTATACCTGTTGGGTCAGTTCCTTCCTCAGTAAAATGAGAATAGTAATAGCACCTGCCTCCCAGGTGTTTGTGAGAATTAAAAGAGATAACATATGCAAAGCACTTTGCAAACCTTAAGGAACTTTATAAATGCTAGCTATCATCATCATCATCATCATTCATAGATAGGTCTCACATCTCCAAGAGGGAAGGTGAGAGAATAGGCTGTAATCGAATGCTACTGGCCACACTTGCTTCTTTTCTTCATCTTACCTGATTCAATGTTCCTTCTATTAAGTACTTAAAGGTATAGCTAATGCCTCTTTTATCTCTACATATATATCCTTGCCTGCAAGTTGCCTAGCAAGTTTGCTGAGCAAAAACAGACTTTCTGGGTACTCTGTTCCATACAAGGATGCCCTGCACATCTTGATTTATGCTCATTTGATTTTTTTTTTTACCCTGGAATATGTCCAATGGGAGAAATTTGACCTGGTGTATTCTTGAATTTTCTATGAAGCACTTTGATCTCTTTGAATCAAGAAATAGCATATTATCATAAAGCCTGGTAGACCAAACATCGTCTTAGGATCAAGAACTCTTGAATGTTTAATCCAGCTTGAATTCAGATTTATTGCTGAATTTTTAGCAAGTGACTTAACCTCTTTGTGTCACTATTATCCACAGTTCTAAGATGCTGACATTCCTCATAAAAACTGTGATTTTAGCCACAAATGAAATGCATTGAAAATAATAAGTTAAATAGTATTGCATTGCTTGAACTTAGGCTGCTTCCACGTATAGTTTGAACTCTTAAAATAAGATGTCCTTGTACCGAAGGTTGTACTGTCTCTACTGAAAGGAAAGCAAATATGTAGGTATTCCCTGAAAAATAGTTGCACAAAATAACCACATTTAAAATTTGAAAAAATTTTAAAGCATCATAACAACTTGAAGAGAACATTTGCTGAATAAGTCTAAAGCAAGGATTCTTAGACTTCATTGTGTGGACTCCTTTGGTAATCCAGTGAAGCATATGGACCCTTTCTCCAAGTAATGTTTTTAACTATATAAAATAAAATGCATGGGATTGTCCAGTCAACATTTATTAAGCACCTACTATGTGCCTGGCAATATGCTGAGCACTGGGGATACAATTAATAAAAAGCAAGTCAGTCCCTGCCCAGAAGAAGTTTACAATCTAATTGGAGGAGACAACACACAAAAGAAGGCAGGAAAGGGGAGAAGGGAGACCAAAGGGTATCTTGTTCAATGGAGTTTAAAACCATGCAGAGCAACAGATGTGAAGCAGAGCTGAAAAGTCCAGTTTCTGCCCTCTATAAAGGAAGGTGTTGGGAGGAGTTTGTTACTCTCCCCTCCAACCTCCAATCAGAGGCAAGAGGAAGCTGAGGGAGATTGTGTCAGTCAGAACTTGAGCTAGCACAGTGATGAGGTAATGAGCTTAACCTGATAGAGATGCCTTGTTCTGTGGAGTTGAAACCAAATAGAGTGGTGGATGCAAGAGTGAAGTAAGGATTACCAAAGAAACCAATTAGATTTAATTATTTATCAAAATTTTTAAAAATACAAGTTCACAGACATCAAATTAAGAACCTCCAGTCTAGAGTCTCTGGGTCTATGTATTCCTTTTGCCCTTAAATAATTTGTAGGGATGGAGACAGGCTACGCTAGCAAAGAGAAGTAGATAGCAGGCTCTGAAACAGAATACCCTGGTCCAAGAGAGTAAAAAGGATGCCAAACCAAGACAAATTCATGGAACTTTGAGAACTGAGGTATATGGTAGTAAAAGAACTCCAACCAGCATCTGAAAGCCTGAGTCTGACCAAGAATAACACCTAACAAAGGGGTGCCATAGAATTTGGAGAGATGACCTTCCCACGCAACTTATCAGCTGGTAACAGAACTCTTTTATAAGAAAGGCATGCTAGCCAAGCCCCATCTGTGTTCCTCTGTTTCCACACAGCTGTGGGCCTGGACACAGAAGAAATTTAGAATGGCAAAAATATGAAAAAGAAATGCCTTAAATCTAAACATTTAAAAGCTTGTACTAAAGCACTGCATAATGACTTTACATAATTTTAAATTTCAGTAAGTTCATTTGATACAGCTTCACGCAATAAAGCTTCCAGATTCTCTTGTGCATTAGACTACAGTGCTGGCCATTGGCCAACAAATGGCAAGGCGTTGGATTTCTCAAATTCTACCATATTTTACTGTATTTTGATCAAATTTGTGTGTGTGGTGGCATAACACTTAAGGACTGCTTAACAGAATAACAGAAAAGCAAAGAAAATGAAAACTGTCCCAAATCAACCAACTTGTGAGAAATCTCTAAGTCTGGTTTTCATTTCATCTCTGTACAACAGCATAGTAGAGTTTTAAGGGCACTGGATTTGGAGTGAGAAAACATGAGTTCAAATGCCAGCTATGCTTCTTGCTACCTTTGTGACCTTGAGAAAGTCACCTGGGCATCTCTTGGAGTTTCAATTTCATCATAAAATGATGGGCCTGGACAAGATGATTTCTACAGTCTCTTCCAACTGAAAAAATCCTTATTGGCCATTATTCTTGTCACACACACACACATACATGCACAGATATTTTTGGTAAACAGTTCAATTTTTTTTTAACAGATTCATTCTCTCTTCAGAGCAATAGATCCCAAAGTGTCAATAAATATAATGTTATGTTTATAGGCATGAAGAAGCTATGTCAAGGATGAGAAGTGAGCATGTTTTAGAGAGGTCAGGAGTAAGGAGCAGTGAGGGAGCTTTGAGAAAAAATGATACCACTCAGCTGCCCACATGAAGTAAGAGTACTTTTATGACTGTGTGCATGAGAGTGAATGGCAGGAAATAGTTGGCCACAACTGAAAGATGGAGGTCCAAGCTTTTAAAAGATAACATTGAAGAAATCTCAAGGAAGAGAGAGTGTCCTTGTGTATCTTAGAAACCCAGTTCTACCAGATTGGCAAGTCTACACATAACAATAGGTTTCTTTTCCTTCGAAAATTGCCCATTTCTAATAGAAGAGAAAACAACTCTGTAGCTTAAGTTAGACTATTGTAAGCACTTAGAACATAAAGCAATCCAATAAATGGGAAAACTGGTAAGAAGATTTTAGGTACAGATAAAAAGCTACTACAGGGGGCGGAGTCAAGATGGCAGCTGAAAAGCAGGGACTAGTGTGAGCTCCCCACCGAGTCCCTCCAAAAACCTATAAAAAATGGCTCTGAACCAATTCTAGAACTGCAGAACCCACAAAATAGCAGAGGGAAGCAGGTCTCCAGCCCAGCCTGGATGGTCTCTGGGTGAGATCTATACCACATGGAGCTGGGAGCGGAGCGGAGCAGAGCAGAGCCCAGCGTGGCCAGCGCAGACCAACCAGACCAGGAGCTGGGCGGAGCGTGCCCTAGCACCCTGAATCAGTGAGCTGCAGCAGTTGCCCACAAACACCAAAGACAACAGAGAAGGTTAGTGGGAAAAGCTGGGGGAGTTGAAGGAGTTGGTTCAGCTACCGCCCTGGGGGCAGCGGAGGTGGGGCAGCTACAGAACTACAGCTGCAGTTGCTTCCAGCCCCAGGCCCACCTGGTGGGAGGAATTAAGTGGTGGATCACAGCAGGAGTGCAGAGCCTGCTGAAGATCTAATTCCAGTCCTGGTTGGGGGTTCTTGGGGAAGGAGGAGTGCTGGTGTGGCAGAGCTGGCGCATCCCCCCAAGCATGGAACATAGTTCTCTTAACTCTACAAGCAGTCATACCCCACTGAAAAACTCAAGGGTCAAGTTAGCTGGTTGGGAATATGGCCAGGCAGCAAAAACGCACCCGGATTCAGTCTCAGACTTTGGAATCTTACTTTGGTGACAAAGAAGACCAAAACGTACAGCCAGAAGAAGTCAACAACGTCAAAGAGCCTACAACAAAAGCCTCCAAGAAAAACATGAACTGGTCTTAGGCCATGGAAGAGCTCAAAAAGGATTTGGAAAAGCAAGTTAGAGAAGTAGAGGAAAAATTGGGAAAAGAAATGAGAAGGATGCGAGAAAACCACGAAAAACAAGTCAATGACTTGCTAAAGGAGACCCAAAAAAATGCTGAAAAATACACTGAAGAAAACAATACCTTAAAAATAGACTAACTCAAGTGGCAAAAGAGCTCCAAAAAGCCAATGAGGAGAATGCCTTAAAAGGCAGAATTAGCCAAATGGAAAAGGAGGTCCAAAAGACCACTGAAGAAAATACTACCTTAAAAATTAGATTGGAGCAAGTGGAAGCTAGTGACTTTATGAGAAATCAAGATATTATAAAACAGGACCAGAGAATTGAAAAAATGGAAGACAATGTAAAATATCTCATTGGAAAATCCACTGACCTGGAAAATAGATCCAGGAGAGAGAATTTAAAAATTATTGGACTACCTGAAAGCCATGATCAAAAACAGAGCCTAGATATCATCTTTCAAGAAATTATCAAGGAGAACTGCCCTGATATTCTAGAGCCACAGGGCAAAATAGAAATTGAAAGAATCCACCGATCACCTCCTCAAAGAGATCCCAAAAAGAAATCTCCTAGGAATATTGTCACCAAATTCCAGAGCTCCCAGATCGAGTAGAAAATACTGCAAGCAACCAGAAAGAAACAATTTGAGTATTGTGGAAACACAATCAAAATAATCCAAGATCTAGCAGCTTCTACATTAAGAGATTGAAGGGCTTGGAATACGATATTCCAGAGGTCAATGGAGCTAGGATTAAAACCAAGAATCACCTACCCAGCAAAACTGAGTATCATGCTCCAAGGCAAAATGTGGGCTTTCAATAAAATAGAGGACTTTCAAGCTTTCACAGTGAAAAGACCAGAGCTGAATAGAAAATTAGACTTTCAAACACAAGAATCAAGAGAAGCATGAAAAGGTAATCAAGAAAAAGAACAAGAAAAAAGAAATTGCAAGGGACTTACTAAAGTTGAACTATTTTGTTTACATTCCTACATGGAAAGATGATGTGTATGATTCATGAGACCTCAGTATTAGGGTAGGTGAAGGGAATATGCATATATATATAATATATGTTTATGTATATATGTATATGTGAGTGTGTATGTATGTATATATGTATGTGTATATATATATGTAGAGAGAGAGAGAGCGGACACAGGGTGAGTTGAAGATGAAGGGAAGAAATCTAAAAGAAATAAAATCAAATTAAGGGATGAGAGAGGAATATATTGAGAGAGGGAGATAGGGAGAGAGAGAATGGGGTAAATTATCTCGCATAAAAGTGGCAAGAAAAAGCAGTTCTGTAGGAAGGGAAGAGAAGTCAGGTGAGGGGGAATGAGTGAATCTTGCTCTCATCAGATTTGACCTGAGGAGGGAATATCATACATACTCAACTGGGTAACTTACCCCACAGGAAAAAGGAGGAAGAAGAAGATAAAAAAGGGGGGGGGGGTGATGATTGAAGGGAGGACAGATGGGGGTGGAGGTAATCAAAAACAAACACTTTCAAAAGGGGACAGGATCAAGGGAGAAAATTCAATAAAGGGGGATAGGTTAGGAAGGAGCAAAATATAGTGAGTCTTTCACAACATGAGTATTGTGGAAGGGTTATACATAATGATACACATGTGGCCTATGTTGAATTGCTTGACTTCTTAGGGAGGGTGGGTGGGAAAGGAAGAGGGGAGAGAATTTGGAACTCAAAGTTTTAAAAACAGATGTTCAAAAAAAAAAGTTTTTGCATGCAACTAGAAAATAAGATACACAGGCAATGGGGCGTAGAAATTTATCTTGCCCTACAAAAAACAAAGGAAAAAGGGGATGGGAGGGGAGTGGGGTGACAGAAGGGAGGGCTGACTGGGGAACAGGGCAACCAGAATATACAATATCTTGGAGTGGGAGGGAGGGTAGAAATGGGGAGAAAATTTGTAATTCAAACTCTTGTGAAAATCAATGCTCAAAATTAAATATATTAAAGAAAAAAAAAGAAAAAAAAAAGAAGATTTTAGGTACAGGTAAAGAAATCCTTTCCCATACACTTGCCAATTCATACTTTCCACATAGTTGTATCTATCACATCCCCTGATCCATCCACATCAAGATTGTATTCAAACAAACAAACGAAAGTTATGTTTAGAGTCAAAAGGTGGCAAAGAGATGCACTTTGGGACATAAATTTCTTACCAACTCTTTCCCCCCACCTCTGATGGCCCCAAGCATATGGCAGTGAGGAAATGGGGAACTTTTTCATCCTCCCATTCTTTGTGTAGTCTCTTGGCACCTTCCCACTCTGCTCTCACCCCAACATGGGAAGGGGAAAGGGAAGAAGGAGGGGAATAAGTATTTACATAGTAGTCACTATGTGCTGGACACTGTACAAAAGCTCTTTACAAATTTATCTCATTTGATTCTCATAACAACCCTGCAAGGTAGGTGCTGCTAATATCTCCATTTTATAGTTGAGGAAAACAAGCAAAGAGAGGCTAAGTCACTTGCCGAAGGTCACACAGTTAGTGACTTTCTAAGGTCAGATATGAACTTGGGTCTTCCTAACTTCAGGTCCAGCTCTCTGTCCACAGCACAGATAACTCCCCACTGGAAAGAAATACAAGCTACTTTTTCTTGATATTTCACTACTTCCCCCATTCTATTAGGGGCAGCTAGACTGGGGCAGTGAGTTGAGGGCTGAGTCTGGAGTCAAAAAGACTTCAGTTCAAACCTGGCCTCAGACACTAGCTGTGTGACCCTGAGCAAGTCACTTAATGGCTCTTTGCCTCAATTTCTCCATCTATAAAATGGAGATCATAATAGTACCTACCTCCCAGGGTTGTTGTGAGGATCAAATGACATAATAATTGTAAAGGCCTCAGCACAGGGTCTGGCACATAGTAAGTGCTACATAATGGTTTGGGATTCACACTCGCTGGCAATTCAAAATGAAGCATGATAACTTTCTCCCATTCAAAGCTCCCCTCAAAAACCCAGCTTGAAGACAAAGACCAGGGCCCCAGGACTTCAATAGGAGGAGGCTAAAGTAATTAGAACTGCATGTTCTCCAATCCCCTTTGTCTCTCTCCACTCCTGGAACAACCCTGTTTTCATTTACAAATCTCGGATTCATGTTGCTTCATGGTGTTATGCACTGGTCTAGCTCTCCTGAAAAGTCATTTGGAACTGTGCCCCAGAAGTTTCTAAACAGAGCATTCCCTTTGGCCCAGCAATATCACTACTGGGCCTGTAATCCAAAGAGATCAAAGAAAGAGTAAAAGGACCTGAGTCACAAAAATAATTAAATAGCAGTTCTTTTAGTTATAATAATTACAGCAGTTTTTTTAGTAGTGGCAGAGAACTGGAAACTACACAGGTGACCAACAATTGAAAACTGGCTAACAAATTGGGAAATGATGAACAAATCAGGTATATGAATGCAATAGAACACAATATATTATGCTGTAAAAAATTAATAAAGAAATGGTTTCAGCCAAACCCAAATGTATTCGTATTAACCAATAGAGAGTGAAGTGAGTAGAACTGGGAGAAAAATTTATGCTCTAACATCAATATTGTAAAAAATGAAATATTCCAAAAGGCTTAAGAATTTTCATCAAGACAATGATCAACCATAATTCCATATCTTATGATGAAAAAGTCTGTGAAAAAAAAAGAAAAATGACAGAAAGGCAATGGACTAATATGCAGCACATGACATACTTTTGGACATGGCCAAAGTAGGAATTTGTTTTGCTTGATTATGCTTAATTATTACAAGGGTCTTATTTTTCTGTTTTCCCCACTGGGGAAGAGGGGGAGAAAGAGAGGAGAAAAAAATTAATGCTTCATAATTTAAAAGGAGAAAAGAAACCTAGGAAGATTTCTATGAACTGATGTAGTATGAAGGAAGCAGAACCAAGAGAACAATTTATAAACTAATAACGACATTGTAACAACTCTGAAAAACTTAAGATCTCTGATCAATGTATGACCAGGTATGAACGATTTCAGAGGATCAATTAAGAAATGTGCTACCCACCTCCAAAGACAAATGGACTCAGGGTGCAGAATGAGACACACTTTTGACATGCCCAATTTGGGGATTTGTTTTGCTTGACTATGCACATTCATTACAGGGGTTTGGTTTTGTCTCCAGTGGAGAGAGAGGAAGGCAGAAGGGAGAGAGAACAGACTTTTGATCATTGAGGGAAAAACAATTTTTTTGAACAAACTGCTCCATGGGATCTATCATGCCTGCCTTCCCCTCAATCTTCATTCTAACTGTTTGCCACTGCAAGAAACAACCCTGGTATTATTTATCTACCAGGTAAAGTGCGACTTTACCTACAAGGCAAAATACAAACTCTTTGTGGAAGAAAACTCCTGAAGATCTCTTCCTCACTAGACTTTTCAGTCTCAGAAATGCAAAATAGGGAGGGCCTAAGAACTGCAGTGAGATATTTGTCTCTAAGGGATTGGGGCCAGAATGCAGACGGTTGTTTAAAATAGCAAAGTGGGAAGAATTTACCCCACCTCCCTTCCAAGAAGCAGGGGGATCAGACACACTTTCTTCCAGATAGCTGGAGAGGAGGCTGTTATTACTATTACCTCTGTTATTGCTTCTACTGCTACAAAACAAAACAAAAAAACATGAAAATTCCAGGGGTTTAAGGGCATGGTGATGGAAAAATCCTATACAATACACATACAATCCTATATAAGGACCAATCTAGAATTTACTTTTAATCTAATGTGGTTAACATTAAAATTAATGTTAACATTTAGTTAAGTTTCCCAAAGCTGAAAACATTAATACTAGGTAATAGATGTAACTGTATCCCTCCAGACTAAATCTTTAAAAGAATTTAGATTATTTTGTACATCCTAACACTTTAATTGCTTTTGAAAAGTCTTTATTGCTTTATTCTCTTACTAAATAATCTAGCATGCTGTGGAGCTATTCCAAGGGGAACATGTTGGTACATTTACCAGATAAGTGCTATCATATTAATCACAGGTGATACTTTAATTATTGTTTAGGTTTAGAACTTCTTGAATATCTGACAAATAAATGTATAATATATAGTTCATTTTGCCTGATTCTAGTTCAAACATGCCATAAAATTGGTATCCTATCTTTCACCCTCAAAAAAAATCGGCTCCTAACACAATGTGCTTGAAATGGGAGAGAGTATATCATTGAATGCTTAAGCTCACTCTCTCATCACTGAAATCTGGTGAGTTAGTTCACATTTCAAGTTGCATGTTCAAACCATTCTAACCTGAATTTCTTTTTCCTTGTTTTTTTTTTTAGTGGTCTTTTGGAGTGCTTCTCTGGGAACTAATGACTAGAGGAGCACCTCCTTATCCTGATGTTAATACCTTTGATATAACAGTTTACTTATTGCAAGGTCGAAGGCTCTTGCAACCTGAGTACTGCCCAGACGCACTGTAAGTCCTCCTTCAGAATCTTTAGTGATTGGGGTTCAAGCTGGGGGGTGGTTAGGAAGTCTTCTCTAAATGTGAATTTTTCGTGGTTGGAAGAAACCATTGCTTCAAATAATCTTTCTCTGGTTTCTCTCTGAAACAGGTATGAAGTCATGCTAAAATGCTGGCACCCGAAAGCTGAAATGCGTCCCTCCTTCTCTGAACTGGTCTCAAAGATATCAGTCATATTCTCCACATTCATTGGAGAGCATTATGTTCATGTGAATGCAACCTATGTCAATGTAAAATGTGTTGCCCCCTACCCTTCCCTTTTGTCATCCCAAGACAATGTCGACAGGGAGGTGAACACCTGACAGGATATACCTATCGTTCCCTGTGTGTGAGAAAGCTACCATAGTGGTAGTTCAAACAAAAGTAAATGATCTATCCACTGTTTTTTTTTTCCACTGCCTAGGGGAAAACATCATCATTTGTTTGTTGTTTTTGCCCAAAATTGCACTATTATGAGGATTTTATATTGTGTTATTTAAATCCATGCAATTCTAGGGAGTTTTCTAACTCAGCAAATTATCTGGACCAACTGCTGCTGCCTGGGATTGAAACTTGTATGACATTTGGGACATAAAGTCTGACCCCATTGAATTAAAGTGTGTATAGTTACAAAGAATCACTGCTCAAGCTTGGCTTTAAATTGCTGGTTGCATTATGAGCTTTAAGTGACAAATTTTGAAAGTCTAATAGATCATAGTCAATCTAGAAGAGGAACTGTCTTCGTCACATAGACACAAACAGAGAGACCAGACTACCTATTAGAAGTCCAGTATTTCAAAATATGTCTTTTCATGTTGTATAGGTTCTAGCATTTTTTTTCTTAATCTCGACATTTTTGCTCATTAGGCAAAAGGGTTCATTAAAGGACTGTTGAGTAAATTCCCTTTCTTAGGGAAGAATGATATATGATGTAGTCAAAATTTCAAAACAGCATGACACAGAATGCTTTTATAAATTAATAGGAGTATTTGCATATTGTATATAGACAACTTTTAGATTATTTTCTTAAATAAAATAGTCCTAATAGCATATTCGGTTGTCATTTAGACATCAGCTCTCAAAAAATGACACTGTCCAAGTTGTGACTTAATTAATTTAGACATTTTGGATGTTTTTTTTCTGTATTTTAAGAAATGACTATTCTCTGGGAGTAAAACTTGAGTTGTAATGATAAACATTTCTAGAGATAAATCAATATGTATCCTGAACAGAATCAGTCTCAACTGTGGCCCTCATTTATGGCAATTCCTAGGAGTCAGTAACCCATAAATATTATTCCCTGATGTCCAGGTGGCTTGCTCTCCATAACATTACCGACTAGTGACACAAGAACATCCATTCATTCAGCCCAGTTCTGCCGCTGTGCATGTAGATTTACTCAACTTACGGCCAGAAAAGTACATTTAAGAAACATATTCCTAAAGTTCTGGCCAGTTAGAATGGAATCCAGTAGCTCTAGAATGAACCCTGGTAGCGTTTTGTTCTGTGGAATCTTGTGCCTACTACTGTATAGTGCATGTGGTATAGCATGGTTTTGTCCATGTAAACGCAAAGTATTATATTTTTATAAAAATGTTTATTTTTAATGACATACACAATGTTTTGTTAGGCCACAAAATACTGCACTGTGAACATTTCAGAAAAGGTATGTCAGACTTGGATTTATACCTTGGGGTGATTTTTTTTTAATGACTGTAAATAGTGATAATAAGGAAATGCACTGATTGCCAGTACACCCCACCCTCATGACATCACCTTCACTTGAGGCCAAGGGTTAGTTAACATAGCAAGCTAGAATGGAGGACATGTTACAATGAAACTGATTAACAGTCTGACTGTTCTTGTAAGAATTATTATAACCATAAGTTCTTTGGGGAGGGTAGTAGGCATCATCAGGTCCTCTGTAGTGCAGACACATTTCACTTCAGAGGTACGTATTACATTGTATATAGTGTAGATTCAGTGTGTCTGCAAACTGAGAATGACAGAATTCTGCTCTGGGACAGTAATGTATCATCTCTGCCCATCTCTTGGCTACAAAAGTATTTGGGACAAAGAGCTCATGGGAGTGAAACCCACCAACAAGGACTGCACACCTGTAAATATTACATATGTGCTCAGAAAAGTTACAATGTGAAAATCATGTTTACTATTTATGAACTCTTCCTTTAATAAAGTTAACATTGTGTCTGGCACAGCTTCTAAGAGTAAGTGATTCTTGTAAGAATCTGATACTTGTCCGTGCATATATACCTGCAGATGATCTGAATGGTACTTTGTATGTTTATAATTGTTGTTCTGATATAATCATAAGAGTCAAATAAAGAGATTTAACATGCTGTGTCTTCAGAGTTAGTCCTTGCTAGCCACAGACAGCTTCCTATTCCATTTACACAATAACAGAGGAATCTTAAAATTAATTTAGGATTACAAAATCACAATAAGGCAGTTTTTGTATTTTGTCATTACATAGAGGAACTTGCCTTCTTGAATCACAATCCATTGCTTTACCTACAAACTATCATGTGGCCTTTCAACTTTGAAAAAAGATGGCCTCACAGAATGAGGACGTTTTTCAGTGGATCTTGTCCTGGGTTACTTACTGAACTGACTATATTTCTCTGTCAGAATGCGAATCTCTGGGATCACTGGTTCTTACCCAAGGTCCTCATTCCAACACAGGAAGAGCATGAATTAAATTATACAGGCCATAGTCTTAAGGTTGTGATGGCGGTAAAAATAGGGTCTGGCCTGAAAAGAAAAGAAAGTCCCTTACTCCCATAAACACTGTCTCTGTCCTGAAGGGTCCCTCCCTACTTTTATAGGCCTTCAAACACTGTATGGAGGTTGGCCAGTAACTATACCCAGGTGTCTTCTATACTATATTGGAAAATGGAAATTACAAGGGAAGGCTTTGGTTGCCCCTTTTGTTTTCAGTAATCTGAAGCTTCCAGCCATCAGTAAGTCCATGTTGAAAAAGCAAAGTGAAATGGCAGAGCTGGCCATTTCCAGATTCCCAAATACATTTTCCTTACTTGAGAAGTGAACATTAAATTAGAAGGAATTTTCACTCATGGATGTATCATCTAGTACTAAATTCTAATAGTGCTTTCATGGTCCACCAGTAAACAACGAGATAGAGTGAATTGTAAGGAAACTTCTTTGAAAAGTTGTACTTGGGGATCTGAAAATAATCTTATACCACCATTTCCATTCCAAGAAGTATGTAAAGAGATAGAATTGAGTATATTATCACACCTAGAAGTAATTATTCTTGGCCATAGTTAAGGTATCCCAAGAGTGACAGGTGTGAAGAAGTGTATATTTTTGTCTCAAATTGAGGTATGTTTTATTCCAGATGACAAGCTCCAAAAATCTATTTTAAGTATTAGTGCAGTACTCTTTTAAAAATATCCTGGAAGTGAAAAGGAAATCTTAACTACATATTACGGAAAATAAAATGTTGACAATTAACTTGTTTAATAAAGTGTTAAGCTGAATTAATCCTCCCAATTTAGCCCTTTGAGGTTAAGTTAGTATTGTAAATAAGACCATGAAAAACAGAGTTAAAAGGTTTCCTCCAATCTTGCCAAACAAGATTTCAAAATCAGAACTAATTAGACCCATAACTAGCAATTTAGGTACGTAGAGCAAATAGCAGATAACACACCTGGGCAAGCAGCAGGGAACACACCCTCAAATCAACTTTGTAATTCATAATATGAAAATAATACAAGAAGTAATTAAAATCAGGTGACCCTAAGGGTTAATTTGGTAATTCAGCTTTTCCTGATGAAGGAACATGTGTTAAATTTTTGCAGCTTCTAAATCTTTGTGCTCTGGAGCAAAGCTTCAGTCATCCTGTCCTCTTTTTTATCACTGGAACTATTAGCTCTCAACTCTATCTTAACTTGAGTCACTAAACCTTTTGCCTTAGCTGGGAAAATATAGTAAGGGACAGAATGTGGAAACGTAGAAAGTGCAGTGGATTTGGATATAAAGGACTTGGATTCAAATCATAGCTCCTGCAGTAACATTAATTTCTGAACCCTCAAGTTCCCCATTTTAAAATGAAAAAGTTGAATATATGACTTCTCAAGTTCCTTCTGTTTCTCAATTTATGACCCTATAGTCCTATTCTTTTCTTCAATGGCTCCCTCTCAAGGAAAAGATTATCAGATTCACCTCTGTATCAAAACAGGCAGCAGAAATCAAGTCTAGAAGAAACATCCTCAGGGTTGAGTGAGGGAAAAGAAAGTATACCCCAAATCAGCTTTAACAATGCTGGAAAAATTGCTGGAACAATAGAACTGACCAATGAATGCATGGATGAGAATGAGAAGCCAGTGTCTTCTTTGGTCTAGGAATATGGCACCTGATTAGGCCACACTACAAGATCATTTGCCCCCTACTCCTCTTTCCCCCTTTCTTCACCCCTGCCACCATTGTTTTCTGTCAATACCATTGACAATAGCTTTTCCCATTTTCCTCCTCCTCGGGCTTTCACCAGAGAAATAAAGTACATCTTAAATTGTAGGAAATGTGAATTGAAGAGAAAAGGAACCACAGAACCATTCTTTCAAGTTTCATTTCTGTTTCGTGCTGTTTGTAAACAGGTGCTTAAAAATATTATTCTTATTCTGAGAAAATGTAGCAAAAATGTGTCATCGTTCTTGCTAGATCATATGTATTTAGATGGTAAGAAGATAGATGCTTCATTTGCATTCGGATCAATCTGGATAAATCGTTACCTTCTTTTACTCGTCTTGTACTTACAGCAAATACAGTCCAGCATTTGAGACCGTTAGAAAATTTTCAGATAATACATAGATAGTCTACACAGAGAAAAAAATATTGATTGTTCTCAATTCTTCAATATGGTTTTCCCTTTCTTGCTTGACTTTTTGCTTCAAAGCTATTATTAAATACCCATCTATTTAAAAATTCCGAATAACCTCAGTCATAAAACCAGTGAAATATTTCAGTTGGAGAATTGAAGGTAATAAAACAGACTTGCCCAAACTGTCCTTTGTTGTAAATTATACCAGAGGTCTAGATTACGTCAGCCAAAGGTATTGATCACATTGCTGAGAGGTTTATAACTACTATTGACTTGTCATCTGACCTGGGAGCAGAAACCGAGGAAAATTGCAAAAGCATATCTAAGATAATGAAAAGCTCATCATTAATACAACTTGTTATCCTGTCAAGCAATTACTATTGTGTAGGGTTATACATAAGTATTTAACAAATAATAAGGACTTAGGAGGTCCTGAGTCCAACTTCTTTTTCCACTGGTGTATTATTATGGTGACTGTCTTCTTGCTGCAATATAATAAAGAAGTATTTTCTTCCATGATAGCGAAGTGTCAATTAAACAGAAAGGAAGATAGTATGAAGTAATTTATCATTCCAGATGCACCCAAAAAATAGTATTAAAAGAAACACCAGATACTTATTTCAGATAAGAAATTTTACCCAGATCCCAGCCTCAGTGTAGAGGAATCTAGAGTGACACTTGGTTCCTGTTCAAGCTTGTATAGATTGCACTCTATTCGAAAGAGCAGTTATATATTCTGGAAGTGAGACTGAATGCAAGAAGCAACTTGCAAATGAATACGTACAAAGTTAAAATGCATAAACCCCAAAATTAACACAAGCAAGGAAATTAAATTGAACTAATAATATAGTTTTGGACAAGAGTTGCAAAGGATAATGACAATGTATTTCAATGCAAGTCAGCTCTGGAAAAGGCTTTTCTCTTTGTGTATTCCCTTTTTCACTGTCCCCTGGGCTGCATTCTTTGCACTACATGAGTTCCAGGCTGGCACAGACATCTACTAATCCCTAGACCTCTTAGCTGTTATGAAAAAAATGCATAAAATTTTAATCAACTTTAAAAAAAAAAAACTCTGGCATCCAAACGTGTTGAAACTGAATTTCTCAATGACTTCCCCAAACAGTCAGTGTTCCCCATGAAGATTCCATCCTGGCTGAGGGAAGAATAGGAGGGGACTGCTTGTGGATTGTGCTACTGCAGGTTCCTCCTCTTTGTCATGGTCCAAATGGCTTTTACTGAAATGCCAGATTTCCCTTGCCCTTCCCAACTGCCCTTTTCAATCTACTCCATTAAGTTGTGCACCTTTTTGCTGCCACCCTCGGCTTTCCAAAGTCAGAAAAATAGCAACATACAAGGGGCTTTTCTCCAATTAATACATTCTAATTTTGCTTAAAAAAAAAAACAACCATGTCCTTGTGACATCTGCTCTTTCCATTATGACCAGCCCAGGGGTTTTCCCTTGGTAGTGCTGTGACTCAACAACCACCATATTCATCAGCAGCGACAATCCCCATAAACAAGAGCCAAATTCAGAGGCTTTATAAACTCTGGCCTCAAGAGCCTGCACTTTAAAAGTCAGTCACATGATTCCAGCAGATTTATTTCTGAAACTCCAATTTAAAAAAAAAATCAGAAGAAGATATTCTGGTGTTACTGTGCTATTTCTGCTGGTAGTCCTGGTTAAATATTCCTGTAGAAAGCCAAATAATCATTTGGGAGAGGAAAAAAAGGGAGAGACAGCAAACTGTCATCCCAGAGTCTATTGCAGGAAATTACAACAGCAAAACTCTGTGTGTGTATGTGTGTGTGCGTATGTGTGTATGTATATACATGAAAATATTTTTCTAAATATCAAATGGGTTATTATAATTATTATTATTTTAATGATCTCATCCCAGAACATGTCTTAGGGAATTAATGACTGTCTGGAAGTTAATGCTTTAAGGAATTATCCTGGACTAATGAAACGCCGCTGGTTTAGTAAACTAATATTTTAAATGCACAGGAAGTTAAAATTGGGGCTGACTCCATAAAGTCATTCTCCTCTATTCATGTGCTTCCCCACTCAATAGAGAGGATAAAACAGGCCCATTCATAAAATGTGGCATATGCTGGCAATGTGATCTTACTCTTTTATTTATTCATCTAGGATTTGGAGAATGCAGATCTCTCTCTCTCTCTCTCTCTCTCTCTCTCTCTCTCTCTCTCTCTCTCTCTCTTTTACATTTCTATTGCTTGAGTGAACAGCACAACCCTTTTTCTGAACAGCAGAATGATGTAAGAGTGCTTCATTTCCAGTCAAAGGACTTGAGTTCAACTCTCATTCTTACTAGTTACGTGAACTCTGACAAGTCTTCGTATCTCTCCGTTTTCTCCTCTCTAAATAGGGATGTTCACACTTGTACTACCTGCCACGGAGATGTAATGTGAAAAGGGCACTTGGTAAAATGCTGTATAAATGTCAATATTAGTTCTTTTTGCTACTTGACAAATTAAAACTATTTGACATTCAATCTGCATATCAAGGTCCTGATATAGCATGGCCCTGGGATCTCAAAGACTTTGCCCACAGAACACAATCTTTAGCTGAACTGAGCTGGAAATACAGGCTTAATAATGGACTATGAGGGGCCGCTAGGTGGTGCCACAGTGCATACAGTGCTGAGCCTGGAATTCAGAACTCATCTTCATCTTCCTGAGTTCAAATCTGGCCTCAGATACTTACTAGCTGTGTGACCCTGGATAAGTACCTTAATCCTGTTTGCCTCAATTTCATCATGTAAAATGAGCTGGAGAAGGAGATGGCAAACCACTCCAGTATCTTTGCCAAGAAAACCACCAAATGGGCTCAAGAAGAGTCAGACATAAATGAAAAATGACTGAACAACAATCCAACAAAAATGGACTATATGTCTGTCTTCCAAGTGCCAGCCCTGCTACATGCAAAGAGCCTTAACCCCAGAAAGTGACCCACCAGCATGGATAAATCTTTTTTTTTGGTCAGTAAGACAGCTCTGCAAGTCATGGAGGAGTGGCAATCTGTATTAATGAAAGGGGATACCACATCATTAAAATCATGTCTTCCAGCTCTTAGAACAGTGCCTGGAGTATAATATGTGCTTAATGTGCCGGTTGACTCATTGCTTTTTTTTTAAGTATTGAAGTATTTAGTTACTTGGGATGTCTTGTATTCCTTCTAAAAGTATATTAATAAATGGGCCCTTCTACTAACCTCAGTGGTTAAAAAGCATAACTTTCTTTAGGGTACACATACTGAACTTTTCTTAAAAGTTTTCGTCAGCCTTAACAGCTATCGTGCATATTGTGATCTGTGACTACACATGCATCGAGCTAATCCATCAGGTGACTACTGATGATGCCAGAAATTTTACTGTGTGGTAAAGTAGAAAGAGCTGGTTGTGGAGGAGTCCAAGGATCTGAGTTCAAATCCTAACTCAGTTATTTACTACCTGTGTGACCTCAGGCAAGTCATTTTTATATATCTGTGCCTCAGTTTCCTTGTCTGTAAAATGGACTCAGTGGCCTCTGAGATCCTTACCAGCTGTGACTCTCATTAAACTATGAACCGCAGTAAATAGGGAGCTATTTTTCTATGTAATTTGAAGCTGTTGTTGGGTCATTTTTCAGTTGTGTCTGATTCTTCATGATCTCATTTGGGGGTTTTCTGGAAGAGATAATGTAGTGATTCCTCTTTTCCTTCTCCAGCCCATTTTACAAATGAGGAAACTGAGGCAGACAGGGTTAAGTAACTTACCCAGGGTCATACAGCTAGGAAGGATTAGAACTCAGGAAGATGAGTGTTTCTAACTCCAGGCCCAGCACTCTATGCACTGCTCCATGTAACTGCCCCTGTAATAGGTGGTAACCCTCAGTGTGGGGCATGATCTTCAGTGGAAGGAACCTAATTTCTAAGCCTTGTCAGAGACATATAAAAACTCTTGTCATGGTTCTGAGTCTAACTACATCTTTAACACCAGTATTTCAAATAGTTTGTGATAATGTTTTAGATAAAGCATTTATTTAACATTAAAGAATAACAAATAAGGATTTTTATTGAGGGAAAAAAAATTTTTCATCAGCAGAGAGAGTACCGGACTTCAGGTCAGGAAGATTTGGGTTCATATCCCACTTCAGATAGACATCTACTAGCTGTGTGATCCTGGGTAGGTCATTTAACTGCTTGGTGCCTCAGTTTCCTCATGTGTAAAATGAGAGGGTTGAATCTAATGGATTCTAAGATTCCTTCCAGCTCTACATCTATGATCCTATAATCTACCATCTCTACAATTTCTTTGATTACCATCTTGTTCAAATAAATTAAATTGAGAGATTCCAATCACTTTAAAGATTTCAACGCAGATATGTTCATCCCAAATCTACTAACCATAGATTAAGGAAGAGAATCCGGTCACAAATCCTGATTATTTGATAGTTTAGAATGTATAACAAAGAGGAGCTAGGTGGTGCAGCAGATAGGATGTTGGGCCTGGAGTCAGGAAGACCAGAGTTCAAATCTAGCCTCAAGGTTGTGGCCATTTGACAAGTGAGGAAACTGAGGCAAATAGAAATTTAAGTGTCTTGCCCAGGATCACACAGCTGGTGACTATCTGAGGCCAGATTTGAATTCTGGTTCCATCCACTCCTTCACCAGGCTACCTATGAGATAAGATAAAACACATAAAAGCACTTTGTAAGCAGCAAAGCACTACACAAATATCAAATACTATTATTTTCATTAAAACATGATCCCTTCTCCTCTAACACCCTGCATAAAGCTTTTTCTAACCTGCACACCTAGTTTCACTTGTAGGTAGCTTCTGCATTACATAGAGATCTGTCTAGGAAAATCTGTGATTTCATCTGGGTAGGGAACTCCTGGTATCTGAATTCCCTCCAAAAATGCAGATAGCAAACTGCCTATGGCTTAAGGAGGTAAGTCAGCAGATCATAGATTTAGAACTGAAAGCATTATCAGAGGTTCTTCTAGTCCTACTCCCTCATCTTACAGATTAAGAAATTGAGGCACAGAGAGGTAAGCTGACTTGCTCAAATGTAGTTCAATGATTTGCCCAGGGTCACAAAGCCAGTAGTGTCAGAGGCCAGCAATCAGTCATTTGGAAGCTAAACAAAGCACTCTAACCATTATACAATACTACCTCACTGTTAGAATCATAGAATCCAAGAATTTTGGAGTTGGGACCTCAGTAATCATAGTCTAATCAGTTCCAGTTATGGGGGGGTTGGGGGCGGGGAATGGAACCTAAAGGATTTTTCCAAAGGTCCTCTTAAGTAGCCATAAATTCACATGGGTTTTTTTTTTTACCATAAGCCTATAGCATAATGGAAAGAGCACTAGGTTTGAAGTAAGAGGACTGGGTTCTAATCCCATTTCTGTCAATTATTACATGTGTGACTTTGGGTAAGTCAGTCCATCTCTCTAGATCTCTGTTTCCCATAAACTGAGGGGACTGAACTAAATGGACTTTTCTATTCTAAATCTATGAGCCAGCTCTTCTGTGGAAGCAAGGGCCGGTACAGGGCACTGTTCATGTTTATTCTTTTCTGTTGCATGTCCTCATAATGCCCAGCGCAGGATTCGCTCCACTGCACGATGTTTGTGACCAGCTGTCTGCTAAACACTTCAAGGTTTCTGGATGAAGCCCTGCCCTCTCTCAAAGATAAACACCAAGGAAGATCCGAGGGGGCTACCCTGGACTAACACGAGCACTGTTGCATTTGGATATGGGGAGGTTAGTGTTTTTCCAACATTATAAATTACCCTTTGTTCAGTCCAGCCGCTGAATTCATTTTATTTTCCAAAATCTCCTCTGCCAGGTTTCCTTGATTTAATTGTGTCTTTTTTTTATCTGCTGACAATGGAAAGCTGAAGAAAATGGCCTTTTGGAGGAAACGAAATATTACCAAGAAAAACAGGCATTCTCACACTGTACAAGATGGCCTTTTAGCACCTTCTGAGCTAAACAAAAAGTCCCTACTCTTTTAAATAGTAATGCTTTGGCAGTAGCTCTGTGATGAAGGCTCTAAGTCTAAAAACATGGAAGGCAGAGTTCTTAACCACTGAGCATGGGCCTGGGCACTGTTTTCCCAATATATCTCCAGTTTTGCCAGGAACAAACAGCTAAAGCTATACTTGCAAAGAAGAGTGGGAATAGGAAGCAATTATTCATAATAATTCAAGCAAGAAATACTTTCAGTGTTATCTTAATTATCTAAAGAGTTCAGATAAAAGCATTTGGGGCAAAAGGAAGAGGAAAGAATTATCTGAATAGCTGTTCCCCTCCCCCCAAAATCCCGGCATTAGCAGACACCACCCCCTATGCCAGGACAAGATTCCCCCCTCCCCTGAATCTCTACATACTCACTTGTTGAGATCCTCTTCCTTCAAAGCCTGCCTCAGGCACCTCCTTCATGATCACTCCCTCTGTTGTTCAAAATCGTTTCAGTCAAGTCCAACTCTTTGTGACCCCATTTGGGGTTTTCTTGACAAATATACTAAAGTTGTTTGCCATTTCCTTCTCCAGCTCATTTTACAGATGGGGAAACTGAGGCAAATAGGGTTAAGTGACTTGCCCAAGGTCACACAGCTAGTAAATGCCTGAGGCCAGATTTGAACTCAGGAAGATTAGTGTTCCTGACTCTAGGCCCAGCCCTCTATGCGCTATGATGCCACCTAGCTACCCTATGTTCACTCCCCAGAAATGATGCTCCCTCCCTCTTCTAGATGATCTCTCATACTATCTTCCTTAGCCACTTCTGAGTATTTAATCATATTTTAACTTGCACAGGACGATCCCTGCCAATCTTCTGCTCAGAAACTTTCAGTGGCTCCCTGTTGCCTTCTCCTTCAGCCTGAGGCCCTCCATAATCTGGCTCCAACCTTTCCAGGCATTTTTAGTGATTACTATGAATGCTCCAAACTCTACATTCCATCTTCTACCTCCAGGAAGTCTCTCAAGGCATCTTGCATATCTGGAATGTGCTCTTTCTTTATCTCTTCCTCTCAAGAAACCTTGTCTTTTTTCAAGGCTCAGACCAAGTATCACCTCCTCCAAGAAGCCTCCTCCGATCCCCTTAAGTTGTTGGAGCTCACACCTTCCTCAAATTACTTATCTATGTATATGCTATATCCTCTCAGAGGAAGGTCAGTTTCTTGAAGGACTGTCTAATTTTTTTGTCTTTATGAACTCAACACTTAGCATAGTGTTTGGCACTCTGGGAGCAATATCTCCCTTACAGGCTGGGTTAGTTTTTTTTTTCTTAAAAGGTATTGAATCCATCAAATGAGACTTAATTGGCTGAACAGACTAAGGCTCTGGCCTTAGCTTCCTAGTCTAAGCACAAAAGGGAGATCACAAAGAGACACAAGGATGCAAGAATTGTTCCTCCTTCAGGCCGCTCCAGCAGACCAATATGGCCAACACAGAAGCAGGGGAGCTGTGAATAACTAAGTGCTTCCCTGCTATGGCTAATTAAACCTCATTTTGTTAACTGTTAAATGGCATATGAATGTCTCATTTTATTCCAATTTCAAACATGAAGCACTCAGTCTACAGCAACACTTAGTAAATGTGTCTCGTATTGAAATATAGTTATTTTTTTATGTCATTGAAAACTACCTGGGCACGGATTTTGTCATTTCCTTCTTATTCATATGTCATAGCACCCAGTAAATACTTAACAAATATTTGTTAAATTGAATTATCCACTTCATTTGACTAGGTTAGCCCTAGTTCTAACCACAGAAGGAGAAACTGAGGGCTAACAATAGCTCATTTGAAGAGGGATACAAATCGAGCCAGTAATGAAAAAATAAGATAGGGGAAAATGCCAGAATACCTCCTTTCTTCCTTAACCACATGTCAATATATTATCTCTTTCCTTTAACTTAATTCATTTAGGCCTCAGCTAAAAGTAAACAAATTCTCATGAGTCCCAAAAGTATTCTTTTTCCTATCAAAGAAACCAACTTCATATAGACCATTTAAAGGTTTGCCTTCAGCTTGATTTTTAATTCTCCCTGTGGCATTTATTTAGAAAACACCTAATCTTGTTTACACACAGCTGACAAACTTTTGAGTGTCTAAGTAGGTTCCTATAAATGTCTGAAAAGAAAATAAGGTAATGGCCCATGATGAATCTAATCTATGGTATGAGTCCAAGATAAATATCAGCCTGGGGGGACCCGGTGGCATAGAGGACAGAGCATCCAGCCTAGAGTCAGGAAGACTTGAGTTTAAATCTGACCTTAGACCCTTACTAACTGTGTGACCTTGATAAAATCCCTTAACTTCTGTTTACCTCAGTTTCCCCATATGTAAAATAGGGATGGCACCTACCTCCCAGGGTTGTTTTGAGGATCAAGTAAGATAATAATTGCATGGTACTTAACACAATACCTGGCACATAGTAAGCACTGTATAAATATTTTTATTGTTGTTCAGTCATTTTCCAATTGTGTTCTACTCTTCATCACCCCTTTTGAGGTTTTCTTGGCGCAGATACTGGAGTTGTTTGCCATTTCCTTCTCCAGCTCATTTTACAAATGAAGAACTGAGGCAAATAGATAGGGTTAAGTGACTTATCCAGGGTCACACAGCTAGTAAGTATATGAGGCCAGATTTGAACTCAGCAAGAGGAGTGATTTTTACTCCAGGCCTGGTGCTCTATCCACTGCACCACCTAGCAGCCCCATATAAATGCTAGCTATTATTATTTTAGTGAGTTTTCCAATAGTGGAATAATTAAGCCATAGGCTCTGTTCTATAGATAATGCTCTGTACAGTGACCAGCATATAGCAGGCACTTAATAAATGCTTATTACCTGAGTGTTGCGTAATACTAAACTTCGAGCCACCTTCAAAGCCAGAAGGACCTAGGTTCAAGTCTACCTCTGACACAAATCTGACTGGGTACCCTAAGTCACTTAACTTCTCAATGTTTCAGGAAACTCTCCAAAACCACAAGTAGCAGATACAGTGCCAATTTGCATTGGTAGAGGAAATTTCCTCACCAGAAAACTCCCTGTATCAATGAAGTCACAGGTCCATTCTCTTTATATCTACTAATTCATCATTCCATTAGATTGTAAGCTCCTTGAGGGCAAGGACAGCCTTTTGTTTTTTTTTGTAACTCCAAGCACTGCGCACAGTGCACATGGTAGATGCTTAATACATATTGATTTATAATTCAGTAATCATTCAATAATAATATCTCTATAATAATTCAATATTAACAGTAAGTTTGATCTCTATGTATTTAATAATTCAATATATAGGTAATAATCATAATAATGACTAAGATTTATATAGCACTTACCATGTGCCAGGCATTGGGCTAAGCACTTTATGATGGTTAGCTCATTTGCACATAAGTAGGATATTACAACAGAAACTATCTGTGGTTTCTATCTTTGTATGCCTCATACGAAGGCACAGTGCCTGACACTTCATGGATATTCCAAAAAATTTGTTGATACTATACATACATACACATATATAATCTACATGTATATATTTAAGTGGGCATATATACACACAGTTTGATATGTTGATGTGTGTGTACGTATACATATATATAGATGTAAATGTAAAAATGCTCATGTAAAACAAACATTTGATTATTTATTCTTAGTCCTGATTTATGATTTTATTATTGGGGCAGCTATGTGGTACAATAAATAGAGTACTGAGCCTGGAGTCAGGAAGATACGAGTTCAAATCCAGATTCTGATACCTCCTAGTCAGATAACCCTAGGCAAGTTACTTAAATTATGACTCAGTTTCCTCAACTGTAAGATGAGGACCATAATACCACCTACTTCCCGGAGTTGTGAGGATCATATGAGACAATAATTGTAAAGCACTTAACGTAGTTCCTGGCACGTAATAAGCTGTATATAAATATTAGCTATTATTTTTATTATCATTGTTGTGAAGAATTCATTGTAGAAATTCCCCTCGTAAGGCAGATCGGAACCTATTTTGCAATTTAAAGTCTTGGAGGGTTGCCTCATGCACTAAGAAACTAGGTGATTTGTCCATGGTCACACAGCAAGCATTTACCAAAGGTAGGATTCGAATCCTGGTCTTTCTGACTCCAAGGCTGGCCTTCTATCCACTGTACCATGCTAACTCTCTAATGTTTCTAAGATATAAATAAATGATAACTGTTTGACTCTGGATCTGGTAAGAGCATACCTATGTACATCTTACGTTCATCACCTGGAGCTAGATTTATTTCAATTATCCACTGTTTCTACTTGGCCATGGTTCCTCTCATATATTTTCAATCATTTAATAAGGAACAGTGACCCTGGGCAAGTCACTTAACCCCAATTAAGGAACAAGAATTTATTAAGGACCTACTGTGTTCCAGGTAAGCATTGTGCCAAGTGCTGGGGATATGAAGACAAAAATAAAATGATTCTTCTTCTCAAAAAGCTTATAGTCTGTCTGAGATATGGTGTATAACACATGTAAGTGGTGGCACTCAGTCTAAACTTTGAAGGAAGCCAGGAATTCTAAGAGGTGATGGTGAGAGGCGAGTACATTTAAGGCAAAGGCTGAACCTATCAGAATTTATTAAGCACCTACTTATTTATTAAGCAATCCTGGGCTAAAATGTAGAATTTCTGAAGAAGCATTATAAATAATAAACCTGGAGAGTTAGATTGGAGCCAGGTTGTGAAAGGCTTTAGACACCAAACAGAGAAGCCTGTATTTGGTGACAGAGGCAATGAGCAGGCACGTAGCTTATGAGGCAGGGGCATGCCGTGGTCAGAACCATATTTCAGGAATATCATTTGGCAGTTGTGTGGAGGACAGATTGAAGGGATGTTTCCTATCTCTAAGAGGTAAACATTACAAAAGATGTAGAGATCTTTAGAGGTTTGTTTCTCTTTTTTGCACTTTTCTTTTTGGTCCCAAGCATGCAAACCAACAACTCATCTGCAACTTATGGCGTTAGAGATGACGCACCAAGTGATTTGCTCAGGATCAAACAGCCTCTGTGTGTGTGTGTGTGTGTGTGTGTGTGTGTGTGTGTGTGTGTGTAGGCCAGAATCTGAGCTCAGTTTGTCCTGACCCCTAGACCAGCTATCTCTCCGCAGCACAGAACTGCAAAAACACAGGCACGTAAGAAAGGCCCAGGAAATGGTCATCTTGCCCTGTTGCTCTGTGATTAGTAACAGTGTTTGGTGGCACAAGTATGTGCAACCATAAATGTCTCTCCTTTACTTCCCCACCCTTATCACTGTTTCTTTAGAATGGATGAAGCCTGTTCTATCCATTACGTCCACCAACATTTGATCTCCCCATGGACTGAAGTTAAAAATTAATTACTCTTCCAACATATTGATTACATGACTATAAAAGTAAAAACAGAAGTCAAGAGCGATGGATGGTGACCCTTTGTTTGGAGAACATGTTTGCTTTCCAAAGCAAGTAATTTAAAGTTCGTAGAACTCTGCAGGCTAACGGGTTAGCAACACAAAGCAAGGGCACCATCTAGTGTTCATAGCAATGCATTTCAGTATCTAGCCAGGCTCTAGCTTTGCTGAATACAGAATTTACTCATAGATTTAGAGCTAACTGGAAGGGGCCGCAGAGGTTATCTAATCATAAGAGAAGCTCTTGAGGTCTTAGCGATGAAAGACACCTACATCACCTAGTCTAACCCCTTCATCTTATATATGAGGAAATCGAGTCCAGAGAAGGTTAAGTAATTTGCCCAACGTCATGAAGGTAGTGATGGGGGATTTAAAGCAGTGGTGTCAAACTCAAATAGAAATGAGGGATGCTAAACCATATATAAGGATCTCTATACGGGTTGCATATTGACCCAGAACACTACATATTTTTACATATAAATATATATATGTATGTGTGTGAATGTATTTTAATACATCAACACATTAAAATCAGATAAAAATTACATTTTAATCTGCTTCAGGCTACTCATTTAATATCTCTGATTTAAACCCAGGCCTTTGGACTACAAATCCAGTGCTCTTTCCCAATGTACCACACCCCTTCCCTTTACATATAAGGTAACCGGGCCCAGAGAGTGCCTTGCAAAAGATGTCACAAGCAGCAAGAAGCGCACCCACCAGGGCCCAGATGCCCACCTGTAACCCTCGGGGTGGAGGAGGAGAGGGCTGAAGCAAGTGGATCAAAGTTCCTAGTTGTAGTGGGCTAAGCTGATTGTGTGTTTGCATTGGCCAGAAACAATATGGTAAAACCCCAGGAGCCAAGGGCTACCAGACTGCCTAAGGAGGAGCAAACAGTTCTGGTCTGAAACAGAGCAGGTCAAAGTTCCCATGCTGATTAGTGTTTGGATTGGCCCAGTGAGTGTCTGCTACCCTTTCAGTCTGAGTGAGATAGGGAGACCCAGTCTCAAAAAAATAAACAAATCAAAGTACAGCTGGGACTCAAACCTAGGTCTTCTGATGCCAATTTCAATGTTCTTTCCACTGTACTGGGCAAGCTTCCTCATCTATAAATTGCCAGCATAAGACCTGAATATAAAAACCAAATTCTCACCTGGAAACTACTTCCTGCCCTTGGAATACAGATCCAAGTTCAGAACTAATCAAAGTTTCATTTTTAATTTGCAACCAAGGATAAAGTCCTTGGAAATATGATAAATTCATGCAATTAAATGCCATTGTTTTCAACTTGGATGTGAATGGGATTCCTTACCTGGCTGCACTGCTCTGGGACTTCTCTGGCTGACTTGGCTACCTTTCCTAGCTTTTCTGGAAGCTCATTATTGGGATAACTATCATCATCCTTTAAGATCTCATCAGCCTTGGTTCACCAGCTCATCACTCCCCTCTGCCTCTCTGATTGGAGGGGGGAGCCATGAACTCAGCCTCCATTTAAGGAAAAAGCGCCACTTAAATATCTTCTCATTTCTCACCTGGTTATACTACCTTGGGTCTGTTCTGACTAACTTCCCCACTGTACCTCCTTTGTCAAGTATTTCCTCCTCCTCACCTCCCTACTCCTACATTTCAGCTTCCTTTTGTGAATTGTCTCCTCCCAATAGATTGTAAGCTCCTTGCAGGCAAAGACTGTCCTTTGTTCATATTTGTATTCCTGATGTTTAACACAGTGCCTGGCAAATAGTAGGTGCCTAATAAATGTTTATTGACTGATTTGAACCAGATCTATGATTTTATCTGTGTAGAAAACTCTATCTACCAGTATAGATGTCACCTAGGCTGCAACTGACAGTCTCAGAGAATGACCCAACACACTGTCTTGGTTAAGATTACCTAAGGCTCTTTTATTTACTTCTTAAATAAAATCCCCACAGCACGATGTAAAAAGAAGAATATCAAAAACTAAGCCTACCCTTTGAGGAAAGCCAAGACACACAAGAATTTGGTCAAATTGCTTTTGTTTACTCTAATAGACATAGAGTATGTACTTAATTTCCTCGGTCAACCAGTTCTGTAATAGAGAGGAAGACAATCTTCACTCTGAAACCCAGAACAAATAATGGAAATCATACAATCCCCCTAAGATATACAATAGAAAATATCCAGTGCAAAACCATATTCAAATTATTCAAAATAATGTTTTCCCACCCCTGGATGGCAGAAGGTCCAAGAGTAAAGCTGTGCGGGAACCGGGATGTGGACAGCATGGCTGGATGCAACCCCTGGGTCCATTCTCTTCTGGGGCTTCAATCACCATTCTTTGGGCTCTAGGATGACTACAAGGAATATTCTATTTTGCCTGGGTTTAGTCTCTAATGCAGCAGGCAAATCTGTCATGGTCAGAAGTGGCAATTGGAGCTCAGGGCAGTCCGCTTTTATGGTGAATTTGGTCAGTCAGCTTTTTTTCTAATGTAATCAGTGGAGAAGGTTGTTTGAGCCAATATAGGAATATATTGACTTCATATTTCAGGGTCTAGACGACTTGACCAATAGAAATAACCATTTGGTAAAGTTCATTGTTTTGTTGTTTTTCAATTGTGTCTAACTCCTCATGACCCCATTTGGAGTTTGTTGGCAAAGATACTGGAATGGTTTGCTATTTCCTTCTCCAGTTCATTTTACATGATGAAATTGAGGCAAACTGGATTAAGGTACTTGCACAGGGTCACACAGCTAGTAAGTGTTGAGGCCAGATTTGAACTCAGGAAGCTGAGTCTTCCTGACTCCAGTCCCAGCCTATCCACTGCATCACCTACCTGCTCTATAATATGTTAAAGTTAAACCAGTATTATTTGCACAAGCATCTGGTTATAAGATCTATACACTCAAGCTGCTTACATACTCACATGCTTGGAGTGGGTATGCTTATTACAAATTCAACATAAGAGTCACTCACATCAAGGGAGCTTCTATGAGAGGCATTAAAAGATTAAATGACCTGAGCAGGGCCACACAGTCAGTGTGTGTCAGACATAGGACTTGAGTCCAGGTCTTAATGATGCTTATGCTAAGCTCTCTAACCACTAGAATGGTATTTCCTATTGTAACCTTCCCAAAATCATCTCCAACATTATTTTTTGGTGAAAAATCATCCTATCATAACTTTAGATTTTAATCCTTCCTTTTCATTCCCTTAGCCAGATACTTTCAGAGACTATTTCAACCTTATTAAAATTGAATTCGTGAAGTTTTATGAATTAATGGATATCACGGGAGGGGTTTTGATCTGGTGTTAACATTTTCTGCAGTTAAACTTCATTGTTCTGGAGGTGGCTCATATATCAGAGTACTGCCTTTGGTGGACATTAAAATTCACTTTATTTCACATTGCTAATACTGCCCAGTTACCAGGAAGCACGCTTCTGACATTATAGGAGTCAATTTGTACTAACCTAATAACTCAAAACTATTGTCACTGGTAACTTAAAGTGACTCTCCTCCAGGAGAGAGAGTGTCTAAGGTCAAAGTTGTAAATCTCACCACAGGAAGATCCAAGATTATAATCTTTGCAGGATTGCTGCAAATTCCTTTCTGCTGAGGAGAATCGCATTTCAAAGAGTTATATAACACATCCTGCCTATGCTAATCTAAAACCTATAGGAAGTTAGAACTAGGCAGATAGGGTTTAAATGGCATCAAACACTGTAAATCAGCAGCTAAAACCAAATCAGTTTCTTAGCCTAACTTCTAAAATTTATATTTTAACCTCCACATTTTGCTAGACCCAGAGTTAAGGTCATTTTGAAAAATAAAAAGTAGACCATTTGCAGCAATTTTTTATGAACTTATAAAAGCTGATTATTCTCCTACCTCCCAAGAAACAGGAAAAGGCAAAACTGGCATGTTTAACTCTAGATTAGAGATCCGGACCTGTGAATTTAAATTGTGAGCAAGTCTTTGTGCCTGGAACTTATTATCAGTCCAGTTGTTTATTGCAGGTGCAATTGAGGTCAACATCATAAGGTGAGTCCTCAAAAGAGAGACTTGCAGGGCGGGTAAGCAAGAAAGTATCAGTAAATCTATCATCTCTACTAGTCAGGGGAAAACATTTCCAAGTATATGGTCTATGGATGGTGGCACTATCTTTAGATACAAAGGCTGGCAGGAGGCCATGTTGGCAGTCCTGGTTTTGCCATTCCATTAGCCCCATGACCTTAGCCACTCTGAGCCTCAGTTTTAAAATCTATGAAATGGGGATAATAATACCTATCCCACCTACCTCAAACAGTTGTGAGGAGCAATAAAATAATGTATGAATAGCAGTGTAAGATGCTTGCTATAATGACAACAGACTTACCTAAAACAGCAATAGCAATATACACATAAACCTGAGAACCAAGTGATAGAGGAGAAAAACAAGAAAACTTTAAGAGAGAGAATGAGTGAGTGACACAGAACCCTAAAGACAACATTTTAAGAGAGGTACCTAAGGACAGGAAAAGATGTACATTTTAAGGGAAGTACATGAGGACAGGGAAAGACAGGAACACCTGAGTTCAAATCTGGCTTCAGATACTCACTAGCTATGTGTCACTTAACCTCCGTTTGCCTTAATCCACTAGAAAAGGAAATGGCAAGCCACTCCAGTATCTCTGTCAAGAAAACCCTATGAACAGTATGGCCCATGGGGCCACGAAGAGTCAGACACGACTGAACAACAACAATATAAGGATGGAATCAGAAAAACAAGGTTCAAATCTCAATTCTGTGCTTTCTCCACATACTTAGTCTTCCTAAGCCTCAGTATCCTTATCCATAATGAGGCTATTAATAATAGCTAGCATTTATATTTTAAGGCTTGCAAGGTGCTTTCCATACATTTTCTCATTTTGATTCTCATAACAACACTGTGAGGTAAGTACTATTATTAATTTTGTTTTACGGATGAGAAAGTTGAGGTTCAAACTGTTTATGGTCATACCATCCTCCATTCATAAAGCAAAACCTCCACATTGAATCATCCTATGAGATTATTATCTATAACTTTTCAGTAGACAATTTATCCAATGTGCTACGGGCCTTCCTCTACTCCTTTTAGTATAATGCAAGTACTAATACTGAGATACTTTACTGATTCTAAAAGACGTTACTGAAAATATGAAAAGAGGAGATAAGACCAGGCCCCTCTTTTCATATTTTCAATGATGTCTTTTATGCCACTTCTCATGTGTAAGTCATCTTGGTAGCTGGCCAATGGGATCTTTCTATTGTCCTTTAGGTTACCCACCATTTTAATTCTTCCAAGGCCATGGTTCCTAGTCATGTAGCTATAGAGAATCATCAAGGGAATGTATTTTTCTGTGGCAGCAGGGAAGAATTGGGAATCATTTAAATCACGGTACAATCCCCCAAGTGTAATTCAGCTCAAGAGAGGCAGCAAGTTTTAGTGGATAGAAAGTCAGGAAGACCCCAGCACAAAATTCTATTGTCTATATCCTGGAAATATATATCTCCTGACATGTTACATGTCCCTGGGAGCAGGGAATATTTTATTTCTGTCTTTATACCCAAGTGCCTAGCATAGCACCTGGCACACAGTACATGACTGATACACGCTTGTTGACTGGTCGATTGAAAGTCATCTAAGACATAGTATAAAAAGAAAGTCACGGTCATCATACTTTAGCTTCTTTTTTGAAAAGAGCAGCTGTAATCATGGAAATTACATTCCCTAGGAACTCTGAAAAGACCCTGAGAATGGCCTTCGCTCTCTAAATAAGTGAAATCACGGAACCCTGTAACATAGTAAATGCTATAGAAACGTTATCACAATTATTATATTATACTATAGTGTATTATGCCATATTATACTATTATTATAATATATTCATATATTATATTATTAATATAATAATGTATTATATAATTACATGATATATGTTATATATTTTATGTATTATATAATTTTATATTACATTATTACGTTTATAATGATTACATTAATTTATTGTTATATATTGCATATTATTAAAGAGCCCATATATACAAAAATATCCATAGCAGCTCCTTTTGTAGTGGCAAAGGACTGGAACTAAGAGGGTATCCATTAACTGGGGAGTAGCTAAACAAATTATGGCATAATAACATAATGGAATACTATTGTGCCATAAGAAGTGAAAGTAATGATAAGTTTCCAAAGTGCTGCATAAATACCTCACTTTATCTTACAACAACAATGATTGCAACTTTCCACAGCTCTAACACACTTTCATTTGCTGGGATGCCCTGGGCTGAGGTGCCCAGAGATCCAGTCTAACAACATTCTTCTTGGTGTTTCGTCTTTTTACAAGGGTAAACTTCAGAACTTGGCTGCTGGTGCTCTTTTTTGGCTTGTTGTCCTCCCTGGACCGGGTCCTCCATCACTGGCTCAGATTTGGGAAAGAAGACAATAATAACTGATATTCACAAAGTATTTTAAAGTTTTCAAGGCGCTCTAGATAATTATGTCCCTATGAAGCTCAATCACAGTAACCCTCTGAGGTACGGAACGGCAACCTTGAAAAATAAGTATTATTATTATCCCTATTTTACAGGAGAGAAAATTGAGGTAAACAGAGGTTAAATGACTTACTTTTTTCAAATAAGTGTCTATGATGTTGTTGTTGGGTTGTTTCAGTTGTGTCCAACTCTTCATGACCCCATTTAGGGTTTTCTTGGCAAAGATACTGAAGTGTTTTGCCATTTCCTTCTCCAGCTCACTTTACAGATGAGGAGCTGAGGCAAACAGGGTCAAATGACTTGCCCAGGGTCACACAGTCAATAAGTGTCTGAGGCTGGAACTGAACTCATAAAGATGAGCTTTCCTGATTCCAAGCTCTATCCACTGTGCTGCTATTCCTGAAACCAAAAAGACAAAAAGAGAAACCTGGAAAAGTTTGTGTGAATCAATGTAGAGTAAAAGGAGCAGAATCAATAGAAAAATTTCAACAATAACAGCATTGTAAATTCAAACAACTTTAAAAGACTTAAGATTTCTGACCAGTGCAATTTTTAAGAATAATTCCAGAGAAGGAATTACACACACACACACACACACACACACACACACACACACACACGCACACATCTCCCTATTGTTGGGGGAAAAACCCAGGGATTCAGGGATCCCAAACCAAAGTTCCCAGGGCAAGTCCACCTAGAATGAATTCTCGGACCCAAGCAATCTTTAAGTCAAGTTTACAAAGTTTATTTTCATGCTTTACAGCAGGCAAGGGTTCTTAGGGAACCTGCAACTATAGAGGGGTGCAGGGGGAGTTTTTATAAAAGGTTTTAGGGGGCCAAAGGGGGGGAAAATGTCAGTTAGAAGTTTGGGGGTGGGAATAGGGAGTGGTTAAGGAGTGGTTAGTTCTTAAAGGAACATGCACATTTAGTATCTACTGTGCAGGCATATTACCCAGAGTTCTCTAGGAAATAACCCACAGTGGGGTTACTAGGGGTGGTTTTTACTGTGAAATGTCACTAAGTTCATTATCGGTCAGGGCTAAAGGGAATTTCTATATAGTTTTTTATCTAACGTCTTGTTAGATAAAATACTATGTCCAGGATACGTGTTAGAAAGGTCAGTGAATAGTAAATATGGTTATGACTCAGCGTGCAGTCAATTATCAGCATCCGGAAATCAATCTATAATTGGGCATAGCTGCTTACTGAGGAAGAAGCAGAGATAAGTTGGAGCATGCTGCCCTTTAGCTAGAGAGAGACAGCCTGGGACAGAATATGTTTTGAGAACTGGATGTGTTTTGGAATTGGGGTTCAGGCACAGGCACCCAAGCAGAGACTGTTAGAATTTAGGGTCCAAGCACAAGCACCTTATCACTATTACTATCAAGGGCACCACCATCCTTCCAATTACCCAGGTGCACCATCTCAGGTTCATCTTTGAATACTCACTCTGCTTCATCCCATATCACTTGCCAAAGTTTGTTGTTTCAAAATTTGTCTCATCTCTCATCTCTCCCCTTCTCTCTCCTCTCCCCTTGGTCCTCACCCTCATTCAGACCCTCATCACCTCTCACCTAGACTATTACCTTAGCTTCCTAATAAGTCACCTTGCTTTAAGTCTCTACCCTCTACAAATCCATCCCTGAACTTCCAAAATGATTTTCCTAAAGTGTAGGTCTGGCTGTGTCACTTACCTACTCAATAAACTTCATAGCTCCCTATTGACTCTAAGATCAAACATATTTCATCTATGTGTCTTTTGCCTTTCTTTGTATCCCCAGTGTTTAATATAGTGCCTGGCACATAGTAGGTGCTTAATAAATGCTTATTGACTGACTATATATCATTAATATGTTAACTCCTTGAAGTTAGTAACTTTGTGTTTTTTACCTTTTTTGTATCACAGGGCTTCGCAGAAAGCCTGACACATAATACGTACTTAATAAATGTTTGTTGGTTGATTGATTGATATTGGTCATCCTCTCTTAATTTCAATTTTTGTGTTTTTAGTGTATAAAGCTATGAATACAGAAGCACAGGCATGTAATTTACAAATAAGAAAATACACATATATTGGATGTTCTCATTTTTTTTAGGCTTCACAATCAAAAAAGTTTGGCAACCACTAAATTATACCATGCTGCTTCCCTTTCCCTTGAAGGAAATACTTATATAGAACATATGGAAAAAGGACTGTTAGAAAGAGATGCAGATAGCATCACCAGGATACAAGACATAAGGCCCTGAGCATCTCACAAAATTTTACTTTTGTTTATTATTTTATTCCCCTACATGTACCACTGTAGCACGGAGAGGTAGACCCTTTCAGAATGTAGCTGAAGAAGGGCTACATGCAATTTTCAGGTAGTAGGGCAAGGCAAAAAGGAACAGGACAGCAAAAAATGGCACAGGGACAAAGTGATAAACATGGAGTTAGAAAAATATGGGTTCAATGCCTGCCTCTGACATTCCTTGCTGTGTGGCTATAGGCAAATCCTTTAACCTCCCTGAGCCTCAGATCCCTCATCATCCAAATGGTAATAATTATACTGTCTGTAGAACCTACCTCAGAGGGTTACTGTGAAGCTCATGGGACATAATTACCAAGAGGACCCTGAAAACCTTAAGGTGCTTTATGAATATCAGTTATTATTATCCCTTTCCCAAAAGCTAAGCTAGTCATGGAAGACCCAGTCCAGGGCAGACAACAAATCAATAAGCAGCACTAGCAGCCAAATTCTGAAGTTTACTCTTGTCAAAAAAAATAAAATAAAAGAACGTTATCAGACTGGATCTTAGGGCACTTTAACATCCCATAAAATAGAGTTGTAAAGATCTGTGGAAATGTAATCTGCTATTGTTATTGAATTTGTTTGCCATTTTGGAAAGCCTTTAGAAAAGAATAGCAGAAGGTGTAAAAAGGCTTCTAACAACCCCCCTCAAAAAAACAAGGAAATATGCAACCATGAAATAAATACTTGGTTTACCAGATGAGAGTGTCCTCAATCAGCTGCATTTCTAGGGAAGATATGAATAAAGGAGAGTCATAATTTGCTTGCAAAGAAAAGAAAAAGACATTCTAAGAAGAAAAAGATACATTAAAAAGCAGATATAATAAAGCCAAAAAAGAAAGAGAAAGAAGATCCCAGTGCTCTCAAAGAAAGAGAAGCTCCCCAGCATCTGTCCTGTTTGTTCTTCCAATATAACACACAGTTGTTGGGATCCCCTTAACTACAGTTTGAGTGATTCTAACTTTATCAACTACTCCATCAAAGCCAAGTTGGACTTAATACAATCAATGAGGGACTGTCTGTATGCCAAATGTATTCGCTGCACAACTGACAGTGTAATGGCTGAAATTGAAAAGCTGGGACAAAAGTACCAAGTAGCCCTGAGGATTGCCAAGATCCCATGATGGCGATGACTGCCATGGATCCACAAAACAACACATGCAGAGGATTCTGCACAAGTGTTACATTGCAGCTACAATCCATCAGGACTGTAAGTGAGGAATCGCAAAGATCCCTGCAGTTCTCATCATGTATAACCATCAGTATAACAACAAGAGAATGACAGATTATTATGGCATCCCTCGACTGTAACTTCAACAGACAGTACTTCATCTGAACCAGTCTGCAAAATACAAATGCTATTAACAGAAAAAAATACCATTCTAATCACTTACTTGTACTTTTGTATAAAATAGGGTCATAGAGATTTAGTTTTTTTTTTCTATTCCTAAATGAATTTTGTATTTTAATGAAAAAACCCATTGAATTTATACATAAATTGATTTTGCTCAGAAAAAAAGAAAGGCAAAATGAAAGTTTGTTCAGTGCTGGAACATTTCATAGTTACTGGCTCAAAAGACACAAATCTGTGTTTTTGATGGGCCTTGAAAATAGAAGGATAAATATGCAGATTCCAAAATTAACCCAAGTACTCAATGTACTGTTCTTTTCTCTTGCCAGTCCCCTGAAGGTTCTTTCTGAGAGCTGTTGCCTAACAGGTCTGCTGTCAATGCAGCAATGCACTGAATACACTGGGTCTCTTTGTGCTTCTCTTTCTTTCTTGAGGCTTCAAAAGGACAAAGCTATTGTGCTGAGAAGCATCACAAGAACTTGTGCCATCCCAAAATATCTCCTTTACCCATCAGGACCTGAAATTCGTACCGTTAAAGTCCTTTGGGCTAAGGTACTGTCTTCATAAGACCCCGTTAAGATATATTTATGTTATGGGAGAGAGGAAGATTCTCCCATTAAAACATTAGTGCACTATGGTACAATAGCTGTTATTATGTCAAATTAAGATGGGCTAAATTCCTAGTATAACGTGTGATAAAGGCTGTCAATGGTATAGTAGATAGAATCCTGGATTTGAAATTAAAAAACACCTGGGATTAAATCTCAGCTCTGCTGCTTATTAGTTGTGTAGACCTAACCCACCCATTCCCAATCTACAAGTCACTTAACTTCAGGCAATTCCCTAGGATTTCTTTAGCCATTCAGGGCAGCAATCTGTTTATAAAAGAAGATCCAAAACCTAGGGCTTCCCATAAGAAATCACAGATGGGGCAGCCAAGTAGTGCAGTGGAGAGAGTCAAGAAGACCTCAGTTCAAATCTGGCCTCAGACACTTACCAGCTGTGTGACCCTGGGCAAGTGGCAACCCCAATTGCCAAGGAAGGAAGGAAGGAAGGAAGGAAGGAAGGAAAGAAGGAATAATAGATACTTCCTGTATTCTAATATTATCAAATTAAGTAACATAGAATAGGGCTTTCCTGTAGGTCTTTCAACATTATATGTTAGTTCCAGTACCATGGTGGGACTTTCTTTCAGCTATGCTTTACACTTACTACGTGTCTGGCCATGAAGGGCTAGGATTTGGTGAGAAACACCCAAATTTTCTGGCTCTTCCCCTAACATTCTCTTTTCGCATGAGGCTACTGCTAGGGTGTCAGAACAATACTATTACATAATGAGATCTTCCGAGGCTCCCTCCACATTGATCCCCAAATACTAACATAACCATCATGTCACAGACTTCTTTTGGCACAAAAGTGACTGAGTATATTTGGGAGACCTCTCTCAGTTTTGTAGTTCATCGACCCCACCTATGTGGAACCTGGAAAGATCAATCTCTGGTCATTCTAGCCCAAACAAGGTTTAATAATGCAATAGAAACATCATCTAACTGATATGGGTGCTCCTTGATATGGTACAAATGGAAAATCACATGTGCCTTCTCATTCTTGTACAACCCTTTTCCATGTCCTACCGTAAACAGTCCATAAAGATGTTATTCAAACTTTGGAAGTTTTCTCTAGGTCTTCCTACTGCATGTTGATACCAGTATAAAAGCATCTGGGCTGCCATCTATTAGCCCTTACTCTTAATATATGAATGGCTCACCTCTTTTCAGCTTATCCATTAATTATATCTTTTATACTACTTCTTAAGCATGTCACTGAGATGATGACAATGCTTGAAACATAACAGATTCATTTATAAATTATAGAAACAGAAAGGATGAGTTTGACATCCTAGAGCAGTGATGTCAAACTCAAATAGAAACAGACCTCATATAGAAAACCACCAATTGACATCATCTATGTTACAAGGTATTTTTTATTTATTTTGTTAGCCATTTCCCAATTACATCTTAATCTGGTTCTCACACTTAAGAGTTCTGCTGCTCAGGGGTCCTTGAGTTTGACACCTCTCCCCTGGACAGTCAAGGGCACCTCTCTCATCCTCTGTCACCTATAGGGGGCCATCTTCCCCCAGAGATCTGTACATCTCTATAACATACAGCACTGTACTAGTTAGGGCTCCAGCAAGAAGAGGCCAGAATTTGCCCCTCTCCCATCTCTTTTCACTTTCTTCCTCCTGTAGCTACCTTCACCTCCCAAGGAGGAACTAGATGCTTCAAAGTTCCCTTTAAATTCTTCTTTTGTATAACTGTAATGGCAAGCAAAGTGGGACTTTTTTCGCTGTTTTTTCTTTTGGAGTACTTCTCAGCACTAAGGCAATCAAGTGCCTTTGATTGAGCCTTACCTTTGATTGAGCCTTACCTTTGATTGAATCAAGAGTCTTTGATGACATGCTTAAGTCACAAGAAAGCCTAAGTCACATGAGTTTGAGCCACATGGTTGTGACGCCCTCTGACCCTGAAGAAGCACATATACTCTCAGGTTAGCTTTTTGCTTTGGGGTTCACTCATTGGAGTGTTCATGTGATTTCGCCAGACTAGACTCTGGGTAGCCATTAAGGAGCCCCCCAGCATTGAAAATTACAAACAATTGGCAGTATGACCCTCTAAGAATAGGTTCTATTTATAGCTTTGTACCATTATGTGAGACCAGCTTTAAGAGACTCTACCTTGTATTTTGAATGAAAAGAGGATCATAGATTTAGAGGTAGAAGGGACCTAAGAGGCCATCGAGTATAATTTCCTCATTTTGCAAATGAGGAAGTTAAAGCCTAGGGATTAAGTGGCTCACCCAGAGTTGAGGGTGAGAAGTGAGATCTGAATCTCAGTGCTTTTTATACTGTTGTACCAGAAACGAGCGAGACACACCACAGAGTATAAGTTTTAAGTGGAGAATTTATTAGCCAGTGGCCATCAGGGTATGGCACCACAAATCAATGGCAAATGTGTTGGGGTGATGGCTTGGCTTATATAGGATATGGGGGTACAGGGCAGGGGGGAACAGGAACAAAGGCCCTGGCTGATCAAAAGATTCAGTCAGGTTTTCTTCCTAGTGGGATAATCTCATTTACATTCCTTGGTGGAGTCACGGAGCCCCAGGGATATCTACTAGACAGGGTCTGCCAGGTTATCCTTCAGTGGGATGGTCCTATCTACTGACATTCCTTGGTGGAGTCATGGAGTCCCAGGGAGTTTGCTAAATGCCAAAAATATCTGAGTCCATTCTTTCTGGGGGTGCTTGTCAGTAGCTAGGGGTTTCTCAGGGGTTCCTAATTTTCCTTGTATTACATTCCCCACTTTTTTTTTCATGGGGGGTTTCAAATCCTTGAAAAAGGAACGACCTGATGGGGCATAGCAATAAAAATTAGGAGGCCAACCAAAAATGCTAAGCAGGGGTGACAATAAAAGGAATGCTAGGTCGTTGGCCCCAGGGGAAGGCCAGACCTAGTTGGAAGACTCAAGGAGAGTCCAAGGAGCCTCCCCAGGTACTGCACTCCAGAAATTTTAAAAAATGGTATAAAACATCCCACATTTCCCCCTTTTTGGTCAAAGGCAAACTGAAAGTTTCGCCTAAAGACCAATTAATCCAATAATAAAATCCCTATCTAGGTGGAGTCAGGTTTTCCCTTTTCTGTATTTGGACATCCCCAGGGATGGGCAGGAATTGTAAACTAATTGTAAGTAAGCAGAGGGAACATAATAAAAATTCAGGAAAAACAGTCTTGGGAACACAAGGACGCAGAAGGTCAAAAAGCAGGTCTTTGCTCAGGTTCTGGTTCCGGATCCCATGAGAAAGCCGTCCTCGTCCAGTGCTGTCCCTTTCAGGCTCTTGGAACCACAGGGCGAGGCTCCTATAGGCCCAGTTGTCCACTCCTCACACGGGGTTCCCAGAACACATGTAATTTGATGATTAAGAAACACAAGATAGGTCCCAGCCACGCAGGGCTAAGTTCTGCCTCTCTGGTTCAGATCTAGAAATTCTCAGACAATTTTAACTTACTATAACTTACAGATACTTTACAAAGGGGATATATTTTCACTTGTACCATTATCTTATACAATTTTCTTGTATGAGCATCCAAATTTAAGATCTTATTACCAAAACACACTTATCAGCTCGAATTTCCAGAACTGATAAATTTTTAGAGCCAATCATTTTCCCTTTTTGGAGGATGTTATCCCTATATTATTTCAATGTTTTATTTGGTCATGAACATAAGTTAAAATTGTAAGCTATTCATATCTATATCCCATTACTGGCTTCACGTGACCTAGTCCTGTAATCAGAGCTTAAGACAATATTAAATTGTAGTCCCATAAAATCTTAAATAGCAAATAAATATCCTTCAGATAAGACTGCCCAAATTTTAATGAGCTAATAATTATCAAATCAAGCTACATAACTTTTCCATCTTCTAAATACTTCCTCACACTCATCTCCAACTTACTTTGACCTTCTGAAACTATCATTCTCGGGACAGGAGAGGCTTAGCTAACTCCCATTTGTTCCCAAACTTTCTTATCTGCCTTTCCTATTTTCCCTCAACCTTAATTTACCTTTCCAAATCTTTCAAACCTAGTACTCAGTCTTCCTTTACATTTCAACCATAAGACAAAACAATTCATAAGTTAGTACTTTCATTGTCATAACTGTGTATACTGGAATCCCATTCCAGCTTCTTAAACACACAAAGACACAAAAAAGGGGATTTGTTTTTCGTGATAACTCATTCTAAAAAAAAGGGAACACTTATTAAAAAGATCTGTCATCTCACCTCCCCCTGAGGGTGGGTTCTTCTCCATCAGATGGCAGACTTCACTAATTAAACTACCAGGCCAAACCCATCTCAAGTCTTAGTCTAATCTTATCAGTTTTTTTTAAGAAGCCAGGTTAGAGGCTTCTTGGCCCCTACCGTCCTCTTATTGCTGCCCCTCCCCTTTCCTTCCCTTCTGACAGGTGGGCTAAGGTGAAATTCTTTTCTTCTTATCTAAACTAAGGGCGGGGAGGAGTAAGGAATTTAGACTGTCGTTTTGAACCTCCTTACTCAAAAAAAAACTTGAATAAGACATTGAATGGGCGCTTCTATAGATAAGCATTAATTCTAATAAGGATTTTTTTATCCTGATGTTAAAAGGCATGCTCACTGAACTTTCCTGGAGACAATTATTTAGAAGGTTTTAAAATGATAGACATCTCCTTCTTTTTCCTTAAAGCAAATTAACCCTTAAATGCTGGAATTCATTAACTAAGTTGGTGCCAAATGTCCTCATTCTCAAATATTGCACAGAATTCCTAGACATTACAAAGTTCCTTAATCAAAAAGTGTTATAATGGGAGGACGCTTAATTTCTATAAATTACATACTCAATTAATTAGCCTTATCACAATAATAAGGTTTGCCAGGACTTAAAAAAGCTTTTTTTCATAAGAATTCCTCTACACAGAAAACCACACAAGAGTGATAAAAATTCATGACTAGATGGTTTCAAAAGTTCTTGTTTCAGTTAATAACCTCAATTTCTTAATTAAGTACAATTCTTAATATAACAGCATCCAGATTATAAGAGAAATTATTCTCTAACAGCACAGGTAATGCAATGTTAACTAATTTGTATATAATAACAAATTTAGAAATAAGTACACCACAAGCAATTATCATGTACTTAAAACTTGAAACAGATTCCAATTAATTACCAATCTAGTGATCATAATTGAGTTGGATAAGCAAATCAAATCTGATTCATAACCACTAGTGGTAACATTTTAATTTCTAAGACCCAATACTCTCTGCATTGTAAAAGATTACCACATTTTTCAATATTGCTAATACATCTGTTTGTCAAATTACACAATTTAGAAATGTACCAGTGCCCTAAACATAATTATGCATTTTAAAACTTGAAACAACCCTTTTATCAATTTAGGTGAACACATTTCTAAATCTCCTTGCACAGAGAATCTTTCATATCATTATTTGAAACTATAACTTTAAATCACCAGATATATTCTCATAATAGAAAACTTTTTCACACAGAAAGTCTGTTCTCATGGTTAAATATCAGTATTATTAATTATTTACTTGTTACAACCACATATAACAGTTCCAAATTTTATCACATCCCTTTAAAAACCCAATTCACATATATCAAAATCAGATTAAAATTGCTATATCATTTCTTACCACACAATGGTCTTCTCAAAGTTCACAATCTAAGAGAATTTTTGGGAACACAATGCAAGTTTAGAAATACAGAAACAATAATTTTCAGATGACATCTATTGCATTTCCAGATTTCCACATATAGAAATTATTCAGCTTATTACTTCCGGTATTATATATTAATGTATTAATATATAAATACATGTATCACATATACTAATATATTAACATCCCAAATACACTTTATTTAGCTGTACATTCTTCAGCACCACTACCTCTGGCCCAGGTATAGGAACTTTTGCCTGGCCATGAATGAACTTACGAAAGAAAGAGAAATTTAATTTTGCACCCACTTTTTCCAAGCTTCATCTTATACAAAAATGCCTAAAAGGATTTTTTCAGACTCCCAAGGAAGATAAGAGCAGGAAAAAAATCCCTTTTAGTTTTCTAAAGGCTCCTCCCTAGGTGGGGCCTGGCAGCCCCTTGAGGGCAAGGAGCCTACCCTTCCAAGCACTAACTAACCAGCCCTATTTCTTTACAAGTTTCCTTTAGCTTCAGCTCTGATAACCTTTCAATATGGAGGGTGGGGGAAGGGTGAGGCCAGGAGCACATGGCAGCCAAGGGGAGCACATGGACTCCTGACTAGACAGGTAATCTCAAGCTGCTATTCTACAACCCCCCTAAATTCCTTATACAGGTTTTCTATCTCTCTCTTTCACAAATTTTACTTTTTAAACTTTACCACAAAGACAGGCTACAAAGGTACTCAGGGGCACAGGACTGACTGTCAGTCTGTGAATTTCTGTCCCTCTCCTCCTTTTGCCTGGTGGGGAGGGCGATTTAAGTTTTTCCCTACAGTTCTCCTGCATTCTCTTCTAATATAATCTGGAAGGAGAGGAGTTTGATTTAACTGCTCTAACTTTTACTGCAGCCCTAATGAAAAGATCTCAATGATTGTAATTCAAGTAAACTTCACCCCCTTGCTCACTCCCAAAAACCTCTTTTGTACTTGAATCTAAGGGAATCAGGGACTAAGACAAATGCGAGAGTCCCACTGAAGACTTTAACGGAGGTTTTAGCCAGAAGGCATTCATTGGGAGGAGATGTTTTCAGCAAGAGTGAGCTCCTGGAATGGATTTACAATTTCAGGAGTTCTTTCTTCCCAAATTCAATTAACCAATTTCCAAACTTTTTAACAATTTAAAACCCAGAATTTGCCAAATTTTAACCCATTCCCCGTAGTTCCACGCTGACCAAACGGGAGCCACAAGGAAGGGAGTCTGTTTCCCTAGTTGCAACCTGAAATTCCTAGCTGCCTATGTTTCAGATTTTTTTTTTTAAATGACATTTCACAATTTTGACATAGACACACGAACAGAGACAAACTCAAAACGTAACAAAATTCACGGTGTGGATCGAATTGAAGGCTAAGGAGGTCCCCTCAGAGGAAAGATTTCCTCCTCAAAGATACGACCCCCAATCTCTCTCACACCTCCAACACAAAACGGAGACCAACAGCATGGGTTAATTGGAGGCTAAACAGGTCCCCTCAGAGGAAAGAAGATAAACCAGGTTTCCTCTTCAAGGAAAACACCCCAATCTTCCCACACCCAACACAAAACACATAACCAATGGCATGAGTTAACTGGGGCTAAGCAGGTCCCCTCAGAGGAAAGAAAATAAACCAGGTTTCTTCTTCAAGGAAAACACCCCAATCTTCCCACACCCCAATAGGAAGGGTGGCATCCCAGCCCCCCTAGCTCTGTACCACAGCCTCGTCAGGGTTTAGCATGATAACAGAGACCCAAATGGCTAGCCCCAAACCAGAAAAACCTTACCTCTAGAGGTCTACAAACCAGAATTCTCCGTAGGCCGAAAAGGGACAGGTCAGCAAAGAGCCCATTCTCCGAGACCATCACTCCACATCAGAGTCCTAGGAAAAGAAATCCCCAGGAGCCGGCCCTCTGAAGTGAGAGAAGGTGGATCGGGGGCAGAGACTCCCTGTTGAGGTCCGGAATTCTGTATGTGTCTCCAGGGCGGTAACACAAAATACCGCCTCATCTCACTGGGGCCTCCAAAATGTTGTACCAGAAGTGAGCGAGACACACCACAGAGTATAAGTTTTAAGTGGAGAATTTATTAGCCGGCGGCCATCGGGGTACAGCACCACAAATCAATGGCAAATGTGTTGGGGTGATGGCTTGTCTTATATAGGATATGGGGGTACAGGGCAGTGGGGAACAGGAACAAAGGCCCTGGCTGATCAAAAGATTCAATCAGGTTATCATACTAGTGGGATAATCTCATTTACATTCCTTGGTGGAGTCACGGAGCCCCAGGGATATCTGCTAGACAGGGTCTGCCAGGTTATCCTTCAGTGGGATGGTCCTATCTACTGACATTCCTTGGTGGAGTCATGGAGTTCCAGGGAGTTTGCTAAATGCCAAAATATCTGAGTCCATTCTTTCTGGGGGTGCTTGTCAGTAGCTAGGGGCTTCTCAGGGGTTCCTAATTTTCCTTGTATTACAATATAAAGGCAGTGGTCTTCTCACTATGCCAAATGCATGAGGAAGGCATTTCAACTAGAGAAAATTTGAAAAAACTAACAATTCCTACCAAAATGTTGGGACTACAGGGAATAGTCATAGATAAAGATGGACTTTGGGTGATTTTGAATCTTTTAAAGGTAAAGATGAGAACAAAGCAAAACCTCACACCTATTGTGGTCTAGGGGTCTTGGGAACCCCAAAATGCAAGGGTAAAGAGCGTGGGTCTGCCTTGAAAAGAATTCTACCATTCAAGCCTACTTTCAGTCCAGGTAGTGTGTTTATTAAAACACTGGTTGGGGTGGGTGAGATTCCTAGTGAGTCTAGGCATTTGACAAGGACAAGACATGTTTTTATAAGGAAAAAGATTGTGGGAAGATTTGGATGGGATCTAGGAAAGGCAAGTAGCGTAGGGGGGTCTGGAGATAACAGAGAATGGGGGTTTGGATGGGATTACGTGTAAGAGCAAGTGGAGTTTGGTTTTCTAGGATCCATAGCCATGACAATCTCTTCTTCCCAGGTGTTAGATATGAGTTCTATGGTTCAAAACATCTCCGCCATGCCCCGTGTAGATTGTAAGGGCCAGGTATCGCCTGTTTAAATTATAAAGGTCAGGACCCTGGAAGGGTGGAGTGTAAGTATAAAGCAGGTAGGTGCTGGTCAGTGAGTGGAGAAGCTTTAGGGTTGAAATGCACAAGCTAGGAAGCTATGTGTGCCTTGACCAGCCCCCATCAAGGCTTGGGGAGGGGGGGTAGAATCTGAGTTTGCTTCAAGTGGCCTTCATTGAGGCTTGAGGAGATTTAGAGGAATGCGTAAGTTGTACCTGTCTTGATTAACCCTATTGAGGTGTAGGGGGAGTTGCCCCCCCACTTCTCACCGGCCCTTGCGAGAAGGGTGATTAGAGAATGCTGTAGGAGTTGGTTAGATAGAATAAAGTCTGCACTGTTTAATTAAAGCAGGATTGTAAACCCCTTTGAAGCTGTCTTTCCTTTATGAAAGCAGATTAAAGAAACTGTGCTAGTAGGCCATCCTGGGTGTACTAGGGTGCTTGCTAATACATTAAGGAGTAAGCTAATTAAGTAATCAAGGTGGGCTGGGGTGGGCCAGATGCCTTGGGTGGAGGTACAGGTGACAAATGTATGGGAAAATTCAGGGACTAGGTGAGGTAACAGAGAATGAAGGGTTGGGCAGGGGCCACAATGAAAGGACAGATGAAGGAATTATACTGGGTGAGCCAGATGCCTCAGGCAAATGCCAGGAATCTGGGTTCAGGGACTGGATTCCTGAAATTTGTGGGCAAGTCCAAGGCAGGAACAGGGAGGGGGCTGTCCAAATCCCATACCCCATCACACCCTTACTACAACCTGGCTATTATATGCTGATAGACAACCAATCTCAAAGAACAAGATGAAGTCAATGGGAAACACCATGAAGTCAAAATTTGCAGTCCTAATGAGAGAAAATTCAGTTATTGAATATTACTCTTATAAGAGGGAGAGAGGTATCACTAGAAGTTGTGAAAAATTGAGAAGAGATTCACCAAGAAAACATGGCTATTTTTTACTTAAATCATTCCAAATCATTCCCCTTGGACAGAGCACCTTGCAGATAAGTGAGGCTGGTGACTGCACTTAAATCCAATTCACTTGTAGGTCATGGCGTCACTTTCCTGATGTCATGGTGCTCTTCAAGAACAAAGGACAAACAGCAACAACATTCCAAACCGGCAGCTCTCAAAACAGAGGTTATTCTTTAAGGACTAGGCAGACTGTGGTCTGTAGCTTAAGATTTGGAGGTTACTGCCAGAGCTAGATCAGAATTTTCCTGAAGAATAAATGGACGGATGCAATTAGTCAGTATTTACCGACCAATAATAGGTTTATAACTGGAAGGGATCTTAGAGGCCACCTATTCCAAGTCCCTCCTTTCACCAATGAGGAACCAAGACCCAGAGAAATTGTGACTTATCCGAAGTCACAGAAGTATCAATTAATAGAGCTGAGATTTGAACCCCCATTCTCTAACTCCAAAGCCAGTTTGGTTTACTCTACCAAACTGTCTTCTAATCCTTTCCCTTGAAGAATATTTTATTTTATTTACTGGCTAATACCTAAGATAAGGGCTTCTTTATCTGTGGCCTACAAACCCTCAAGGAATCTGTGGATAGATTTCAGGAGTTCCATGAACTTACATGGCAAAAAAAAAAAATCTACCTTTATTTCAACATAATTGATTTCCTTTGTAATCTCACATATTTTGTTTTATGCATTTAAAAACATTGTTCTGAAAAGGGATCCGTAGCTTCACCAGACTGCCAAAAGGGTTCATGACCAAAAAAAAAAAAAAAAAAAAAGGTTAAGAACTGCTGCTAAAGAGGCTACTAGGAAACAAATGCTATAAAACAGACAAAATATTCCATTCCAAAGAGTGTTGGATGGTTTGTTTCAATTCCTTTGGCAAATTTTTGAAAAGTAATTTTGCACTATCTAGATGAAACTGACCTCAATTCTCCTTTATCGCTCTCCCTATGGTATCTCCCACTGCTCCTCTCAAACACCCTTACTAAAGGACCTCTTTGTTCATTCTGAACTTTAAACTTTTTCCCAAGGCAGTGTCATATGCCTGAAACTCTCTCCATTCACCCATCTCTACCTGCCAAGTCATCTTGGCTCTTAAAGGACAAGCACCTATCTAGTTTCCTGGTACATGAAGTGCCACATGCAATCAGTTCCTTAATCAGTGTTTTAATGATAATGATCTGTGTATAGGTTTTAAAGACTTACTAAATATACATCGGAAAAATACTCATCTGACATTTTTAAGGTTGTTTTAGATCACGACAAAGCCATTCCAGCTTTGGTGGAAGAAGGGGAAACAGAAAAGAACAAAAACAGAACAGGAACTGAAGAAAAAAGTTTAGGGAATTATGAACAAGTATAAAGGTTGAATTTGGGGAGAATAAATTTAGGGTTTCTTGAAAAGAGGAAGAAATAATCAGTAAAGAGGAGGAAGGTTAGAGGTATAGTTTACCAGCTGTCATTTACCAGCCTCAAAATATTTACTCAGCAATATTAATCTGATGTTTCATTTCTTATTCACAATGGAACTTAAAATGTGAAGTAGAATTCATTAGATCTGCTAATGATCCTATTTTGAGTGTGGTATCATACACTCTATGAAACGTTCTATTTTAGTAAATTAGCTGCTAAGAATGACTACTTTTAGATTGGACATGTTGGAGAATTGGCGAAGTACCATGAAGGGAAGCAGTCTTCTTATTAGGATATATGTTTTAAAACATGTATACACACAGCGAGTGCTGACAAATGTTTAACAAGTAAATGTCCAAAAAAGTGGATGTAAGACATACTTTTAAATTTCGGCTGCATTCCTAACATTTTCTTCATCATTTTCTTAAATCTAGATACTCTGTAAAATGAGGAATCAAGCCTGATTTGTGGGTTTGCTAAATTGGGAGGAGTAGATGCTTACACTGAAATTTTAACTACTGATTTTCTCTGGCTTGGTTGAACATCTCTGAATACACATATAGGTGGGAAGAGAACTATAACTGGAAAACAGCTCTAGAATGGTGTACCTTTCTCAAAAGGCACAGTATAATTCAGGGATTCTTAAATTTTTCTGTGTCATGAGCCCTCTGGCAGTCTAGTAAAGCTATTGTACCCCTTCTCAGAATGTTTTCAAATGGATAAAATAGAATACACTGGATTATAAAGGAAACTAATTACATGGTCATAATTATAAAAAAATGTTTTTTAAATAAGTTCATGGACCCCAGATTAAGAATTCCTGGAATAATCAGTGGAAGTGAAGCAGAGTAGCATTATTTATTAAGAAGATAAACTCTCATGAGGAAATCCAGGAACCAGAGGGGAGAATTGTGATAGAGCATGTGGGTAAAGATCGTTGGAGGCAGAAACAGAAACAGTATTGTTATTAGAGTGTCCTTCAGGCCATCTGGGCAACAAGAGGAAATAGATTAGAATTTGGGGATACAGATGCATGATATAGTAGTAATGGGAGATATCAGTTATGCGAAAATCTGCTAGAGCTTTCTTTCTGACAAAAGGAGAGCAGCTAATAATCTCTGACTTGACTTTAATGATAATTTCATCCTTCAGAAGTTGTAAAGTTTACCATAGGGATTCTCTTTTCTGGATCTGATTCTAAGAAAACGACTAGAAAAGAGTTGCTAAAGGGAAAATAATAGGAACCTTGGGGGAAAAAGTGAACTGTTCATCTTGGATTTTGTGAACAAAAGGGAGAACAGTCTGACATATACCCTAGGGGAAAAAGGCTAGGTATGATCTCATGGACTAAAATTCCAAGCTGAGGAGAAAAGGAAGTTCTGTAGGACTAAATTCTGTAGATACAAAGGGAACCGCTTCTGGTGAGGAGGAAAAGGAAAATTTGTCTAAAGCACAACATATGGCCCACCAAAAGATTTTGGGCGGCTGTCATGTGACCCTCAGCAACCAACCATCGCCAGTCTGGGGTCATGTGACAGCCTCTGAAATCCTTTGGCAGGCAGTATGTTGTACAGTCCTAGTCTAAAGAGACCAATGTGGATGTACAGAGAATTCATCTACCAACTTAGATTTTTAAAACACATGTACAGAAGACAGATAAGAGTAAAGGACTGACAGAAAAAAAATGACAATCCTTTTAGAATCATGTCAGGAGTACTAAAGCTCAAAATGAACTGAGGCTGGCAAAGGAAATCAAAAGAAAACCAAAAGGTTCTTAAAATATAGTGTTAAATATATCATATATTTTAAATATATTTCTATATATTATATGTGTGTGTACATGCACATATACATAATATGTATGTGCATCTGTGTATACACACACACACAGTTCCCCAAATGATAAGTGGTCAAATGATACAACAGGAAGTTCTCAAGGGATTAAATCCAAGCTATCTAAAATGTTCCAAATCATTAATAGAGAAATGCACATTAAAGCCACTCTGAGATTTCACCTCACACCCATTACTTTGGCAAAGTTGACAAAAAGGAATAATGACAAATACTGGAGAGGTTAGATGAAAAGTTACATTGACACACTGTTGCTAGGGCTGTGAACTGGTCTAGCCATCCTGGAGAGCAAGTTAGAACTCTGTTCCAAATGCCACTAGCAGGCCTACATACTCCAAAGCAATCAAAGGAAAAGGAAAGGATCCTATCCCTATATATTAAAAAATATATTTATGACAACTTTTTTGTGGAGGCAAAAAATTGGCAGCTAAGGGGTTATTCACCTACTGGGGAACAGCTGAACAAATCATGGTCTATGAATGTAATAGAATATTACTGTACTATAAGAAATGATGAGGGGGACAGTTTCAGAGAAACCTGGAAAGCCTCATATCAACTGGGGCAGAAAAGTGAGCAGAACCAGGAGAACAATTTAAACAATATATTATAAAGACAAATTTTGAAATACTTAAGAGGTCCTTGCAAGTCCTGGAACCTTTAACAAAGAAGGAGGTTTTCTTTGCCCTGACCCAGCAAAGATATGCAACAAGGATACAGAGACAATCAGCCTCTTTGGATGTGGCTCCCTTGTCCCCATCAGGAAAAAGTGAGTGATTAGTCAGTCATCAGTATGGTGATTCCTGTGGCCTCAAGCACCTGCCAAGTCTTAGAGGCCCAGAATACCCCAGGCTGAGAACTTTTATGCCCCTAGACCAGGAATTTGTGTCAGGGAAGCTGGAACCAACCAGGTTGTACGGGAGGAAGAAGCTGTATCTGTCAGGGAAGCCCGGCCATAGGGGAGTGAGGGGCAGGGTGGTAGTCAGGAAGTGAGGCTATGGCAGGGGGAGAGTCAGGGAAATCTGGGAGTCAGGGAACCCCAGGCCAAAATAGTTGTGTTAACAAAATGCTGGACCTCTCACCCAGAGGAAATTACCATCTTCATTCATCAAGGAAATCTTCTCACTGAGTTCCCAATCTCAAAAAAAATTTCAAGTCCAGTTTTGTTTTGTTTTTTAAGCAAGTATCTAGAAAAAGAGGTTAGTGTGGCTTCATCCAGAATAGGTCTTGTCAGACTAAGTTAATTTCCTTTTTTGACAGAGTTTCTAGATTGCTAGACCAGGAGAGTGCCAGAGATTCAGTTTATCTAGGTTTTAGGAAAGTATTTGACAAAGTTTCTCATGTTATTCTTATGGAAAAGATGGAGAGAAGTAGCCTGGACAGTAGACAATTAGGTGGGTTTGGAACTGGTTGAATGGCTGACCCCAAAAAGTAGTTATTAGAGGTTGGATGTCAACTTGGAAGATAGTTTCTAATGGCATGCCCCAGGAATCTGCTGTCTGTGTATGGTCCAACAGTTTTGTCACTCACTTGTATAAAGACACAGACAGTATATTTATCAGATTTGTAGTTTACACAAAGCTGGGACAGATAGTTAACATACTAGATATCAATTAATATCTAAAAATGTCTTTACATATTGGAACATTGTATCGAACCTAATAAAATGAAATGTAACAGGAATAAATGTAAAGGCTTTACACTTGGGGTCAAAAAATCGACTTCCCAAGTGTAAATAGGGGGAGTTATAGCTAGACAAGAGTGTGTTCAAAAATGATCTAGGAGTGTTAGAGACTCACAAGCTCAAAGCAAATCAACACTATAATATGACAGTCAAAAAAAGGCAATGCAATCTACATGAAGAGATATATTATCTACACGATACTCCCACTGCAGCCTGCTTGATCAGATCTCACCTGTGATATTATATTCAGTTCTGGGTACTTCACTTTTAGAAAGGCCATGGATAAGTTGAAGAGGATGCAAAAGAGGGCAAAAAGGAGATCATGGGCCTCAAGATTGTGCCATGCGAGGACCAGGCAAAAGACTGGGACTAGTTAGCCCAAAGAAGGGAAGATCTGGGGAATACATAGTGACTGTGTCTTCTAGTATTTGAGAAACAATGTAGAAGAGGGATTAGAGGTTTGTTCTGCTCGACCACAGAGGGCAACATTAGAAAAAAAGATAAATTTAGGCTTGACTTAAGGGGAAAAAATTTTTTAATTAGAGTAGCCCAAAAGTGGAATGGATCAATGGAGTTTCAGGTTTCTGTGATAATTATAAATTTTATAGTGTCTGATGTTATATTGTAGTAATAGGACTCCAATATGGAGTCACTTAGGCTAAGTGGTCCTAATGCCCATAGAAACATATAGGCAAACCAGACACTTTGTACTTTTCCACTGTTAATTCTGTATCAGGCAGATAACGCTTATGGTTTTTGATTGGGATGAACTCAACTGTGAGTCACTGATCTTCTGCTGCCTTAGTTAATGTACAACCCTTTGATCAGTTTATGATCCCAATAAAGAAACTTCCCCTACCAGGGCATTATCCAAGCCTGGTATCCTAAGGGACCCCAAAATTTTCCCATCACATCTAGATCTGAGTAGGAAAGCCACCTCCTACACCTGGCACTGATTACTTGTTCTCAGCCAAACCAATTTTAGGGTGTACAAGCTTGCCACCTGAACCCCAACTGTGAGCACATTCCCTCCCCAAATCATCTCCCTCTTCCTCTGGCTAGGGTGAGTTTCTTGAATGCGAGAACAAACCTCTGTCTATTTATATAGCTATACAATATGTATATATGCTTTGTTTGTCTGCATGTTGTGTTGAATAACAATAAAGCTCACGATTGTATCCTATCCCTGGGTATCCGTTTTCTAGAAATCCTGAACCCAAGAATTTGCTTTAATACAAGCCTTGAGAGGGCAAATAAAGCAGTTCTTCAAGCAGGGGCTAGATATCCACTTGTCAGAGATGTTGTAGTAACAATTTTTTTCAGGCATGGGTTGGAACAAATAGCTTCTCAAATTCATTCCAGTTCTAGATTCTATGATCCTATGATCAATACATTTTAATTGATCAATCAGTCTAAAAAATTAAAAATCTAATATAGGTCCAGCAATGTGCTAGTTAGCATGGGAAACAGAATAAATACGTTTCTCTCTTCAAGAAATTTATAGCTGGCATGAAATAATTAGGAAAAAAATGCCACAAAGAAGCATAATAAAGGGCTAAATGGAGTAATCCAGACTGCTTTAAAGGTTGGGAAATTTTAGCAGGGAAACTGTGTTTATAAAGAATTAGTACTGGTAAACTGAGAAGAGGAAGAAAAGCATGCTATCATAAAAAATTTCTTATCATCACCAAAAAGATTCTCATTCCAGACAGATTTTCTCCAAAAAAATGGATCTCTCATCTGCTCTCAATTAGAAGAGCTTTTTCATCTCTTTTCTAAAAAATATAACATTAGACATCATTATTTATTATTACTCCTAAAAATAAGAGGCTTATCCAGTTATTACTATAAATTTTACGGGTAAAATAAAACAAAAAGAGAAAAAAAAAAGGTTAAAAAAAAGAGATTTGAAAAAACTAAAAACAATGGGAGGAAAGCAGTACTTGTCCAAAAGGCAAGAAAAGCATGGAAAGGAATAGTCAGCATGGAAAGGGGTGATAATCCAAAACAACACATAATGCAAAACTCATGATCCTTACATATAAAGTATGTTGCCATTTTCCCCCTCAACAGTCAATTGGAGGAGGCTGGTCATAAAATGAATCCCAATTCCCTGAGAACATCCAAAGGCCAGAAGGAGAAGCAGCTCCAAGTGTGTTGGATGATGAGAGAAGGCAGCCACAGATGATATCTTTGCCTCATAGATCCTTGTGTGAATAATTGAGAATTGCCTTTGTTAATGCCTGTTGTCCTCAGGTAGGACAGCAATAAAATGGGTCTGAGATTCTCTGAGAAGGAATCTTGAGGCTGTGAAATGCATTTGTGAGGGGTAGCCCAGAAACTCAGTCTTTGGGTTCACAATGATTAGATTTAATCATGAAGGCTTTTCAATAAAATTCAATAATAGCTCTTGCCTCCATCCGAGTTTGCTCTGGGAATACAAAAAATGAATGGTACATGTCTAGATCTTCTCCTCCAAAAGATAAGGGCCCTGAGTCCCCATCCTAGCTCTACTGATTTTCTGGACTTCACCACCATGACTCAACTGCTATCTAACTCTGGAAATTCCCTCAGACCTGGGGCCTCCTCACACTGGAACATCCCTTGTCATGTCAGTCCCTTTTCCTGTTAGTGAATGCCTCCATTTTAAGAAAGGGTCCAGACTGGCCCTCTATTTCCCTCCTGGCTCTGCTTCTACACTATAGCTTTGGAATAGGTACCTTGACCCCACACCCCTACCTTGATTTTCAGCTGCCTTTTGTGTGTTATCTTCCTCCATTGAAATGTAAGTTCTTGGGGGTGGAGCCAAAATGGCAGCTTGAAAACTGGGACTGGATTGAGCTCTCCCCCAAATCCCTCCAAACACCTGTAAAAATGACTCTAAATGAATTCTAGAGCTCTGGAACCCATGAAATGACAGAGTGAAATAAGTCGCTAGCCCTAGACAGCCTGGATGGTCACTGAGAAAGGTCTATTACACCATGCTGGGAGAGGAGCACAGCCCAGCTTGGGCCATGTGGGAAGAGACCAGGCCAGAGTAGACCAGGCAGAGCAAGTCTCAGGGCCCTAAATCATTGAGTTTTGGCAGTTTCCAGACTGCTCAACCCACAAATGCCAAAGACAACTTAGCAGGTCAGTGGGAAAACTGTTGGACCTAGATGAGAGAAGTGCATGGTATAGTCCCAACCACAGGGTGGCAGAGGTGGCTGCAGTTGTGGCTGCAACTGCTGCTTCTGGCTCCAGGCCCACAGGCAGTGGGGGAAATCAGGTGGATGATCAGAGTGAGAGTGCAGGGAGCACTTTGCTGGCGCTAAGGCAGCATTCTCTTGCTTTTCCCTGCTTGGATCTGGATCGCAGTCTTGGCTGGTGGCCCTTGGGAGAGGAGGAGCACTGTTGTGACAGACCTTGTGGTGACTGTGGAGAAGGAGTCCTCCTGGTAATTACACAACAGAAAGGACTGTTTGCACTCACAGACCAGAGCACAGGCTAGGAGAGGAGTGTCATACCACCTCAGAATAGAAGTAGCTCTGAAAACAGCAGCACAAAACCCCTGTAGCTTGGGACAAAGCACTCTCTACTCTAGACATAATCATAACCTAACAAAGAGCTCAAAGGTCAAGTAATTGAATGGGACAATGAGCAGGCAGTGTAAAAGGACTCAGATTATAGAATCTTTCTTTGGTGACAAAGAAGATCAAAACATACAGCCAGAAGAAGTAAACAAAGTCAAAGAGCCTACATCAAAAGCCTCCAAGTGAATTGGTCTCAAGCCATGGAAGAGCTCAAAAGAGATTTGGAAAAGCAAGTAAGAGAAGTAGAGGAAAAATTGGGAAGAGAAATGAGACTGATGCGGGAAAACCATGAAAAACAAGTCAATGACTTGCTAAAGGAGACCCAAAAAATACTGAAGAAAATAACACCTTAAAAAATAAACTAACTTCAATGGCAAAAGAGCTCCAAAAAGCCAATGAGGAGAAGAATGCCTTGAAAGGCAGAATTAGCCAAATGGAAAAGGAGGTCCAAAAGACCACTGAAGAAAATACTACCTTAAAAACTAGATTGGAGCAAGTGGAAGCTAATGACTTTATGAGAAATCAAGATATTATAAAACAGAACCAAAGGAATGAAAAAAATGGAAGACAATGTGAAATAACTCATTGGAAAAACTACTGATCTGGAAAATAGATCCAGGAGAGATAATTTAAAAATTATTAGACTACCTGAAAGCCATGATCAAAAAAAGAGCCTAGACATCATCTTTCAAAAAATCATCAAGGAGAACTGCTCTGATATTCTCGAGTGAGAGGGTAAAATAGAAATTGAAATAATCCACCCATTGCCTCTTGAAAAAGATCAAAAAAAAAAAAGAAAACTCCTAGGAATATTGTCACCAAATTCCAGAGTTTCCAGGTCAAGGAGAAAATACTGCAAGCAGCCAGAAAGAAACAATTTGAGTATTGTGGAAACACAATCAGAATAACACAAGATTTAGCAGCTTCTACATTAAGGGATTGAAGGGCTTGGAATATGATATTCTGGAGGTCAAAGGAGCTAGGATTAAAACCAAGAATTACCTACCCAGCAAAGCTGAGTATCATGCTCCAAGGCAAAATATGGATTTTCAATAAAATAGAGGACTTTCAAGCTTTCTCAGTGAAAAAACCAGAGCTGAATAGAAAATTTGACTTTCAAACACCAGAATCAAGAGAAGCATGAAAAGGTAAATAAGAAAGAGAAATCATAAGGGACTTACTAAAGTTGAACTGTTTGGTTTACATTCCTACATGGAAAGGTGATGTGTATAATTCATGAGACCTCAGTATTAGGGTAGCTGAAGGGAATACACACACACACACACACACACACACACACACACACATGTATAGACAGAGGGCACAGGGCAAGTTGACTATGAAAGGATGATATCTGAAAAAGAATCAAATTAAGGGATGAGAGAGGAATATATTGAGAGGGGGAGAAAGGGAGAGATAGAATAGGGTAAATTATCTCACATAAAAGCGGCAAGAAAAATCAGTTCTGTTGGAAGGGAAGAGGGGGCAGGTGAGGGGGGATGAGTGAATCTTGCTCTCATCAGATTTGACTTGAGGAGGGAATAACATACACACTCAATTGGGTATCTTACCCCGCAGGAAAGAAGGGGGAAGGGGATATAAAAGGGGGGACAATAGAAGGGAGGGCAGATGGGAGAGGAGGAAATCAAAAGCAAACACTTTTGCAAAGGGACAAGGTCAAGGGAGAAAAATGAATAAAGGGGGACAGGATAGGAGGGAGCAAAATATAGTTAGTCTTTCACAACATGAGTATTGTGGAAGGGTTTTGCATAATGATACACATGTGGCCTATGTTGAATTGCTTGCCTTCTTAGGGAGGGTGGGTGGGGAGGCAAGAGGGGAGAGAATTTGAAACTCAAAGTTTTAAAAGCAGATGTTCAAAAAAAAAGTTGCTTTTCCATGCAACTGGAAAATAAGATATACAAGCAGTGGGGCATAGAAATCTATCTTGTCCTATAAGAAAGTAAGGGAAGGGGATGGGAGGGAGTGGGGTGACAGAAGGGAGAGCTGACTGGGCAATGGGGCAATCAGAATATATGCCATATTGGAGTGGGGGGAGGGTAGAAATGGGGAGTAAATTTGTAACTCAAAATCTTGTGGAAATCAATGCTGAAAACTAAAAATATTAAATAAATAATAAAATATTAAAAAATTAGAATGGAGCAAGTGGAAGCTAGTGACTTTATGAGAAATCAAGAAATTATAAAACAGAACCAAAAGAATGAAAAATGGAAGACAATGTAAAATATCTCATTGAAAAAACCACTGACCTGGAGAATAGATCTAGGAGAGATAATTTAAAAGTTATTGGACTACCTGAAAGCCATGATCAAAAGAAGAGCTTAGACATCAACTTTCAAGAAATTATCAAGGAAAACTGCTCTGATGTTCTAGAACCAGAGGGTAAAATAGAAATTGAAAGAATCCACTGATCTCCTCTTGCAAAAGATCCCCAAAAGAAAATCAGGTATATTGTAGCTAAGTTCCAGAGTTCCCAGGTCAAGGAGAAAATATCACAAGCAGGCAGAAAAAACAATTTGAGTATTGTGGAAACACAATCAGGATAACACAAGATCTAGCAGCTTCTACATTAAGGGATTGAAGGGCATGGAATATGATATTCTGGAGGTCAAAGGAGCTACAATTGAAACCAAGAATCACCTATCCAGCAAAGCTGAGTATAATACTTTAGGGCAAAATATGGATTTTCAATGAAATAGAGGATTTTCAAGCACTCTTGATGAAAAATCCAGAGTTGAATAGAAAATTTGACTTTCAAATGCAAGAATCAAGAGAAGCATGAAAAGATAAACAAGAAGGAGAAATCATAAGGGACTTACTAAAGTTAAACTGTTTTGTTTACATTCCTACATGGGAAGATGATATTTGTAACTCATGAGACCTTTCTCATTATTGGGGTAGTTGAAGGGAATATACATATATATAGACAGAAGGCACAGGGTGAGTTAAATATGAAGGGATAAGGGATGATAGCTAAAAGGATTAAATCAAGGAGTGAGACAGGAATATATTGGGAGAGGGAGAAAGGGAGAGATGGAATGGGGTAGATTATCTCACATAAAAGTGGCAGGGAAAAGCTGTTATAATGGAAAGGAAGCCTTGCTCTCGTCAGATTTGGCTTAAGGAGGGCATAACATACACACTCAATTGGCTATCTTACCCTACAGGAAAGTAGTGGGGAAGGGGATAAAGGAGGGCAGTGATAGAAAGGAGGGTAGATTGGGGGAGGAGGTAATCAAAAGCAAACACTTTTGAGAAGGGTCAAAGGAGAAAATTGAATAAAGGGGGACAGGATAGAATGGAGGGAAATATAGTTAGTCTTTTACAACATGACTATTATGGAAGTGTTTTGCATAATGATACATGTATAACCTATATTGAACTGCTTGTCTTCTCAAGGAAGGTGGATGGGGAGGGAAGAAGGGAGACAATTAGGAACTCAAAGTTCTAAAAACAAAAGTTAAAACTGGGAACTGGGAACTGGGAAATAAGATATAGAGGCAATGGGGTAAAAAAAATCTATCTTGCCCTACAAGAAGGTAAGGGGAAAAGGAATGGGGGGTGGAGCGGGGTGATAGAAGGGAGGGCAGACTGGGGAAAGGGGAGATCAGAATGCATGACATCTTAGAGTGGGGGGAGGGTAGAGATGGGGAGAAAATTTATAACTCAAAATTGTGTGGAAATGAATGTTGAAAACTAAAAATAAATTTTTTAAAAAAGAGAAAAGAAAAAAAATCTAAGTTCTTTAAGGGAAGTAACTACCTTCAATTTTGCTTGTATTTATATCCCCAGCACTAAGCACAGTATCTGGTCCATAGTGAGCATTTAATACATGCTTGCTGCCCTATTGCTTTACCTATAAAAGATGAAAACTAACAAGACATCAAATAAAAGACAGTCTTTATTTCACCTGACAAAACAGTGCAGAAAGGGCTCACACAGAAACACATTAAAGAAAAACTGTCTTCCTCTAGATGTCTAACCTTCCCTGAGGATCTCTATACAATGCACAATACCAGAAAATAAATAGATCCATATTGCTCCCCTTCTGGTCCTCATTTCTCTTTTTTTTTCCTTTTGCTCCCCTTCTGGTCCTCATTTCTCTTTTTTTTTTCTTTAGGGCTAAGTAAATATACATACCTCTCTCCAGGAAAAGCCTACTCTGGCTCTTTTCCTTATAATTTCTCATTTTGTTTCTGTGCCTCTGTTCTTGCTTGATGTCTCCATATCTCTTCCTAGTTGTAGGTATTTAACAGCTTCTCTCTCTGTGTGTGTCTCTCTTTCTGTCTCTCTCTGTCTCTGTCTCTCTGTCTCTCTCTCTGTCTTTCTCTCTCTTCCTCCTCCCCTCCTCTTCCCCTTCCTCCTCCTCTTCTTCCTCCTCCTTCTTTCCTCCCTCTCTCCATCTCCCTCTTCTTCTCTTTCTTTCTTAGGGCAGAGCCTCTTTTCTTCTTCCTCATATCTCTATTCCAGATAAATTAGAAAGTCACAGTCACAGAATTTCAGGATTAAAAAGGACCTCGGAAGCCATCCAGTCCAAATACCTAAAACGTATGCCTTCTAAAACTTACCCAATAAATGGTCACCCCTTTTGAAGACCTCCAGTGAGAGGGAATCTACTGTCTCCTCAAGCAACACATTCCACTTTTTAATACCTCTAATCATTAGGAAGTTTTCCCTTACCTTAAATCTAAATGTGTTACTTTGGCAATTTTCACCCTTTGATCCTAGCTCTGCATTCTGGGACCAAGAATAAGTCCATTCCCTATTCACTAGGATAGCCCTTCAAATAATTGGGAATACCCATCATATCCCGCCACAATCACCACCACTACCTTCATACTCTTCAGAATATAAAGATCTAAATCAGTGGGTCAATAAGTACCCAGTACAAGGTGAATTGATACCTTGCCAAAGAGTTCACCTTATCCAGTGCGTTTCACACTTTGTTCTGTTCAGGAGATAGTAGAGAGATTGGAGCTTACTCAACTCCTCTGCATGTATATCTTGGCATGCCCTGTGACAAGTATTCTTCCCATTTCCCCGACCATTCTTTGGAAAGAAAAAAATATTCTCTATTAATAAAACTCAGCAGATTTTGGTAAGGATTTTTGTGTAGAGCTGTTGCATTAAGATGAGCTCAAACTGGCATTTTCACTAATAAAAACAGCCTTCCCTTCTGTGGCAATCAGATGGATGATATTATTTCCTGACTCTAAGAGCAGAAAGAAAATAATTCACCATCAGGTGGTTTCACATTTTCAAAACTGTTGGTCAGGTGTCTAGGAAAGAGTAAAAAAAATTATTCTTTGGCAGATAATGGCCAATAATTTGATGGCTTCAAGTACATTGCTGTGACAGGTAGCAATAGACAATAAATGGAATATTGGACCTAGAGTTAAGACACTGGAATCAATCCACAAGGATTTATTAAGTGCCTACTATGCACCAGGCATTGTACTAAGCTTTAGTGATATGAATACAAATATAATAAAATAATCCCTCCTCAAAAGGAGCTTACCAGTGGAGGAAATAAAAACATACATAAACAGCTGTGTAACCTAGACAAGTAATGTTAACTTCTCAGGGCTTCAGTTTCCTCATCTGTAAAATAGGAATAACATTTATAAATCTACCTTAAAAGGTTGTTGTAAAGAAAATACTTTGCAAAATTTGAAATCATATATATACATATATTATACATGTACATATGTATAATGAGTTATATAAACATTTGTGTGAATTGTTATTAATAAAATTCTATTCTGAACTCCTTATTTATTTCTGAGGGCACTATACAATTTATTTCTATAATTTCAAATGAAAAAATACCATCCCTTTAAGGCACTACTCTTTTCACATGGAGCCTCATTTTCATGCTGAAAAAGGGAGAAAAAAAGTACTTATATATAAAGGAAAAAAAGATTTAAGTCAACTGCTTAATTATATAAGATACTGCCTTTGTCATGGATGATCATTTGATGCCTGATAGAATGAGGAAAATAACTTAGGTTTAATTTATTTTTTAAAAACAGCTAAAATGTGGGTGTAAAGAGACAGTTTTTAGACAGGATTTGAGAAGTTTGGGACAAAATGAACCTTGGCATACAGAGAGACTTAAATCACATTGCAAAGTATAAAGGGTAATACCTTTATGTGGATAGTTTGATGGTTAGGGATAGAGCACTTTTATTTATTTTAAAACTAATAAAATGATAAAAAGAAATATAGTTTCATAATGAGATGGTGGACCATGCTGAGAACTTAGAGCTTCAGAGAATTATGGTCCGTCAACTTATTTATATATAACTGTTTTAAGTTGTCATTGTTCATTCATTTTTTAGTTGTGTCTTACTCTTCGTTTCCTCATTTGGAGTTTTCGTGGCAAAGATATGGAGTGGTTTGCCATTTCCTTCTCCAGTTCATTTTATAGATGAGGAAACTGGGGCAAACAGGGATAAGTGACTTTCCCAGGATCACACGGCTAGGCAAAGGCCAGATTTGAACTCAGGAAGATGAGTCTTCCTGACTGTAGACCTGACCCTCTATCCACTGCACCACCTAACTGCCCAACTGTTTTAAGGCAAGATGTTAAATTCCAAAATAAATGAGAAACCATACAACTATTTGGAAATCGAGGTATGATTAAATAAGGTCTATTTATTTCATAGGTGAGATTTGTAGGTTTTTACTTCATAAGTGAAAGGTGAATCATAAAATTCTAGAATTCAATAGTTTAAGCTAATTGAGGCTGAGGCTGGAAATGAAGAACAAGGCAAATGAGGATACAAGAAACAGAAGAAAGTTGAAAGCACCTAGAGAAGTGGAAGCTGAAATAATCACCTGACAGAAGGCTTTAATTCAGTGACTCCTAACTGGTGGGAGAGAAGCTCAAATCCATTAGACAAGAGCTTCAGATACCTATATGGCTCTTCAGTGTCTCCTAAAGCTAAAGGGAGGTAAAGCCTCTCAGAAGTACCTATTGTCCTTTGCTTCCCATTCTGGTTTGAGAGCAAAGAAGGGAAAGACCAATTATGCAGCTGTTTTGTTGCACAGGAATAAATGTTAAGATTTAATTAGATGACACAGAATCCAGATAAGTGAAGAGCTGGCTAGGTTGCTTTGCCTGTGAGCTCTGTTCTGATTGGATAGTGAAGCATCATGATAAATAGAGAGCTGGCAAGCTGACCACAGTCAACATCTATGGTTTTTATTATGTTTACTATGTTTTTATTATGGGCTACATTTGGATTAGACAACTCACCGTACTAGTAGTCAGTGTATAATAAATTAAAATAACACAAGCTACTGGGATAAAAATTCATTATTTGACAAAACCTGCTAGGAAAGCAGGAAAGTTAGAAAACAATCAAACAGAAACTAGGTGTCTAGAAAATAACATCTCACACCTTATACCAAGACAAGCTCCAAATATGTATATGATGTAAATGTAAAGGATAGTTATCATGAATAAATCAGAGGAGTATAGAAGAAATTACTTCTCAGATGTTTGGATAGGGGAAGAGTTCATGATCAAAACAAAGGATAGAGAAGACAAACGAAGATAAAATGTTCAATTTTGATTATATAAAATTAAAGATTTGCACAAAAGAAACCAATATGGGTAAAAGTAGAAGGGAAGTAGGTTACTGGCGGAAAAATTTTTGCAATAAGTTACTCTGATACTGGTTTCATATCCAAGATATACAGGAGACTAATCCAAATTTATATTAATTAGAACATATCACAACAGAAGACAGAAGACAAAAAGCCAAAGCCTCAGAGGACAAATGGTCAAAGAATATAAACAGGCATTTTTCAGAGGAAGAAATACAAACTACCAAAGGCCATGTGAAAAAAGTGCTCTAAATCACTAATTATTAAAGAAATGCAAATCAAAGCAACTCTGAGTTTCCACCTCATACCAATCAGATTGACAAAGTTAACAGAAAAGTAAAATGATAAATAGTGGAGGGGCTACAGGAAAACAGGAACATGAATGCATTATTAGTGGAGCTGTGAAAAGGAACAACCATTCTGAGAAGCACTTTGGAACTATGCCCCAAAACTTACTAAATCGTGTATACCCTTTGACCTAGCAATACCACTGTTGGGCCTATACCCCAAAGAGATCAAAGAAACAGGAAAAGGACCCATATGTACAAAGATATTTTTGGCAGCTCTTTTTTTGTGATGGCAAAGAACTGGAAATTAAGGGTGCACCTACCAACTGAGGAACAGCTGATAAGCAGTGGGTTGAGGCCTGGGAGTGGCTGCTGCACTTCCACCCCAGTCAAGAAAATTAAGACCTAGACTTAAAAAAATGCAAATATAAACTTACACAAGTTACTCACATGTAGGAAATATTCTAAGGGTGTTGCCAGTCATTTTATTTTGAGTACTGTTAGTTCCTCTTCCCCTAGGAGGAACAAATGGTGTCTTTCCAAATGATGATGTTATTTGAAAGCTACTTGAAGCCTAATATGTCAAGTGCTTGATGTGAAGACCTGATAACTTCAAAGATACAGTCATAGTGCTGAGATTACCTGTGATCCTTTTGGATGTTTTGCACCCAGTCCTACTCTGACCCATCTGACCTGTATCACAGATACTTTGAGCATCATGTGAATCCCTGCTGTCCTAAAAAAAAAAAAATAAGTCATCTGGTTTGTCTGGGCTGGTGGCTGCAGATAGATGGGAGGCATTTGGGGGAAGCAGGGAGAACAGTAACTTAAAATAGTTTTCAGGTCACAATGGATTGAAATAGATACTACCAAAGGTGACATAGGAGGGAGACTTTTTTCCCAGAGAACATGAGATGCTCCATGCCCTGTGAAAGTTAAAATAGACTCACAATTCAATGGAAAGAAAAATAGCTGAAAAAATTGTCTGAACATGCATTAATCATAACTGTTCCTAAACACATCACAACAGAAGACAGAAGAAAAAAGCCAAAGGCTCAGAGGACAAGATTGAAGCCACTATGGAAAAAGAGAGTGAGAGAGAGAGAGAGAGAGAGGGAGGGAGAGAGAAATTGACTAGAAGCCTAGAGAAATGTGAAATTCAGTTCAATTTTTAAAAATGTATATAAAGTCTTCTAGATGTAGAGCACTATGCTGAGCACTGGAAGAAATACAAAACATACCTAGACCCTACTTTTATAGCGCTTAAAATAGAATAGAACAGAAGGTAGCCCCTTTGTAAAAACCAGCCACCGTTTGTCTATTCATATTTTGTGCATAGTAACTGGCTAGTAAAAAGGTAAAAATGAAATCCAAAATGTTATCTTCACTGAGTACCTTATCATTACTTCCTGGGTATTGGAGATGGCACTTTCTTAGCTCAGCTGAGACAAAATGAGGCAAGTCATTGAAGAGTTAATAAAGGTTTGCTTCGTTCTAACACAAGAAAGTTATGCCACAAGGATACAGTGACATTTAGTCTCTCTGGACTCAGTCTTCCTTCTATAGGCTTTCCCTATGGAAACTTGTCTGGTTATCAGGATAGGACATGGTGAAGGAAATGGTGAATGGCATGGTCTTCAGAAATCCACCAAGTCAGAGAGGCCCCAATTGGACGTAAGTGGGACTTTTTATGCCTTTATCAGAGAAAGAGGACCCAATCAGGTACCAGGACATCTTTGTCTCATTTAGGGAAAATTAATCCCTATTTCTGAAGGGATGGAGAAAGGAGTGAGCCTAATGCATATTGTGAAGAAATGCTGGTAGATATCTCATACTACCTCTTTGCATCAAAGGACTTTGCACCATTTAAATGCTTTTAGAGTTTTTACTAAACAGTCCTCCTGGTATGGGCAGTACTAAAGAGAAAAGGGGGTAGGGAGAAGAAAAAATAACAACACATAACAAAAATTTACAGTCCCTTCTTCCTCCAAGAAATTGCAATAACAAGAGGGAGGAAAAAAAAGAAAAAAACGTGGAAAACAAAGCCAGAGATCCTAGGCTTTTCTTCCACCCTTCAGAAGGACCAAATCTCAAGTCTCAACAGTCTGATCCATGTGATGGGTGATGCCAAATCTTTTCAGTTCATGATGGGTCTCCTAATGCAACGTGGCATCAAGAATATGAGACTCAGCCCAAATGATGACACCTCCAGGATAGCTGCAGATTTCTTCTGATGTGAGATGCTGACACAATGAGCATGAGCAACTCCAGGAACATCAGGGCCACGGCATGGATACTTCTGATCCACTCCACAATTCTTCATCAGGAGTCAGGGTCATCTGTAGTGAAGTGGCTAAAAGGTCATAAGCCTCTTGCATACAACCTCTCTGAGATCTAAGGTTTTATTGAGGCTTTCCTTGTACTGCCATGCACTCATATTTCCTGGCACACCTGCCAACACCTCTCCTTCCCTGAGATCCACATCAAAATAATATTACAAAATTGTGCCCCCCTAGGGACCTCTGTGTATGGGCTGCCCTTCCATGTGGGCTAAATAAGAACTCTCCTTCATCCCTTTCCAGGAATATAGAATTATCACTGAGCCAGCTTAGGAATCCCCACTCTTTCAAGTAAATATATGCCCATCTGCAAAGTTAATGGAATAGGAAGATCTTCCCTATCCATTAACAGACCTATGTGACCACATGTGCTAAATCAAAGCTGTGATACATCCTAAGTCACATAGAGTCCATTGGGAGAGGAATTTGCCTAAAGGGAATCTTGCTTAGAGGAGGCTTGCTTACAGGAAGGCTTTCATAACTTTTGATACTAGACTAATTAGGCACTGAATCATGAGGGTTGTGATGCCTTCTGGCTCTGAGTCTGTTAGCTAAAAGTATATATAGATATATAGATAGATAGATAGATATAGATATATATATACTCTGAGGTTGGTATTTTGCTTTGGGGGCTTGCTCATGAGAAGGACCTTTTGATTCCCTGCACAGGACTCTGAGTAGCCATTTGTTAAGAGCTCCCTTGACTACTCAGATGTAATTGTTCCCCCAATCTGGTGGTGTATGTGGTGGTTGTAGTACTTTGTTCAGACAGCTGGAGTCCTGTCTGCTGATCTTTGTGTTAATTTCTCTGCTTGTATTTTCTCCATGTTCAGGGTGTTGACCTTTCCCCTGAACTAGTGAATATAATTAAAAGAAGACTATTAACCCCTTTAAAAGCTATCTTTCCTTTAAAAGCAGATCAAAGAACCTGTGCTAGCAGGCCATGCTGGGTGTGCCAGGATGCTTGCTGTTATACCATCAGAGTTATAGAGCAAGTTTCACCTTCCCCATGCTTTTAGAAAACAAGAAGTCACCCAATACCACCATCCCTTGATACTCCAAGCCCTTCCTTGGAAGGAATGGTCCAAACCATTCCAGAGGAAAGGAGGTCTGTTGATTGAACTATTACTCCAGTGTGTACAGAATGCTTTGAAGGACAGGGTAGCCCTGCCCTAGGGAAGGATTAAGGAAAGGCTGAAAAGGTTTAGATAGAACTAGGTCCAAAAACAGTTCATTCTGATCAGCTAAGTCTTCCTGGAGACTGGATCCCAGAACCAACTGGAATGGAGAGTCCTTGCTCTTCTTGTAGTAGCACTGGTTTATCACAAACATGGTTTCTGGGAGGTTGGACAATTGATCTGAACAGTCAGGTGCGTAACAGGTAACTCACATCCAGTTTTATTCCCTTCAATTTATCCTAAAAACTAACAGATTAATCTGCCTAAGGTAGAGCTCTGGGCAGCTAGGTGGTGCAGTGTATAGAGCCCCTGGTTTGGAACCAGGAAGGCTCATCTTCATGAGTTCAAATCCAGCCTCAGACACTTGCTAGTTGTGTGACCCTAGAGAAGTCACTTAACCCTGTTGGCTTCAGTTTCCTCCTCTGTAAAATGAGCTGGAAAAGGAAATGGCAAACCACTCCAGTATCTTTGCCAAGAAAACCCCAAATGGGGTCATGAAGAGTTGAACATGACTGAGACAGCTCAACAAACAACAAGGTAGAACTCCGCTCCTCATTTGCCCCAAAATCATTAGTGACTGCATTGCCTACTAACGTAGGCATTTACTTCTCAGCATGATTTCAAGGCCTCCTGGCCCAATCTGCCTTCCAGGTACTGTATCACACTACTCTCTAATATGCATCCCAACTTCCAAAAGGGGAAGGGGAAAGGGAACAAAATATTTATACAATGCCTATCACGTACCGGGCACTAAGCTAAGAGCTAAGAGCACTAAGCTCTTACAAAAATTACGTCATTTTAGACTCCCCACAGCCCACTGAGGTAGGTGTTATTATTATTATTATTATTCTATTTTTACAGTTGAGGAAACTGAGGCTGAGAGAGGTTAAGTTGACTTGCCCAGCGTCACACAGCTAGTAAGTACCTGAGACCCAGTCTGAATTTAGGGCTTTCTGAATCCATGCTCCTCTTCCTATCCACTGTGCCCTCACTGGTCCCTAAAAATGTCATTGAAATGGGGAGTGGCAAAAGGTTCCTTCATCAATTTCATGAGTATCCCCATCAACTTGATAAGATGACAGAGTGTGCTCCGTTGCCAAAAGGCACCTCTCATGGAAGTAGGCATGGACCTGGCACCTTTGGAGACAACACATGGAACTCCTCTGATGTGTTCCCAGTGACTGGGGCTGCCTCCAAAGTGGTTGTTAACTAAGAGTGGGTGTGTGTGGATGGAGAAATTCTTGCCAGAGAAGCTGCAGTAATCAGTCAAAAAAAAAAAACTGGTCACACCTCTATCTGTCTTTCATTCTGTCTCTCTCTGGTTCAGTCTCCCTGACTTCCAAACCAGAGTGTTTAGAGGAAAAGGAGAAGGGAAGGAAGAGGTGTTTCTTCTGCCCCATCCCCAGGAGCAAATGATTGCAACTGGTGGTAGAAGTACATGGCAGAGACAGATGTGTTTAGGCATGGCCTAAGATGAAGGTTGAAGGATATGAATGGTTCCTAAACCACAGCCTTCTATGTAGATAGAAGATGTGGATTTTTCATTTCCTGGACAGCATGATCTGAGCTTTTAGCCAGAAAAGGGAGATTTCCTGAGCAGCATGAACTTTGGGAGTGGCTATATGGTAACTCCAGTTTCAAAAGTTCTTGAATTCCAGAGTTCTGGCATGGGCCTCCTAGTGGAAGAATATTTCCTTAGCAGCCTGCTCCTTGGAGAAGGAAGAAGGTTGCTATTAGAGGGCTGTCCATTCAGCTGAAAGACTAAATCCATGCCAATGGGAAAAGGGGGAAGGGTAAATCAGGAAGCAAAGGATATAGATATTGAAAAATCCCAATATTGTCATGAGTTCATCAGAAGATTCAGGTCCATGAGAAGGGAGTTATTTGTCCAAAAGCTTCTCCCTTGCTCCACCCCAACTCCAAATTACTTTCTGAAGAAAGTCTAATGTTACTTGAGTGCTTTATGTTTCTATATCTGTTCTTGACCTCCTGTGAGTCTATGCTACAGATTGCCTCCTTTGAGTCTGTGATACAAAATAAAGGCTGTCCCATACCTGATATACATTTAGTACTGTAAATGCCTCTGTAGAAATTGAAGACCCTGTTAGCCCCCTTTGGGGAAACCTAGACATCAGCTATTGCTAAACACTCATTGAGAGAGTTCCCCCTGCATAAAACCTTGGGGAGAGAACAAAGATCACTCTCTAAGATTGGACCCAGTACATGTGAGCTCAGAATCCTTTGTTAAGGTAGGGGACAGGCTATGAGCTAAACTCTCCTGTTTCTAAACATAGGAAAGGCCCATGATCTTCCCTCTACTTGGCATGCCTTCTCCTCACATCTGTTGGTCAAAATTCTACCTGGGACCTCCCAACACCTCTCAAAACCTTGCTTGGTTCCAGGCCTCTACAATACTTCCTAGACTTTTCCACTCATACTGATGAGGGTTTGGGGTGAGAGGTGCTCGACACCCCAAAGTACAGAAACACCGGGTCCTGCCGAAAGAATTCGACTCAAGCCTTCTCAGCCAAGGGAAAAGAAAGTTTATTAAGAGTTAGCCACATAGGCCTGCCCCCAGAGATCCCATCCCTTGCGACGCCTGTAAGGAAAGCGGGCCAGACCAATCTGAGCTAGATTGGATCTGACCACCTTCATGGAGGCAAGATGGTGATTATATACACAAAGGTGATTATATACACAAAGGTTGTGGGAGGGATTGAGGGGTGGTCTGGGGTGGCCAGGGGAGGGGTCTAGGGAAGGACTTAAGGAGGAGTCTAAGGAGGAGCCTGAAGGGACTGGCGTGAGGTCAGACTCCAGGGTGGGGGAAATAGCTGAAGGCTATATGGAAATGACAACCCATAAAGGGCTGGGGTACCAGAGCTAGGGTATAGATATTTTGATCAGGTTTAAGGATGGGAAACAGGATTAAGGGCCGGAGGTCGTTGGGAAGACAAGATTAAGGGTAGGAAACAGCTGGACAATAGAGGACTGGGCAAGGTAGGCATTTGGGCTTAATGGTTATAGCCTCAGGCCAAGGCCAGGTAGAGTGGGAAGATTCAAGGAGAGTTCAAGGGTTCAAGGGGTTCCCAGAGACTGTGCCCTCATCATTCCCCCCTCAAACAAATGGGACCCAAATTCTTTTGGGGTCAGGGACGAAGGTCTCAGCTTCTGAAATTGCTTCCTGCTGGCAAAGGGGCGTAGAGCTGTCCCTATCTGGATGGGTTCCATTCAAGGGGTACAGGGGCTGGGCAGTCTTCTGGAAGTTGATGGCTTGGAGTCTCCTTTTATCTCCCTTTCCCCGGAGGGTGCTGGAGTCTTTTCGAAACAGTAGCTTGAGGTCCTCCAAGGGCTCACAAGTATATTCTGGAGTTTCTGGAGGAAAGGCAAGAGGTGACATTGGTTTAATCCTAGAATTATGAGTCCAGCTGGGGAGGCCTTCGAGTTTTACTGCTGTGGGAGTGGTGAATGACTCGGTAAGGTCCCTTCCAGGAGACATCTAGCTGTTCTCCCTTTTGGGTTTTCCATGATTTTAAATAAACCCAATCTCCTGGTTGTACTGTAGCAGGACACTCTTTTTCATTGTCCTCAGGTCTCGGAAGACACTTCTTGGTATGTTCGGTTAGAGCATTCCTGACAGCCCCTAACTGAGTTGCAAATTGGGTGATTAAATGCTGTTCTGGGTCTACGAGGATGTCAGAGGTTAGAAAGGGCCTCCCATAGAGAAGTTTGAAAGGACTAAGCTTGATATTTTCCCGAGGCCTGATACGCACTCTGAGAAGGCCAGTTGGAAGATTCTTAATCCAATCTTCTTGAGTTTCTATGCACAGCTTAGTAAGGAACCCTTTAAGGGTATGATTCATCTTCTCTACTCTACCTGAGGATTTTGGATTCCAGGCTGAGTGGAGGTGATAAGTGATTTTAAGTGTCCTTGCCACAGCCTGTGTTATCTGTGAAATAAAAGCTGGGCCATTGTCACTGGGTAAGGAACCAGGTAAGCCAAAATTTAATAGGGGTGGGATCTCATGCTTAAGGAATTTTTCAATTAGTGGTTGTAGTCCTTCCCAAGCCTCAGGCTTAATTGGATATGGACCTCGGTTGGGAAACACATTAGGGTCTCTAAGGCGAATAAGGACTGGGGTGGCATGAGTAGCTTTCCTGGGAATTCCCTGATCCCAAGCAATTGGCTTGACCGTTTCCCACACTTCTGGAGGAACGTGGGGAGGCCTGCTAAGCAGGGGGAGAAGGGAGATGGGAGGTTTAACTATAGAAAATTGGCTTCCCAATTTCACCATCAGGTCCCTTCCCAAGGGGGCAGGGCCAGAGAAGGAGTGTTCAGACAACAGATCCTTGATGCCCATGACCTGATAGGTCGAGGGGCATGTGGGGCCAGAGCCACTAGTTAAAGCAAGAGAACATAGCCGTGATAAAGTGGGTAACCTTACCTTCTGCCTCGATTTTGCCCAGGGCTCCACGAGAGAGGTGGAGAAAGTGGGAGCACAGCCAAGTCCCAGGCTTTCCCCTCCTTCCGAGTCTTGAGAAGACTGGAGGACAGGGTGCTGGGAGGAGGCTCTACCACTTTTCCAGCCTCGGGGACACCTCCAATGTCCCTCCTGGTTACATGCTGCACACAGTCCTAGAGGCCTGGATCCCGGAGGCTTCTTCCAGGGGGGCGCCCTAGAGGGACACTCCTTAGACCAGTGACCCTCCTTGTGGCATCGAAAGCAGGTTTCCCCACTGCCCAAGCCAATGGGCTTCCAAGGGGGCTCCCTGGAGGGGCGCTCCTTGGGTCTTTTCCTGGGCATGGTACCAGCTAAGAATTGAGTGTGTTCTCTGCCTCTAGCTCTTCCCTTGCATTTTCTTTCCTCTGCTGCAACCAGGTCTCTATTGTCGAAAACTCCAAAGGCCATCTCCGGCAATTGGACCTGAGGTGCTTGGGGTCCCATGGCCAATTTCTGCAGTTTCCTCCTAATATCTGGGGCAGACTGATTAATGAAATACATGTTAACTATTGCCGTCCCTTCAATAGAATCAGGATCTAAATTTGTATACTTCTTAATAGCTTCTACTAGCCGGGCTTGGAAAAGGGCAAGGTTTTCTTTTTCTCCCTGAGTAATCTCCCTAATTTTTTGAAAATTTATTTGCTTTTGAAATGCAGTTCTTAGGCCTTCTAACAGGCAAATTACCATATGGTCTCTCTTTTCTCTAGCCTCACTCCTTTGATAATTCCATCCTGGGTCACTAGTGGGAACAGCAGCTGTTCCTGGGGGATATTTTATGGGGTTATTGCTAGCCAAACTGTCCCCAAATTTTTGAGCGTGTTCCCATATTCTCCTCTTCTCCTCAGTGGTACAACAGGTAGAGAAGAGGATATGCAAATCACACCAAGAAAGTTCAAATTGCAGGAACAGATCCCTAAAACCCTCAGTAAACTTAGTTGGATCTTCTGAGTATCTCCCCAGTTTTTCTTTAATTTGGATGAGATCTGAAATGTAGAGTGGAACATGCACTCTCCTTGTCCCAGCAGAGGAGGCAGGCATTTCCCTCAGGGGAAAAAGCCTTGAAGGCGCTGTGGGACCTGGAGCTTGGGGCTGAGGTAGATTAGACTGCAAGGCCAGGGCATCTGGCTGGCAAGGGAGATCAGCTAGTACCTGAGGAGGGGTAGAGGTCAGAGGGGAAGATACCCCAGAGACCCAAGTGGGTGCTACCTCAGAGAGAGGGGCTAGGGGAGGAGATATTGCCGTGGGGGCAGGGCCCGAGGCTGGAAATTCCTTCCCCCTTAGTAAAGGAGAAGTTGGGAGTAATTGTCGGGGGACAAAAAAAATAAACAAGAAGACAAAATATACAGAAGATACCTGAAACTTTCCCAAATTCCCAGCACCGAAACAATTGAAAGGATCTGGCACATGCTTCCAGATGGGGCATCCGTCCATGTCCTTCGACATGACCACTAGACCGAGAACCACCTGATAGCGTCAGGTTGAGTTGACCAGGACAGCGTGGCTGTCCAACCCACTGAGACCACTGGACCGAGCTGTCCGACTGGACCGAGAACCACCTGATAGCGTCAGGTTGACCAGGACAGCGTGACTGTCCGACTCACTGAGACCACTGGACCAAGCTGTCCAACCCACTGGGACCTGCTGAGGTCAGGCCCGAGAAGCACATCCAAAATGTTTGGAGAGCGAGGAGGGGGATTGGGAGAGGGGGAGGCTCACATACCTTCAGTGTTGGCTGGAGAAGAACTTGAGATTAGCAGTACTTCCCGGTTCAGGGAACCATAAATGATGAGGGTTTGGGGTGAGAGGTGCTCGACACCCCAAAGTACAGAAACACCGGGTCCTGCCGAAAGAATTCGACTCAAGCCTTCTCAGCCAAGGGAAAAGAAAGTTTATTAAGAGTTAGTCACATAGGCCTGCCCCCAGAGATCCCATCCCTTGCGACGCCTGTAAGGAAAGCGGGCCAGACCAATCTGAGCTAGATTGGATCTGACCACCTTCATGGAGGCAAGATGGTGATTATATACACAAAGGTTGTGGGAGGGATTGAGGGGTGGTCTGGGGTGGCCAGAGGAGGGGTCTAGGGAAGGACTTAAGGAGGAGTCTAAGGAGGAGCCTGAAGGGACTGGCGTGAGGTCAGACTCCAGGGTGGGGGAAATAGCTGAAGGCTATATGGAAATGACAACCCATAAAGGGCTGGGGTACCAGAGCTAGGGTATAGATATTTTGATCAGGTTTAAGGATGGGAAACAGGATTAAGGGCCGGAGGTCGTTGGGAAGACAAGATTAAGGGTAGGAAACAGCTGGACAATAGAGGACTGGGCAAGGTAGGCATTTGGGCTTAATGGTTATAGCCTCAGGCCAAGGCCAGGTAGAGTGGGAAGATTCAAGGAGAGTTCAAGGGTTCAAGGGGTTCCCAGAGACTGTGCCCTCATCAATACCATGATATATATTCCTCCTCCATGCAAAATTGCCCTGGAAACTTTCTAGGCTTAGGTAGGCCAGCTTTGGTCTTATCTTGGTCAGTGCTCCACAGTACATCCCAGATATCTCTAGTCATGACACCTCTTCTATCACCACCCCTTTCTAGCTTCTCTTTATCTGTTGTCTTCCTCCATTAGAATGTAAGCTCCTTGAGAGCAGGGACTGTCAAGCATATATCCCCTTTATGTGTTTAGCACGTATCACACAGTGCATGACACATAGTAAGTATTTAATAAATGCTTTATCTATCCAACAATCAAGCCCATAGAAATAAGGGCTGGAAGGGAACATCTGACCAGCCCATCATGTTATATGTAGTACTTAATCCCTGCCCATGGGGTGCATGGGGTACTCAGGGAGGACTACCACCTCTGCTGCGAGGGCTTGCTAAGCCCTTTTCAGGGCTGCTTATCCACTCTTGGTGGCCAACTGATTCACCCAACTCTTACCTGTGGCTCCAAGAAGCTGCAGTATGCACAGTGGCCACACACCAGCAAAACTATCTGGGCAGACGGACTAAAGTGCGTTGAGGGTAACCAACAGGCCTCATACATGTTAGTGAGTTAGGGGAATATCTACTCCAAGCATGATAAGACTTCTGCCAGAATGGGCAGATGAGAACAATTTGTTCCAATAGCCACGTGGCTGAAATGCTTAGAACTTTGTCAGACATCAAAGACTCCAAGGTCATCCGCTGGATCCTGGGCCATCACCAGTTGTCCTGACTTCTGACTTGCCACTAGATTTCAATAACTTAGGGATAATGAGGCTGACTAACTCTGCCTAACTTAAATCCAATTCACTTGCAAGTCAAGGCATCACCCTGTGATCACATTAATCTTCTTCTAAATGAAGGATAAACAGGACCCGCCCAGGGGCAGAACTAGTTCAACAGAAACATTTATTGGAATTTTATTTCTTAATGCATGCAATCAACCTTTAGTAATCAAAGCACGGAAATAATAATTTCTAAAAAAGAAACCACCACAACCCTGATGTTTTAGGGTTCTTTCTTACCAAAATAGATAAGATTCCTTCTCTGCCTGTGCCTGGCCAAAGGCTGTGTATCTCCCTCGCAGGTGATCTACCAACTTTCCAAAAGCTCCATCAGCCAATCAACACCACCTTCCAAACATATGAACTCACTCTAGTCATACGTGTGGGGAAGAGGGGAGCCTGATTTACTGGAGACTTGGAAAAGCTGATGACTGTGATCCCAGGTGGGTTGTTATACTTTTAGCTAAATTCCCATGTAATTTGATTGGTGATTTACTTCAAAATTACCAATAAAGTTGTTTAGACAAGCATACCTCATTTTATTGCATTTTGCTTTATTGCAATTTGCAGATATTGAATTTTTTACAAAGTGAAGGTTCGTGGCAACCCTGTGTTGAACGAGTCTATTGAAGACATTTTTCCAACAGCATGTGCTCACATCACATCTCTGTGTCACATTTAGTGCAATATTTTAAACTTTTTCATTATATTATATCTGTTATGATAATCTATGATCAGTCATCTTTGATGTTACTATTATATCAGGGTGCTACAAATCATTCACATATAAAACAGTGAACTTAATTGATAACTGTGTGTGTTCTGACTGCTCCACTGACCAGCCATCCTCTATCCCTCTTCCTTTGCTCAGTCCTCCCTATTCCCTGAGACACAACAATATTGAAATTAGGCCAGTTGATAACCCTACAATGGCCTCTAAATATTCAAGTGAAAGGGAGAGTCAGGCAATGTAGCAAACTTCATTGCTGTCTTATTTGAAGAAATTGCCACAGCCAGCCCCCGCTTCAGCACCTCCACCCTGATCTGTCAGCAGCCATCAACAACAAGGCAAGACCCTCTACCAGCAAAAAAGATTACGATTCGCTGATGGTCAGCATTTTTTAGCAATGAAGTATTTTTAATTAAGGTAAGTACATTTTATAGACATAATTCTATTGCGCATTTAATAAGCTACAGTATAATATAAACATAACTTTTATATGCAGTGAGAAACCAAAAATTTTGTGTGACTCTCTTTATGGTGATATTTGCTTTATTGCCATGATCTAGAACCAAACCTACAATATCTCCAAGGTATACCTGGAATATTTTCTCATTGATGGTTTGTTTTATTGAAAGGTCTACATATCAGTTGTTTTAAGAATACATACATGTTGTTTACTACATCATAGTACACAGATATTTATCTTTTTGTTGAAAAACAGTTACAAAAACAATTTACTCAGGACAGCTCAATCACAAAACAGAGGCTTAAAACAAAATAGAATCAGTTATACTAAGCCGATAAACTATCTTATTAAGGTAATAAAGCTTGTTTTCTCAACCTATTTTATCAGATAGACTAAATTCACAAACTATCTTATTAAGGTCATAGAACTTATATTATCATTTATACTACACTGACAAACATACCTCCTATCTTATTGAGGCACTACAACTTATTCTCACCACACCAGGCTCTGCTCACACAGCCCAGGAACAGGCATGGACCCCATCTAACAAGGAGAGGGTGATATGACCAATGTGACCTATTCTCCTCATCCCTCTGCCATATTTTAATACCATGGAACACTGGTGGAGTACTGAATAGAGTGCCTGGCCTGGAGTCAAGAGGACTCATCTCCCTGAGTTCAAATCTGGCCTCAGACATTTCCTAGCTGTGTGACCCTGGGCCAGTCACTTATTCCTGTTTGCCTCAGTTTCTTCATCTGTAAAACGACCTGGAAAAGGAAATAGCACATCATGCCAGGAGCTTTTCCAAGAAAACCCCAAATGGGGTCACAAAGAATAGGATACGACTGAAAACTACTGAACATTAACAATGTGTACCATGCAACACCAGAGGGAGCTGTGGGAATATCAGCCAATGAAGATGTCCACTCAGATCATTTAGGATGGCCCCCATCCTACTGAGGGAAACTCTTCCCCAGCATCCATTCCCTGAACCTTCAGATAGTTGTAGACATCTCTTTAATCTTTCTGTTATAAATAATTAAAACAAACAATATCAAATCAACGAATATGTGCTCCTCCCCAGACTAGTACATGATCCTTTTAAGACCCCAGTAGCAAGCAGATAAAAGATCCCCCAGAAGATCGGCTCTCATTAGGTGCTCCCAGATGGCCAGGGCATTATTTCTAAGATTCTTCCACTCATGACAAGGTAAGTCAGTTACCAGTCTATTTAATTCACTCAGGAAGTCAGAACAATTCTGTTTTTTTCCAGAAGCAACGTGGATTCCACTTCATCTGATCCTAGTGTTGCATCCAGGTGGCTTCAGTCTCCACTTCTCTGTCCCCAGATCTAGCAGATGCACTCATCTGATTTGCATTTCAGTTCTGGAAGTTCTGGGCTGACTGCCAGACTGTTGAAGAGTCTGGGCACATCCCCTTAGTTCAGGGAATTCTTAACCTGGGGGGGTCTGTGAACTTGGATGGGGAAAAAAATTACATCTGTATTTTCAGTTAACCTCTAACTGAAACTTAGCAGTTCTTTAAATAACGGAGATATGTATGAATGTAGGTATGTGTGTATATGTGTGTGTATATATACATACATGTATATATATATATGTATAAATACATGTATGTGTGTATATTCTAAGAAATCATCTATATGTTTGACCAGATTGATTGAAAAAAGGTTAAGAACCCCTCCCCTAGAAAAGCTGACCCTAGAAAGGAAGTTCCTTGAGTATAGTTACTATTTCTCTTTTATATTTGTATCCCCAGGGCCTAGCACAGTACCAGGCTGGCCCACCTTAGTAGCTCAGTAAATATTTGTGGAACTGAATTGAATTACCGCTCCAGAGCTACTAAAATCCCTATTAAAAACAAAAAAACTTTTAGTCTCGAATCTTTGAGCCATATTCAGAAAAGGAACTGTTAAAAATGAAATGATAATGATTTCAACTCCAACTTCAGTAGCAACTTTATACTTCATTTAGGGCTAGAAAAATAGATCTAAGAATCATCTGCACAGAAATAATAACTGAGTCTACTAGGCTAAATATTACAGAGGGAGAAAAGAAGGGGGCCCAGCACAGAACCTTGGGAGAGACTCAGGGCTTGCAGATGTGGCTGGGTGAAGCTCTAGCAAAGGAGACTGGGAAGGAATGGTTAGACAGGTGGTTGCCGTTGATCATCCATAGTTTTCAAAGAGGACCAATGATATCACAGGTGACATCTTCTTGCACTTAAATTGGATTTCAGCCAGGAGGAGTTGCACAAAGTCATCAGCCTTACTCTCTCTTCCAGAGTCATTGAAGTCCACCGGCAGGACAAAAGTCAAGATAATTGGTGATGGCTCAGCATGCAATGGATGACCTTGGCATCTTGATCAAATGCCTGACCGAGTTCTAAGTGTCCACATCACCTGCTTTATAGCCATTGGAACAAATTGTTCTCATCCACCCATCCACCAGGAGAAGTCTTCACATGCTTGGGGTAGACATTGCCCTAACTCACTGACAACTATGAGACCTGTTGGTTTAGCCTATTTGCCAAGATAGTTTACCAAGACAGTTTACTGGGGTGTGGCTGCTGAAGAATACTACAGCTTCCTAGAGACACAAGTGAAAGTTGGGTGAAGGTAGACACCAAGGGTGGATGAGCAGCCCTGAAAAGTGCTGGGCAAGAGAGGTGCTAGTCCTCCCTGAGTACTCCATACACCCCAGTTATGCAGGTAGGAGAACCAGAATAGAACAATATCATGAAAACCTAGAAAGAAGAGAGTGTCAAGAAACTGACTGACAATATTAAAGACTCCAGAAAGGTCAAGAAGGAGAAAGAAAGAAAGAAATAAAGAAAGAAAGAAAGAAAGAAAGAAAGAAAGAAAGAAAGAAAGAAAGAAAGAAAGAAAGAAAGAAAGAGAGAGAGAGAGAGAAAGAAAGAAAGAAAGAAAAAAGAAAGAAAGGAAGGAAGCAAGGAAGAAAGAAAGAAAGAAAAAAGAAAGAAAGGAAGGAAGGAAGGAAGAGGAAGGAAGGAAGAGGAAGGAAGGAAGGAAAGGAAGGAAGGAAGGAAGGAAGGAAGGAAGGAAGGAAGGAAGGAAGGAAGGAAGGGAAGAAAAGAACAAACGAACACTAGATTTGGCAATTAACAGATCATTGGTAACTTTGGAGAGAGTTCAATGATAAAGTCAGAAGCCAGATTGTAGAGTTAAGAAGAGAATAAGGGGAGAGGTAATGGAGGAATCAGTTGTCAACAGCCTCTTTATGAGGATGGGGACAGATAGGTGTATTTGTAGTCAGTAGGGAAGCAGCTAGTAGATTAGGAAAGTTTAAAGATCAGTGAGATTGGGATGATAGAGGAAGAAATCTGCCTGAGAAGATGGGATAGAATGACATCACTTTTGCATGTATGTTTGTCTTGACAAGGGGAAAGGCCACCTCTTCATATGAGGCTGGCATGAAGAGGAAGGTAGTGGGGAAAGGCATTCGAGTGAAATGACATGAGGAGGAGGGGAGAAAAGAAAGCTCTCAACTAATGGCATCAGTTTGTTTTTTGGTTTTTTTCAGTGAAATATTAGGCAAGGTTCTCAGCTGAGAGATTGGGGAGTGGGAATGACATGGGAAGTCTGAGGATAGATGAAAATGTTTGTAAAATGTGCTCTGGTGAGTAGCATGGGAAGTCATTAGAGAAGAATAAAAGGATTACCTTGCTGAAGTGAGAGCCCTCTTATTAAGGTTACGTGACATAAATTTGTAGTGGACCAAGTTGGTACAGTTTCATGACTTTCTCCTGCTTCATTCAGTAGCACACCAATAAAAGGAAAGGCATGTGGATCCTGGGTGTAACCCAAGACTAGGGCTTGGCAAGACAAGATTGGTGATAAGATAAGGGAGGCAAGGAATTCAGCAACTAGATAGTGTAGAGTTGAACTGGTTCACCAATGGATTAAGACAGGGAAAGAGAATATACCAGCACAGGGATGATGACCTGGGAAAACTCTGAAGGGTGGTAAGATTGGAGGTCATAAGTGGACATTAAAGAACAGGGTTAGACATTGTTTTGTTTTGTTTTGTTTATTTAAATCATTATTTATTTATTTAATATTTTTAGTTTCCAGCATTAATTTTCACAAGAGTTTGAATTACAAATTTTCTCCCCATTTCTACCCTCCTCCCCCACTCCAAGATGGCATATATTCTGATTGCCCCTTTCCCTAGTCAACCCTCCCTTCTGTCACCCCACTCCCCCCCATCCCCTTTTCCCTTACTTTCTTGTAGGGCAAGATAGATTTTTATGCCCCATTGCCTGTATATCTTATTTCCTAGTCGCATGCAAAAACTTTTTTTTTGAACATCTGCTTTTAAAACTTTGAGTTCCAAATTCTCTCCCCTCTTCCCTCCCCACCCACCCTCCCTAAGAAGGCAAGCAATTCAACATAGGCCACATGTATATCATTATGCAAAACCCTTCCACAATACTCATGTTGTGGAAAACTAACTATATTTTGCTCCTTCCTATCCTATCCCCCTTTATCCAATTTTCTCCCTTGACCCTGTCCCTTTTCAGAAGTGTTTGCTTTTGATTACCTCCTCCCCCTATCTGCCCTCCCTTCTATCGTCCCTCCTTTTTTTATCTCCTTCCTCCTTCTTTCCTGTGGGGTAAGATACCCAATTGAGTGTGTATGTTATTCCCTCCTCAGGTCAAATCCAATGAAAGCAAGATTCACTCATTCCCCCTCACTTTCCCCCTCTTCCCTCCCAACAGAACTGCTTTTTCTTGCCACTTTTATGCAAGATAATCTACCCCATTCTATCTCTCCCTTTCACCCTCTCTCAATATATTCCTGTCTCATCCCTTAATTTGATTTTTTTTTTAGATATCATCCCTTCATATTCAGCTCACAGGGTTAGAAATTGTAAGGCAGATGGAAAGGTGGAATAACAAAAGATTGTGATATTTGTCAAATGAGGATAGTAATCTTTTATTCTCATTGTAAGACCTATCTCCTTTTATGAATTCAACCAAGTCCTACACCATTATTACCGGTGTGGCTGTGAGCAAATCCCTTAACCTCTTTCAACTTCATTTTTCATCTTTAAAATGGGTTAATAATAGCACCTATATCACAGGGTTATTATGTTAGATACATGGTGAAGTGGATATAGTGCTTGGTCTAGAGTCAGGAATATTTGCATTCAAATCCAGCCCCAGATGCTTTCTAGCTGTGTGACCCTGGGCAAGTCACTTAACCTATCTGCCTCAGTTTCCTCAACTGTAAAATGGGGATAATAACAGCATCTACCTCCCAAGGCTATAGTGAGAAAATCCAATGAGATGATACTTATGAAGCATTTAACACAGTGTCTGGCACATAGTAGACACTTAGTAAATGCTTATTCCATATTTATTTTAAGGATTAAATAAGATAATATATGTAAAGTGCTTTGTAAACCTTAAAGTGCTATACAAATACTAGCTTATTACTATAATTTCCTAGTTTTATATATCTTCAGTAATATGTTATGCCACTTTTCCCACACAAGACATCTGTGATAACATCCTTTAACCTGTTTATCCTCACTATACATTATTCGGGTTATTTATCATTTTAATGTTTTTGAGAATATTGGTGTTAAATTAATGAGCTTTGGCCACTACAAATGACCAAATGACTAAGAAAATCCTTCCCCATTTAGAATCCACTGGGTAGTTTCTTCTGCTTAGTTGTTAATTAACAAATTTTAAAAGCCTATTGAATCAAGAGAGTGACAGCTTGAACATAGGTATTTTGCTCCTAGGTAATTAATAATTTATCTTTTTTTTAACAGGGGGGCATGTAGGGTTTTAAAATACAACTTCTACTAATTCCTTTGTCTCCCAGCCATATACCTGTTAGAACAGTTCACAGGATAACTACTCCCAAGGTTTATCAAATCTAGAACTAAAGAGATGAGAACAGCATACATTCAATAGATTAAAAGCCTGACTTTAACTGGTTTCTCTATCCACAGTCACTAGATTCCAAAATTAAGCCTTTTAATTTCCCTTTCTTTCTTTTTTCTCTTTCTAGCCTTCTGGTAGAGGTGTCATAAACAGGAAAGAGAAATAACAAGTACCTAGGTAATCTTGAAATTATGTGATCAGGCCTTGGACTTTTGGAGATTAACATTTGCAATATGTATCAAAACTTATTTCAGTTTTCAATTTTAATAACTTCAGAAATATAAATGCTACAAACATACAAAAACAATTTGAAAGGTTAACTATTTAAATTTTTAAATTGTGCTGTTTCTTATTAAAATTCAACATAACCACCAGCTTGTGCTATACATAACTCTAATCGATTTTCAGACTTTGTAAAAACTTTTATCAGCTGATGCTCAGTGATTGAAAGGACTGCATGTGTAATCCTAGCCTTAAGCACGTCCAAAGAATGAGTGCATACACAATGGCTTTAATAAGACTTTATGAAAAAAAGGGCTAATGGAGATAGATCAGATCACAGGGGTGGCCAAGCAAGAAGACCTCCTCTATTTATGCACCATGCTGAGAAAGCAGTTTTCCAGAAACTGTTCCACACACATTACTAATGAAAAGATAACCTGTTTTATTAAAATAAAAAAAATTATTATTCATAATTTACAAAATCAAATGAGAGTAAAAATTTTTAAAGAAAACTTTCAAATGATTTTTGTTAATATGTAGCAATTATATATCTGAAACTATTTAAACTTAAAACTACACTAAGCCTTTGGGGACATGCTATATAATAAATGACAAACTCTTAAAAACCCGAATGATCCCATCCACTTTAAAAAAAACATTAACTATATTTGGGTTAGCTTTTAATTTAAAAAGAAGGCAAAAATACAAGAGTGATCAGACATGTATAAATGTCACTCTAAATTTTGTTAATTTGGCTAGCCTAACCCTCTGTTCTATATATGACATCCAGCACGGAGCTCTTGATCTGAGTAACTCTGGTTTAAAACTGATTCTTTCAGTCTAGAGACTTCAGAAGCTCCCATGGGTATGTAACAACAATTCAACTCCTGACTCCTGGGGGAGAGGAAATTCTTATCAGTGGGCAAATGTAGCTTGCTTGTATTCAATATGAAGAGGGAGAGTCTAGCCCAAAGAGATAACCAAAGAGGCTAAGCATCTGTAGAGAAGCCATCCTAAGGATTGGGGAGAAATCTAGTATATAGGAGTTGTCTAACAGCAACATGTATCGCGCTGTTCTTGGGCTATCCTTTGAACCCTTCCTCTCTAAGAATTCTAAGTCACTCTGTAGACATCACTTGAATATTAGAATGGTTCTCACAGGGGGGGCTTTCTGACTGGTCAAGGTGAATAAATACTAAAATATTCATAAAGCAAAGTATGTGCCCATTGCCTAGGAAAAGGCTAGACAAATTATAATATATAAATATAACTAGTATTAAGTTGTAAGTAGCAATGGATATTAGAAATTCAGAGAAAGACTTGAGTGAATAATCTACACAACGGCCACAACAATGTAACATAAAATGACATTCAAAGACTTCAGAATTCAGACTGACACAATGACTAATCTTGGTTCCAGAGGACTTATGATGACACTCTTAAGAGAGCAGTGGTAGACTAGGGATGCTGAATGTCGTATATGTTATTAGGCAGGGTTGATATTTCAGTTTGTTTTTCATAATTATTTTTATTTGTTATAAGATTCTCTGAACGATAGTATCAGGAAATGGTAGTAATGTTTAAAAAAAGTTTCAATCAAACTTTTTAAAAAATAGGCAAGGTAAATGGTATATAATCATCTGGGTGGAAATACCTTTGATTATGAAAATTATGGGAAGAAGAGAAAGTAAAAACTTCTCAAATTCTCTGACAAGCATTGAAAATGGTATATAAGGGAAGAGGAAAATTGATTCCCAAGGAAAACCACATAAAGAGTCCTGAGCTCGATGAGAAGGAAGTTTAATGAGTATAGAGAATTTATAAGAATTCTTTGAGGTAACACTCCCAGGACTCAGTACTCCTAGTGACAAACTCTAGTTAAAGATTTTTCCGGAGAAAAATTCTGGGTTTAGGAATTTGTATCATCTATACCCCCAAAATTGAGCTAATATTCTTTGCCTGAAGGAAAATAAGAAGTTGAATCTATGAAAATCACTCTTCCTGATAACTTTCTACAAAAATAAGGATTATCTACATATTACCCTCAGCATAATGCAAATTTAGGATTATAGTGTAAGTTTTAGGAATCTCACACATCTTTCCTTTCCAAGCCCCTCAGACTGAGGAAAAATTACCATATGGATTCTTTATAGAAATGGAGTCAACCTTCTTACATGTCATAATGGATATCACACAGCGTTGGGTGAATGGACATGCTCTTTCAAGGCCTTTTGTCCTCATTTTATTTGTATTTCCTCAGTTCTACTTTTTAAAAAATGAATGTTATTGTTTTTAGCAACAAGAATATTTTTAATTCTCAGAAAATGTATTTTAATGATGTTATATAAAGATGTTTCTATACTTTTCTCATTCCAAATTTGGCAGTAGAAGGGAGATATATAACAGATGCTGTCTCCCTGTACTGTCTCTTATTGGGCTTCTAGTTTCCCCTAATTCCCCTCTGTCCCTTGTTTGATCTTCCATGACATTGCCTCTTTCCTTTATGTAACCAGAAAAACCTTCTCCAGTGAAAGCCTGAAAGTACAAAAAACAAAACAAGAAAAAAAAAACCCTAAATCCTTCTCTCTGCATATGCCTTTAGTTAATAAACTTAATTGCTTAATAATGGGAAGTTTCTACAACCAGACATTTTAAGAGCACAATCCTTTTTCTCATATAATATTCCTAATACTATTTTATTGGGTGTACTAGGTGGAGAAGGGTGTACTAGGGGTAGAGAAGAGATGTAAAGGTAGCAAATCAGTCATAATCCTCTTCCATCCCCAATGTACCTCCAAAGTACAAAGGAAATCCCTGATCAAACTAATAGTCACTAAATATATTTGAGCTGCTTAAAATACTCTGTATTTTAAGAAAATCTATCAGAAGCAATTTTATTTAATTTATCATTAATTTAATATCTAAGTCAATTCTGCCTCAGAGAGATCTTCAAACTGCCTTAGTTCTCCCATCCCTCCAATATATCTCTCTACCTCAATATGATTTGATATAACATTTCTAAGGTGATAATGTGTTAAAGTTCAAAATTCCAGGAAGGTTAAGTAAAAAAAAAGTCTCATTTCTTCCCGGCTTACTCTGGTCAAGAAATCAATGGGAGTCCCTCCCCCAAAAAAATTGATACAGGATAATTCTCAAATTTTTTGGTCTCAGGACCCCTTTATATTCTTAAAAATTATTGAGGATCTTCTTCAAGTACTTTTGTTTATGTGGGTTATAGCTATCTATATTTACCAAATCAGAATATCTTAATATTATTATGAAAATTATTTTGACTTCATGGTCCCCCTTTTGAGAACTGTTGAAGAATGTCTTCAGAATAAATGAGAACAAATCTCTTCTGAATAATAGAAAAGGGTGCTTCCCTTTGAAGTCCCCAGCACACTTCCCCTAGGTACATCTAGGGCTGGTCTCTTCAGGGGATAATGAATGAGTGAATGGATGAATGAAAAAAGCAATTTTTAAGCTTTTACTATGTGCAAAGCATTGTGCTAAGTCCTGGTGATACAAGCAGAAATGCAAGATGGCCCCTGCTATCCAGAACCTCACATTCTAACAGGTGAGACAACACACACAGGGTTCCATCTGCAAGTCTGATGGAAAAGTCCCATATTCCTTAGGGTGCTTCAGGAAAACAAACAGTATTGCCTCATCTTTAATACCCCAGACCACTGATAGTCATATCAATTTCTAATTTCAATATTGCCAAGGACTTTAATGGTAAATAAAAACTTTCTTTTCTGAGTCTCCAGGAGCTGTGGCTATGGCACTTTCAGGAGTACAGTCGACTAGGCTGCATCTGGTTGCTTCAGGGACGATAGCTGTAGCCACTGGGCTGGAAGCTTCGCTATTCCCAAGACTCTTGGATTTATTTAAGATCCTGGGTTATCTCCATCAGGGTATGAGGAGAGATGGTGGCCAAGGTTGCCTAACTTGCCTATCTCTTTCTCTTGGGTTGCCTTGCTGCTTCAGTTAGGCTGGCTTGCCTGCCTTGCAGGTGGGCTGTTGATTGGCAGTTGAGTGGGGATGGCTAGGCCCTCCTGCACAGGAGTTGCTTCACTGGATAATAGTTATCAAGTCTGGGCTACAATCAGAGCCAGTGGTCTGGGACATTAAAGATGAGGCACTACTATTTGTTTTCCTGAAGCACCCTAAGGAACATGGAATTTTTCCATCAGACTTGCAGATGGAACCTTGCATGTATTGTCTCCCCCATTAGAATGTGAGGTTCTGGGGCAGGGCAGGGGGTGGAGGGGAAGGGGAGTGCTAAGGATGCTACCACTCCCAGAGCTTTTGTGCTTATCTGCCCATTGGTGACAGTTGGTCAGCAGATGTTGCTCATGGTGATGAGGAAGGTAGGTCCTTCTCTACAATATCTTCCCTGGAAGATGGTTGTATTTCAACTGTCATCTCTATTCAGACGATCTCAGATTTATTTGTCCAGCTCTAACCATTCTCGTGACCTCCACTCTTTCATCTCCAACTGCCTATTGGACATTTCAAACTGGATATCTTATAGACATCTTAAACTCAGTATGTCCAAAACTGACCTTAATATCTTTCCCTCCCAAATCTTTCCCTCTTTCTGACTTCCCTATTCCTGATGAAGACATCACTATCCTCCCAGTCAAACGGGCTCACATCCTAGATAACATCCTGGTCCCCTTATTCTCTTGCCCCATATCCAATCAGATGCCAAGTCCCTTCAATTCAACCTTGATATATCTCCTATATGCACCCTTCTCTCCTCTGACACTGCACCATCCTGATGAAGGCCTTCATCACCTGATGTCTGAACTATTGCAGTAACCTGCTGGTTGGTTTCCCAGTGTGAAGTCTCTTCCCACTGCAGTCTATCCTCCACTCAGCTATCAAATTGATCTTCCCAAAGTTCAGGTCTGAACATATCGCCGACCCTATCCCCAGCCCCAACATATACACGCATACTCAATAAACTCCAGTGGCTCCCTATCACCTCCAGGACCAAATATAAAATCCTCTTTTGGACATTTAAAGCCCTCCCTAACATGGCCCTTCCTACCTTTCCACTCTTCTTACTCTTTACAACACTCCCACATACATACTCTTCTTCAATCCAGTGACACAGATCTCCTTGCTCTTCTTCACACTAAATATTTCATCTCCCAACAGCAGGCATTTTTACTATCTGTCCCTCATGCCAGAGTTCTCCTCTTGGGACTCTCTCCCTCCTCACCCCCTGGGCTTCCTTCAAGTCTCAGCTAACATCCCACCTTCTACAAAAAGCCTTCCCTGTCTCCCTTTATGCTAGTGACTTTTCTCTATTGATTATCTCCAATTTGTTTTGTTAATATCTTGTTTGTTCAGGGTTGTTTGCATGCTGTCTTTCCCATTAGCTCCTTGAGAGTTAATAGGGCATATGGGGTGTCAAGAAGGACTAGCATCTGTGGTGGTGAGGGTTTACTGAGCCCTTTTCAGGGCTGCTGATCCACGTTGGTGTCTGCATGGCACTCAACTCTCACTTGTGGCTCCAAGAAGTTGTAGCATGTACAGTGGCCACCCCCATGGTCAACTGTCTCAGCAGGCTGGCTAGATCAGGTTGAGGGTAACCAACAGATGGGTTTCAAACCCATGGGTGAGTTAGAGAGATGTCTATCCCAAGCATGTGAAGACTTACCCCAGCAGAATGGTCAGACGAGAACGATTTGTTCCATTTTCCATTTGCCATGAAGGCAGCTGAATCCGGTGCTGTGGAGTGCACATCTTTGTCAGGCATCAAAGACACCAAGGTCATCCACTGCATCCTGGGCCATCACCAGTCATTCTGATTTTTATCTTGCCACTGGATTTATGATGGCTCTGGAAGAGAAAGTGAGGCTGATGACTTTGTGCAACTCTGCCTCACTTAAATCCAATTAACCCACTTGCGGTATCATTGGTCTTCTCAGAAAACAACTAAGGACCAATAACACCAGCAGTTCCTTTAGCACTGAGATTGTCATTTACCTTTCTTTGTATTCACAGTGCTTAGCACAGTGTCTGGGGTATAGTAGGTGCTTAATAAATGTTTATTGACTGACTAACTATAGGTACTGGGCTGGAAGCAGGTCTGATGTTTTGGGGGATGTTGTTCCCAATGTTCTTGGGTTCAGGGTCCTGAGCTGTCTTTATTAGAGTCTGAGGGGAGGGGGTAGTTGACATGATGGTATTCTGACTTAACCTAGCACACAATGTCTCCCATCTCTCCCTCAGGAAGCCTTGGCGCCTCAGCTAGGCAGGGTTGCCTACACTATAAGTAGTAAATGGTTGGTAGTTGGTGGGGGTGGCTGACCCCTTCCAAACAGGAATTCCTTCCCTGGATAATGACTTTGAGTGTCAAGCTAAAAATAGGACTTCTGGTCAATGGGGTCATAAAAGGAATAATAAAGAAGAGATTACCCTTAGGTCAATATTCCAGTCCCTTCAGGGATAGAGAAGGCAATTATCTTTTGTACAAGTTATTCTTTGTTAAATGATTGGTTTCTACTCTTAATCTTTTTCCTTATGAAAGAAAGGGCTTTTTGCCTTCAATCTATTCCACTTTCAAATAAGAAAGTCCGTAAAGGGGTTTTGACCAAGGAAATCTGTTGTTGAGTTGTTTTTTTCAGTCATATCTGACTCTTCATGACCCCATTTGGAGTTTTCTTGGCAAGAATACTGGAATGGTTTGCCATTTCATTCTCATTGAATTAAAGCAAACAGAAATTAAGTGACTTGCCCAGGGTCACACAGACAGTAAGTGTGAGACCAGATTTGAACTCACAAAGAGGAATCTTCCTAATTCCAGGTCCAGGGCCCTATCCACTGTACCACCTAACTCCCTGACCAGGTAAATAGTATTTAACATTTCTAGAAAAACTAAAAATAGTCAGGCATGGTACTTGTAATAGGGGGAGAAATTGGGGAGGCTGAAGCAGGTGGATCCCTTGAGTATGGGAGTTCTGAGCTATAGTACGGGTGAAGCCTATAGGGTGTCTGGGTTAAGTCCAACTCCAGACTGCTTAAAGGGCTTGGAGGAACTTGAATAGATTAGAAAAACAGAACACATCTGTAATACAAGGAAAATTAGGAACCCCTGAGAAACCCCTAGCTACTGACAAGCACCCCCAGAAAGAATGGACTCAGATATCTTTGGCATTTAGCAAACCCCCTGGGACTCCATGACTCCACCAAGGAATGTCAGTAGATAGGACCATCCCACTGAAGGATTACCTGACAGACCCTGTCTAGCAGATATCCCTGGGGCTCCGTGACTCCACCAAGGAATGTAAATGAGATTATCCCACTAGTATGATAACCTGACTGAATCTTTTGATCAGCCAGGACCTTTGTTCCTGTTCCCCCCCCCACCACTCTGTACCCCCATATCCTATATAAGCCAAGCCATCACCCCAACACATTGCCATTGATTTGTGGTGCCGTACCCCAATGGCCGCCGGCTAATAAATTCTCCACTTAAAACTTATACTCTGTGGTGTGTCTCGCTCACTTCTAGTACAACACATCAAAGCTTCCCTGCTGATCAGTATTGGGATTAGGACTGTGACTAGTACTATACTCCCAGCCTGGACAAGTCATGGAGGCCCAATCTCCAAAAGCAAAGGGATAGGAAAGAAAAAACTGAAAATGAGGTTTTAAATATGCTTCCACATTTTACTTTGTATAATTGTCCTTTTTGTTGATCAGTTCTTAAAATTAATGGATATTTTATGAGTATACAATGTTCTCAATATGTAAAAAAAGGCTTAATTTTGGTTAGCAAGGATAAGTAATTCCATTCTGTTTTCTAAAGGTATTATCCTCAACCTTGCCCATAAATTGGAAGCCTGGATTAAGAAACAATGGACATGAGGAATTCAGAGAAACATAGGAAGACTTCTATAAGAATATACGAAGTATAATAATCAAAATTCGAACAATCATGAAAATGAAAACATCTCTAAAAGGCGATCAAAGTAATTGTAATGATCCATCTTAGTCCTGGAGAACTAATGGTGAAAGGCACCTTTTTCCTCTCAGTGGAAAGGTGTAGGACTATGGCTATCATATGGTTATGGTGCTGTTGAATTTTGTTGTAAGGGAGTGTACAATGGGGGCAAGGTTAAAGCTGAAATAAATCACTGGGTGTAAATGCAAAAGGAAATGATGAAACTTAAAGAAGAAAAAGAAATTGAGAGTCTGAGTAGCGATGGCTATTTTACCAAGATTAATTAAACAGCTACTTCACCAACTTTAACTATGTTTATTGTAGGAAATTATCTAGGGATAATCCCTAGATCCCTAGTCCTGACTCCTAATGTCAATCTCCCTCTCTCTCTCTGTCTCTCTCTCTCTCTCTCTCTCTCTCTCTCTCTCTGTCTCTCTCTCTGTCTCTGTCTCTCTCTCTCTCTCTCTCTCTCCCTTTCTCTGTCTCTCATAATTTTAATAGAGTAGGGCAACTTTCTCACTTGCTCCCTCTAAGATGGATCTATGAGAAATGAGCAGGCAAGTTTGGAATATATGACTCACAGGTTGAGCTGAGAAGAGAAACTATAGAAAATGATCTCTTTCCCAGTAAGATGCTAACTGCCTTAAGGATCTGAGTCTGAGTCTGGGACCCTTAATTATATAGTTAGATAATATCTGTGTGAGCTCAAAGTCAGGTCAGATAGAGATATGGAGCCTCATTTAATGTCCTGTTTCCCAGGCACCTCACTCCCTGAGAAATGAGAACTTTCTGGATTGTGGGGTACAATTTAATAATAATAGCCAACATTTATATAGAGCTTTAAGGTTCACAAAGAGCTTTGCATGTGTTATCTCATTTGATCCATACAAAACTCTGTGAAGTAGGTGCAACTGGGAAAGGAACTGGACTTGTGATTATTCTTGTATAGGGGATTCTCATGTGAGGAAAACCCCTCTACCGCCCTAAGTCAGCACCTTCAGTGCAATTTATGCTCATTACGGTTAGTTGTCTAGCACTAAGCATTTAAGTAACTTTCCCAGGGTCATACAACTAGTATATGTCAAGAAGCAGGACTTGAACCCAGGTCTTCCTGGCTTCAAAGTCAACTCTCAAATCTACAGACAAGAGTAAACAAGTTGAAAGTCCAAAGGGGCATTCTTTACTTGACTCTTTCCCCAAATGATCAATAATGAGTGACACCAGAGCAGAGTGGAAAAAGAGCCACATTTGGGGTCAGAAGGAAGGGCCTAGGCTTGAATCCTAATTCTGTAACTTCCTTGCTCTATGATCATACAGCTGACCCAGTCTCAGTCAGTCAATAAACATTAGAATATTGGGGGGATACAAATGCAAATAAAAACAAAGGCAAGTTCCTGCCTTTAAGGGCCTCATAATCTAATCAAGGAAGACTCTGCACAAAAAAAGAAACAGAAAAGTGGGGAGGGGACATGGACCTAGAGAAGGGGAGAAAGTATTCTTCAAGGTAGCAGGATGTTGAAGTGCAAAGACCAAAAGCAGTGATGCTGGTGGGATATTAGGAGAAAGTACTGGAATGGAAGCGCTGGAGCCCAAGGTCTTGCCCTCAGACTCAGACTGTCTGAGCCTTAGACACCTAATCTATAAAATTAGTCACCTAAGCAGTAGGGTGGCTCAATGGATGGAGCACTGGGCCTGGAGTCAGAAAGACCTGAGTTCAAAGACCTCAGACACTTACTAGCTATGCGAGCCAGGTCAAGTCACGTAACTTCTGTTTGCTTTAATCCAATGAGAATAAAATGCAAACCATTCCATTATCTTTCCAAGAAAACCCCATGGATGGCACTGGAAAGCTATGGTCACAAAGAGGATAGCATCTTTAGAACTGTGGATAGAAAGTCAGCTGGAATCAAGAAGACCTAGATTCAAGTGTCAGTGCTTACACATACTGATTCCGACCCAAATGAGTCACTTAAACCTCTCAAATACTCTAAAGCTACTCTCAAAGATTATAAATTGCCCAGGAGGTGAAGGCCTGCTTTGGTAGAGGGAGATTCTTCATCTGGGAGTTCCCTATACTAATGAAATCATTGGTTCAGTCCCTTTTGTTTATCTGAAAGTACTCCAACTTCTTAAAGAGACAGAGGACATGATGGAGAGGAGAAGGGAAAATCCATTCTTTAAAGCAAAGGACTTCAGTAGTTGATGAGTATGAGTTTATAGGGTGAAATCAAGTCAAGTCAGCAAGTATCAGGGCCTGCGCTAAACACTGGGCATCCAAAAAAAGGAGGAAACAGTCCTTGCTCTTGAGGAATTCACAGCCTAATGGGAGATACAACACACAAATAAACAAGTATGTACAAACAAACTAGCATTGATGTTCAGTAAGATGAAGAAAAGAGAGCATTTTGTTAAGGAATTCTATGTCTTTGGGGGTGAGTGATTGCCAGAATGGGAAGACAAACTACAAAAGACAATCAGGAATGGAAAGTCATTTTCAGAATCCAGATAATAATTTGGGCCAAGATCAACAGCTATCCTAAATTCCTGTCCCAGAGTATTTTTGTGTACCTGCCCAGTACAGTTTAAAGTAAACTTTATAACAGTCAGAAGAAAGAAAGGGCAGACTGCGTGGGAGTATGTCTGTTATAGTATATCACAAAGCCAAAACTCCAAATCCTCTTTTTCTTTCACTTACATAGGAGGTCTCAAGGCCCAAACTTTCCAACTTTAAGACTAAAACTTCACAGAACTGTTAATTACTAACATAGTTCTAAGTTGCACATTTCAAGAATATTTCAAATCTAGCATTCAAAATTCTTTCCCAGTTTATATATGGGAAAGAATTTTGAATGTGTGTATATATATATATATATACACATATACTTCTTCAGCAAACTAATAGAAATGAAAGCTAGACCAAGTCTAGCCAAGAATACAACTGTGCTGCTGTTGTTTGTGGTCACTCAGTGCAACACAAGCCGGACCACATTGTTTTGCCTGAGTACTCTGTCGCCACCTAGTCAATTCATGGGAATGCATATATACATGCGTGCCCATACTTACCACCAAAACCATTAGCAAGATTCTTTCCATGAACACATGTTTCTTTTATATAAATTCTCAGAAACTTTTTCCATGAGCATATGTTTCTTTTACATTCATCCCAATGAACTTGGAAGCTTTTAGCCTCGGCAATAATGTGTCTTGGCAATCTGCACCCAGCCACTCTTGCTTATACAGGTCTATCCTTGAAAACAGGAGTACAAATTTATTAAGCATCCAGGATTAAAATATACCTTGATCATATTGGGGAAATTTTAGCTCAGGAAATTAAGCAAAATGTTCATTAAAGTAAGAACTAACTCAAGTAACTATTTTAGCTTTAGCAACTTGCAGAATAGAGAAGACACCAAGAAAGTAAGTAAATGGAGATAAGGTTCATGGAAAGGAGGAGACATACACATATACGCACAGAGAGAAAGAGAACATATAAGACATGTGAATACAATAACTTCTGGGATTGAAACTGGAATTTATGGGAAAATAATGCAGAGCAGTGAAGACATCATTTCTGGTCAGTTTCCATTTGATGGGTTTTTTTGGTGTTTGTTGGGGCTCTGCTTAGGCCAAAAAGCAAGAGAGACTCTGAACCTCTCAGCCCTCAGAAAAAAGGTAAGAGTTTTGAAACCAGTTCAGGGGCAAGGGAAGGTAGAGGACAAGTGTCCTCTCCAAGCCATAGAACAATGAAAATAAAAAACAATATAAAGTTGCCCAAAACACACAACAGCTGCAAAAGTAGAAAAAAAGCTGATATGGAGTCATCTTTGTCAAAACAAGAAGCAGCAGTGAGACAAGTGAGAATAAAATTGGCCTCTCCTCTTCAGTATGTGTGTGTTCTTGCACGTATAATCCATGTATCTCTAGTGCATGTATACATGTAAACATACACCTACTACCAATATAAGCACATGCTATGTGTACATGTGTGTATACTGTAGCACATGTGTATGCCATGCATTCTGTGTGCACACATGTATGTGTGTTACATACAGGCAATATATATGTACATGTGTATTGTGTATGTGTATCCAGATATTTGTACAGGTTCATGTATATGTACTGTGTATGTATAGGGATATAGTAGTTGATTGGGAGGGAGTGGTGTTTAGCTAAAGTAAATGGATAGCTACTCTCTCTTGGCCTCCAACCCTGTATTGGTGGAATGACTCTCTTCCTCCCACTAAATGTGACTTTATCTACTGTCCCCACTAGCAGGACCACCTCCCAAAGGATGCCCAAAGACCAATGTTTCTGAGGGAACTTCCTCCAACTTCCACTCACCAAACTTCCCTACACTACTTAAAACTTACTGGTGGCTCAGATCTTCCCTAGGGTCATAGGTCTGGATTCACTTAATCTTTCTCCTTTGGAGAAGTAATGGAATTTAAAATCAATAATTATTTTAATTTAACTTTAGAGCCTCTCCCAGCAGAACAAATACTAGTGACTTCTGGCAAAGTTTATTTTCTCTATCTCATTCTCTCTCTCTCTCTCTCTCTCTCTCTCTCTCTCTCACACACACACACACACACACACATACACACACACAGGCTGGTCACTGCCCTTTCCTGTGTTTTCCAGTCCCCAAAATGAAACACATAAAAATCTGAAGTTGGTATAGTTGAGTACATTTTTTTTATCTTATGCCAAGTTCCCATGCAAATTGAAAGGAAATATAAGCAAACTTCAGTGAATAGGCAAGCTTGGATCTTAAGATCTCCTAGCCAGAAAGAAAGGGGAGGGGGAAACAGGCAAAAAATCAGCATCTGGTATCATTTCTCCAGAACAGACAGTTCTAAAATGGCCCTTCCTTGCATGCCTCTCAGGCTCTTATCAGTTGCCTCCCGCTGTTCCTCCAGTAGCTGCAGGAAGAGTGAGAAGTGGTCAAGGTCAATTCCAGGTAGCTATCTTTCCCACCTCTATGCTTCTCCAGTGTGTCTCTCTTGTCTTTCTCCTCATTCATTCCTGCACCCATCTCTTCTCTTGTGAGATTTCTCCTCCGGAACAAAGGGAAGGCAATACTACCTTTTAGGATATAGTCAGTGGATCAAATAAACTGAAGGTTTCTGCCCTGATTAAGCATCTCCAGCATACATATCCCTTTGGCAGAGGGCGTAAAAAGGGAGGAACATATAAAATATACTTCAAACTGCAGAATACATAAGGACATTATCACCTCTTACTTTCTCATGACAAGAAGAAATATATACTTACATACACATATGTGTGTGTGTTCTTTGTTGTAGCATATCTTTTTCTGCCAGTCTATTGGGCCTTGTAAACTTTTGTTATTTCTCTATGCATACATGTTATATGGATGCATAAAATATTATTATAGACCATTTAGGTAACTTCTTCAAGGAACTATCAAATTTAGGGATTGAGAGAGAGGAGCACCTGTAGTGACATACCACAGCTTTTGTTCTGCCAAGCTCTGAACTGGGAATTACAAAGTGGTCTTGCATAGTCTGTCCTGTGCCTCTTTTCTTATAATACTAGGCAAAGTTTCATTTCAAAACTATCAATTTGTGCAATATTTCTTCATACAGAAAAATGGGCAATATAATCAGTTAAGTGTGAGCTGCCCCTTTTAAGGGAGGGAAAACAACAGAGTCTTCAGAACAGGCCAACTACCACTGTATTGATGGGACTGCTTTTTCCATCTTAGGTTCATAGGAACATAAACCTAGAACTAGAAAAGATCTCAGAGACCATCTAGTCCAACTCACCCATTTTATGGATGATGAAACTGAGTTCCAGAGAAATGAAGAGACTTGTCCATCTACCTGAAATTTCAATATTCAGCAATGCCACATAGAACTGTTATTATGATTCCATTATGTCTTTCACATGGATGCTACTTAAGCAACCTACAAACCTCACAGAATAAGGCAGTTTGGCAAGATGGATAAGGTTCCTTGTTTAAAGTAAGATCATACTTGAGACTCTCTTAGACTTTCTCTATGATGACACAGAAACTGAAGCTCAATTCACCCTTGGATTTCACACACTGGAATATTCTCCACTGCTTTGGCCTATCTTTCTTCTTTTTCTTTTTTTTTTTGGTGAGAATTTTATTTTGTTTTTCATTTTAAATGATTTATTATTAACTTAATATCACACAGCAATGCAACAAGTTAAACATGATTTGCAATTATTTACAGTTAAATAAAATAATTCTACATATGTTCAAGGTGATTCCTAAAGTACTATTATCAGATCTTGTTTGTAAAAGCAGAATAATTTTTTTTAAATATCCACTTTTTCATTTAATCAATCAATCAACAAACACTTGTTAAGCACCTACTATATGCTTTTGTGTACCTATTACTCGTACACTTTGACTATATCAAATGCCAAAGATAAGAGATAAAAGAGAGTTCCTGTCGTCAAGGAGCTCACAACCCAACAGGGGAGGCAACAAACAAATATTTTAATTAACATTTTATTTTTTCCAATTACAATTTTTAACATTTTTTAAAAGTTTTGAGTTCCAAATTTTCTCCCTCCCTCACCTGCTCCCTTCCTAAGATAGCAAGTACCTTTCTTTCATTTTTTTTCACTTGATAGCATTTTATTTTTTCCAATTACATGTAAAGATAGTTTTCAACATTCACTTTGATAAGATTTTAAGTTTATGGCCTATCCTTCTAAAGAAATTGAATTGTGTAGAGGTCAAATGACTGGCCCAGGGTTTTTTAATTGATCAGTTGCGTCAGACTCTACATGACCCTCATTTTGGTTTTTCTTGGCAAAGATAATGGAATGGTTTGCCATTTCCTTCTCCAGCCCATTTTACAGATGAGGAAGCTGAGACATACAGAGTTAAATGACTTGTCCATGGTCACACAGTTAGTAAGCGTCTGATCTAAAGTCAGGTCTTCCTGACTCTAAGCCCTGCACTCTATATACACTGTACTAACTAGCTGTCCCTCCTGTTTGTCTAGTTCATAATAATAGAAAATATAAAAAATGTACCAGAGCTATCAGAGAATATGGTAACTGAGGAAAGTTCATAGGATCATAGATCCTGAATGAGAAGAGACCTCAGAAAATTGATAATAGGATTTTGCTATAAAGAAGCATTTCAGTAGAATGATGGGAATGCAATTCAGAATGCATGGGATTAAAGAGAAGTAACGAAAAGGAAGAAGCAGGTGTCATTAAGCTGTCATTTCTTCACTTGGGTTTTGCAAAGTTTGTTCTCAGAGGTGTTTACTCACCTCCAAAAAGAGGCCCCTGAAAAAAAAAGTGGTTGCTGAAATGTAGGTAGTTATTATCAAGCAGCAGTCTCAGTGTAGACTGGAGAGGAAGGTACATGATTATACAGTATTCTCAAACTTTCAGATCGAGGTTTAACTAAGAATTTTCCATTTCTTTTTAAAAATTAAAATATTTTTGTTTTATGTTTAACTATCTTAATAATTACTAGAGTCCCCACACTTAAAAAAATAAACTATAATGTACAATATGGAAACTTTCTCATTAATCTTTAATTTTTCCTTTATCAGTTTTTTTATTAGAATGCTTCATAACAATTCACTTGTCTTTACTTGTGGTCAAACCCTTTCAGGACTTGTACTTGGCTTTGCAGGTTTCAGGATAGTTTGTGGTACATAATTAAAGGATTTAGACCTGAATAGGATCTTAGAGATCATCTGTTCTAATCCCCTAGTTTTACTAATGAAAAAAAAAGGAAAAGGCCCAGAGAAAGTATTTCTGAGCAGCTTCCATCATCTACTAACAATTTTGCCTTCTCTAGTCAAAACCCTCATTCTGACTTCCATGGGCTTTCTTGCTCAGTCTGTGGTTTCTGTGCATTTTTGATATCTATTTTTATAGTTCTCACTGTTAACAGGAAGAAGAAATTGTCAGGAAAGTACGGTGTGACGGAAGGAAAACTCTGCCTCTTTCTCCTTTCTGGTTTCCCCCACATGCTCTTCTCTCCCCAGACCTGCCCCAACCAGGGGCAGCGACACTGTTCCCTCTTTACCTTCTCCCTGGCCAGGGCTGGCCCAGAAGTCATCTGAGTTGTTTGACTGCTCATATGGATTGGAGAGATGAGTCACCAATTCCACTCCTTCTAGTGATACTGAAGACCACCAAGCCTTATTATATGCCTTGTTACTGAACCCTGAGGACCCCTAGTACTCTCATCTAACCTACTGACATAACCTAAGGACTCCTGGTCCTTGCTCCATATCCTACCACTGAACCACTAGGACTTCTGGGATTTTCATACACCTTGAAGCTTCCTTTTTGTGTGACTCTGTGTGTGTGTGTGTGTGTGTGTGTGTGTGTGTGTGTGTGTGATTTCATCCAATTAGGGTATTAAGGTCCTTGAGTTCATCTATATACCTAGTGCCCAACCCAGTGCTTGATACATAGTAGATGTTTAATAAATGCTTTTTCATTCATTTTCTCCCTTATCCGGAGAGGCGGGAGACTAAGGATATGGAACACTGTACATACTGTCACTCAGCTGATGTATTAGTTCTGCTGAAATGCTTTTTTATTTTTTTTAAACTGTTTGCTACCCTATGGGTAGGGAAGAAGGAGAAGATATCGGAAATAAAAAATATGAAAAAACAAAAAGATATAAATAAAAAAATTTAAAATATGGTACATTTGTTATACTATATTCAGGTTCAGTGTACTCATTTGAAGAATTCAGCTATGAATAACAACAGAAGGGAATAGGCTGGGCTTGAACCAAGGCAACTGACATTTTGCTTTTCCAAGATCATCAATTATATAATTATATAAATTATCCTAAATCATATCATTCCTTGCAAACGCAGCAGCAAAATTCTTAATCTTACTAGGTCCATTTTGGGGACATCTAGGTGGCACAGCAGATAAGAATGCTGGGCCTAGAGTTAGGAAGACCTGAATTCAACGTTAGCCTCAGATACTTCTAGCTGGGTGACCCTAGACAAGTCACTCAGCCTCTGTTTGCCTCAGTTTGCTCAACAATAAAATGGAAAAAATAATAGCCCTCCTATGGTTATTGTGAGGATCAAATGAGATAATTGTAAGCACTTAGCACAGTGCTTGGCACATATTAAATGTTATATAAATGTTTGCTATTATTATCATCATTGTCTTTAACTTATAATATCCCAACTGCTATTTATATATTTCATATACCTAAGTTATATTTCTTATTTTAAAATAAAAATTTAATGAAAAGATTTGAGTATTAGATCTAAATATACAACTGGAACATTCAGGGTATTCTACATTATTTTCTTAAATCAGTATTCAAAAGGTAATCATATAACTTGAGGATTATTTGGGCCCACTATGACTCTTCCCAGTCTTTAACAACTATTCATACCAGAACATTTACAGGAAAATAGAAGAGGGTAAATTTTCACAGGTATTTTTTCCCCTTAGATTAGTAAAGATTTGGTTAGAGGCCAAGGTTCTGTGAAATTGGGTTTTGAGCTCTGCAGAATTTGTCTAGGGGCTATTGTAAAGCATCCTGTGAATTTTTTATTTTCAGAGTTCTCAGACTAGTTAGTTCTATGATTGAATTATCCTAAGTACAAAATCACTAATATAAATTATATTTTAAAATGAAAACACCCATGCATTAAAATGGATAAATTAATAATTACCTAAGATGAAAACACCTGCTTACAATCTGCCTTTCTTTTGGTCGTCTGCCACCTGTTGGGTATTGGCCCATGTCTATGGAAAAGGAAAGTAAGTTATTAGCCAGAATTGTGCTTGCCACACAGGTGCATGATATATAGAATAATATTTATAGATTTCAAGGAAAATCGTTTGTTCAAACTTCAATCTTCATCTGCCTAATTTATGTACAAGGGATCCCAATGTTAAGGTTATTTCCAGGCTATTAATGAAGGACTTCTGGGTACAATGGAAAGATCCCTAGACTGGAAATAAGAAGACTTGGGTTCCAGTCCTGATTCTGTCATTGACTCACTGATCTGGAGCAAGTCATTAAACCTTTCTGGTTTTTCGGTTTGTTTTTTAAATCTGGAAAATACAGGGATGAGACTAAATGACTTTGAAAGTCTCTTCCAGCTCTTGTTCTCTCATTATGAGATTCCTTCCCTTTCTGGAAAATGGGACCATTCTTTAAAATGAGATATCTGGGATAGATTAATGATTTTCCTGAAATCTTACAATAATAATATTCATTGAAAATAGGTGAAAATCCCATGTATTTAAGGAACGAGTAAATAGTCATTATAGGTGAAGGCTTCTTGAATTTCTCATTTATGGAGGACCTAATAGTGAAAACAGTCATTAGTACACAAAGAATTTAATACTCCCTTCCCTTTCTTTTTCAGTTCCCTGAATTTGCCACCAGTTTGATGAGAGAACACGGTCAGAGTAATAATCTCACCCTCATATTTTCTCTTAAATTCAGGAAATTTATACTGCTGACTCAATTCAAATGTATTTTTTTCTTACTGGTGATGAATATAATTTCATATGAACACAAATGAAATAGTTTTTCCCAATTAAAATAAAGGCACCTGAAGTCTGAAATACTTCCAAATCTGTTTTTACTGGTGTACAGAAGAGTTGATTTTAACATTCACAACTGGTCTCTTAATCTGTATATCCCATTAACAACTCAAACTCAATATGTCTGAAATTGAACTGATTATCTTTCACTTTAGGCCTGCCTTTCATTCCATGTTTTCTATTACTATTGAAGATACCAACTTCCCAGTCACCTAGGCTTAGTCTCCAGGTCATCGATGATTTCAATCAGTCAGTCAATGAATAGATATTTTTTAAGTGCCAGGCATTATGTTTGCTGAAGATATATAGCTCTTTTTCCCAGTTAAAATGTAAGTACCCCAGCACTTCCTAAAGATACAGAGAGAGGCAAACTATAGTCACTGCCTTCAAGGAGTTTACAATCTAATGGAAGAAAACCACACACAAAAAGAAACAGAAAAAGTCAGGGAGGGCAGAAGAGTTCAGCTGGGTGGAAAACGAAGCCATAAGCTCACTGGGCTCTCTCCTTAATTGGAGGTTCTAGAAGGAGGGAGAGGTCTCTTCCCCTCCAATTAGAGGGAGGAAGGGAGGGAGGGGCCTTAGGGGCAAAGGGTACTAATGGGAGTGTGAGTTCCAGAGCTGATATGGTCTTGCAGGATGAAGAAGAAATCCTCTGTGGACAGGGAAGATATATGGTGGGACAAAGGAAGCATGACTGGCCAGTATGTAGGTAACTCATATCTCTGATGTTGAAGGGCTGATGATGAATTCTAGTGATACAACCACAATGCTCCCAGAAACTTTCCTGCTGCTGGATGCTGCTCTTCTGGACTGGTAGATTTCACCAGATACTCTTCTTGCTAAATGTATAGTCTCTGGTAGCTACTGTCAGGCACAGCCCCAGTGTGAATTTTTGGTAGAAGCATCCATCAGATGTAAAGTCTTATATATAGAGTTATCCCTTCTATATCATGGGGGTTAGAGTACAGCATCCCTGCAATCTGGAAAATCCACATAAAATTTTTTGGCTTTCCCTTTGTACCAGAGAAGACGTTTGAATTTTTCTTTTATGGGGTGTTTACAGTACCTTATTATAAGATTTGGGTTGATGTTATACAATACTATACATATATTTTATGCATTTATGAGTTCCTAAACTTTTTCTGTGCTGTCTGCTGGCCTTCTAGTGTTACCTGTGGCTTCCACAAAACTTCCATTTAATTTTTTATGCTGACCTGCAAAATATTGAAGCCATGATGGGGAAAGTAATGATGTGGAAGGGATAACTTAATGTTAGAATAAATGTGGTGCTCTCAAGCAAAAGTAGTACACTACTTGTGTAGCATGCAATACAAATGTTAAGCTAGCCAGATCAAAATATGAAAGAAAAGTTAAGAGGTAGTTTGGTACAATGAAAAACAATTTGGATTTGGAGTCAGAAGACCATGGTACAAATCTTAGCTCTGTTAATTGGTTCCCATACAATGTTAGGTAAGCAAATCATGCAACCTTTCTGACCTCCTCATATTCTTTATTTTTAAAACAAAGGCATTGGGCTAGATGGCATTTAAGGTATCTTCCAGTTCTAAATCTATGATCCTACAGTTGTAGGAATGGGGATGGGGGGTGGGGAAGGGTATCTCCTAAAATAAGCCAACCTATCTAGTAAATCTTCTTTAAGAATCCAAATTGAAAGAACCACATCCATTCTCTAATGCTTAGAGCCCTTCAACAGTATTATTTCAAGTGATCTATGGCTTCCTCACTATAAGCACTCTTTCCTTGATAAGATCACTACCCCTTAATAGAGGGTTTTTGTGAGTTGCTGAAGCCAAAAGATGATGAATCATTGGTGGCCAATCCACTTGATAAAAAGCCTTTTAGCCAGGTTTTGTTGTTCTTTCGCATCCGATTCTTCATGACCCCAGTTTGGGGTTTTTTTGGCATAGATACTGAAGTGGTTTGCCATTTCCTTCTCTAATTCATTTTACAGATGAGGAACTGAGGCAAAGAGGGTTAAGTGATTTGTCCAGAGTCACAGAGCTAGTCATGTCTGAAGGTTAGGTCGGAACTCATCAAGATGAATTTTCCTGATTTCAAGCTCCTAGCTGCCCTTTAGCTAGGCTTATCATCTACCACATGACAAAATTTGTCACCAGGCCCAAGTTTGAAGTCTTTCTGCCCTGGCAGGATCTGCTAGGCCTTATACTCTGCTGACAAGACAAAAAACCCAGCATTAGCCACATTTCACAATGAGGCATAAGTATAAGATTTCAGAGAGGGTTTGGCCATGTTAATATTGATCATTTAACTGTGAAATATGTTTTAAACCCTTACCCTTCACTCACGTGAATAGGTATCCTACAGATTTATAATGAATGCTATAAGGTTGACCAGTCTTTATTAACTAGTTGAAGAGAACATGTTGATCTACATTGGTGGAGAATTTCTTTGCCCAGGAGGTTGCTATATCAATGAAAACACAGCTAAGTTCCCACTATCTAGTCGGTCCCTCAAACATACCTTGAACATTCTTTTCTTTGTGCCTTTGCTCAATTTTCATGTCATCTTCTTATTTATTTCATATGCAAATTTTCAGGACCCAGGCCAAATCCAACTTTTTCCCAAAAAGCCCTTTTCCTAATGATCTCAGTTCTCATTTCAGTTCTTATTATCTCTATTACTTATTTAGTACTTATCATATTCATCAGATGCTGCCTGGAATTATCACCTAACTTTCTATGCTTATACACCTTCTCTTCCCTAACTAGATTATAGACTTCTTAAGAACAGGAGTCAAATGCTTGCCTGTAATTATTTGTTACAAGGTAGAATTTCTACGGGCAAAAAGAGAAATTAGTGGGTCATGCTAGAGATACAAAAAAAAGAAGAAGAAAGAAAACCTCAACAAAACATTTAAAAATACATAGAGGAAAGCAAAGGTTCAGAAGTGAACACAAAAAGGACAATTTTGTTTCAACCTTATTAAATGTAATACACACTGGTTCTAAAACAATATATAACAGAAGTTCAAAGTTTCACATAAAGCTCTCTTTTGATCTTCTTTGTATGTGGAAGTGTTTGTGTTAGTTGATTAAATTCAAAATAAAAAATACTTTTTAAAAAAGAGCAAGGTGACCTTCTATATTTCTGTGTAATCTCAGTGCTTTGCATATAGTAAGTTTTTAAAAAAATATTTGTTTTGACTTCCTGACACTATAGAAAGTGCTACTATACAGTCTTATAAATGATTTTGTTTTCGTAAATCCCCAAAGCTGAACTTAATACCTTTAGAACTGGGAATAAAAAAGCATGGAAAACAACATTAAAACAGCATTAAATCAATCCAGTTGCTTGAAGAATATCAAGTGATAAAATAAATGACAAAGGAAAAGCATCTTTCACTGAAAGACTCTTTGTATGGTTATCTTTGTATATTCATGTAGTTTAGAGTTGATATAAAGATTCTATGACTTTAATAAAGCTTTCAATTATGTTCCCAATCAAAAACTAACCTAAGAATATTTTGTAAAAATAGGGCTTTTTCTGGAGAAAGGAAGAAAACCCTTGTCTTTACTTCTCCAGCAATGTAGATGGTCAGCATTTATTTAAACAAACTTCCTCTTATCACAAACTAGTCATCTCTTTACTAAATAGAGGAACTTGGAAAAAGGAAAAGACTTCTGAGTACTCCTTTAACATCCTACGTATTGCTGCCCTCTGAGTATGCCAGCCTCCCCCCACAAAGTCTTCACCTCTCCTTTTTACCAATCCATCACAAATCACTTCACCAACTTAACTTACCTCCACCAAATCACTTTTTCTAAATAATAATAATTATTATATCTCACATCCGTAGGATGCTTTACAGTTTGCAGAGTATTTTTCCTTTAACAATCCTGTATGGTAGGTAGGGTAAATATTCTATTTATTTTCCAGATGAAGAAATAGAGGCTTAGAAAAGTTGTGACTCATGGTTATATAGATACTGTGTCTGGATTTAGTGGCGGCACAGGCCCATTCAGATTTGCATCAAGCACTTTCCCCATATACCAATCAGAAACTACAGTAAAATATAGTTTGCAAAGACTTTCATCTTCAGGGTTTTTTTTTTTAAGTTAGAAATTATACAGATTAAAACTCAGGTCTCCTAATTCCATATTCAATAGGCTCTTGATTCTAAAGATTTGACCCTTGATTAAATGTAAATATCCCTTGGGAAATAATTCTTTAAGATAATCTATTCATGAATGCAAATAAAAGATCTGAAGGCAGGGGTTTTGGGGAGGGGGGCGGAGTGTAGGTGGAAAGCAAGGCATCACTAAAGCAGAAAAGATATTAAACAGAGAAGCCAAGGACAGATTTTGTCTGCTTCAAAATTTTCCCTACAGCTCCCTACCTTTGCCATCTCCATCCCTTGGGTTAGACTGAAAAGAGTGAAGTTGGGAGATATGAGTCTTCCGAGTAACTGGATACTCATATATGCTGAGTTGAAAATGCTGTTCTCAGGATCTATGATCCAAACTTCTGCTGTATCTAGGGCTTCGTGGCCAGAGTCTTGGGAAATTGTAACTAAAGGACCTGGATGGTTGCCATGATTTCATATTCCAGAAAGATCTACGGCTGAGACAGCTCTATGTGTTACCTCAGATAAAGTGCTACTCCAAGTATGTGTTCAACAAATAACTGGTTAGCTGATCTGCAACTTCAATATTTCAATAAAACTTTGCCTGCAACTCCTTAGAGTTCTTGAGATGCCAGTCAAGGTATTAATTATACTTTAGGAAAGGCATTTAATCTTTGTAAGAAGAATGATTACTCCCACCCTTCCAAAAGTTTTGGACCCTATCATGAAAATCAGGGAAGATGCAGGCACCCATAGATAAACCAATCTGAAAGATTTCTTCTCCTTCTTCCTTCATCCTACCTTCAGGTAAAAAAATCTAAAGACAACATAGGAAACCTTTAAATAGGATAAGGCAATAATAAGCAGGGAGGAGATACACACCCACATTTGCACCTAAGTATCTCTGGAGCACCTCCAGCTCAATAAATCCAAAATTGAAAGTATCTTCCCCTAAAACCTGCCCCTTCTCCCAATGTTCTTATTTTTGCGAATGGTATCATTAATTCTTCTAGTTGCCATGGTTCCAAATCTCAGAGTCATAAGATCATAGATTTAAAACTTAGAGAAATAATTTAGAGGTCTAGTCCAATCCCTGCAATTTACAGATTTGGAAAGTGAGGCCAGAGAGGCTAAATGACTTGATATACTGGTACTTAGTCCTAGAACTGCTCTTCAATTTCTCCCTGCCCCATCTGTTCCATTCCTACTAAGTTGCTAAATCCTATTTATCTCATCCCACTCTGGCCCTTCTTATAATATGTAGCTACATGATTTTTTCTATTACCATGAACTTACTTTTGCTGCCCACTTGTTTCATGTCTTCTAAACTGCATTGTTTGCAACCATGTGGCACAGATCATATCTATCATTTAAATTTTATTTTAAAATACATTTTTGATGCCTTTTGTCTTCATATCATGGTCACTTCAACTTTTTCCCCACTCCAGACTAAACCCTCACTTGTGACAAAGACAAAAAAAAGCAAAAATATCACATATAGTAACTACATCTGACTATATATTAGTCAATATTTAGGACTAGTAATCCTCTATTCCTCTGTCATGAGGGAAGAAGTATGTTTCAGTATCTGTGCTCTGGGATGTTCATTGGTTTTTCTATTGCTAAAAAGTTGACTTTCTTTTGATAATCTTTTTATTTACATTGTTTTATAAATATAGACATATAAATACATTACTCTCTTGGTTGTTTATTTTTCTCTATCAGTTCATATAAATCCCATCTTTCTCTGAATTCCTCATATGTCATTTCTTACTGCATAATAATTTTCTATTCTATTCAAATGCCACAGTTTTTTCATTCATTCCCCAATAAATGGATACTCATTTTGTCCTATTTCTTTTCTATCCCAAAGAGTGCTACTATGGATGTTTTGGTACATATTGGACCTTTGTTTTTGTCTTTGACTTTCTTGAGCTATATATCCTGCAGTGGAATCTCTAGATCAAAGCATATGCAAAGTTTAGTCATTTTTCTCTCATAAATCCAAATTAATATTTAGCTCTACCAATTTCATAGCTCTACCAATAGTGTATTAGCATCTCTATTTTCCAATAGCCCCTCAACTTTGACTGTTTTCATTTTTTTAAAAATGTCTTTGTCAATTTGCAGGGTAGGGGGTAAAACCTTACTATTTCTTTTTTTATTCACTGTAGTGCCTAGTACAGTGTTAGGCACATAGCAGATGCTCGATAAAATGTTTGCTGAATTAATTAGCCAATGAACTAATTAATTATGCTTATCTTTTAATTATTATTTATATAGCTCAAATTATTATCGTATTTCAATTCATCAATTTTTCTTGGTATATGGTTAATCACCAAATGATAGAATCATAGAGTTGGGAGAAATATTAGAGGTTATCTAAGATCAACTCCAACCCAAATATGAATTGTCTTTACAAATTTTCCCTAAGTGGTGGCCCTGCCTTGAATACCTCCAATTTTGCATAGCTCAAATAACCTTGTATGTACAATTCTAGATAGCATTACATGCAATCTGTTCATTTTTAGGTCACAGTATCTTTTACATTCTCCCTGTAATCAGAGTTGGCTCCTTCATTTGTATTCCCATTGTCTGCAATTTTCAGTATGACAGAGAATTTTCTTTGGGTTACAAATGTACATTCCAAAGTCATCCTTTGCTTCCCTAACAGTTGAATTGGTTTTAGTGAATGTGATCTGGCTGAATAAAACTGAGCATTCTCTAGTTCTTTTAGACCCTTGATCTAAGCATTTAGGCATAATGATTTCTTTTATAAATTACCCAGTTACTTTTCTTATATCCCATCATCACTAAAAAAAAAAAAAGAGTGGGGTAGTGGTAATGAATTACAGTATTTTTTTTCTCACTTTAATGCTTAAAAATGAAAATGTACCACCCTCTGACCTGCCTCTAGTCAAAAGTATCACTCCCTTAGCAACTCCTATGAAAGCTAGAAGAGTAAGTAGAATAAAACTTTGCCCTATGTTACCTCACCTTTTCTTAACTGACTCCATTACACCCACCCCTGAGTCACTCATATCTGTATAAATGGCCACACGTGAAAAGGAAAAACAAATGTCAGGGAGGAAATCCTACCCATAGGGCATTTCCTGTTTCTAAGTTGGAGAAGGTCCCAGGCAAAGAAGCCATACATAATAGTTTATTGAATTATGTCTATTAATTATCAAAGTAACTTTTGTTGTTGTTGTTCTGTGCATTCAACCTAAAGTCAACTTTCATTCATATCACCTTGGTTTCTTCTGATGTATTCTGTATGTTTGTCAGCCTGATTAAAGTCACATTTTCTCTTTCATATTAGAGAAAGCTCTTTAAAACGTAGCCTATTTAAATTGCTCTCTAGTTTCTTTCAAAGAAACACGGATGCATAAAATAAGTGGCACAGTGGAAATAATGCTGGAGTAAGAGGAAATGGGTCTGAATTCCAATTCTGTCATTTACTACCTTGTGAGATCTTGGACTGACACTTAACCTCCCAGAGTCTCAGTTTCCTAATTTGTAAAATGAGAGTGTTGTCTTGGATGACCTCATCTAAAGTTCCTTCTAGTTCTAAATCTATGATCCTAAGTCTTACACTTAGATATTTCAGCTTGGGGAAATTCTAAATATTTTTATGGTAATCATTCCAGGTAGGCCATACATTTTTATTTGATGACCTGATCCTTTACCATATTTATGTGATTTAAAATAAATGTATCTACTTTTCAGGTAAAGACCTAATTTGAAAAAATACTCTTAGGTTGTCTGTAGGCTAAAATTTATGGATTTTAATTTTAAATGTCAAATATTTATTTTCAAAATATTTAAAAATGTGTGTTTCCTTTTTTTAATCTCTTGACTATCAACATTTCATGATAAGAAAAGATTAAATGAGTTATCAGGGTTTAGTAGGGTTAATCAGGAAAGGTTTCCTGGAGACATATTTGTACAGGGTTTTGATAGTACATGTAGCTAAAAAAATTCCCCTTTGGCAAGAAAGAAGTTATGTTGGTTTGGTTTTTTTTCCCCCCATAGCTCCTACAACTATGTCTGTCTACTTTTAACAGGGTAGTTGCATTTCTAGTTACCTGGTAGTTGTTCTGTGTGATTACTGATAGCCTGTTTTGTCAGCACGCTGCTGACATGGAGTGCTCCTGAAAGACACACTGAAGCCATAATAATGGTGGTGAGTGACTCCTCTGACTGCTGAATTGGTCTTGGATATGTAGAAGGAGTAGGGAAGAACAAGAAAATTGGCCTCAGAAAGGTGGTGACATCTTTCTTCTTTGAAGTCTTCCTTATTTCTTTTCCTACAAAGAGACAACCTCAACTTGGCTGAACAAAGACAAGCCTGATTATTATACTCAATTAGATATTCCTTCTGTAATGTGGATCACAATCCATGTCTTGCAGCCATGCCTGTCATCCTATGGGACTCTTGTCCAGATCATCCCATAATTTCCCCCACAGGGAGTTCATTCAGTATGCTGGAGGCCTTCCTTACTTTCTCTTGACATATCAAGAATAACGATGGAACACAGTTAGCCCTGGCCCTCTCCATTAACCTGTTTTCTCTGTTTGGTTGCCCTTTGGGCATAGTTCCAAATTACTCTCCAGAATGGTTGGAGCAATACACAACTCCACCAAAAGTGCATTAGTGTCTCAATTTTCCCACATCCTCTCCAACATTTATCATTTTCCTTTTTTGTCATATTAGCCAATCTGGTAGGCATAAGATGGTACCTCAGAGTTATTTTAACTTGCATTTCTCTAATCAAAAGTGGTTTAGAGCACTTCTTCATATGTCCATAGATAACTTTGATTTCTTCATCTGAAAACTGTCTATTCATATCCTTAGACCATTTATCAATTGGGGGATGGCTTGTATTCTTACAAATTTGACTCTGTTCTTCTCTATATTTGAGAAATGAGGCCTTTATCAGAAACACTTGCTGTAAAGATTGTTTCCCAGCTTTCTGCTTTCCTCCTAACCTTGGCTGCACTGGTTTTGTTTGTGCAAAAGCTTTTTAATCTAATATCATCAAAATGATCTATTTCACATTTTATAATGCTCTCTTATCTTTTGTTTGGTCATGAAACTGTAACTCATTTAACTTCTCCTTTAAGAATTTGGGTGCTATACCACTTGGTGCATATATGTTTAGTATTAATATTATTTCATTGTCTGTAGTACCTTTGAGCAAAATGTAGGTTCCTTCCTTTTCTCTTAATTAAGTCCATTTTTCCTTTTGCTTTGTCTGAGATCAGGACTGCTACCTCTGCTTTTTTTTTTTTTACTTCAGCTGGAGTATAGTAGATTCTGCTTCAACCCCTTACCTTTACCCTTTGTATGTCTCTCTGCTTCAAGTGTGCTTCTTATAAACAATATATTGTAGGATTCTAGCTTTTCTCCCCTTTGCTATCTGCTTCTGTTTTACGGGAGAGTTCACTCCATTCACATTCACAATTATGATTATTAACTGTGTATTTCCCTCCATCCTACTTTTCCTCCTGTTCATCCTCTCTCCTTTCACCTTTCCCTCCTCATCAGTGTTTTGCTTTCGTCTGCTGCCTCCCCCAGCCTGCCCTCTCTTCTGTCAGTCTCCCTCCTTCTCCCCCTTTATTTAATTTCCTCCCCTCCTACTTTCCTGTAAGGTAAGAGAGATTTCTATAATCAACTAATTGTTGATATTATTCCTTCTTTGAGCCAATACTAACAAGAGTATGCCCATCGCCCACCGTCCCATCTTTCCTTCCACTGTAATAGGTTGTTCATGCCTCTTCATACGAAATAAATTACCCTATTCTACCTCTTCTTTCCTTCTGCACCCTGTGTACTCCTCTTTCTCATCCCTTAATTATTTTTTAATGTCATTCCCTCAAATTCACCTTATGCCCGAACCCTCTATGTATATTCCTTCTAGCTGTACTATTAGTGGTACCATTTTTAAGAATTACAAGTATCATTTTCCCCATGTAGGGATGTAAACAGTTCCGCTCCGTTGAATCCCTTTTTCTTTTCCCTTTTTTTGGGCTTCTCTTGGGTTTTGATATTAGAGATAATTTTTTTTTGTTCAATTCTCATCTTCTCCTTATGAAAGCTTGAAATCCTTCTATTTCATTGAATGACTATTTTTTCCCTTAAAGTATTATGCTTAATTTCATCAGGTAGGTAATTCTTGGTTGTAGTCCTAGCTCCTTTGCCTTCTGGAATATCATATTCCATGACCTCCGATCTTTTAATGTAGCAGCTGCTAAGTCCTGTGTAATCCTGATTGTGGCTTCCTGATATTTGAATTGTTTCTTTCTGGCCACTTGCAGTATTTTTTCCTTGATCTGATAGTTCTGTAATTTGGCTATAATGTTCCTTGGAGTTTTCATTTGGGGAACTCTTTCCTGAGGTGATTAGTAGATTCTTTCAATGCCTGTTGTGCCCTCTGGTTCTAGGATATCAGGGAAGTTTTCCTTGATAATTTCTTTAGAGATACTTTATTGGTCTTCTTTTTGATTATGGCTTTCAAGTAGTTCAATGGTGCTGACATTGTCTCTCTCTTGGCTCTATTTTCCAAGTCAGTTATTTCCTCAATGAGATATTTTATATTTTCTTCTATTTTTTCATTTTTTTTTGCATTTGGTTGATTGATTCTTGATGTCTCATAGAGTCATTAGTTTCCACTTGCCCAATTCTAACTTTTAAGGAGTTGTTTTTTTCCATTAGCTTTGTACTTCTTTTTCCATTTGGACAATTATACTTTTCAAGAAATTGTTTTCTTCAGTGGATTTTTGTATCTCCTTTTCCATTTGGCCAATTCTACCTTTTAAGCAGTCATTTTCTTTTTCCAAGCTGTGGACTCTTTTTTCATGATTCTCCAGCACCACTCTAATTTCTTTTCCCAATTTTTCTTCTACCTTTCTTGTATGATTTTTAAGCTCCTTTCTGAGCTCTTTCATGAGTTCTACCACTTCCTGTTTTACTTTGGGGGGCTTGCCCATACATGTTTTGACATTGCTGTCCTCTTCTGAGTTTGTGTCTTGACCTTTCCTGTCACCATAATAACTTTCTATGGTTAGATTCTTTTTTTGTTGTTTTTTTGCTCATCTTTTTTGGCTTTTTTCCTTTCTTTTAAATTTGAGCTCTACTCTGGGCTGGAAGGGGCACTGTGTCAGGCTTCTTGTGCCAGGGGCTGCAGGCCCTGAATAGTTAAATACAATCTGACAGGTTGCTCAATTGCCAAGGCTAAAAGATTGGACAGCTACATGGCACAGTAGATAGAGTGCCAGGTCTAAAGTCAGGAAGACACATGTTCCTGCATTAGTGTTGCCCTGAGGCCTATGGTGGACTCTTGAGTCTTGCGCTGTGCTGAGGGGGTGGCTGGCACTGCTGGAGGCTGTGGGGATCTGATAGCTTACCTGGTACTGAGCTAAGGTCCTAGTGCTGGTATCTGGCATGTGCTGAAGCTGGTGGGGTATTTCTGCATTTCCTCCCAGCTTCACTGAAGCAATTGGCAGTCTAGCTGTTGGAGGCTGCTTGTTTGCCTGGGGCTATGCTGAAGCAGACTAGCTAGTCAGTCTAGAGGTTCCCCTGGCAGTTCTCAAAGGTAGAAACTGCCATTCCCCTGGCTATGCTGAGGTGTTGACACTTTCCTGTTCTACCACACTGGAGCTCAGGATTTCCTGGTGGTTTGCTAAGGTGGGGCTTGATGGGATGTTTCCTGTCCTGTCCTTCTACCTGAGTGAAACAGTCCTTTCTTGCCAATCCTCCAAGTTTCTTGGGCTAAAAGATTGTTTCACCTCATCTTTTCACTGGTTCTGCTGTTTCAAGATTTGTTTGGGGGTGCTATTTTATGGTTGTCTAGAGGTGAATATGGGAGAGTTATGGTGATTTACTGCTTATGCTGCCATCTTGGCTTCCAGAAGTTACTGAAAATCTCATTTATACCTTTTGTATAAAAATAAGGACACATAGCATGAATTGACATTTCTAGGACCAAACTTCCCATAGTCAAAACAGGATTAAAAGAAAGTAGGTCATACAAAGTCCACCTTGTAATTCTCAGGTTAGAATATGACCACTCACAATACACCAAATGTCCTCACAAGCTGTCTTCTTTCTCCCACAGTACATTCTTCTGGTCTTTAAAAAAGATATCTTAGAGCTCTATAGTGAACTCCTGTGCAGCTGGCTCACTTGAATATGTTGGAAAAAAATGTTTGCAAAGTCAAACTGATGAACAATGATTTTTGCATACTTTTCTGTGAACTAAAATTTCATAGGACCATAGATCTAGAGTTGGCAGGCATTTGAGAGTCTAAGCAGTCTAAATCCAACATTTCACAAATGAGGCAACCAGAGCCCTGAAATGCTAATTGACTTGTTCGAAGTCACATAAATAGTAAATAAAAGAACCAATATTTGAAATCAGGTCCTACAATTCTAGTTCATCACTTTCCACTACAAATGTGATTAGTGTTTATCTGTCTGTATGCTTCCTACACTCCTGTGAGGACCTGTGAGAATGTAAACAGTTAAATACAATCTGACAGGTTGCTCAATTGCCAAGGCTAAAAGATGGGGCACAATAGATAGAGTGCCAGGCCTGAAGTCAGGAAGACTCATCTTCCTGAATTCAAATCTGGCCTCACTTACTAGGCAAATCACTTAATCCTGTTTGCCTCAGTTTTCTCATCTGTAAAATGCACTGGAAAAGGAAATGGCAAACCACTCTAGTATGTTCACCAAGAAAACCCCAAATGCGGTTACAAAGAGTCAGACGTGAATGAAACGAGTGAATATCAACAAAAAGAACCTAAGTTAAAGAGACTCGTGGAACATATTCATAAAGGTAGAACAAGCCCTTGAGAAATTCATCTCCAACCATTCTGGTAGAGAATGCCAGCAGAGAATGTTAAAGGAAAAGAATCTTACTAATAATGAAGAATGCTTGGGTGTGTTGCATCTCATGAGTCTCTTTTATTCTCTGAGAGGGGTGGGAGTGGTCCTGTTACAGAAAGGCTTGTTAAGAACTATATGTTACTGCTGGTATTACCATGGAGACCAGAATATAAAGTCTACACACTCTCTGACTCAAATTATTGCAAAATATTATCAGATATGGGTGAGGCTGCTAGGAGGAAGGGAAGTTAGTAAAAATTTACTGAAAATCTACTGGGTAGAAGACGGTATTACCAGGCCCTTGTTAGTTGTGGTAAGAGAACAGAACTGATGAGGGAGACAAGGAGTAAAATCTAAACATAAGAGAACAAATCTTCAGATCTTCTTGGATATCAGAGAAACACCATAAATGATCTGAGGGAAAAGGCCTTGATGAAAATACCTTCTACCCTCTTTGTTTAGGTTTACTGACAGAAGCAATAGCTTAGCTACCTGCCAGGCAAACCCTGCCACGCTTGGAAGTCACAAAACGAGAGAAACACATCTGTCACTAAACATATTTTTGGCTCTTTCTGAAGTTAGTAAGCTAGAGGCAATTAGTCTTTGCTAAATTTTATTTAGAGGAAAGAACAGAATTTAGGTTTATATCCAGGAGTGACCAATGACTGAGTGGTGATTTTATCCATCAACACATGCTAATCAATCTGTAAGCATTTATTAAATATCTATTCTGTGCCAGTCAACCACTGGCATTATTCAATGAATCCAATAATCCCTATTCACAAGGAGCTTACATTTTAATGTTTTCAAGACAAAAAGCACCTCCTTTCTCACACCCCAACCAGTACCATCATGTCCTCTCCCCACAAGTGGCCCTATCAAGACTTGTTTTCAGTTATCTGACATTCTGGAGAGTGTAATAAATGTGTTCATAGAATCAGAATAGCAGCACTGTGGTGCAGTGAAAAGACTACTGGATTTGGAATTGGAGTGTCTGAGTTTGATTCTTTGTTCTGCCACTTACCACCTCTAGGACCTTAAGCAGATAGATTGGTCAACGCCCCTCTGGGTCTCAGGTTTCTTATCTAAAAAGTGGGGGGTTGGATTCAGTGGTATATAAGACCCCTCTAAGCCTATACCTTATGATAGATGTCCAAGACCCAGTTGTTTGTGTGACCATGAGCAAATCACTTAATCTTTTTGAGCCCTAGTGTGTGTATGTATGTATATAGTTAGATAATTATGTAATATATAATTAAATAATACAGATAATATACTATTGTTGTTCAGTCATATCTGATTCTTTACGACCCCATTTTGGGTTTTCTTGGCAAAGATACTAGGGTGGTTTGCCATTTCCTTCTCTGGAGCATTTTACAGTTAAGGAACTGAGGCAAACAGGGTTAAGTGGCTTGCCTAGGGTCACACAGCTAGTAAATGTCTGAGGCCAGATTTGAACTCAGGTCTTCCTGATTCCAGGCCTGACACCACTGAGCTGCCCTTAGATTTTATGTATCTATATACATGTAGATATATAAGTATGGTTAGATATCTAACTAAACATACACAAATGAAATGATGGCAATAATATTTGCACATACTTCACAGAGTTGTGAGAAGTGACTCTGAGAAACACTACAGAAGTGTGAGTTATTTTAAAGGGTGAATAATAGTTTGTTCATTTTTTACTTTGTATTTTTTTACCTTTGGACAAGTAGGTCATTTAGTTAGAACATAGTGCTAAGTTGCGGGTTTGAGCCCTCTGTTGGCTAGTCAGTTTTGCTTCCTTCTTTGCTTGTAATTTCACTCCTAAAAGAAGCCAACTGCTCTCAAGAGGAACCCCATCATCACCAAAACAGAACGTGTGATTTGAAGGAAAAATCTTCAGGCAAAGCAATGCAAAATCCATGCCCTGTTTTCAGTAGGCTAATCATTAAGTCAAAAAGTACAATTGTGTTTAATTAAGGCTGTGACTCACCAATGGTCATGCAACTAATATGTGTCAGAGGTAAGACTGAAACACAGGACTTCCTTACTTCTCCAAGGTCAGCCTTTTTATCCATTATACCATATCGCCTCACAGAACATATACATAAATCTCCCTCTTTCTCACCCCACATCCATATATATGGGCACCAACGTTACCTGCTAATGAAGATGATAATAAATTAGAGCCCAGTGCTAATAAAGACAAGGTTATGAGTTTCAACATTTTGTGGAACAATTAGTCTGCTATTATTCTGTGGCTACAGATCTCACTCGTAATCCTGGTCAGCTCTTCACAAGAGTTGTTAGGAGCACATACAAGTCACTATAAATCCCTCATTTCTACTATGACTGCCTCTATCTGTACTCTTAGGGTTTATAAAGTGTTTTCATTACAGCAACACTGTGAGATAGTGATTATTTTTCCCTATTTTCTGGGTGAGGAAGCTGAGACTCAAGGAGGCTGAAATGGTTCGAAGTCTCACACGTCTAAAAATAGTAGACCCAGGACTTGAAATTCCATTTTATAATGAAAGGTAAACTAAAAAATGAAAGCATGAGTGGCAATTTAGCAATGAAACACTGTATAACTTCCTTTGATACTTATGTTTATGTGTGACCAAGGAATAATCACTTTGTAATTATAATAATAAACCTCCTGTTTGAGCTTGTTTCCTTATCTGTAAAATGGAAAAAAATAATATTCTACGTACCTCATAGGCTTATTACAAGAAGTGTGTTTGCAAACCTCAAAGAACTATACAGCTGTAAGTTAAAAGTTGGAGGCTAAAAAAATGTTAAGTGCTTTTATACATATTATCTCATGTGGGCTGAGTGGTAGATACAAAATATATGTCAATTCCTACTTTGTATGTCAGTGGTGATGGATTTTCATTGATCAACTCATACTGTCTTCTCAGGACCCCTGCCCCCACCCCTTTTGAATAGCTGGCTGGAGTTATGAATGAGGTCTGTAGCCAAAGAATAACAGCAAAGCTAACTGTCCTACAGTGTTGAAACTTTTATCCGTATTAACATTGTGTTCTAATTTACCATCAGCCTAGTCACCCTTTGATGCCTCTGTCTCTCTCACCCACCTCATCCAATCTGTCCAAATACTGATCATCCTACCTCTAAAAATCTGTTCTCTCCTCCTACTGTTATTACCCTACCTAGTCCAGTCCTTGTATTGCTATAGCAGTCTCCCTAGCTAGTTTCCTGCTTTCATTTTTTTCTCCCTCTAGTCCATCCAAAAACCTACAGCTAGGTCTAAAAGCACAGGTCTGGTTGTATCACTCCCCTACAAGTGTAAACTTTTTAGATTGTCATTCAAGGCCTTATGCAATCTGATTTCAGGCTACCTTTATGGCTTTATTTCACATTGGAGGAGATAACATTTACATAGTGTTTTACAATTAGCAAAATCTTTATCTAAATTATCTCGTTTGATCCTCACAACAACCCTGTGAGGTATTTCAGTAGTAATCCCTGTTGAAGTGTGTAAACTGAAAATCAGAGAAATTAAGTGACACTTATGGTCACATAACTATTAAATATCAGAGCTGGAATAAAGGGACAGAAATAGGAACCATAAGTGTGGAAGTTACAGAAAGACAGGTTTAGTCTTCTTTTGGGGGGTCAGGAAGAGGCTATGGGGTTGTGACTTGACCAGTCGCACAATTAGTAAGTATCTGAGTCTGCATTTGAACACAGGTCCTCATGACTCTAGGGCCAGTGCTCTATCCACTGCACGACCTAGCTGCCCCTAGATTTAATTTTGATATGAAAAAAAAAAAAACCTTAACAGTTAGAGAGCTGTCCAAAAGTGGAATGAGCTTCCTTCCAGAGGAGGTAGTTGTAGATGTCCCTTCACTACAGGTTTCCAAGGCAAGGCTGGATTTTTAAGGGATGTCGTAGAGGAGGGTTTGTAATGTGTTAACTAGACTATTTGGCCTCTGAGGTTCCTTCTAACTCAAATTTGGTGAGGACATTTCTGTGAGATTTCTCCATCCTCTTCCTTACCCTCCGACCTAACTAGTCCATTCGCCTTTTGGGTGTAGATAGCCCATTCTTACCCGCATGCCTTAGCACATTTGATTTCCTAGGCTTGGAATCCTACATCCTCTTCCCTCCCTGCCCAAGAGCCAAGTCAGTCAGACGACAGCATTTATTGAAGGTCCTATTTCAGCTCAAATGCCATTTCCTGCATGTAGACGTCTCTGGTTGCCCTCCCCCTTCGAGAGATTCTTCCCTTCTGTGAACTTTCATAATATTTTTTTGTGCTTCTCATACAATTTTCACGTTCCAATTGGGACTGTTTCTATTTGCAAATAAATCTTATCTCTTTAGTAGACTGACTGGAGTACCCCGTCTTACTCAGCTGAATTTCCAGTTTTGCACATAATAAGCGCTCATGAACCGGTGTTTTATATGTTGCCTCCGCCCCCATTCCCTATGAGAACGGATGGTCCGGGAGGGAAGGGACTTTTTTTTTTTTAGTTTATTTTTAAATCCCACTGTTCCCGGAGCTTCATAAATGCTTGTTGCCTTTAAATCCTCCTTAATGCTAGGAAGATTATCTTCTCTGAGCTTATTCCCAATTTATCTCGCTTTTTACATGGTTATTTGCAGGCGAACTCGTTTAGGGAAAGGACTGTTGGTTTTCTGTTTAAAACAGTACCTGGCACATAGTAGGAGTGTAACCACTGTTTGCTGACCTTACATCCACCGACGGAGGTTTAAAGTGTTTGCTATTTTAGAAGGGACATGTCAGCAAAGACGCGGGAGGAGGTCAGGGCTGGACTTTGTGGAGACAGCCATTCTCCAGAATGGGCCCGGTCCCCAGGGCGCCTGCTGGACTCAAAAGAGCCCCCGCAGCAGGTTTCAAAAGAGCTGGGGACGAAAAAAGATTGGCTCCACCAGTCCTTTTATGGCAATCGGCGCCTCTCCTCCACTCCGAGGCAGCTCCCAGCACATCCGCCCTCAGCAAGTCCACCCACGAGGGGAGGCTCATTGGCTGAGGCGGGGGGGGGGGGGGGGGGGGGGGGGGGGGGAAGGGGGGGGACAGGCGAGGAAAGCGAACTAGCTGCTTTCCGAGTGAAATCGAAAAAGGCAGCCGCGGAGCCTCGCTTTAGTCTTCTCTTCCCGACCTAGCCCCGAGGCACTAGAGTCCGCCCGCGCGCCCTCCCAGCAAAAGGGAGGCGGTCTCTAGCCGGGGTGGGGAGGGAAGGGGTGGAGGGGAAGGGAGAAGAGAACGCAGGCGCAAGCGCGCGACTGCGGCCTCCGGCTCCCTGGCCCCGCCCCTTGCGGGGGCGCGCGGCGCCTGGGACCGTACGGGAAGAGGGAAGTCAGGTGGCCGCTGCCGCCGCCGCTTGTCGCCAGAAGAAAGATGGCGGATCTGGAGGAGCAGTTGTCGGATGAGGAAAAGGTAGGAGAAATGAGGGCGGCGGAGCCCCCTCGGAGACTTGAGACGCCCGGGGCGTGGGGATGGGGGAGGGAAGAGGGCTTCCCCTGAATCCGACGGCTGGGGAGGAAGGTCCAACGCCTGTCTGCCCGCCTGACTTGGCCGCTGCCCCTGTCAGTCACCCGGAGGCCGCTCGCCTGCTCCCTCCGCTCCTTGTAGGGTGTATGAGCACCGAAAATAGGAAGCTGGAGCCGGGGCGGGGGCGCCCCAGCCCGGGGAAGTGGCCGAGGCGCGGGGGGGGTGAGGGGCCGCTCCTCTCTGCAGGGGCCCCCCGCGGCTGCCGGGGCTGCGGGCGGAGCCCCGGGGCCGGGGACCGAGGCGAAGGTGGCATCCGGAGTGGGGAGCGGCCCGAGGGCAGTGCCAGCCGGAAGAGGGGCTGTGGGGAGGCGCCAAAGAAATCACCTCCCCCCCACCGCTGAACAGCACCCTCACTTTTTTCTGGTGATCCTTTTTCCCCACCCGGCTTTTCACCTTCCTCCTCTCGAGGGGTTTTATGTTCCGTTCGGGCTCATGGGTGTGCCTGGCAGACTCGGACCTCCCTACTTAGAGTTGCTGTGGTCGAGGAAGGTGTGGAGCCCCGTCCACTTTCTGGAGGACCACCCCCCCTGCAATTCTTGCGATCTCTCCAAACCCCCTACAGCACCACCGCAGGGTGCTGGTGTTGTGGCCCCGGATGGTCCTGCTGTCTTAGAAATGGGGGAGATTGTGCAACTCCTCTTACTTGGATGATGCTTTGGCAGCATAGGAGTTAAGACGAGCATTTGATTTTTCAGACTTTAAGTAACAAATAGATCGCTGTACCATAGACAGTTGCATTTTGCAAAGATTTAAATGCTTTGCAATTATCTGGCCGTTTGGGGGAACTGACAGTCTTCCTCTCCACCCCACCACCCAAAAAACCAAACTACTTTTGATTGTTTAGGATAATTGGGAGAGTATTGGTATGATCTCTCTCGAATCCAGAACCAGTCAATGTAATGCACAAATAAGGAAATGATTCAGTTTCAGAAGTCTCTATTTAAGCCACTAATTTAACCAGTCATCAACCAGATGGTATGAATGTCCCTAAGCAGAATAAAATTTCATTTTAGGTGTCATCTCATCTTCCTTGCTAGTTCTTTGGTGAAAGTGATTAGTGAATGACAAAAGTAATGGAAAAAAAGAAGCAAAAGACTTAGATAGCTACAGAAATTCTAGTGTGTCCCTGAACACCTGAAGTTTTGCATTATCTGTACAGTGTTTGCAGTTAGAATATTGGGGAAGGGGGTGCAGTTTGTCATTGAAACTGTTATCCATGTTGTATCATACCCCATGAAAATTAAGTAGAGTTAAAAAGAGTGGAAAGACCCTCAATGTGGAATTAAAATTAAAATTAAATTAGAATCTTTACACTGCACTAATAATCTTCAAATATATTCTAACTGATTTCTCAGAAACGGAATAGTTGGGGATCTTGTAATGTGGATGGTTAATATAGAATTGCCATCCATTCTAAAGGCCTAAAATAGCAAATTTCTTTTAAGATTATATGACTGTGTGTATGTGTGCAACTGACATCAGAAAGGAAACATACTACAAAGTTTGGTTTAAGTGAATTTAGTCTTTCCATTAGGAAAAAATATTATTTTCAAGTTTGTTAAAGCCTAATTTTCTGTAAGTAATTATATAGGCTTATTTGTACAGATTTGCCATAGACTTTTGTCATTGTTCAGACTCAATTAAATTCAAATAAATGTTTAAACAAAAGTGGTATTTTTGTTTCCAGATCAATTATTCAAATCATCTCAGCATTTTTAGCAAGAGTATTGGCTTTGTGGGACTGAAGGTTTTTTAAGAATCAGAAGTCCTCTGTTTAGTCCAGAATTGTTTATAGGGCTAGGAAGGCTCCTGAGTTTCAGTCCTAACTGATACAAACTGTCTGTGTGACATTGGGCAATTCATTTAACTTCTCAGTGCTCTAGGCAATTCTATAATTGCAAAGAAGGTGCTGCTGACTTGCATTGGTTGAGGGAGGTCCTCGCAGGGAGTTCCTTACCCTGATTCCTATCACTTGAATTATTTGATTACTTTGCTCCTTCTGCTTCTTACTTTAATTTTCAGGAGTTTTTATTTCTCTAAGTTTCTTTTATCCTAACTTTTAAACTTAGAAGATATTGTTTTAATAGTAATGATAATTGATGCCAAATCAGCACAATTCATAGCTTAAAGGCCTATGTACTGTAGGAGAAAAAACTTTAAAGATCTGATCCCTGACATCTGGAGTTTACAGTCTGTTGAGGGATATGACATACATGAATCACTGTAATATACGACTGCATCAGAAAAGTACAAAAAAGTACTCTGTGAAGACCAAAGACTGGGAAATTAGAGAAGCCTTCATGGAAGTTTTAGAACCTTCCCAGGGCACTGAAAAGTTAAATGGCTTGTCAGACACAGCCTACTGCCCTTATGTATCACGTTTGACTTGAATCCAGGTCTTTCTGACTTTGAAGCCATCTCTCTGTATGTACTACAACTAGGCCAGACTGCCTCTTAAAATGGTTATCTTTAGTAATTTTGGGTACTTTGTTGTTTTGTTTTGTTTTTTAATTCATTGTGAGTCAGCTGAAAGCAATGCCTTTTTCTTTATCTGCTTTTATTTGTATTGCCTCATGTTGACAAGAGAGAAAGCAATCTTTTTTAAAAAATTCCTAAGTAAAAACAAAGTTCTGCTTTCTACAATTAGTAATTTAATTATTTTAAAATTGTTTTCAAAGTTACCCTTTAAAATGTTATTTGTGCCAACACTGTAACTTTTGTTTCAGTTTATAATAATATTTCTTCCACCTCGTTGGATAACTTTTCTAGTTGTATACAGGTTTTGTTCAGTAATACCACTATAAAAGCAAAAGCCCACTGGGGGCCATTGCTGGAATTAAAAGACCTTCACAGAATTAAAAGATCCAGTCAGTGATGAAAGCCTTAGGCCCTTTTTATCTTAGCAGAAGGCACTTTAGGAAGGGGACTAGCAGATCACTGATCTTGAACAAAACACTTGAACAAAAATTTTCATCTCCAAACTGAGGCAACTCCAGTGACAATGACCAGTACCCCCATTCCTCACATCCCTCCAAGTTCCCCAGGACAGATGCATATGCTATGAGTAGGAAGAGCAAAGAAGGGAAGCTACTGAGGAGGTTGTCAAGGAATCTCAGGCATAATAATTTTAATGCCGTGGCAGGAAGAGAGAGTTTAGGTCGGTCTTGTAAAAAACTGCATCAAGCTCTTCACAGGGGTTCCTAGGTCCACTTTCACTCCATGCTTAAGGGCTACTTAGGTTCTTCATATGGCTAATAAAAATATGAGGTATTTCCTACCTTGGAGGTACCAGTAAACTAGGAAACTGGAAGTATCTGGCTTGGAATTTTCCAGGCCTACAGCATCAACATATGGGGAGGTTCCAGAAGAAGGGACAGAAGGCAGGAGCATGGGTGACCATGGCAAAGACAGCTTGTTGGATGGAAAAGAATATGACATGGACTCTTCAAACTAGGGGCCATGAACTTTTTTTTTTTAACTATTTGTTATAACTGCATTTCGATATAATTTATTTCCTTTGTAATCTTATATATTTTATTGTATTCATGCATATGAAAACATTCTGACAAGGATTCCATAGGTTTCACCAGACTGCGAAAAGAAGTCCACGACACAAAAAAGGTTAAGAATCCTTACTTTAAAGGTTCTCTTACAGTTGCCACAGGGTTGCAGAGGGATGTAATATATTCTGGGAATCCTTTGTACCTAACCAAAAGTAATGGCAGAAGTATGAGGGGTATGGCTCATATTGATGGGAGTACTGACTAACTTTGTTTGCTAAAATCACTACTGCATTCAGATGCAGAAATTAAATGCAATTTTAACCCTTCAATTCCTAGACTATGAAGGGTCAGTTCTATTCTGTCAGCTTGTGAAACAATTTTATGAGAACTTCAATTTGTTTAAAGGTTTGTGACTTTAGGCTTACAATAAGAACCATGCCAAACATTTAGGGTCATAGATTTAGAACTGGAAGGAAACTTCAAGGTCAGGCCCAAAGAGATTAAATTATTTGCTCAGAGTCACATAGCTAGTATGTAAATGTTTAAGGTAGGATTCAAACACAAGTCTTCCTGACTTCCATATCAAGTCTTCTTTACCCATTACACTTCTTTGATATCAGTAATATTGAGGAAGTCCTGCATTTTCTCTCAGTGAGCCTGTCTACCTATATCTTTAATTATTTATATGTAGATAACTCTCATATTTTTGTGTCCAGTCTTGTCTTTTCTCATGGAGCTCCTGTCTCATGTTTAAACTGTTTAGGTTTAGGCAGTTTTACCTAGATACCCATCAGGTATCTTAAAGTCAGCATGTCTAAAAGCAAGTTCATGGTCTCCAAAACCAGATCTTTATCCAGAATTCCTAATTTCTATTAATGCTACCAGCCCCTCAGACTAATAAATTTCAAGTCATTTATGATGTTTCCGTTTGTATCCAATCTCTTGTATTTAACTAATGGCCAAGTCTTGTGTCACTGTCTGCTTTTGAATCTATTCCTCTCATTTCCATTGTCTACTATCCAAGTTCAGGTCTTTCTTATCTCATGTTCTACTGTGACAATAGATAGTCTCCTTTCTGGTCTCCCACTGTCTAGTCTCCTCATCTTCATGCTGCCACCAGATTAATCTTCCTAAAGCAATGCTGTGATATTGATACTCCCTTGGTAGCTCCTGAGTAACTGCTAGTCTCCTTAGGATGGCAGTAAAACCCCTACAGAATCTCTTTTCAACCTACCTTTCTAACCTCATTCTTCACTAGACACATCACATATAGTACTTTAAGGTTTATAAAACACTTTCCTCACCCCTCCCCCTATGAGAATACTGGCCATTTACTGGTAATAATAAGCACATTTTGTACTTTCTTTCCTCCACTTGCTAACACTGTTCTTACACCTGGGAAGTTTTCTTACTCTTTCCTCCCTGCCCCCAAAATATTGTTTATGAAAATTTCAGTCATTCTTTAAGAACCAGTTAAAATACCTTCTACATGGGGCCGTTCCTGTTCACTCCAAATAGAAGAAAAATTTGATCCTCTGAAACTTATATTTCAACTTCAGCAAATGTTTATTAAATGTCTATTACGTACAGTGTACTGGAGATGCAAAGAATTAAAGGAAGGAATTCTCCTGTACTATATGCATTTGTAGGATATAGAATATGTTACTAGTCGTTATAATATTGCTACTGCCTTTTATTGTCCGTATTTAGGTCCATACTTTATCTTCCATGCTAAGTTTTTAAGCTCCTTGAGGGCAAGGATTGGCCGTTGATCTTTCTGTTCCTTACAGTGTCTTTTATAAGATGCCTAAATTTTTTTAATGAATTATGAATTTATATTTGAAAGAAAAGGTCTGAAAAATAGTTGTGCTATGTGGACAGCTTTTCGGTGAGAGTAGGGATGGAAAGAATCTATCTGTTTTTCCTAAATTGTTTTATAACCTAAAGAACCTCATACACAGTCAGATGAAGTGCCTCCTGCATTTTGAGATGCAGATGGTGATGCTGGTTACAGTCCAATCACCAACATATTTTCTGTTGCTGTGAAATCATTCACATCACTAGAAACTATTCTTTGAATTCTTCTGAGTATTCTAACCAGCACTTAATGTATCATAGAAAGTAGGATCAGGATCTTTTCAAAGAGTTTATCTTAATCTTTATTTTTAATTTACCTTTGAATATACAAGTTCTATAACGTAGGCAGATGGAAAATCAAAAAATTTTGGTTTTATCAGTAGGCTATATTTTTCACAAGTACATGAAGAGGTTTTTTTTTTTTTTTGGAGGGGGGAAGGAAGGGCAATTGGGGTTAAGTGACTTGCCCGAGGTCACACAGCTAGTAAGTGTGTCAGGTGTCTGAGGCCACATTTGAACTCAGTTCCTCCTGACTCCAGGGCCAGTGCTCTACTCACTGTGCCACCTAGCTGCCCCTAATGAAGAGATTTTTTGAAGACCATTTATTACTAAGTGAAATGTAGTTTTTTAAATTAATTGATGATAATAATTTATAGTTAAAGCTTGCAAGGTGCTATCCTTGCAATAGGATTTAGATAATGTATGCATTACCTTCATGTTACACTGGGGAAACAGGCTCAGACAATTTCTGTTTGGGTATATGCTTTATTTTCCCTGTTGTCTGAGGGCAGGATCAGGTCTTATTTATATAGACCTTTAGGTTATACTTATATACTACTTAAGTAGACCTTTGGGTCTATTCAGTCATGTCCAACTCTTCATGACCCTATTTGGGATTTTCTTGGCAAAGATACTGGAGTGGTTTGTCATCTCTTTCTGCACTTCATTATATGAGGAAACTGAGGCAAGTGGTTAAGTGACTTGCACAGGTTCACACAGCTAGGAAGTGTCTGAGGTGAAATTTTTCTGAAAGAAATATTTATTTATTTATTTTTAGTTCACAATATTCAGTTCCACAAGCTTTTGAGTGTTAAATTTTCTCTTACCTCCCCTCCCCAAGACAGCATGCAATCTGATATAGGTTCTACATATCTGAGGCGAAATTTAAACTCAGGAAGATGAGTCTTTCTAACTTCAGGCCCTACACTGTATCCACTGTGCCGCCTGGCACATTTACATCTATAGAAACAATAAATTTGTTAAGGAAAAGTTGGTGGTACTGATTTTAGGTTTATGATTAAGCCCTGTATTTGTCAAGCCTAGATAAATGCGCTGTTTATAACTACCACTCCACACAGTTAATTATCAATGATGGCTTATTTACAAAGAAAATTAATCCTGTTGTGGACAAAGGTTTTTAACCACTGCCACGTCTGTATCATGACCTAGGAATTTATGACATACGTAAGAATATGAAATAGTAATACCTCTGATAGCCTCATATTAACATGAGGCATAATAACGATATTAGACTTTAAGACTCTTGGATTATATGGGTGTACTCACCCTCCCTTGATACATTCTGTAAGTGCCTACTGTGTGCAGAATATTATACTTGACCTTTGGGAAATAAGCTCAGAGGCGCAAATCATTGCCCCTCTTAAAAATACCTTCTCTACCCTAGCTCTTTCTTCTCTATAAACATGTCCAGCCAGGTCTCCCCTATCCTTAAAAAACTCTTGACCTTGCCATTCCCTGAAACTGTCTCTCTGTGTGCCCTCCTTTTCACTGTCAAGTGCCTGCATCACCACCCATTCTCTTCTTGAAATCTGACTCTTCTGCGCAATCTGAGGGAAATAGCTCCCTCTAGGGTTGCCAGAAGACACCCCCCACCCCCCTGCCCCGAAGCTATTAAATCCAGGAACCTCTTCTCAGGCTTTATTCTTCTGGACCGTTCTGCTACTTCCCCACTGTCAATTACCTTCTGAATACATTATCCTCCCTTGGCTTCCCTTATACTTCTGGTTCTCATTTTTTTCTCAGTCTCATTTACTGAATCTTCAACTTCCATTATTGTGTGTTTGTCCTGAGGACCTAACTAGAGTTCAGTTGGAAGTTAGGGAGGTTGTCACTCCCAGAGAGAGGGTCTGCATCATCCCTATACATCAGTATATCAGGTGTATGTAATTTCTTTATTGTGTCAGTATGCCCTCTACTGAAGCAGATCACAATCCCCCTGTTACTTAGGAGATGATCTTTTATGAATTACTGTGGCTAAAAACCTTAATCATTCTGCAGCCAACCTGGTGTTGATCCTCTCAACATTAGATGGGTACAGTGCAAAGAGTGCTGGATGTGGTGTCAGAAGACTCAGGTTTCTATTTCTGCCAAAGTCACCTGTGTAACTTAGCAAGTCACTTAACCTCCCTGGGCTTTGTTTTCTTTAACTGTAAAATAAGTTGAACCTAATTATCTCAAAGATCCTTTTCATCTCTAAGAGTATGATATGTACTTGTGCAACTTTATGGGAAGTTAATCATCATTCTCAATATCAAATGTAATATTAATGATTGCTTAATGTTAGTGTGTTTTGATAGTATAATTTATCATAGAAGTTCCTATTCTCAATGAGCCTGTGTTCTTAGTGGATTGTAAAGAGAAATGTAAAGTGTTCTGCTGACATGTAGCTTGGGATAATGAACAGATGGTCAAATTATGTGTATGTCCTTGGCTTTTTTTAACCAAATATTATCTCCCACAAAGAACAATTGTTAAAATCCTCCTTTGCTTCATCAAGGCTTGGAGGTGACCTGGAGTTCTTCAAAACAAACTTTAAAGGATCTTTCCAAGATGAAAAGATTTTAATATAGACTTTATGCCTGTAAATTCAAAGATCAGCCTAGCTGAGTTTGGAGGATTTCATTACCAGTAGATGAGCCCTAGCAATTCATTAAGATTATCTTTACTAAAAGTATAGAGAGATTGTGATAATTATAGGGGAATGTTGTTACTCACAAAACCATAAATTCATAGACTCTTGGAGTTAAAAGAGGTCATTTAGCCTTACCCCACCAATCAGTCAATAATCATTTACTAGATATGTACCTAGTATGTACCAGGCACTGAAGTATTGGGAAGATAAAGGCAAAAAATCCCTGTTCTTAATCTGCCTACAGTCTAATGGTACAGGATGTAAGCAACTATGTACAAATAAACTATATACAGGATAAATTGGAAATAATCAATAGAAGGAAGGCCAAAGAATAAAGAAGTATCAGGGAAGGCTTCCTGTAGAAGATGTGATTTTTAGCTGTGACTTGAAGAAAACCAGATGATAGACAGGATAAGGTAAAACATTCCAGGTATGGGCAAGAGACATTGAAAATTCATGGTGTCAGGAAATGGACTGTCTTGTTTGAGGAACTAAAGTCCAGTGTTACTGCATTGAAAAGTAAGGTATAAAAAGAATGTAAAGGTAATGAAGACCTTTGAACTCCAAAGAAAGGATTTTATATTTGATCCTGGAGGTGTTAGGGAGCTCCTGGACTTTTTTGAGTCTCACCAGAAGCATGAAATTAGTCCTTTCCCAGTGGATACTTATCCAACTTCTACTTTAAGCTCTCCAGTGATAGATCTTCTTTACCTCCAAGAGCAACCATTCCATTTTTTGCTAGTTCTGATTGTTTGAATTTTTTTCTCCTTATATGGAATCAAGTTGTACCTGTCCATTGGTATAGAAACACATATTTAACCCCAAAATAATATCTAAAAATATTTCGACTACTTGTTGCTTTTTTTAATCAGAAAAAAAAAGATCTGATATGTAGGATGTCCCACAGTGCTCTATATTATCAAAGTAGAAGTTGGGGGAAATACAGTGAAACAAACTGGACCTGACATTTGCTTTGGGGAGAAAAGTAGAGACTGAGAAACTTTGAAGATATGGAAACATTAATGTCATGCATGATATTAAGAGAATTATGCAGTAGGCCATTGTTACTTTATTCAAAATATTTTATTAAACATTTATGGTTTTAGGTATCAGAATCTTTAAAAAATCAACTTGAAAGTCTGATTTATATGATTGTTTCATCAAATGATCCAGAAGAGTTAGAATTTTAAGAGCTTTGATTCTTGTTAGTTTTACAGATAGGTACCTGCTTAAAGGGCAAGGTGAACAATATGAGATGAAGAATGCTGTTCTCACTTATTTTATTACCAGTGTACATCTGAGGGGATTGTGGAAATATGTAAGGAGTGTGAACTGAGGGGAATTTTTGCTGCTCCAGGAAATCTTCAGGAAACAGTAGCTACTGATAGGAGTTGGTTCCATTTCCAGTATATTTGAGTCATTTGTAGGATTCATGGATACTGGAAGTGTAAGTGTAGGAGGAGATTAATATTATATTTTAACTATTTTGGAATTTGGGTTTGAGGCAAGAAAGAAGGGAGAAGCTAGTATTCAGGTTAGTATATTTATACAGCTAACATTTTTAGATACCTTAGCCCCATAATAAAGTTAACTTGAATTTTATCATTTTGAATGTAAGTGTTGCAAAGGGGAAAAAACTTCACAGCCTGCTTTTTAAGATTTCTAAAGTCAGAAGGTAATTTTGATACTCGATAGGAAAATGGTTTAAATCTTTTGTTGGAGAGCAGCTTCAAATAACTTACATAATGTCATTTTCACTAGATAATTGTTGATAGTAAGATTCAATAGTGAGCTGTTTGTGAAAGTTTGATGTTTCTTTTTAATAGTTTTTATAAATATGTAGTTGGAAGTAGAAGTGATCTTAGGCTTGAAAGCTGATTTATTTGCAGTGTCTTATGTCATGTTCATGGATTTTAAAGAAAACCAAATATTTCATCTTGGGCATTTCCTTACTACAGTAGCAAGGCATTTTACTGTCAAATAAGGAGGGCAACACTAGATAATCTCTTAAGATCCGTCTCCAAAATTTTAAGAAGTGCAGGGCTTAGCTCTTTCACGTAGTAACGTAGCCTCCTATTTTGAATAACAAATAGACTTTTTCTTTAAAATATTGTGGTATATTTGTTTTTATCTAGAATCCAAGGAGTAATAAAAATAAAATAATTGAGTTAGAGCATGTGACATACTTCTATGAGAAAAATATAAATGACAGATTACCAGGTTTTTAAAAATAACTTTCAAGGTAGCTAGAATACTAATAAAAAATCAGACCAATCAACATATACTCTTACATTTCAGTGTATCTATGATCTTTCCAAAGTTGGGTATTCCTTTTAGCAGTGCAAGTCACAACCCATCTAAGCCTTCTCATCTGAGGGTTATTGCCCTCGTCTTCCCATATCCTTCTGGAGGCATTCTTTGGATACTTCTTGAATATCAGTATACTACTTGTCTGTTATCACAGAATCTTAGATTTAGAACTGCAAGGGATTTCAGAGGTCCTCTAGTCCAAACCTCTCATTTCATTTTGCACATGAGAATATCTGCCCATGGTCACTCAAGTAATGAGAGCAGGGGTGGAATTGAGCTCACTGGGGGTCCCTGACTCCAAATGTAACTCTTTGTGTTGCATCGCTGTATCTTGCTCTTATTACATGACCCCCAAATTCTTGCTAAATGACCAGCACACTCCTTTCTGGTCATGCACATCATAAATAAAGCCTTTAATACTTCTGACTTAGAAATTATTAAAACCAACATGAATGTTCGCATTGACCTTGAGTCACTTACAGTTTTTATTCTTCAAAGATACTGGTATACTCGCCCCTTTTTTGAACTTTGCATTCTTTTGAGCATACCATTCTTCCAGTGTTGCTGGTTTGTATCTTCAGAGTCAAACAATTCCTCGATTTCTTCACCTGACATATTCAATCAGTCTCAAAGTCTTAACAGTTTTACCTCTGTATTTCTCATCGGTCGCCTTCTTTCTACTCATAGGTAGAGCACCCTGGTTAAGGTCCCTATCTCCTGTTAACTTGTTCAGTCGTTCAGTCTTTTCCAACTTCATGAGCCCTGTGGACCTTCTTGTCCATGCAGTTTTCTTGGCAAAGATACTGGAGTGGTTTGCTGTTTCCTTCTCTGGTAGATTAAGGTAAACAGAGGTTAAGTGACTTGCCCAGGGTCACTGAGTTAGTGAGTATATGAGGCCATATTTGAATTCAGGTGTTCCTGACTCCTGGCCCAGCACTCTACCCGCTGAGTCACCTAGCTACCTCCTCTCTTAAATAGACAATAGTATTCTCATTAGTTTTCCAGCTTCAAATCGCTCCTCTTTCCATTGTATCCTCCATAAAGTTGCCAAAGTGATATTCCTAAAGCATAATAGGTCTTTTCTTGTCACTTTTCTTCCAAAACTGCAGTGGCTCCTTATCCTCTCTAGGAGCATGTATAAACTTTTGTTTGGCATTTAAAGCCTTTCAAAGTGTAGCTCCCTCCTCCTTTTCCAGCCTTATTATATATTCATCTTCTTCATTAATGCAGTCTAGCCGATTGTCTTTTCTGTTAGTCACACATAAAATTTCTTGACTTGAAGCATCCTCAGCACCTTTGCCTCTTAGAAATTACACCACCTACATAAATAAGCCTTTCCCATTCATTACAACTACAAGTATTTCCTCAAGTTATCATTTGAGTATTTTCTCTATTTGTAGAGGTATATTTTATTTGGTGAGCTCACCAACCCCCATGAATTCAACAATCATCTCTATGCAAATGATTTTCAGATTTGTCCAGCCGATCCTCTCTCCTGACTTCTAGTCTTGCATCTTCAGTTGTCTATCGGGCATCTTCAACTGGATGAATATCTGATAGACATTTTAATGCAGTGACCAAAACTCAATTAATTTATTTGCCTCCAAAACGTTCCCCTCTTCCTGACTTTCCTACTGTTATCAAGGGCGCTACCATTCTCTCAGTCACTGAGGCTCACCTTGCCCTCTCTACCTCAACTCCTGGCAGTTCTATCTTTACAACATTTCTTTATATACAACCCCTTCTTTCCTCTAATGCTCATCAATCCAGTGCATGCCTGGGCTATTGAAACTACCTGATTTTTTTTCTCTTGTCTTTTTTTACATCCCCAGAGCTTAGTACAGTGACTGGCACATAGTAAGCACTTAATAAATGCTTGTCGACTTGATTTGTACATATACTTTTTATGGTGTACGTGTTGTGTCCTCCTACAGAGTGTGAGGTCCTTGAAGGCAGGAACTGTTTTTTTTTCTCATGGCTTTTAGCCCTAGCAGGTAGCCTAGACTATATTGGCACATAGCCTGACATATGTTTAATAAATGCTAATTGACATACCATCACCAGAAGAATATTGGTTTTTTAAAAATGGGATTTTGTAGTTTGAAATCATTGAAATGGTTGTATAGTTCTCCATATTTGCTCTCCTGCAGGGCCTAGTTCATCATCCATCTACCATATCTATCCAAGATATAGGTGCTAAAGGATTAACTCAAAAGACTACCCATTTCATTTATTATGTATTCATCTACTTGGTTTTTCCTGTTAGGCTAATCTCTTTAGATTGACTGTGGCTCTCCTTGAGGCAATCCATGAGATCCCCTGGATTGTACAACAATAATAGAAGTTCATAATCATGAGCTTAAAGGAGTACAGTATCCAGAATTGCCTCCTTAGTCATCAAAGAAAGATTCAATTATAATCTTTGTAGTTTTAATGTTAGTTATATATTTTATTAAATTTGGTGTCTTTGAAAATTAGTAATCTATGTACCATCTAATTATTTATTTTGATAAATTTGATAAAATTATTACTTTTGATTAAATTAGGCCTTTAAAGAGATTCTTACACCATTAGCGCTGTGACTGGGCAAGTCACTTAAACTCTCTCTGAATTTGTTTTCTCATATGTAAAATGAGGATAATACCTATAGTGCTTATATCACAGGATTGTTTTAAGTATCAAATATTTTGTAAATTTTGTAGTGCTGTAGAAGTGCTTATGAGTATTTAATCAAAATAACCCAGTTAGCCTACATTTTCCCTTGGTTCATACATTTAAAATGTTAGAATTTAATAGTTGTATGTAAAAGTGAAAATTTTGTAAATAACCCTTTCCCATTGACAATTTATAAATATCAAAATATAAGAATAATTCTTGAGAAGAAATAAAACCTCATAAAGACTGCAGTAAACATTTTCAAAAATCACATATCTGGGAAAACAAAATGTTTTAATAGAACATTAATAGAGCTAATGGAACATTAACAGAGCACTCAGACTAAATTGCAAACAGGATAACAACAACAGGACTAAGATGATAATCTTGTACATGAGAATTGGCTAGGTATTAAAAGAAAAGTGGTGTTTAGGAATTTCATATTTTACTCAAAAGTGCAAGCAAACAATCCATTGGTAGAATTTGGCCTAAATTAGTTATCCACCTGAATTTCTTCCTCATAACTGGTCATCAGATTGCCAGTCATTATGATCCTAGCTTATGTGTTTCCTGGTGATATTTATGTTTGTGTTTCTTACATCTATATAGTTCTACTTAACCTAGTTGCTTAGGTTGTACTTTTTCATATGCTTGTTTTCTTAGTCATTTTGTTAGTTTTTTGTTGTAATTTATTTGTACAAAATCAGTCTTTACCTTTTATTATGGTTTCCTTTCATTTCTGTTTATTATTCTTTTCCCTCAAAGAATTGTCTAGCTTTCATGATTTGTTGCTTTAGCTGATGGAAGAGCTAATCCTCCTATCTATTTTTTCTGGTTGGCCTTTAACCCAGTAAAAAAAAAAAAAAAGCCTCCTTGCCTTACTATTGTAGTACCCAGAGTTGTCTTCTCATTTACACCCTGGTCTGTAGTGTTGTTGGATTATTCATTTATCAAAATCTATACCACAGGTAGATAGGGTACTTGAGGGAAAATACTATTTTGATTTTGCCTTTATTATCTCCCAGGAGATTCTTAATAAAAGCTTCTTGAGTTGAGTGAGTCCTTATTGTCACTTCTTATACCTGACCAAACTAGATTACTATCAAAGCAAAAAAATGATTAAGGAGAATAACAGAGAAATAGAGGAAATTGAATCAGATATTAACTGCTCTATACATCTTTTCCCAAATGGTTACCTTCTCTTCTCACCCCCCCCCCCCCCCTCAAAAAAAATCTCAGGAAGCACTGGTATCTTTCTTCACAATACACCAGGTGGTACGGTGGATAGAACCCTGGGCCTGGAGTCAGGTAGCCCTGAGTTCAAATATGACCTTAAACATTTAATAGCTATGTGACCCTAGGGAACTCACTTAACCTCTCTCAGTCTCAGTTTCCTCAATGTAAAATGAGGTTAATAAGCCTGCCCACCTCAAAAGGGTTGTTGTGAGATTAAAATGAGATATTATTTATGAAGTGCTTAGCACAGTTCCTAGCACATAGAAGTTTAATAAATGCTTGTTCCCTTTCTTCTATCCTGAATAGAATCTGCCCCAGAGAATACATAAATTATTTATTGAAAAAGGTGTTATGAAATTCACCACAGCTAAAGAAAGCATGGGGCTTCTTACACCTTGACAACTGGATAGGTACTGAAACTCCAAGAATGCTGATTATCTCAGCAAGGATAATCCAAACCTTGGGCTGTGTGAACCAGTTATCTCAGAGTTCAGTGCACAGCTGCCATATGCTGTCCATCTCCCTTCTAGACTTTTCCAACCTCCTCCATGAGAGTTTCCCCAGTGTCCTTTATAGATCCTCCCCCTCGGAGACTCCTCATGTAGTAGATTCATAATCTTCTGAGTTATATTGTTCCAAAGAGAAGGTAAATGTCAGGGACCCCACTTACTATGTGCTGATGCTATGACCGGTTGTAAAGTTGGGAAGTGGATCTTTTTCTAGTGCATCCAAAGAAACCTTGGAACCTTTCTTTAGAAATTTAGCATAACTAATTTGAGGTACAGCATGTTTCATATCTTTTGTTTAATTGTAAAATACTATAAAAGCATCCAACAGTTCCCGTTTAAATAATTAATAACTCAGTTTCTCCTGTCAGTTCTTTGGGTCTGTTTAAAAAGGGAGAACAGTTGAATCATTTGACTCATGAACAGGGTTAAGTTAACCTTAACCTTGGTAGTCTGGTAAGTCCTATGGACTCAGAATAATTTTTTAAAAATTCTTTAGCAAAGGAAATAATTAAATTGCACCTAGAGAGAGGTCAATGAAAACAGAGATGTAATTTTTTTTTCCCCATCCAAGTAGAACCTTTGAAGATACCTATGGGCCCTTTTGGGGTGTGACTGGACTCAGATTAAGAACCCTCTGCCTACAAGGGCACAGAAATTTTGTTCTAAGGGCTTTTAAAAGACTCGGTGCATACCATGGTACCAAAAGAAAAAAGTCTTAACACACTGTTACTGAAATACTTTTAAATGTGTGTTTGTAGACTTTTACAAATGTAAACATATTCTTAACTATAGTACATGTATGTGTGTACTCTCTTCTCATATTAATAGATGATATCTTGCTATTGTGATAGAAATAAACTGCAGGAGAAGGAAAAAATGAGGAAGAGGAAGAAAAAAGTGAGTGAAAGAAGAAGCAATCAGGAGAGGAGAGGTCCATTGAAAGTAGAAAGGAAGAAAAGATGAGAAGACTAGGAAAAGAATATGGAGGAAATACATGGTTAGGTGAGTGAGAGAGTGGATATCCTTATGGTAGGTGTAATATATAGGTAAGAATGGGTGATAAATACAGTAACTAATAATAGTTTATGTTGTATTTGTTATCTTTCTTGATCCTCCTAACCCACATGAGATAGTGTAAACATTGCCATCTCCATTTTAAAGATGATTTACTTGGACTAAAGATTAAGTGATTTATAATTCCAAAACTCATACTCTTTCTACTACACCACAGCTGCCCTGGGATACTAATACATATATCGTACATATTGTAGTTGTCTTTAATTGTCCTTCAGGAATTTGCTGTGTAGAGTGTTGTAAGTTCTCCTTTGTTTTTATTATGTTTCATAAGTATTTAACACTGTTAAAAGCAATGATAATAATAATGTACTTGTGAATATATTCTTTAGCCTAATATTTGTCACTTCAGTGATAGATACCTTTTAAAACTCATAACATGAAATCTAAATATTCCTTGTTTTTCCCATTTTATCATAAATTTTCACAAAAGTTAATTTTATTATTTTTAAAAAATCTTCTAGAGTTATGGATGTAAATTGTTCAGCACAAATATATTAGGCTTTTTAGCTTTTCCCTGCAGCTGTTTTTTTGAAGAATATTTTTGTTAGGTAGATAAGAAATTAAAAGCTATTTTTATTTTATCTTTGTGGTATATAATACAGGAAAACCTTCTAGAATGAAAAGACCAAAACAAGAAACAGCATGATAAATTCAAATAACTTCTATTTTAAAGTCCTAATTTTTCCAAAATTAGTGTTTCAGACTTTGAAAATCAATCACAAAATGCATTTGCAATATGCGTTTTTAAATTGTAAGTTTCAGTTTACCCTGTTTCACTCTCTGAACCTTGATTCTGACCTTACACTTGCTTAGGCCACAGACTAATAATCTGTTTTTCATTAGAGTAACAGAAGTCACTCTAAGGGGTTTCCATCAGGTCACAGTATTAGAAACAAGAAACTGTGTGTGATATTTTTTAAAAATTCTTTTTTTCCACCATGTATTTAACAGGAACAAACAAAAAGTTGCAATTCACATCTGCCACAGTTAAAAATACAAAGAACCCAACCAATTTAATGGTTTTTTTGCCTTTGTTAATCATTAAATAAGCCAGTCTTTTTGTGTGAGTACCTCCTATGTTAACATTGGAGATAAAAGTACAAAACCAAAGTCCCTATCTTATGTCATTTGCATTCTAATGGGGAATTTGGTAGGTAACCTCTGATTCAAACTGATTTGCCTTCAGTTACAATTAATCTTGTAAGTAAGCATCTTTTGTGATCAAAACTGTTATTAATGGCAGGTAAAAATGTTAACTCGTTTTAGGGCTCTTAAATCATATAAGACTCACAGTGAAATGATTTTACTGTGTTGGGTGGAGCTGAATTGTATCTACGTTAAAAGGAAAAAACAGTGTTTTATCCATAAAAGCCTAGAAAAAACCATAGAGCTTTTGTAATCAGCTGGTCTGTTATAGGACCAGCTCAGATGATTTAGCCTTAAAATGATGAATTTAAATTTCTAGAAGTTCATGAAAACTGTCTGCTAAGTTACAGAGGTTGTTGTCTGCATTGGTGGAGGTCGGGACTAGCATCAATAAAATCACAGTGCTTGAAGCATTCAGGTTTGTGTATAAACATATAAAAAAGCCATTCTGAAGGTTATACACCTTAGCCTTTTGAGGAGGGGTACAAAGAATCTTCAGTGAGAAGAACATCTTCTGTTGCCTTAACCATCTTAGATAATTATTGAAATAAATTGCTTAAAATAATCCTCAAGTTACTTTGTAGTTGTTTCATTTTTTCTTCTTTCTTTTTATTTTACTAGAGGAAAATTATTTTGTTTTAATTCTTTAGCCTAGTTGAAATTCTTGAAAGGTATATAAAATATATCATATTTAATTTTTCATTGTTCAATACAAAATAATTGTGAAGATATGATGATACTTTGGGGAAGTTAGTAAAGATGTGATAGTGAGGTGTAGAATATAGATCCCCTTTGTTATATAAAGTACAAAAAATGTCCATTTTGTAACCATCAAAATGTTAGTAACTCAATGTTATCACTCATATAGAGGTATGGATAATTTCTTCAAGTATGCTGAAATGATGTTTCAGTTACTGTGTTCTTTGCTTCACCACTAGTTAAAAATATGTCAGAAGAGGTAGAATTAGGGAGAAGACCCTGATTCTCTTTTCCTTCCCAGAATAAATCATTGGCAGACTTTGAGGATTTTGAAAACAGTGATTTCATAAAAGCAAAGGGTGGAAAGTTAGAATTTCTTTTAAAAGTAAGTGAAGAGAATTTATTTGATTGTTAGAAAAATAATAAACTATCATACCAATATTTTACCACCATCAGAATAATGATATAAACAATAGAATTGTTTTTCCTGAATTTACTATTTACTTTCAGTAGATATATTTTTAAATGAAATTAAAATTAAAGAAATAATTAGTTTATGGAGGGGGGAAAGGGAAGGGTACTGGGCTTAAATAAATGGTGTATTTTTGCTTAGTGGATACCCTTGGTTGGTTCCCATTTATACCAACTGGGTCTTCTTGCCTTTCATGATAAGAGGTAGTCTGGGCTAGTCATTAAATGCCTATTATGTGCCAGGCACTGTGCTAAGCTTTGTGCCTTAGGCATGCCTAATGGTAAGTGCTGTGTGGTAGTTTCCTGGGAATGGTAATTATAGGGCTTATTTAGGAAGGTTAATTTTAAAAAGTTAAGCTCAATAGCTAACAATTGCTATTACTGACTGAATTTCTTATCAAATTTGAGCCTCAGTTTTGTTCTCAAGTACTGTGCAGTGATTATTAGAAGAATACGTGTAGAGTAAAACTGAGTAAGGATCAATCACTAAAGGCCACCTGTGTGTCAGGCACTGGGGGTGAAATGATCCCTACTCTCAGGGAGCTTCCATTCGAATGAGAGAAACAAGCATATCTGTAAGTATATACAGCAAATATTTTAAATGAGTAAATATAAATAATTACAAAATAATGAAAGGCAAGATTGTTTGGGAGAAAGGGAATTAGTATTTTGGGGAAATTTAAATTAAGGCTTCTTGAAAAAAATGGTATTTAAGCTGCATCTTAAAGGAAGTCAAAGCCTCTGCATGTGAAAGGTAAGGAAGGAGTATATTCCAGACTTGTGGAAATGGCCAGAGATGGAGTGTCCTGTGGGAGAGGGAAAGTAACGTGTACAGTTAAGCTGGAAAGATGGGCCGGGGCCAGATTGCGTAGGGCTTTAAAAGTTAAACAGAAGAATTTATATATTTTGTCTCAGAGGGAATAGGAAGCCACTTGATTTGATAAAAGAGGGAAGTCATTTGGTCAGATCTCTGCTTAAGGAAAATTACTTTGTCCACATTGTATAATGATAGCAGCTAGCATTTCTATAGCACTTTACAGTTTGCAAGGTACTTTACAAATATCTCGTTTTACCCTCACTAAAACCCTAGGAGATTTTAAATGCTGTTATTGTCCCTGTTTTACACATAAGGAAACTGAGACTGAGAGAAATGAAGGATCGTACAGCTAATATGTTGTACCAGAAGCGAGCAAGACACACCACAGAGTATAAGTTTTAAGTGGAGAATTTATTAGCTGGCAGCCATCGGGGTACGGCACCACAAATCAATGGCAAATGTGTTGGGGTGATGGCTTGGCTTGTATAGGATATGGGGATACAGAGTGGGGGGGGGGGGAACAGGAACAAAGGTCCTGGCTGATCAAAAGATTCAGTCAGGTTATCATACTAGTGGGATAATCTCATTTACGTTCCTTGGTGGAGTCACGGAGCCCCAGGGATATCTGCTAGACAGGGTCTGCCAGGTTATCCTTCTGTGGGATGTTCCTATCTACTGACATTCCTTGGTGGAGTCATGGAGTCCCAGGGGGTTTGCTAAATGCCAAAGATATCTGAGTCCATTCTTTCTGGGGGTGCTTGTCAGTAGCTAGGGGTTTCTCAGGGGTTCCTAATTTTCCTTGTATTACAAATATATGTGTCTGATTCTGGATTTAAACTCAGGTTTCCTGACTTCCACTCTGTCCAGTGGAGAGAGATTTGAGACAGGGAGATTAATTAGGAGACCTCAAAAAATCAGTGCAGCAATTCTCAAAATGTTAGGTCTCAGGACCCTCCTGTACCCTCTTAAAAATGATTGAAGACCCCAAAGACCTTTTTTTTTAATGTGGGTTATGTCTATAAATATTTACCACATTAGAAATTAAAATTGATTAATTTTTAAAAGGTTTATTCATTAAAAATCATAGCAATAAATCTATTACATGTTAACATAGATAACATTTTAATGAAAAAATAAGTTTTCCAAAATTAAAAAAATTAGAAGAATGGCAGTTTTACTTACTTTTGCAAATCTTTTTAATGTCTGGCTTAATAGAAGATACCTGGATTCACTTACCTATTTCTACATACAGTATTTTTTGGGTTGAAATATATGAAGGAAGGGCTTTCCTTACAAAGATATATAATTGGAAAAGGAGTAGATTTTATTTTATTTTTTAAATAAATTTATTTTTTATTTTTAGTTTACAACATTCAGTTCCGCACGTTTGGGGGTTCCAAATTTTCTCTCCTCCCCCCTCCGCCCCAAGACAGCATGTAATCAAGCCAATGTAGGTTCTACATTTACCTTCACATTAAACTTATTTACATAATAGTCCAGTTGTAAAGAAGAATTATAACCAATACAATGAATCATTAGAAAGGAGAAACTAAACCAAAAGAGAAGGAAAAAAAAAGAGAGCAAATAGTTTGCCTCAATCTGCATTCAGACTCCATAATTCTTTCTCAGGATGTGCACAGCTTTTTCCATCATGAGTCTTTTGGAGCTGTCTTTGAACCTTGTATTGATAAGAGGGGTCAACTCTATCAAAGTTAGTCCTTAAAGATACTGTGTGTCTGTAATCGTGTATTATGTTCTCCTGGTTCTGCTCCCCTCACTCAGCATCAGTTCATATAAGTCTTTTCAGGTTGTAAAGAAGTCCGTCTGTTCATTCCTTATTGCACGATAGTATTCCATTACATTCGTATACCACAGTTTGTTTAGCCATTCCCCAATTGATGGGCATCCCCTTGATTTCCAGTTCTTTGCCACCACAAAGAGAGCTGCTATAAATATTTTTGTACATACGGGTCCATTTCCCACTTATATGATCTCTTTGGGATATAGCCCTAGAAGTGGTATTGCTGGGTCAGAGGGTATGCACATTTTTATAACCCTTTGCACATAGTTCCAAATTGCTTTCCAGAATGGCTGGATCAGTTCACAACTCCACCAACAATATAGCAAAGGGCCAATTTTCCCACATCCACTCCAGCATATATCATTTTCCTGTTTTGTCATGTTAGCCAATCTGACAGGAGAGATGTGGTACCCTAAGAGTTGTTTTGATTTGAATTTCTCTATTCAGTAGTGATTTAGAGCATTTTTTCATATGACTATAGATATCTTTAAAAAAGGAATAGATTTTAACAGGCAAGTAATGTCTTGCTTGTTTTATGTAAATAGTTTTGACCTTGTGGGCCTCCCCCCAAAGGTTCTTGAGGATACCCAGGGATCCTTGGATCACACTTTTGAGAACCACTGAAGATATTATCTTTACTTTAAAAGACAGGAATTTGACATACATTTTAGTAAGATTTTTCAATAAGGGTTAAAGCAAAAAGATTTTTGGCTAGGTCAGTTTTTTAAAATTCAGTTAACTAGAATATATCTGTAAGCCTCTTAGTAAATTGTATTTTTACCATAAGTAGTAAATATTCATTGAGTACATATAGGGCATAACATAACAATGAGGGAGAACACTTAGGAATTCAATTTTACTTAAAGATGAATCATAAATTCAATTTAAAATATCTTAAATATTCTGGCAATTTTGTGTACATGGAAGACAAGATAGAAGTCATTTTTATTTTACAAAGTTTTTAATGAAACTGGTTTAGGAATTAAAAAAAAACATCAATTATTGTAGGAACCCAAGCCATGCTGTTACAGTATACAACTGTACAAGAATAGGGGAACTATGCACAGATCTAAGTTTAAGGGAAAGTAAAAGGGAATAGATATTAATTTACTATATTAATAGAGAGACTTCAAAAGCAGTCACCTTTGAATGGTCCAGTCTAAATTAGAATAGCAGCTCACTTCTTAGTCTCCAAAGTTGGCTCTGGTACGTATAGATGGAATAATGGCCACCAAATTATCTTTTTTAAATTTATGTATCAAAATAAATTAGGTGAAATGTCTGAAATATGTTTAGATGCCACCATCAGAGTTTGTTGAAAGAAAGTCAGAAGTTGGTGAAGAGGAAGGAAATATTGGCATACTTGGAACCTACTTGAAATGGTTGTTTCCATTCTCTTGATAGAGAATTTAAGAGTTCTTAATAGCAACTCCTCTCTCTTTTTAAAGCAACACTAACTGTTGACATTGCATGGGACAGCTAAGTAGCAGTGGATAGAGTGCTGGGCTTGGACTTAAGATGACTTGAATTAGAATTCTGCCTCAGGTACATGCTGGCTTTAAGACCCTGGACGCTTAGCCTACCTCAGTCTCCTCATCTGTAAAATGGAGATAATTGTAGCATTTATTTCACAAGGTTGTGGAGGTGAAATGAGATAGTGCATTGAAAACCTTAAGGGGCTTTACAGATGCTAAATGCTAAGTAGTAGTATTGTTATTTTGTTGTTATTGTTGAAACTTGGAGGGGGGGAAAGAGAGAGAGAGAGAGAGAGAGAGAGAGAGAGAGAGAGAGAGAGAGAGAGAATGAGAATGAATCAATTTCAGTTTTGTCATGTTACAGTTAAATCCTGAATGGAAAACTAGATTTTTTTCCTCTTCTAAATGGAGGGTATGAAATATTCCATTTTTCCTGAATGACTTTTCAGAGCGATTTCTAATAATGAAAATGTAGGAACTGGCTTTAACCTCTTGTTAAATATACAAATATAGAGGAAGCTAAATGGCACAGTGAATAGTGTTGGACTTAAGTCAAGAAGGCCTGAATTTAAATTCTGCCTGAGATAGTAGCTGCTTTGTGACTTTGAGCAAATCACTTAACCTTTCTCAATCTCAGTTTCCTTATCTGCAAAATGAGGATAATAATAGCAGCTACCTTACAGAGCTATTATATGGTTCAAATGAAACATGTAAAATCCTTTGCAAAACTTAAAACCTTTTTAAAATACCAGTATATATAAGGGACATTTTTTGGTGTGTTTGAGTATAGACACGTTCTTATAATAAGAGTACTTTATGTTTAAAATCTAATTTTATATCCCATATTGATTTTGATGAGGCAACAAACAGAAAGCAGCCATGTGGAAGAGCTCGTTTATTTTCATATATAGTGTGCACAAAAGAATCTTTTTATTAGGTGAAAGAAATAGCCGTGCTGGGCTTGATGATATAACAGAATTGAGATCTTTTTAAAAAAAGTTCTCTACTGAAAGGTGAATTTTTGAGTACGTTAGATATTTCTCTGGTCTAGTTTTTATACCATCAAATTTGTATTACAAAAATCAGAACTACTTGAAAGAAAATTTACATTATTTGAACATAATTACTCTATTCTTAGGAATAAAGCATTATTTAGTAACTTAATTTCCTAATAAAAGTTTAAAGTGAATATTAAGATTCTCATGTAGTACCTATCTTTAATTTGTCTTTTTCACTACTAAAATCAGTTTATTTTATTATTATTTATTATTATATTTATTATGTATTATTATATTTTTTATTGAATGGGGACCAAGCTCATCCTTTTCCTTTCCCTCTCCATCTCTCCAGAGGAGGTAAATTTTGATGGCCAGAAGCTCCTCAGCTAACTTGAGGTTTACTAACTAGCTTCCTTCCTTCTTTGGTTTTTTTTTGGGAGGGGGGGAATCTTTTTTTTTCCTTGAGGGGGGAAGGCAGGGCAATTGGGGTTAAGTGACTTGCCCAAGGTCACACAGCTAGTCAGCGTGTCAAGTGTCTGAGGCCGGATTTGAACTCAGGTCCTCCTGACTCCAGGGCTGGTGCTGTACTTACTGTGCCACCTGGCTGCCTCTCTTTCTTCCGTTCTTCTTTTCTCTTAGACCAAACCTTAAACCCATTTCACTCTGAAGTTCATAGATTGGACCACAATAGGTTCCTACCCAGGTTCCACTTAATGGCTATATTTTTGGCCCTCCTGGCTCAGAGTCAATGTCAAAGATTTCTCTTTTGACCAGCAACTCTGAGGGTCTTCCTCTCTTACTTTGATTTTTTTTTTACTTTTCCTTTTTTCTAATTAAAGGGGCCATCCCTTGACTCATTTCTTAAAGAGGCCTATTCACTGAATGGGCATTACCTCACTTGAAGTGAGAACCTGAAAAAGCCTTAGCCTAAAATGGCCAGGATCTCCTATTGCATCCTAGGCCATCTCCAGTCATTATGACGAATATCTGGTCCCTGGATCCAGATGGCTTTGGAGGAGAAAGTGAGGCCGGTGACCTTGCACAGCCCTCTCTAGCTCAAATCAAAGTCAACTGCAAGTCATGTCATCATTTTCCTGAGGTCCTCTTCGTAATCCAGGGACAAACACAACCTGTAGTAACTTAGAAAAACAACGAAAGTTGTTCTTCCCTCTTTGGAGGTCACCTAGAAGACGGCTGTTGAGGAGGGCAAAGAGAAGTTTAATTAAGATATTGGACATCTGTTCAAGGTGTATTTTCCAGTCAGCTTCAGTGCTCAGGAACAGTGAAGACAGAAACTGCAAATGATGGTTTTTACTTGGGCTTCCTTTCTTCCCTCCCACTCCCCATTCTTTTTGCTTCTGAGACTACTTGTCTTACGAAAGCTGTTTGAAATGTCCTTTTTGCACATCTCTAGCAACTTGTGGACCTCTTATTTGGAGAGAGAGAGAGAGCCTGGCTTCTGTCTATTACACAGAGTAACACCGAGGTTTGTAGGAAGTTTTGACTTCTTTTTTTTCTCACCTACTCTGAGACATTATAGAGCTCTCTACAAATCAGTGATCTACGAATCAGTGAACACAGGTGTATAGGATTTCTAGAAAGTTTTAATGTCTGATCTAGTTGATTCAGGGATGTTTTGTGGAGCCTGACATCCTAGGATTTTGCTTCACAAGACACTCCCTTTTAACTGTATACTTTGGACCATTAGAACAGTCACATAAATGTTAAGTGCCAGAGTTCTGTGCCTTCCTCCTTTTACATGTTCTGTTTTCTAGATAGTTCAGTTTAGGACTTCTTTTTTACTTTGAACACCCTTCCCAACCTCTCCCCCTCCTACCTTTCCAGTCTTCTTACACCTTACTCCCTTTCACGTACTCTGTGACCCAGTAACTATATCCTGGTTCTTTCTTCCTCACACAAGACATTCCATCTCCCCACTCCGTTCCTTTTCACTGACTGACCCTATGCCTGGAATGCTTGTCACTGCTTCCTGGCATCCCTGGCTTTCTGCAAGTCTCAGCTAAAATCCTGTCTTTTTCAAGAAGCCTTTTCCAGTCTTCCTTAATGTAGTGCCCTCCCTTCATGGTAATCTCCAATATGTTCTGTGTATATTTTATTTGTACCTCTATATGTTTTGTTTGTATGTAGTTGTTTGCATGTTGTCTTCCCCATTAGATTCGTGAACTCCTTGAGGACAGGAATTGTTTTTGCCTTTCTTTGTATTCCCAGAGCTTATTATAGTGTGTGCTACATAGTAGGCACTTTTCTAAATGCTTGCTAATCAGAGTCCAGATTGTAAAGCTGTAGATAGATAATGTATTGAAATTTCAGATGGGAGCTTGATGTTTGGCTGTTTTTTAAATTGAAAATTTAGTGCGGATGTGATTTTTGTGTCTAACTTCTCCTTTTTTGTTGGAAATATAAATAGCTATCACTTTAAAATTCCACTAGCTCTCCAAAGAATATTTTACTTTAGTTACCTTGTCATTGGGTTACTGTATCTATTTTTTTCCTGTATTAGTTTACTTAAGCTATGCTTCTCATAATCTTGCTGTAAAAATTATTTCCACAACCGTATTAGATTCCTATAAATGAACTAGAAAATGTAGTGGTTTTTTGTCTTCTCCTCTTGACTTCCTGCCTTCACAAATACACAAATCTTAATTGTGATGAATTACTAAAAATGCCCAGATTAAAAAGGGACTTTTAGATCAAAACATTTTAGTAAAATTGTTAAAAAAAAAAAAACTTTAAGGTACATCAAGATGAATTTCTCTACAAACATTTCAAAGGTTCCCAATTTTTTAATAATCTTTTAAAAATATTCTCTTTTATTATTAACATGAATGTTTGGCTTTAATTTAATATTTTAGGCTATTGTTGAAAATAACTATTAAGTCTATTCTTGCCTGAAATAATGCTTCATTATTTGTCTTACTTCTGTTTTCCCTGTCATTTATTTTGTGGCTGAAACTTCTCAGCTGCTGCTCTGGCATTACTTGTGTCTTGCATACCTTGATACCTTTTTATCCCCTCTTCTTTTTAATTTGCCACTACTTTGTGACAGACCTTTTACAATCATTGAATCAGTAGCTTTTTTCTTTAAAAAAACATATTCTTTCATATGCCTAAATAACATATCTATTCATGAAAAGTTCACATTTCTTTGTTTTATACTCAAAAAGATATTCTGAAATATCTAAAAAGTTGGTAGGAATGAATTTTGATTATTAGCTTTTATCATCCAGATTCTAAACGGCGTGTTTTGAATTGAAGTTGTATGTTTTAATCAATATTGATAATACAATATAATGTAATATAACATAATATATAATATATAATGGCAATAAATTTGGAGTGAATTTTTTCTACTTCCGTTAGAACATTCTAATGGTATTTTCAGGAGGACTCTAGTTTTTAAGGTTTTGCTGGTGGTGTGCCTTGATCACTTTCAAAATAATTGTTCATTTTCATATGCTATAATATTAATATTTTTATTTCTATTTCAGGTGCGCATAGCAGCAAAATTCATCATCCATGCCCCTCCAGGAGAATTTAATGAGGTATTTAATGGTGAGTGTTTTGATTACCTACTTAATGGTTAACATAGAGGAAAGCACACTAGATTTAGATTTAGAAGACCTGAGTTCAAATCCCAACCTCACTTCATTTCTAGTTAAATTACTTCCACTCTGAGCACATATCTTTGTTTTTAAAATCAAGGGCTTGGATTAAATGGTCTCTGAGGTCCCTTTGAGTACTAAATCTCTAAGTTATGATTTTGTTAGTGTATGGTTCCTAAACTAAAACATAATGTAATTGTATCCTGAATGACTAATAGATTATCTCCATGCATTGTTTTATCTGAAAAATAATAATTACCTGGCCACCAATATCTGGTGGGTGAGCCTCTCTCTCAGTTTAGACCGTTACTAATCTGAGCTGCTGTGTTATGTAAGTTGATATATATTTGTTCTAAGTAAAGTCTTGAACTCTTTCTAGCAGTGCAAGTCATCGCTTTGTCTGCAGCTTCAAAAATAATTGTCTAAAGCACTGAAAAGTTGAAGTGACTTGCCCAGGATCACACAGCTGATATGTGTCAGAGGCAGGATTTAAACACAGGCCTTCCTGGCTGCAAAATCAGCTTTCTATCCTCATGACTCCATAAGGCCATATTGCCTTCATAAAGTTAGAAAGGGCTTAATTTAACATATAATGCTGTTTTTTGCTCTTTTTTGATTTGTATCACTGCTTTAGTCCAAATTAGTTAAGTTTTACAGTAAATGAAAAAGCAGAATTGTAGAATATTTGAGATCATTTAATTTGCATAAAGTTTTAAAAATTTCTTTGTAAGAAATTACAGAATTTTTTTAGTCATCAATACAACACATAAGAAATTGCCATTGTTCTTAGGGATCTGATAATGGCGAGTTCAAAAGAGCCTTGTGTTCTCTCTTTCTAGAAGAAATAACTGCCTTTAGCAAATTATCTCATATCTGGCTGCTTTCCTTAATGCATGAAATAGTAATTATTGATTTTGCTTATTAATTTCAAAAGATTAATGCAGGGCCAGTTAGCATACTTTGCTTTGTCCAGAACTTATCAGAGGAATAGAGGAAAAAAAGTGATATGTGTTTCGTGTTAAATTTCTTTCTGCTATTTTGGAACTTTACTCTTTGAGAAAGTAGTAGATTTGAATTGATTTAAATCAACGATCAGGAAGACTGGTTTAATATTGTTCTTCTACCAGACATTCTTATTTAACATAACTTTGCTTTATATTCCTAATAATAGATCTGTGTGTAATTTTGGCAGTAACATACCTTAGAAAGAAGTCTTTTAGCTTAATTTTATAGTTTTAAACAGATGGTGTAAATGATCGTTCAATTTTTATTTAATTTAACAAACTGAAGATGTGTGCTTGTGAAACTGTCTCCTGAACAAATAAGCAATAAATATTTGCAATATATTTAACTTTATTCTATTTTTGCCTTTCTTTGCATCCCCAGCATTTAGCACAGTGCCTGGGGTAGTAGGTGCTTAATAAATGCTCATTGATTTGACCCTTTATTTTAAAGACAATTAAAAAGGCCACTTTTAAATTTTTTTATTTTAAAAAAAATTGAGTAGTATTGTATTCTTCAACGAGAAATCTAATTAGTTTAACAAAAGTAGTTTTTAAAACGACTGAATTTTAGTTAAAAATGGGAAATGCATTTCCTTTCGTACATATGCTGAAATCAAAATCAAATGGATCTTTCCAGCCTGAATAAGAGACTGCAAAGGAAGAAATCTTTTTTTTTTTTTTGACAGAATCTCTCACTAAAAAACCTGTACTTTTCCCAGTTCACTGATGTAGCTCTTACTTTTTTTTTTTTTTTGAATGATCTAGCAATCATGTTTTTAGAAGGGTTCAACCTTAGGTCAGAAAATTTAAATTAGTATTGTGAAAGGATAATTATGAGATGACCATGTCATAGAAGCATTTCTCCCATAGTTCAGGATAGTCAGTACATGGCTACTGTAATCAATTAATAAGAGTTTTTCTGAAAAAAGATTACCTGGTTATGATCCCAAATAAATTGTGGTACAAATAATTCATATTCTGCGGTATCTCGGAGTTTTAATCCATTTTGAAGTAAATGCATTTTAATGTGGTTTGTTTGAGTTTTTAAACACAGCAGCTCACCCTCCTTGAAAATTTAAAAAAAAATTAAAATGTAATAGCGATAAATCTATTTATACATTTTTGAAAATCATTAATCTTTCTATGTGCTCTAGATAGTATTAAATACTTGTAATGCATACATAGTCAGCTAAGAAAGACTCTTTTTGAGACTTCTTTTTCAGATTTTAAAATTTAATGTGTTTTTTTTCCTGCCTTGAATACATTTTACCACAGCAGCTTTTCCCAGATTCATTTGGCAGTGGAACATTTTTGGGCTTAAGATATATTAACACAGCTTTAAAATATATTAACATAATACTTAGGTGGGTAATACTTGCCATCATACTTGAAGACTGGGGCAATTTTAAGCAAAAATAGATTACATCAGTCTTTATTTCATAATGAAAGAAGTGACATGTTTGGTCACTTTTCGTGTGAAACTTTTGCTAGCATGACATTTAATTGAAGAATTCTCACTTTTTAAAATAAATTCTTTGCTGTATCAACCATTTGATATCATTAGGGAGGAAAATACTACTAGCACTGGCACTTTTCATGCAACTCTTATTCTCTTGTAAAATAATAGGCTTTGTGGAACACAGTTTGGGAAACGTGTCATACAGATAATTTACAATATGCTTACAAAGGCTCAAAAAGAAATGAAAAGTTATAGCTTGCCTAGATGCCATTTGAAATTTATTGTAAGTTGACTTGACATAGATTGATTATCAGCAAAATTTGGTCTTCAGAATTGGCAGAAAAATATTTTTTTTTTCCTTGTGGAAACAAGAATATGATAGTCCTTAAACATGAACCATTTGGTGAAATAATTATCTGTTTGAAAGATGGGATCGTTTAATTTTCCATTTGCATGACAGTCTCTTTCTAAAAAATGTTTTTAACTGGCGATGAGATTGTCTGTTGTAGTTTTTTCTTAATTTTCTCTACTTTCAGTCTTTTTTTTTTATTTGTTTCTTTGTTTTTTGGAAGCTGGGTCTCTCTATCATATCTAGGCCACGAATGCAGCAGCCACTCATAGGTCAGCTCCACGTACTGAAGAGCACCTAAGATTGGACATGCTCTCTTTCACCAACCTGGGCTGGTTTGCCTTTCCTTCTTAATGTCTCATAAAATCATTAGCTTCTACTTGCTCAATTCTGATTTTTAATGAATTATTTAGTTAGCCTTTGTACTTTCTTTTCCATTTGGCCAATTCTACTTTTAAGGAGTTCTTTTCTTCAGTGAATTTTTGTACTTCTTTTTACATTTAGCTAATTCTGCTTTTCAAAGTATTTTTCTCTTCATTGGATTTTTGTGCTTCTTTTGCCATTTGGCCTATTCTGTTTTTTAAGTTGTTTTTTTTTCCAGTAGTTTTTTGTGCCTCCTTTACCAAGCTATTGACTCTTTTTTTTTTTTATGATTTTCTTACATCTCTCTCATTTCTCTTCCCAATTTTTCCTCCACCTCTCTTGATTTTTAAAATTCTTTTTGAGCTCTTCCATGGCCTGAGACCAATTCATATTTTTCTTTGAGGCTTTGGATATAGGAGTTTTGACTATGTTGTCTTCTTCTGAGTTTCTATTTTGATTCTATTTTGATCTTCTTTGAGAGATGGAATGTCTTGCTCATGGAACAACCAAGAGGTCAGTGTCACTGGATCAAAGAGTACAGGTTGGGGAGAAAGGTGTTAAAAGACTGGAAATGTATGAGGGATCTAGGTTATAAAGGGCTTTGGATGCCAAGCAGAGCATTTAGATTTCGATTCTGGAGACGATAGGGAGCCACTGGAGTTTATTGAGTAGGGGTGCAACATGGTGAAGCCTGTGATTTAGGAAAATCATTATAGTAGCTGAATGGAGGATGGATTGGAGGCAAGCAGAGCCACCAGTGGAATATTGCAGTAGTCCATTCATGAGAGCCTACCCTAGAGCAGTAGTTGTATCAGAAGGGAGAATATGGGGAATAGTTTAGGGGAAGAGATAATGAGTTCAGTTTCAAACATGTTTAGTTTAAGATGTCTTTGGATGTTCATTTTTGAGATGTCTGAAAAGCATGGAGATTCAAGATTGGCGGTAGAGAGAGTTTGGAGCATCATACATAAATTTGAGAATTATCAGCATAGAGATGGTAGTTAAATCCATGGGAGCTGAGGAGATCACCAAATGAAGTATAGAGAGAGACAAGAACACCCAGGACAGAACCCTGAAGGGCACCTGTGGTTAGAGAGCATGATTTAGATGAGGATCCAGCAAAAGAGACTGAGAAGAAGTGGTCTGATAGGTAGGAGAAACAGGAGAGAGTAGTGTCTTAAAAACCTAAAGAGTAGAAATTTTTGAGGAGACAGAGAGTGATCAAGAATGTCAAAGGCTACAAGAAGATTAAAGAGAATTAGGATTGAGAAAAAGCCGTTAGAATCGAAATCAAGAGATGTTTGTTAACTGGAGAGAGCAGTTTTGGTGGAATAAGGCCAGAAGGCAGATTGTAAAAGGATAAGAGAATAAGAAAAGAAAGTGGAGGCACCTATTGTAGATGGTCTTTTTGAGGAGTTTTGTGACAAAGAACAGAAGAGATAGAGGACAATAGTAAGCAGGGATGGAGGGAAATTTTAAAATGGAATCCTCAAGTTCTCTTTATTTTAATAGAAAAAGGTTCTGATTTATATCCCTAGATTCTCATGAAGACTGTTATTTAGCATAAGAAGTCCCCTTTGTTTAGTTCCAATAGTTTGAGACCAATACTATTCTGGGCAGTTAGGTGGCACAGGGGGATAGAGTGCCAGGCTTGGAGTCAGGAAGACTCATTTTCTGGAGTTCAGATTTGGCCTTAGACACTTTATAGCTGTGTAGCCTTGGGCAAGTCAGTTAGCCCTGTTTGCCTCCGTTTTCTCATCTGTAAAATGAGCTGGAGAAGGAAATGGCAAACCACTTTCGTATCTTTGCTAAGATCTCAAAAGGAGTCACGAAAAGTCCGACACGACTGGAAAATGAAAACCGTCACCACCACCATTCTGCAGTCTACCTAGATAAATGAACCAAATCAAATTAAAGTAGGCCTCTAGACCCAAAACAATAGGCTGTGGTTTGGCAGTAGTTTTAATAAAAACCAAGTTGCATGTAATATTCATAATTGCATGAGGAGGTGAGGTAAGCATTTATGACAATATTTTTTAAAATTTATTTATTTATAGTTTACAACATTCAGTTCCACAAGCTTTTGAGTTCCAAATATTCTCCCCTTCCTTCCCCAAGACAGCATGCAATCTGATATAGGCTCTACCTATACATTCACATTAAATATATTTTCACTTTGGTCATGTTGCAAAGAAGAATTATAACCAATGGAACGAACCATGAGAAAGAAGAAACAAAACAAAAAAGAGAGAGAGCAAATAGTTCGTTTCGATCTGCTTTCAGACTCTATAATTCTTTCTCTAGATGTAGATAGCATTTTCCATCATGAGCCTGTTAGAGTTGAGTGACAATATTTTTTAACCGATGCAGCCTTCATAAATCCATTTATAAAACTGTAATGATGATTAATAGCAGATATGTTAACTGGCTTTTTGATGGTATCACTGTTGGGCATCTTGTATCTGTCACCAAAGTGAGGACAACAAAATAGGTAGGGCAGTTGTCCAAAAATAAATTAATTTAACGCACTTGTAGCATGATTGTGATATTCCAAAGATGGGAAAGGAATGCCTGCAGCTAATGACAAGCTTTTTCCTTGTCTGATCACTTTTCTGTAGAGTGGTTACCTGCGGAACTGATGCTAGTGTTGTCATATAAATGGTACAGTACTTAAAGTATTTACTACAGTTGTTACCATATCATCTTTCTGGTGTCCCTCCACTTGTCTAGTTATTTGGGGATACATTACATTCCTCCTCCATCTACTTGCGGGTCTGTTCTGAGTACAAAATATATGTTAATTTCCTTTGGGTTTTTTTTTTTAGAGCCTCTTAGGAATTGGGAGGAAAAGCAGAACAAAACCAGTTTTCATTGTTTTCTGTGATTAGATGTAATCTTGGTAAACTTTCAACTATACACAAATAATAAGGTATTTTTAATAAACTTTTTTTCCAGATGTTCGGTTACTGCTTAATAATGATAATCTTCTCAGGGAAGGGGCGGCTCAGTAAGTACTGAATATTACATTTTCCATATGTAAAAATACTTAGAAATAAAATTGTTTTAAATATTGCTTGTGTTCACAATTCATTGAATAGACTAGTTGCTCTCACAGTTTAATTGTTATTTGGTATCTTTAGACAAGCTATTGGGACTTTGAGTCACTGATGGTAGTAAAAAACCTCTTCCATTTATTCATTTCATATTTTATATATATATGACATAGAGCCATAAGTTCTTTCCAACAGTAATGATATTAGACGTGCAATTTAACCTTATTCTAAAAACTCTAGTTTTGTAAAAGTCACAAATATTTTAGCTCACAACATTAGCATTCTCTCCATCCCCCCTGTCCTGTTCCCCTCCTCCTCCCCCCCCCCCGCCCCGATTTTTTAAAGCCAAGGTTCCTAAACCTAACAGGTCATTTAAAAAGCCTGACACAAGACAGTCAGCCACTGCTATGTTTTCCTCTTCAAGGCTCAGGAGCATTTCCAGCAAGGAAGAAGGTGTGAGTGTAGAAGCAACCATGAAATTATCAATCTCACTCTCTTAATAACTGCCATCAGTATCCCTAGTTCTTGTCAATCTTTATAAAGACTTAGGAGAAATGAAAAGCAGAAAAGGTTGAGGATCACTATGTTACACTATCATACCTTGTTATAAATTGAGATTTTGAAAGAACCAAATCATTCTTAAGGATATATCATAGATATCTTTATGGATAATACTGAGGATTTATACTTAGTCTTTTTTTCCTGGCAGCATTCTATCAAGTCAAACACATATAAGTAGAAATCAAGTGGTCTTCTAGAAGTTGCCTTGTTTTATTTCTCTGGTAATTCTAATATCAAATGCTATATCATTTGTTTCATACTTGTCGACTCTAATTGTGAAATTTGAATTTTGAAATTTGAAATTTTTCATGCTTCTTATTCCTTTTAGCCTGAAGAGAGAGAGAGAGAGAGAGAGTGTGTGTGTGTGTGTGTGTGTGTGTGTGTGTGTGTACACGTAATATGTGATATATTTTGTGATCCTTAGCTTTCATAATACTATAAATACCCTCATATATGAGGCATTACATAAAATGAATTAGATTTCCATGATGACAAAATATTCTTGTTATAAATGTACATCTCTTAGGCGTTTCATACGTACATTTCTAGAACATACTCATAACATGAATATTTTTGTCATCAGAACTATTTGGTATTGAATAAAAATAGAAAAGTAGATGACTGGAGCAGGCTAGGTAAGGACAGATTGAAACAAATGAACTTAATCAGATTGACTGAGAAGAAAAATAAATTATTTGATGTTAGTATTTGACAAGAACTTTTGAGAAAACAACAAAGATGGTTACAAAGAAATAAAATCAACACAAGTAATATAAGGGTTAATTGGGGGAAAATGTTTTTGCATCAAATATTATTGATAAACGTCTGAATATATTGTGTATATGTCTATATATCAAATTAATTCAAATATATAAGACCAAGAACTATTAAATGATTAGTAAAAGAATTGCAAACTACCAACTGCCATGTGAAAGAGTCTCCAAAGTTGCTAATAAAAATGCTAATCGAAGCAACTCTGAGGTTTAAAGATGTCAACAGATGAAAATAGTGTTGGAGGGGTTGTATAATGACAGGTAAACTGATATGCTATTGTGGAGCTATGAATTGGTCCAATCATTTTGGAAATCAATTTGGAATTATGCAAATAAAGTAACAAAACCAAGGTATATTTCCCAAGAAGGTCATTGACAAAGAGAAAGCTCCATATGCACCAAAATGTTTATATACTCTGTAGAAGCAGAAACAAAGCAGTTGTCATTTATTAGAACACAGCTAAACTAGTTGTGACTCATGAGTGGTATGACTGATAGATACTGCACTTGAAGCAGCTGTGAACACGATAGCAGAGAAGCATGGGAACGATTGAATGAACCAACAGAAAACGAAGTACACGGCACCAGGAAGACAATATGCACACAAGTTACAGCAGTATAAAAGGAAAGAACAAAAGAAAATTTGAACTGATCCCTTGATGATTCATTTTTAGCACCAGACTTGGCCTTGAAGGAGCAATTTTTACCTTAGCTAATTTTCAATAATTCTCCATCCCCATGTGGAGCACTGCTTTATGAAAATAATTACGTTTGAGCAAAACACTTAAAACATAGTGGTCTATGGTCTGCAAATTTGTGTCTCATTCCATACCCATATACCTGCTACATCTCAGCTGAAATAAACAGATGTGCTTCACCATCAAGCCCCTAAAGCCATGATGGAGAACTGACTTGATCAGAGTCCTGAAGTATTTAAACATTTCGTTCTTTTATATTATTGTGGTTTTCACGTACGTTGTTTTCCTAATTCTGTTTATTTTGTTGTGTGTCCATTTGTGAAAGTCTTGCTAGGTTTCTCAGAACTCCTATTCTTTTTACTGGTGTAAACTACCCATTTGTTAAACTATTCCCCAGTCAGTGGGTATCCACTTTACTCCAGCTATTTGAGGTTGCATTCATTTCTTTTTTAAAATTAATTTTTTTTCAGCAATTACTTTCTCCCCCAGAACACTCATAATAAACCCTTGTAACAAATTTGGATAAAAAGTTGTTCATTTTTACAATGTTGTTGTTATTGTATTATTTGTTGTAGTTCACTTCGTTTTGCATCAGTTTATACAAAGATTCCCAGGTTTCTCTGACAATTTCACTTTTATAACATCTCTCCTATAAAGCTCTTTATTTCCTCTGACATTGTCACCATCCTGGTACAGGCCTTCATCACCTCAAACCTGGACTATTGCAGTAGGCTTCTAGTTGTTCTACTTGCTACAAGTTTCTCCCCACTCAGGTCCATCCTCCACTTGACTGTCAGACTAATTTTCATAAAGCTTAGGTTTACCTGTGTCTGCCCACTCATTAAACTCCATTGCCTTGCTGTCATCTCCAAGATCAAATATAAAATCCTCTGGTGTTCAAAGGTCTTGAGAACCTATCACTCCTCTTTTTTTAAGTCTTCTTAATTCTTCCTAACCCCATCCCTTACCCTGTGATCTAGTGACACTGGCCTCCTTTGCTGTTTTTTGAACAAAACACTACATGTCTGACTATCCCCATGCCTGAAATGTTTTTCTTCCTTATAACCTCCTCCTGGCTTCCCTGATTTCTTTCAAGTCACTGTTCCAGATCCTATTAAAAGCACCTTCTCTCTGTTGATTATCTCCAATTTAACCTGTATATATCTTGTTTGTCCATAGTTATTTTAGATATTGTCTCATTAGACTGTGAGCTCCTGACAGAGCAGGGACTGTTTTTTGTGTTTCTTTGTATCTTCAACACTTAGCACAGTGCCTGGCACATACTTGGCACTTAATAAATAATTGTTGACTATAGACAACTTAGGTTTCTTTGCTTGAGAACTACCTATTCCTATCCTTTGGCCATTCATCAAATCAGTTCTTTATATAAATGTGCTCTTATCTTCTTTATTTCCTGTTTGATCATGAACTCTTCCCCATCCATAGATGAAAGAGGGAAGGAAATAAGCATTTGTTTATTACCTACTATGCCTTAGACACTGTGCTAAAGCCCTTTACAAACATCCCATTTGATACTCACAAGAACCCCGGGAGGTAGGTACTATTATTTTTCCAGTTTACACTCCATTTTACAGTGAGGAAACTGAGGTGGAGATTAAGTGAATTGTCTGTGGGTCACATAGCTAGTAAGTATCTGAGGCTTGATTTGAACTTGGGTATTATGACTCTGGTTCATTGCTCTATCCTCTATGTCTAGCTGCCTCAGATCCAAAAGGTCATTTCTTTCTTGATGCTCTAAATTTGTTTATGTGTCATTTTATGTAGTTCATACAGCCGTTTGGAGCTTATCTTGTTGTATGTCAGTTGTTCCTCTAAACATCATTGCTGTTGCCTGCTTTCCAGTTTTCCCAGCAGTTTTTGTTATATAGTGAGTCCTTACCCCAGTGTCTGAAGCATTTGGGTTTATTGAACCCTAAACTTCTAGGTTCATTCCTTAGCATTATTTTCAAAGTCTGCGCATCAACCATTCACTAACAACTGTGAGGAATAGAAGTTCACAGGCTGTTTTGGTGGTGTTATGATAATTGATTATTTGTTTGATATCACATAAAATTTAATACTGAGATACATGACTAAATTTAACTTATGGAATTGAAGTAATAGCAGGAGGGTTTTTTTTAATTGATAAATTTGTTTTCAACATAGCATATAAACAACTATCCCCCACATATTCTCAACTGAATCTCCCACAGATTCTTGAAAATAGGTGGTGATTCCAGAGAACAAAAACTGGGTTTGGGACAAAGAGACTTAAACTTTAGTAGCTTTCCTTTTGTTAAAAGGACCTTCATTTACAGCTGTCTTCATTTATATGGAATAATTATATTTATTATTCTTTTGGTGATTTTTTTCTCCATCGCTTCAAAAAAGTCTTCCCTAATTTTAAAAAACTTTATCCATTAACAGTTTGTTCACTCATTCCCTGTTCACTCGTCCGTCAGTTTTAAAACAAATTCATGGAAATAAGCTGACACAGAAGGTTTAAAGAAGGTAGTGGAGATGTCTTCGATTGTATACAAAGCAGTCATTTAGTCACACAGAAGAAATCAAAATATCCTGCAAAGGCAGTGGGAGATTTGTACATTCAAAATGTCGAACTATAAGAATGACTTAACAGTCAAATTCCAATAGACATTCTAAAAGAATGTTTAGTTAACTTTTTATGAAAATGTCACGTTTTGAGTGAGCAGAAACATCAAAGACTTAATTTGTTTAGATTTTACAAGAAAGGTAGAAAAGGATATTTTTGAGCAAAATAATTACTCTGTGATCCTGGGACCCAAGAATGTGCGTATCAAAATCAGATGAACAAAAATGTTTATTTTTTCTTTAACATTAGTATTAATTGTGCAAAATTTAACTCATAAGATCAATCACTGTCTGATTCACTATGTAAAAAGCATATGAGAAAACCAGAGTTGATGCAGAAATGGACAAAAGGGTTCCAGTTTGCTGCTTTATCAGGATGGTGCATTAGGTCACAGAACATTTTGTCAGTTTTTGACTGAAAATCACCCACCTTATTTATCATATGTAACTTTGACTATCCTCTGTCTTTTTTCGAAAAAGTCAAATACACCTTAAAAGAACAGAAGTTATATGTCACAGGTTCTCCATTTTCAAAGGGAGTTCTAAAATGTTGCGACCAGCCCCAGAATGATTAGAATAAATATTGTTTAACTTCATAAGGGAGCTACAAAAATATATGCCTCAACATTTGACTAAGTCCTAATAAAGTTTCCCAGATTTTTATATACAATATAAGATTATATTTTGTTTGCATCAATGTAATATGTTTGTAATATCACAACTTTTTTTTTCTTAATTCAGGTTTATTTAGGACTTTTCTTAAAAGAATGACAAAGAAACTTGGTTTCTCCCTTTGGCCCTTGGTAGCTAGAGAAAGAAAGGTTATCGATGCTCACATGAGTCACCACCATCTTAGGGCCTTGAACCACCTCCGTGCCCATAGCTTCACTTCTACCCAGCCCCAGGATGAGTTCCAGTGCCTCTCACTGGACCGGCTTAAATGCCACCCAAATTGAGCCTGGGAGTAGACATAGATACTAATGGTTCCCATGCCAGGCTGCAGGGGATTGTATCAAAACCAAATTCATCTGGCTCCATGCAAGATTGGGCTAATCAGAACAGCTTTGGGAACTGTTTGTAGAGAAGCCTGGTTCTGCAAAGACAGATGGGTTCCTCCAGGGAAATGATAAGAACTCTCCAAGGAGAGGCTGCCACTCTAGGGATATGTATTCCAGTCTTGAGTGAGCACCAGTCAGCACCAGTCCCATTCTATCTCTAAGTCACGGAACCAGTCTGAGGACTGGTTCTGGTTGCTTATATTTTAATGGAAAATTTAATTTTTACAGAAAAATTTACAGAAAATGACCCTTTTTCTTTTAGCTCTTTAAATGAATAAGAAACAAGTTAATCCAAATTTGTGTTTTTTATTGAAAGACATTTTTAAGAGTATTCTTTTGGGGGGGCGGGGAGGGGGGAAGGCAGGGCAATTGGGATTAAGTGACTTGCCCAAGGTCACACAGCCAGTAAGTATGTCAAGTGTCTGAGGTCATATTTGAACTCAGGTCCTCCTGACTCCAGGGCCGGTGCTCTACTCACTGTGCCACCTAGCTGCCCCAAGAGTTTTTCTTAATGAAAAAAATTCAACTAAAAAATATCACTAAACTTCTTTAAGATAACATTGTATTTGGAAATAGTATCATTTATGGTAGCCTACTAATAGCTTTTAATGTTAACTTTAGTTCTTTTTCTTTATGGAATATAAGAATGCATTATTTATTACATTTAATCAGAAAAAATGAATGGAATGAACTCAAGTGGTTTGTCTTTTTCCATTTTTCAGTGCATTTGCACAGTATAACTTGGACCAGTTTACTCCAGTAAAAATTGAAGGCTATGAAGAACAGGTATGATAATAATAGCTCATTTATACTGCTATGAAGGCAAAATAGTAAAAATATTTACCTAAATACATACTATTTCAAGATTACTCATTTGAAAGGGCATAATCTTTGAAAAATTTGACTTCATATTTTTCTTAAAGCATTTAATTGCTCTAATGATATATGCTATTAATGATGCTATAAAATGGTCGAATTAAAAAAATTATTCTGAACTTAAACACCAAAGAGCATTTTGATACACACAGCAGAACCCCAAAAGAGGGTGATGTCATAAATCTCCATTTCATACAGCTTGCTTTTAAAATTTATAATTGATGTCTTTATTAAATGTTTACAACATTTATATTAAAATATATATTTTAAAGACAAGCAGCAAGAAATGGAAAGAGTGTGTGTATTATACAGATTACTTTTGAAACTACCCTGCTTATGTTTGTGCTTCCTTCTCAGATTCTTTCTGTTCTCCTTTGTGCATTTTTTAATAGCTTCCTTTTTTGACATCACTATTGCTAACCTTCCCCCCTCCACTTCTATTAAAACTTGGGGTGGAAAGATTAAAAAAAAAACCAACGCTATTTAGAACTAATCATAGTCAAAACAAATCCATGGACCATGTTTTGGCCACAAAAATGTATGCCTTTTTTTTACCTATTATCCATCTCTGTGAGACAGGAAAACATTTTTACATTATAGACAGAGATGGGAAACATTTTTCATCCTACATCCACAGGATTGATAAGATTGTTATATCTTTCAAAGTTGTTTTTCTTTATAGTGTTGCTGTCTTTGTATAATTGTTCTTCTGGTTTTACTCACTTCACTCTGCATTTTGTACAAGCCAGAATTCTCTGAAATTGTCTGTCTTCATTTCTTTATGGTATAATAGTATACCATTTTACTTACATGATGATTTGTCCAGCTATTTCCCAATTGTCTAAGGGGAAATCTAAGGTACTCTCTTTTAAGTTCCTCTTCTTTGCTTTTCTCTTCTCCTCCTTCCTTCTCAGTCCTGCCATCAAGATCAGGAAACTTGTTTTGATTATTACTATTCCCTCCTCAGTATTGTCTTCCCTCTTAACCTCCCCTTTTCTGCCTGTTTCCCTTTTGAGTTTGTATTTCTTTTGAGAAAAAGTAGTAATATCTGAGCAGCCTTTATTTTTAAAAATATTCTTTTCATTTGTCAACTCAGCTGGTGGACCTCATTTTAAAGTTTTCAGTATTGTGTAGCATTGGCTCTCATGAAAATAGATAAGTAAACATATGTTTAAACATGAAGTAATACATTTTTTCAAAATTTATTCTTTTATTGAAGGTATTAATAACAGAGCATGGTGATTTAGGAAATGGAAAATTTCTGGATCCCAAAAATAGGGTCTCTTTCAAATTTGATCATTTAAGAAAAGAAGCTACTGATCCCAGGCCCTACGAAGGTGAAAATGCCATTGAATCTTGGAGACATTCAGTGGAAACTGCCATGAGAGCCTATGTAAAGGAACATTACCCTAATGGTGTCTGCACAGTAAGTAAGCAATAGACAAAATAATCTTTAAATGGTTTTTTCATAAGTGACAGTGGTATGATGAGCTTTTTATTGATAGATCTTTAAAATAGGGCCTTGAAATGCATGACCTAGTGAAATGTACAATTTTTTTATCACAATTGAAATTTTGTTTGTCACTTTCTGTCACCATCCATTAAGGACATATTCCAAGCCATTCTTACTTATTTGCTGAGAAATTCAGTTCGACAAACATTTTTCAAGTACCTACCATGTTCAACGCTCTGTGGCATACAGAAGAAATAGATGCAAAGATAAAAGGCTGTTGAACCACCAGGAATTTTAAATGGTGCCATTTTAACTTCTTTACCAGCTCTGTTTTCTACCAAAAAGCATAATTATTTAGTCATGCCTTTCTATGAAGACTTTAAAAATAATTACTGTACTTATTGTTTCTCAAGCTATTCATTCTAAGATCAAGTGACATTTTCATTTGAAATGTCAAATGGAACAGGAAAATAAATATACGTACATACATCGAACATAAAAAGGGAGTAACACAAGTACATGCAATAAATGTATACATTTTAAATTTTGTGATAGCAGGGCATAAATGTTTTCTCTTTTTAGTATTAATGATAAGTAATTGTTTACCTTTCTTCTAAGGTATAGTTTTTTATTGTTTATATTTTATTATTATCTATTAAATAATTTTTTTTTAATTACCAGCTTTTTGTACTTTAAGTTATCTTACACCTTTTCTTGTACAGATTTCTATGCATTTGATTGAATGGCCAAAGTTACTGTGATTTTTTTTTTTTACAATATTTTGTTTTCACAGCATTTATTGAATAAGTCAAAAGATCTACTTTGAGAAATGTGTTTTCTCTTATCCACTATATATGAATAATAATTTCATTTATTTAATGTGTAGCTACTTATAATATGCGTTTAATATGTAACTGCATATAATATGCATTCTATGAATAATTTAATAATTGGTTAGTGACTGATATTCTATGGTCCTAAACTGAGACTTGCATGTATTTTCTTTGCAACAAAGGTTTATGGTAAAACTATAGATGGACAGCAAACCATTATTGCATGCATAGAAAGTCATCAGTTTCAAGCAAAAAACTTTTGGTAAGTTCAAATTATGTCTTTAATGTTTACTGAGGGAGAAATTGTTTGAATCCTCTGCATTGACTACCTTAGTCCTTGACCATACTTTTTATTAGTAAGAGTGACTAACAGCAATCCAAGTATGGTATAAAATTCAACTTAACTAACCAGAAAGAGGATGGATAGATAGATAGAGATAGAACTATAAAGATAAAGATATATATGTATGTGTATGCATGTGTGTGTATGACAGGCATCATTATTATGTAATGATAGCCATAAATTCTGAAAGAATGTTTATAGGCAGTGCCCTCAGGGAGAGGCCATAATAAATGGTTAGGTATATTTAGAGAGAACTATCTCCAAATGGAGACTATACTAGGAGAGAGACGTAGCCATTTTTTCCAAGATTAAAAAAAAATCTAGGAAACATCAAATTTTAATTGCATAACAATTGTTAAATTTCTGTTGTATGCATTGTAAGATGGTGGTACTGGGCAGAAAATTGTAAGATAGTGTCATTTCTTGGTTTCAGGGAAAGGTTTCCTAGGGAGAGGTAGTATAAGATGAGGAAACCTCTCTTTTTTAATCTTTCTTTTGTAAGTTGCTGGCCTCTCTTCTCAGATCTTTGATTCCAAAAGGACATTTCCCCAGGAGGGTTGAGTTGTTTAATGGTATGCTTAGACTAACATCCCTGGGCACCCATATCATGAAGGAGTCAAATATTTCTCATATGTTCTTGAGGTATAACAGCTTTTCTTGTTATTGTCATAGTTATTTGCAGTAGACTTGAGCTTGAGCTTCCATACTCCATTCCTTTAGCATGCAGTCCTTGTTAATTAGGTCTACAGCACATTGATCTCTGTATTTTCATGGTCTAGTATGTGCTTTGCCCAGAGCCAATACCAATAGAATATATTAAACTGGAAAATACGTGGATTAGATAAGATAACTCTACCATTCAGCTTCAAGGCTTAGCTATACTTTTTTAATAAGATATTTTAATATATTTTACATTTTTTAAATGTATAGGCTTAATGCACTTAAGTAAAAATCATTATTCCGTACCTCATGTTTTTTGGTTAATTCATAGTATATTCAAAAAAAGGTTACACTTAGCATCTACCTTTTCAGACCCTTATTTTTTTGACTCCAAGTCAGTTCACCTCTCTGAACTTTAGTTTTTTCATCTGTAAAATAGGGTCATAATACTTCCAATACCTGTATGAACTAGGATTGTTATGAGGGAAACACTTGTAAATCTTAAAGTGCTACATAAATATAAGTTAGTATTATTCCTATAGTGTCATTGCAAATTTAGAAATGAGTAAGCTTTTTTAATTTATTTGAAAAACATTTATTAGGTGCCTATTACATTATAGGCCAAACATTATGTTTATGCTGATCTCTATCTATATGTATGTATATATCATGAGGTAAATATAAATTATATCCAAAATAATTTTTGTAAGTGCAGGGTCAAGGAGGGAGAGATCAGAGTAGGCCTTGTGTAGGAGGTGGCACATGAGCTGAGCCTTGAAGGAAGCTGGGGATTAGAAAAGGCAACCTGGTGACCTTGGATATCCTTGATCAGGGAAGACATGGCCATACTTGTATTTTAAGAATATCCATTTGGTAGCTGAGTGAAAGATGGACTGGACAGGAAAACACTTAAAGCAGGGACATCATCTAGTAGTGTTGTTGCAGTAATCTAGGCAAGAGGTGATGAAAGCATGAACTGGAGGTAGAAAGGTAGAAATGACAAAATTTGACAGCTTATTGAATAAGAAAGAAGTAAAGTCAGATTATGAATCCGGCTGGCTAGAAGGATGGTGGTGCCCTCGGTGAAATAGGGAAGTGAGGAAAGGGTGATAGTTTTGGGGAAAGGATAATGTGTTGTATTTTGGACGTGTTGTTTTATATTTATAGATGCCTACAGAATTTGCAGTTCATGACTAGAGTTCAGGGGAAAGAGGCTAGGGATACATCTATTAATAGAGAGTCATCTGCATAGAGATGATAATTGAATGCATGGGAGCTGACAAGATCACCAAAGAACAGTATAGAAAGAGAAGAGGTCCCTGCACAGAACCTTGGAGTGTGCTCATAGAGCATGAGAAGTGAATGATAATTCAGCGAAACAGAGTAGGAAGGAGTAGCCAAAGAGGTAGGAAAGAACCAGGAGAAAGATATGTCACAAAAATCCAGGGAGAAGAGAATATTTAGGAGGAGGGAGTAATCAACTATGTCAAATGACCTACAGGTCATTTGGTAATGGTACCATACCTTCGGGATGTTGAGGACTTGAAGGATAAGGACTGAGAAAAAACCATTTATTGGTAACCTTAAGAAGTATAATTGTGACATTTGCCTTTTAGGCGTATTAGTCTTTGGTTAGTTGGACACAGTGTTACTGAGATTAAGGCTACGTGTGTTGTTGTTGGTGTGGAATTGTTTCAGTCATGTCAGACTCTTCATGACCTCATTTGATGTTTTCTTGAGCTAGATACTGGAGTGGTTTGCCATTTCCTTCTCCAGCTCATTTTGCAGATGAGGAAACTTTGGTAAACAGGGTTAAGTGACTTGCCCAAGGACACACAGCTGGTGTCTAAGCCGGATTTGAAACTCAGGAAGATGAATCTTCCTAATTCTAAGCCCGGTACTGTTATCTAGTGTGCCACTTAGGTGCCCCATGAACCATATTTTCTTCCACTATCATAACATCATTCTAGTCTCCCACAAATACACATATTCCCTCTACACGTACACAGACAACCTATTTTTAGCATGAAATTAATATTTAAAATATAGTTTACTTAGTTATTTTCCCTACCTTATTTACAACTGCTGTTTTTATTTTTAAGGAATGGTCGTTGGAGATCAGAGTGGAAGTTTACAATTACTCCTTCTACCACACAGGTGGTTGGTATCTTGAAAATTCAGGTAGGTTTACCATTAATTAGCTAAGATAACAGTTAAAAATCAGTATATTCAGTTTTAAATAAAGTGAAGAAGCTTTTATACTAATCTTACTAGCTGTAGGTCTCTAGTGTCAAACTCAAAAAGAAATTATCTGATGGGCAGCATATTGACTTAAAAATCACAAATTGACACTACATATGTTCTATTTTCTTTGTATTTATTTTGTTAAACATTTGCCAATTATACTTTAACCTGGATCAGCCATAGGCAGGAGTTTTATAGGCCTTGCCACATGCTCTGAATTTAATACCTCTGGTGTAGGGTAGTACAGAACAATAATGTACATTCTTAGCTGCTTACATTTTTTTACATTAAACAATTTGTTGTCAGTCCTCTGTTCTGGGTATAACTGACAAACTCTAAAACCCACAGAATGAAAAACTACCATTTGTTTTCTGCTTTTCATATATTTGTGGTAGGATCATAAGATTTAGGGTGGTAAAGGTGTAGGGTTGGACCTTAGAGATTACCTGACCCAGCATCCTCTCCTGTTGTGTATATGGGAAACTTAGAGAATCGAAGTCACTTTCCCAGCATCACACAGATAATTCCGGAACTGGGACTACCATACAGATCAGACCCCCATCCCACTACTCCTTAGTATATACAGCTTTAAGCATTATGCCTTGGATAGTTTCTGTAGTTTCTCAGTTATAAAATATTTTATAACTCAGTGTGAGTGTTTTGCTAATTGACTTTTGGCATTTTAAATGCCTCTGGCTCTTAGTGAAATTTTTAAAGTTCATAGAACAATACTAGAACTTTTTCTGAGTTCATTGTAAAGTGCTTGAACTGCAGTTGTTTATGTTATGAATAATAAAGGATAAAATGAACTCTTCCTGTCTTGATAGTACTGTAATGCCAATGCTGTAATTTCTTTGAATAGGTTCACTATTATGAAGATGGTAATGTTCAACTAGTGAGCCATAAAGACATACAAGAATCTCTAACAGTGTCTGTAAGTAGTTATATTTTAATTCTTAATGGATCAGTGATCTTCTTAGTGTATGTCAAGGGTTAACAAACCGCCCCTGGGTGTGGCTCCCCCCTCTGCTTTTGTATAGCCTTAAGCATAGGTAATCCCTTCTTTGTGCAGTTCATAGTCTATTTGTGCTTTCTCATCCTGTGTGATTTTTGTCCATTTTCTCCCAGCAGATCTTTAGATCTTCCTAACATACTAAAGGCCTACCTCTAGCTATTTGTATATTTTGTTCAATGTACAAAAAGTTAGGCTAACTCTTTTTCTTCTCTCTAGTACTTGATAACCCTTATGCCCCTTGTTATTTATCATATTGGCAATATACTACAGCTTACTTAAGGCCACTGAACATCTCTTCATTGCCCTTCATGAAGGTCACTTTCAATTTTTAGTCTTAAAATATTGTGCTGGTCCAAGATTCACAATCAAACTGCATCACTGGGAGAATCTAGGTAGTAAAAAAGATGGGCTTTTATGTTAGGAAGCAGCATAAGATAATTGAAAATACAATATAATTTCACAAATGTAGTCCAGTACACAATTTTCCTTATAGTCATTTCTGGACCCAGAATATTGTACGTCTGTAGTTCTTATCAATATATATGTCGATATATTGACTCAGTGGACAAGCTTTCCAGCTGCATATCTAGATAACTGTATTTTACATTCATTTATTTTTTCCTGTATGGATCATCTTAATCCTGTAGCATATAATCCTGTATCTTATTGCAAAACCTAAAGCTCTATAATTGTGAGCTCCTGCTGCGAGGAGCATCTGCAGAAATATATAATCTATAGGTATTCTACCTGTTTCCATTTGCTCCTTAGGCAAGACATTGCCTATGACAGTAAATGAACACTTTTGTATACAATAGGTGAACATCTTTGATGAGTTTCTTTCTCCCTGTTTTATGCCTTAATTTATAATAGCTAATAATACCTGACATTTATGTAGCACTTTTAAGGTTTGCATAGTGCATTACATGTTATCTCATCCTCACTGTAAACCTGTGGTATAGATGCTATTATTATCCCCATTTTATAGATGAAGAAACTGTGGCAAAGGATAGTGAAATGATTTGTCTAGAATCATATAGCTAGTAAATGTCTGAGGCTGAATTTGAGCTGATCAGCCTGGAAAGTAGCCTGAAGCTGAATTGTAAAGGGCTTTAAATGATAAACAGAAGTTTCTATTTTATTGTGGAGGCAATAGGGAGTCACTGAGTCTCATTTAACAGGAAATGACCTGGTAAGATCTTTACTTTAGGATTATCAGTTTTGCCACTATGTGGAGGATAAATCGGAAGGGAAAGAGACTTGAGGCAAGGAGATGAAGTAAGAGGTTATTGCCACAGTCCGGGAAAGAAGAGATGAGAACCTGAACCTGAACTAAGTCTAGCTTCTGTCATGATGTTATCATCTTAAGTGCCATTTCCATCATATCCCATAGTTTATTATATAGAATAGTAAAATCAAAAATGATCATTTAATGTTCTCTTTGATGAGAATAGATTTAGAAAGAAACACTAGTAATCCTGTTCCATTGTACTGCTATTTTTTTGTTCATCCATTTCTATCTACGAATTATCTTTGGATGATCTGACTTAGTTCAGTCGTTAGGCATTCTTCTGTCTTCATTTTCTCTTCTATTGTTTTTCACTGTTTTGTAAGGCGAAATTACCCACATTTTTCTATCATTTCCCTCTGTAATGTTTTGCAAGTGTGCTTGTACTCTAAATAGACGTTAGTTACCTTTTGCTACTTAACAAAGATATTGTTTCACTGGTTGAATGGGGATTCTCTGGGTATTTTGGCTTGCTTCATTGTTGTGACTGACTTTTCATTGATTAAACTTCTCCAAGAAATGGTGAAAATTGTAGTTAATCTTTACCTTTATCCATTTTCCAGTGTTAACATTATGTTTAAATAGGTCAAGTTGGGGCTACTGTAACTGCACACAGTATCTTTTCATTCTTTTCATTTTATGGTCTTTTTTATGTATGTACTAGTAGGTATGCCCTCATATGTGCGCATGCACGCACGTGTGCGCGCACGCATACACACACACACAGAGTAATCAGTAATTTCTTGTTAAGATAAAATCAGTTCCATTAACGGTTATCACTGTTCCCTTTGCTACCCTTTATACATTTAGATGATCTTGTCAGGTTTTCCATAGAATTCCTCTGCTTATCAGCCTCTGCAAGAAATTTTGTTGCATAAGTTTAAGTGATCTTCATAATAGTCTTGCTTCTGATCATTTTAGGTGCTAAAAATGAAAAATGAGGTGAGCACGTGCTGACCCATGAAATGTTGTACCTTATTGTCTTTGGGTGCACAATAAAAAGAAATCCACTAACTCCTTTATTTGCCTCATAAAGGAAAACCAACCCATAAGCCTTCTACATTTAATTGTAATTTCTTTGTGTATTCTGACTTCATTTATAATAATAACATCACCTAGTATAGCAAGATTTTGGTCATGAGGCAAAAGTTGCACATTTAGAGTCGTACTAAGTTAAATATTTGTAGACAGTGTGATCTTAGCACCATCTGCCATTTTTAGCACTTCACCATTTTCAAAGGGGCTGCTCAGGACTGAGGACCATCCTTATGGTGGTAAGCTACTCTGTACTTCACTACTCTGATACTTGGTTTTGCACTTTATTTTGTACATAATTTCTAAAAGAATTTAGTTGATTTTTTTTTTTATTGGATAGAATAAAACACCCTTATGTGAAAGTCAGTAAGCTAAACTCAGTAAGTTTTTGTTAAGTGTCTATTCTATGCCACACCTGCTAAGCACTACAGACCACAAATAAAGGAAGGAAAAAACAGTCACTGCTCTCAAGGAACTCACAGTCTAATGGTCTATATCACTTTTAGGGTCGTTAACTTCATTTTTATGAAAAGAAAATACCTTTTTTATATTTCATTATGGTGAGTTAACCAAAGTATAGAATTTATATTAATATTTGATATTAAGCTGTACTGTATATTTAAATTATTTTGCTTTGTTACAAACTCAAATTATATATAAGAATCTCTCATGATTGTTATATAGCGTTCTAAAAATATTTCCTATTGCAAATCAGCCAGTGATATTACCTCATTCTCTGTACTATTGATTCTTTTAACAACTATTTGTTGAGCATACTTTTTGTGCAAAGTTTCGTGGAAGATAACAAAGAAGGAATAATCCCTGCCCTCATACTATTTATTCCGGCAAGGCAATTCTAATTCTAATTCAGTATAGAATATGGAAGTATAATAAGAGAACACAGCGCTGTGGGATTTCAGAGGAGCGAGAGAGAGCTCAAAGCTGATCTGCTTGCTTGTGTGTGAACAGATCTCCATCAGGATGGTTTGTTGAGTCATATACTCTTATTATTAACTATAGTCAAATATTTTAACTCATCTTCAAATATAAATGGTTGACTTTTAAAGATTTTAAAGCTCATTTTATTATTTGTTTTTTCTTTAGAATGAAGTCCAAACAGCAAAAGAATTTATAAAGATTGTAGAAGCGGCAGAAAATGAATATCAGGTGTGATTTTTCAATATAGCTTAATACCTTATACTTACTGTTGGATAAGGACATTGAAAATGAGAGCCTAGGTGTTATAATGGTTAAGGGGACAGACTAGGAGTCAGGAAAACCTGTATTCTAAGGACAGGCTTCTGACACATCCTTAATTTTGTGACTGTGGTGAAGTTGCTTAACCACTCAGTGCCAGAGGCTCTGTAAGTTGCAAAGGGAAGGGCTGATCTGAATCTAGAGAGTTGCTCTATCAGGAGTTCCTTACATTAACAAACTCAGAAGTTCAGGTTAAAAAAAATAGGGGTGTTGGGGAGTGGGAAACCTAGTTTAATTTCCAGTTCTAAATTGCTTTATGTAGGCAGATGCCATTTTTCTTTGGAGGGGGGCAGGCAGGGCAATTGGGGTTAAGTGACTTGCCCAAGGTCACACAGGTAGTAAGTATGTCAAGTGTCGGGTCCTCCTGACTCCAGGGTTGGTGCTCTCCGACTCACTGTGCCACCTAGCTGCCCCCATGGATGCCTTTTTCAGATGTATAACCAAATTTATGTACTTATCTACTCAAAAAAAAAATAGATACCAGATAATTCTGATACTAATTTAAGATCCTTACACGTAAGGATTGTTTTCATTCTTTGAACTTGTATCTCCAATGTGCCAGATTACATGTGCCAAACACATAGTATAGGTACTTAATAAATGCTTATTCCTTGAGACTAAGATATTATTTTCAAAATTTTAAAAAGTGTTGCCTTTTTAATCCATATTTGTAGTTCAAAAAAAGTCACAAAATTCAAGTTATTCTTTTTCAATTTTGGAAGTCTGCTTATGGAAAATAGACAATTCCCCAAACCATTCAGACTAAATTTATACCCCACTTTTTATAGTAATTGATCAGTGTCCAAACAACATTGTTGAACGTTTATAACTTAGAAGTATTTAATTATGTGCAGACAGAAACTTAAAACCCTTTTCAGGAATGAGATTTTAAACTATTCATATACAGAAGGAGAGCGAGGAATATTGTCTATTTTTCCACAAATTTATTATTTAAAATAGGAACATACTTCTTTTTTGCTTCTTTAACTGTTTTGTAATGTGTTACTTTCATTCTATCAGTTTTTAAAACATTTTGGTATTTTAATACAGCCACTTAGCAATGAAACAGTATGCTAACATATGAACAACACAAAGTGTTTTTCTGAAAAAACCATCTGTTTTGTAGACTGTTCTGTTCCTTTTGTTTTCCTTTATAACTCTAACTCTTTTCTGTTTTTAATAGACTGCCATCAGTGAGAATTATCAGACTATGTCGGACACTACTTTCAAAGCCTTACGTCGACAGTTGCCAGTTACACGCACTAAGATTGACTGGAATAAGATCCTTAGTTACAAAATTGGGAAAGAGATGCAGAATGCTTAAGATGAACACTGCATGACTGGATCATTTTAGTGTCCATGTATAAAAAAAAATTACAAAAGTATTCAAAACTGTCAAGTTGCCCATTTAGCATGGGCTTTTGCCATTGAAAATCACTGTAATTAAGTAGTTTGGTTAGAGCACGAGGCTTAGCTAATCAATCTTTGTTTTTTAATTTTTTGTTTTCTTATGTTCAGAGAGGGTTGCAAATCACATTAGATAAGAAATATATTCTTTCTTACACTGAAGAGAGGTGATGCCTCTAGTTTTTGGTTAAGAAAAAGTGTATGAAAACTATATTTGCTTGATGTAACCCTTTAATTGATGTCTTTTATGAAGTGGATAACTTTTTTGAAATTTGCCAGATTCTTTTTAATGGGGTCCTTAATGGCCATTTCTAGTTTAAGGTGGTTGATGGATTTAGCCATATATGCTGCTGAAGAAATTGTCTACCTTTCCCCCTTTCCTCTTCCATGTATGTAAGACTGAGTTTAGAGGGAAAGTATTTTCTATATTAATTATGTTTAAACCTTTCAAGATAGTTATTTAGCTAGCTTAGTGTTTAACTAAACTTTTTTTAAACAAGGCCAAGATCTAATGCTTTTTGAGATTTTGAAATTAAACAAAAATACTTACTTCAGAATTGTATTTAATGCCTTCTTTCCTGTGACAGTTACTCAATTGAGCCTGGATTCTATCTGCCCTCAAGTTACATTTTATCACACAGCCACAAATGTATTATAACAAGGCAGATTGTAATATATATATAACCCTGTACTTATGACCATGTTTTGGTTTTTCCCCTTGGATTGAAATGTACTAAAATTCAATGTGACATTAAAATGAAAATTTTCCTATTTATTTGACTAGAAAGTCACTTACTGGTGAGTCATATACTATTTTAAAATACTTTCTCTGGATGTTGTGGCTCTTCACTGGTTGTAAATTAGAAAAGCTGGGAGTACATATGGTGTGCTGTAACATTCTAAATTTTTCCATCTTCCTGTGCTAATAAGCATGTTTGTAATATTAAAAATACATTTATTGATGCTTTGCTACAGGAGTTTCAAGCCTGTGGTAACTATTAGCATTTGCTGTAGAGAGTGGAATGGATTATGATTTCATCAACTAAACTAACACTCACTTTGCTTGAGAGTGGAATCCTTTCCTCATCTTCTTCTGCAGATGTCCAGGAGCTGGAAAATGTTTTTTTAAGAAACACCACTTTTATTATGTACAATAAACTATTTCATTAGCTTGAAATGCATAGATGTTTTAATTCTTTCTAAGCATACCAAATATTCTCTTTTCCTCCTTCCTATCTTCCTCTACGAGGATTTTAAGTCAACAAATGTGTATTAAATACCTACAATGTGCTAATAAGTGCTGGGCATTCAATTTTTACATAGATAAGTACAAAGCACTGACAACTGATAGAAGCAGGTTTGAGGAGTAAAGAAAGCTTTCAGAAGGAAGCAGCAAATCAGCTGAGTCTGGCAAGGTAAGTGGTGGTAAAGAATTAATTCCAGCCATATGTGCTAATAGATACAGACAGTGGAATGTTGAGTTTAGGGAATAACTAATAGTCCAATTTGTCTTCAATAAATAGAGTACTTAAAACTGAATAATGTTAAATAAAGTAAGAAAGGAAGATTGGAAACTGACTGTAATATGTCAAGGTAAGGAATTTATACTTTATTCTAGAGGTAAGAAGGATCCATTGAAGGTTTTAGAGCAGGGAAATAATATGTTTGGAGACCTCTATGTTAGGGAGATTATTTTGGCAGTTGTATAGAGGATGGATTAAAGAAGGGAAAGACTGGAAGCTGAGAGACAATTAGAAGAGTATTATAATAGTGGAAGTAAGAGCTCATGATGGCTTAAAACAAGGTGATGCACTTGCGAGTGAAGGGGAAGTGGATGTGTTTAAAAATGTTAGCAAAGTGGAGTTGACCAGACTTTAAAACAGTCCGGGAAAACTTAAGAGTTATGAACCATGGGTGATTAGGAGAGTGATGGAGCCTTCTGAAGACACCAGAAAGCTTGAAAGGAGAATTGTTTGGTGGCCTGAGTAGTTTTGCTTTGGACATTTGGTTTGAGATGAGGCATGAATGCGTTTGGATGTGTGCAGTAGACAACTAATGGTATTTAACTAGTTCAGGAAAGGAATTTATGCTGACTTGGTAAGTCATTTGCACAAAACTAGTTGAATCCATGGGAGTTTGTGATATCACTCTGCACAGAAAGGAAAAGGGAACCTCGGGACTGAGGACTTTGCGGGGGAGGAGTGAGTGATGGATAATGATCCAGTAAAGAAGCCTAAGAAGGAGCAGCCAAGCACAAGTAGAATAAATAGAAAGTAATATCACAAAAGCCAAGAGAGACCAGAGGGAGTGATCAAACAGGATCCAACAGCAAAAAGGTCAGGGGGGAATAGAGATGGTAAAAAGGCTATAGAATTTAAAAGCAAAGAGATATCTGGTAGCTATTGATAGTAATTTCAGCAGAATGATGGAGTTGAAAATTAGAATTTTATGGGTTGACAAGTGAGTGGAGGCAGTTCAGATCAGAGGTGTCAAATGGGTATTGGGGTTGGCAACACAGTAATTGGAAAATATTTGATAAAAATACTATAGAGTATAGATAATGTTATTATGTGGTTTTCCAAGTCAGTGTGCCACTGAAAAGATCCTTATATGTGATTTAGTGGCCTCCATTTGTATTTGAGTTTGACAGCCTTGGTGTAAATGACTCAAGAGTTTTACAGTATTGGGGAAGAGAAAAAGAGCCTGACAGTTTGAGGAGGATAGGGAAGATCTCACGGTTTTTGTAAGCAGCAAAGAAGGATGTAAGGAGAGTGAAAAGGAAGTTCTCATGGGTCATTAATTCTGAGCTGTGTGACAGCCTCTTCGTTACAGTATGCCAGGAAGTTGGTGCTAAAGCCATGAAAGTCATGTGGTGAAGGCCTCCAGCCCCAGGCTGCAGCTGGTCACTTCACTTCTTCAGACAGTGCCGATGAGGATCCTTGGGTACAGCAGGATCTTGGAGCAGAACGCAGTGTCGGTGGCAATGGTAGTGGCACGTCCTCCCTCCTATGTTGGCAATGGGTAATTCCAAGATTGCAGTGACATTCAGCACACGGCAATAGGAGACAAATTAGCTTCTGCCTCCACAAGAGCAACCTGGAAGATTCTACAGAAGCAACCAGGAAAACCAAGTGTGGAAAACTAGTCACTGAGCAAGAGCCAAGTCTGGAGCTCCTACCCTCCTGGATACAATAAACTATTTTATTATCTTGAAATGTCTAGATCTTTTCATTCTTTCTAAGCATGCAAAATGTTTTTTGTTTTTGTAAGGAACATGTTGGGGGCACCTCCTGAATCCTCTTTGTCAGTGGGAGCTCCCTACTTGGAGCATTGGCGATGGTGCAAGGCTGATCTTGATTGTTTCACAACATGAACTTGAGGAATTCTAAGATGCTTGGGCTTTGTAGCTTCAAAATTTATTCTGTACTTGATTGTATCTGAAATTTCTGAAGAAAATGAACTAGTGATAGTATGTCATTATCTTTTTTAAAAAAGACATGCCCAAAAGCAATGAAAATAATGGACTTAGATGGCTACTCTATGAGTACATAGATATTTAGCTTAGTTGGACAGTGTTGTGAATTATGCTGTGTGATAGCTGGACATTCAGAAGTTAATGAAACGTTGGCTTAGCCATGGCATAGAAAAGATATTCAATAAACACACTGTTGCACTTAACATGGGTAGCTGGGCCCCCTCACCTGCATATAGAAATAAAGGAGCATGGTCAAATGAGCAAAAAGTGATTACTTGTACAGTCTAGGTGCTTCGACCAAGTCTTAAAGGTATGGGCTCCACATGAATGGACCATTTTATGCCCTTAAGCCACCAGGAAGCTGTCAAGAGAGGCAGCTTGAGTCTCTGCCTTTTAAGCCAAAGTCCCTGAGAGCTTCGTTATCTTGGTGTGAGGGGGGATGAAGGAGGAACCCGGATACATAGTAATCCTATCACTTGCTAGGATCTTGGGTGTATGATTAATGTAAGCTAATTATTTTGTCTCTTATTTCATCTTGACCACAACTACAATTTAAATCTTTTGTTGTTGTTCAGTCATTTCAGTTGTGTCCAATCCTTTGTCACCCATTTGGGGTTTTCTGGGCAAAGATACTAGAATGGTTTAACATTTCCTTCTCCAACTCATTTTATAGATGAGGAAAATGAGGCAAACAATTAAGTGACTTGCCCAGGTTCATACAGCTAGTAAGTATCCAAGGTGATATTTCTATTTGTCTTTCTGACTCCAGGCTCAGCACCCTATCCACTGTGCCACCTAGCTGTTTTTAGCCAGCTGTTTTGAACGTAGAAGCCAACCGTAATTCTGCCGGGAATACATTAACACCAAAGGACAACTGATGATAGGATTAGAAGTTAGAATTCTATGGGTCGAAAAGCGAGGGGCGGCAGTTAATGTAGATTGGTGGTGTCAAACAGGGGCATTAGGGTTGGCAACAATAACTGGAAAATATTTGATAAAAGTACAGTATAGATAATGTTACTATGTGGTTTTTATTGACATACAGCATGCCAGTGAAAAGATCCTTATATATGATTTAGTGGCCCCCATTCGTATTTGAGTTTGACAGCTTTGGTGTAAGTGACTCAAGAGTTTGCCAGGGTCAAGGAAGAGAAAAAGAGCCTGATAGGTTGAGAAGGATAGGGAAGATCTGTGCACACCAGTAACCATAACAATATCAGTAACTATCCTTGCCTGGCAATATTAAAGTAGAAGACTGCTTGATACAGACCTTAAGATGTTAACTTCTGGTTATCCTCCACAATAGTACCAGCAAGGACTTCTCTTTAAAGCAGTAAAATGGGGAATTTTTGAAAAAAATGACATAATGAAAAATTTTCCACTAGGCTTTTTTTTTTAACATTACCTCATAATTTTCACCACTATGATAGCTACGGTGTGTGCTTTGCTATAAGACTGAGTTACTTTGAGACTTGAAGGTGGCAATTTCAGCCTCTTAAAACCCTCCACCCCATATATAATCATATCCCTATAGTGAGGATGGGGAAGCAGCCTAATTTAAAAAAAGGAGGAAGGGAAGAAATATGGTATAAAGAAAAGCACTAGATTGGAATTAGAGGAGTAGGTTCAAGTCCTGGCTTGAAATTCCTAGGAGCAGTGTTGGGTTATGGGATCGCAGATAGAGAGCTGGAGTAGACCTCAGAGGTCAGTGAGTCCAACTCCATTTTACATAAAGGTAAACCAAGATGAAGGGAGATCAACTTGTCCAAAGGCACATTGCTAAGTTTCAGATGCAGAATTTGAATTCAGGTCCTCTGGCTCTAGAGCCAATGTTATTGCCATCACATCACAGTCACTTCTCTGCACCCCACTTTACTTTTATGTGAAATAGGGGTAATCATATTTGCACTACCTACCCCAAAAGATCTTTCTTCTCAGTGCCTCTTTTCCAATCCATACCTAAATACACATTTGTCTTATTTTAATTTGAAGAAACTGTAAGAAAGACCTTTATGAGACTTTTTCCCCATAAAATCTTCAGAGATGTCGGTAATATATAGTAGGAACACATTGTATCACCTTATGCCATTTCAGTTAAGATCAAATGTGTTCTATATGTATTGATTCAGTGTAGTAGATAAAATATTTGACATGGAGTAATGTATTTTTGTTGTTCACTCATGTCCAACTGTTACTCTATTTTGGTTTGGGTTTTTTTTTTTTGTTTGGATTTTTTGGCAAAGATTCTGGAATGGATCGCCATTTCTCCAGCTCATTTTACAGATGGGGGAACTGAGGCAAGCAGGGTTTGTTAAGTAACTTGCCCAGGATCAGATAGCTACTAAGTGTCTGAAGTTAGATTTGAATTCAGGAAGATGAGTCTTCCTGACTCTAGGCCTGGCATTTTATTCACTGTGCCACCTGGCTACCCCCACCAGAGAGAATATAATATATAATTTATAGATAAGTATATACGTAATTTGAGAAAGAAGGGAGCAAAACTGGGAAGAATAGGAAAGGCTTCCCACTATGGGTGATACCTGCTCTGAGAGGCAGGAGGAGAAGACACAGTACATTCCAGGCATGAGATACTGAGGTGGGAAAGGGAATGCAAAGTCATTGGTTAGAACATAGTATCCTGCATAAAGAAGGTAATTATGAAATGAGCATGGAAAGGTAGGCTGAAGCAAAATGGTAAGAGGTTTTAAATGTCAAGCTGGGGAATTTGTATTTTATCCTAGAGGAAAAAGGGAATTACTGTAAGCTTTTAAGAAAGGGAGTAACAAGCTTAGATTTGTGCTTTTTTTTTGGTCAGCTGGGTGTAGAATAGATTAACGAAGGTAGAGAGGGGAAGTTGAGAGCCCAGTTAGGAGGCTGTTGTAATAGTCTAGGCAAATGATGGTGATGTCTTAACTATGGCAATGGTTGCACGTGAGAAGACAGAAGAGGGGGAAATACACTGAAGAGAGAGGATAAACAATACTTTGGAAGTAACCTGGATTGTGGAGGGGGTGAAGATGGAGATGAGTCAAAGATAACTAGGGTTTTGAACCTTGGTGAATGGGATAGTGCTGAGCTCAATGGAAAAAGGGAAGTTGGTGGGGGGAGAGGGCGATAATGAGTTCCATTTTACACATGTTGAACATTTAGTTGATTTCCAACAGGCATTGAGATTCATCATCCAAACTTAACAGCACCCCCTCTCCCTTGTTAGAAAAACTGTTCTTCATGGACTCCCATGACCATAATTTGCTATTCTATCCTTATATCACACTTACTTCAAAATACTTTCATTGACACATATTTTAGGTTGGTTGCTTCCTGATAAATGTCTACTTAGACATTTAAATCTCATATGTGCCACAGAAGAGTTGCTTTTATTCTATCTGTGAACAGCTGTGGGGAGAATTAATGCTTCTCTTCCCCCACCCCCCCATTTAGCTATTCTAATTTTACTTTTGAACAGCAGAGTAATCTTTGCTTAATCAGTTTCCATAATATAAAGCATTTGGATAACTTGTAAGAACTTGGCTATATAATGAAAAAATGTGCTTTTTATGTCTTATTAAGATATAGACAGCGTGGTGAAGGATAGTTGGGCTGGAATCTGGAAAGTCTGGATTAAAAACCTACTTCCTAACACTGTATGACCCTGGAAAAGTCACTTGGCTTCTAGGTGTCTCACATAATTCTGTAGGGTTTTTCTAAGCCATAAATCTGCTTTGGTGGAAGGGGTTTGCACACAAGGGGTTCTTCAGTGATACCACAAGCAAACTAGGAGAGCAAGGAATAGTTTACCTGTCAGATCTATGGGGAAGAGAAAAATTTATGACAGAACAAGATATAGAGAGCATTATGAGACATAAAATAGATAATTTTGATTATATTAAAAATATTTTGCACAAACAAAACCAATATGAGCAAGATTATAAGGAAAGCAGAAAGCTGGAAACAATTTTTACAGCAAGTATCTCCAATAAAGCCCTCATTTTTCAAATACATAGAGAACTGAGTCAAATTTATAAGAATATAAGTCATTCCCAAGTTGATAAATGGTCAAAGGATATGGACAGTTTTCAGATGAAGAAATCAAAGCTATGTATAGTCATATGAAAAAGTGCTCTAAGTCACCACTGATTATAAAAATGCAAATTAAAACAACTGTGAAGTACCACCTTACTCCTATCAGAATACTCCTATCTGGCTAATGTGCCAGAAAATGGAAATGATAAATGTTGGAGATGATGTAGAAAAATTGGGACATTAATGCATTTGGTGGAGTTGTGAACTGCTCCAACCATTCTGGAAAGCAATTTGAAACTATGCCCAAAGGGCAATCAAAAGCCTTTGCCCCAGCAATACCCCTACTAGGTCTGTATCCCAAAGAGATCCAAAAAAAGGAGGAAAGAACCTATTTATATAAAAATATAGTAGCTCTTTTTGTGGTGGCAAATAGTTGGAAATTGAGGGGATACCCATCAATTAGGGAATGGCTGAACAAGTGGTAAATGCTTGTAATGTAATACTATCAGGCCATAAGAAATGACGAGCAAGTTGATTTCAGAAAAACCTGGAAAGACATGAGGCAAATTGAAGTGAATTGAACCAGGAAAACATTACACAGGAGAATAACAGTATCAACTGTGAATGACTTAGCTATTCCTAGCAATACAATGATCCAAAACAATTCCAAAGGACTCATGATGAAACATGCTGTCCACATCCAGAGAAAGAACTGATGTAGTCTGAACGCAGATTGAAGCATACTATTTTTTGCTTTATTTTTTTATGTTCTTTTTTTTTTCTTTTGGTCTGTTTCTTTCACAACATGACTAATATGGAAAAACTTTTTTAAAAAAAATTTAAGTGAAATTTTAAAAATCAATGTCAGAAATTGGTTTTATATGTAATTGGAAAAATAAAATACTATTTAAAATATAAAAATAAAAAGGGACTCCATAATGGAAAAAATTCATGGATTCCTCATGTATTGAGTTAACATGGCAAAAACACAAATCATCGATATGAAGATAATGTTCTGTTGTTTTAGTTGGGTATGACTCTTCATGACCCCATGGGGGTTTTCTTGGCAGAGACACTGGAATGTTTGCCATTTTCTTCTCCAGCTCATTTTACAGATAAGGAAACTGAGGCAAACAGGGTTAAACGATTTGCTCAGGGTCACACAGTAAGTGTCTGAGGCCAGATTTGAACTCAAGAAGAGACTTAAGGTATAGCACATCTACCTGCCCTGCTATGATATGAAGAAAGTCCTAAGGATGTCTTGCATCTCCAGCAGTTCTCAGTTATTTATAGGCTAAACCAATTCAACAGTAGGTGTAGATATTAGAATCTTTAGTATCAATAATTTTGTCAATTATTGAGTATTTCTTCCACCAATGCAAATTGGAACCTCTCTATGCCTTAGTCTTCGAGAGTTGCTATGGATGAAAATTCACCATCTAGTAGCCACCGTGGTGATGGGAATAAGCTGGTCTTCAGACAACAGGGACTTTGTTCATCACAAGGTTTATGGGCACACAGCTAGAATCATTCTAAAATAGGATAGAATTCAGGTAGACCTCACTTGGGGCAGCTAGGTGGTGATGTTTGTGAGCTCAAATCCAGCCTCTAATGCTAGCTGTGTGACCCTAGGCACGTCTTAACTCTTGTTTGCTTCAGTTCCTCATCTGTAAAATGAGCTACAAAAGGAAATGGCAAACTATTCCAGTATCTTTATCAAAAAAAAAAAATGGGGTCACAAAGAGTTGGACATGACTGTAACTGAACGACAACAAAATTCTCTGTGGTAGACTGTAACTTCCCTAAAGAGAGACTTCTCTTTGTAATCCCCAGTACCTAACACTGTTTTGCACATGGTACAAAGGCATAATACTCATTGGATTGGATAGGGTTGGGTTGGATTGAAACAGATGTTATCTCTAAAATGCAGATCAATTTAATTTGTTAAATATGTGCCTAGCACCATAGGAGAGTACACAATAAATGTATGGCACGGGCTCTACTTCAAAAAATCTTATATTCATGTTGAGGAAAGTAGACATAATAAAATCATATCCTGTTATAAACTGGTAGGGACCACAGACAATCTAGTCCAACCCTTCAGTTTTTATGATAGGAAACAGATCCCAAGAGATTAAGCAATTTGCTCAAGGCTACATGAAACGGTCAAAGATCAAGTGCCAGCAGTTATGGTACAGACAAATGTTCTGGGAGGTCAAGAAGGGAAAAGATCAGTGGGAGCTGCTTAATAAGGGTATTTTGATACAGACTAAACAGGAATGGCAGCTGAAACTCTCCAATCAAGTACTGTGGAGTAGGATTTCAGGAATCTTTCAAAGGATTGGAAAGCTCACTTCTTCTCTAGAACTGTTCAAGAACAGAGGTTCATTATCTGAATCTTTTAATGGCTAATAAGCCCCTCTCCCCCCTTTTTTTGATCATTACAACACCTTCGAAGTAGGTAGTGTAAAAATTTTTTTTCAAGCTTGGTCCCAAAGAAAATGAAAATATTCTACCATCTCTCTTCTTAACAAAAGTAGGAGACTATGGGTATGGAAAACTGTATATGCCATCAGCCTTGGTTGATGACTTGGTTATTTTTCCTGAATTACTTTTTCCCCCTCTTTTTTATTCTTCATTATAAATGTTGAGATGTGCAAATTTAGAGACATCTCCACACCAAATGTTCATATGGACTATTCGTGCCCGACAAGTGGTAGAGCCTTCCTAACTCCTATTAGTCTAATCAGCCATGGTCAGACATGCTCCAACATAGCAATGTCATTTTGGCCCTTCTTGAGAATGAAGCACAGCAACCAATTGTAAATGTAAACGTTACTTGAAAGGGAAGCAAAGATATTTTGTTAGTCATTCACATTTTAGTGTAAATTAATTCTACTTTATTGCTTTCCTCCAAATAGTTAATAGAGAGAAAACTCCGATGGCATAGAAATAACAGAGAGCAGATGCTAAGGAGAAAGGAAGGGTAATATTGGAGCAAGGAGGTATGGACTGGGGAATAATCTGTACCAAAATGACCACTGAAGCCACGTGAGATTCACAGCAATAGATAAAACATCACTTTTTAGATCAACTAGTTCAAAATCTACCTAACTTTACAGTCATTTAACCCATAATTTATCTACCTTGTTTACACGGATATTATAAGAGACCGTAAATTGCCTTGCTTAGAATCAGATATTAGATATTCGTGGCATTCCCCTTACTTGGCTAGTCTAGTATTTGCTTGCTTACTTTGAGAAGAGAAAAACACAAATAACTTCAGGGAATTCAAGATGATGAGTCATAGTAGCGTAGGATTTTTAGAGTTGGAAGACTCCATAAAGGCCACTTAATCCATCTTGATTTTAGAGATGAAAAAAAAAAGGCTCCTTCAAGAGATGGAGTGGCCTGCAACAACTAGCATTTATGTAACACTTTAAGGTTTGCAAAGTGCTTTACAGATATCTTGTTTGATCCTCACAACAACTCTGGGAGGTGGGTGCTTTTATTTTCATTTTACAAAAGTAAAGATTATGTTACTTGCCCAGGGTCACACAACTGGAAAATGTCTGAAGCCACATTTGAATACAGATTTTCCTGTCTATATGTACAGTGTTCTGTCCACTTCACAACCTAGCTGCCAAACAAGCAGTAAATGGCAGAGTTTCAGATACCCTGACTCCCAAATTCAGTTTTCTTTCCACTAAATCATGTAGCAATCCCACATAATCTTCATGCTAGATGGCACAGTGCATAGAGAGCTGGCCTTGAAGTTAGGAAAACCTGAGCTCCAGTCCTTCCTCAGACACTGTGTGATCCAGGGCAAGTCACTTAACCCCTGCTTGCCTCAGTTTCCTCATCTATAAAATTAGGGTAGTAATTGCACCTCCCTCTCAGGGTTGTGAGGTTCAAAAGATATAATATGTGTGAAATGCTTTAAATGCTTTGTAAGCCTTAAAGTGCTGTATAAATGCTTGTGTATTAATAGTATTATTCAGTCTCTCACTTAAGAATTCATGGAAGCCTAAACAGGTATAGAATTTATCAGGTCCTTCTTTTCACATTGCCAAACCTACAACAGACAACTTGGAGAACCTCTACAGTCAAGGTAAGGAATAAACTGTGTATGTTAGGTGTTAGGGCAATCATTTTCCTGTATTAGGTATCCATATCTTCTTTGTTGTTCGGTCTTTTCAGTCCTGGCAAAGATACCAGAGTAATTTGCCATTTCCTTCTCCAATGTGAAATGCTAGCTATTCAAAAATATACTCAAAGAAAGGGAATCCTGTGGATCTATCAGGCTGTGCCTTCACTATTTATGGGGCGAGCTAAAAAGTTGAAGGCCATTTCTAGACATTCTGAAGGTTACAATTTACAGTTTCTATTTCAGCAATGGTAGTGGAAAGCTTTGTTGATAATAAGTACTTTGAGAAGCAGAAATAACTGGAAATAGGAAAAATGGCCCAACACGTTGGTTTTAAAACTGAAACCCTTTGTTTACTTTGTCTCGGAGGCTTTAATTAATATAAATATAGTACCTAGAAGCAGGAAAGTCAGGTTTCAATTCAATACCAGGAAAAAACTTATTTAATAATGTTCACCAACCAAAAGCAAAATGAGCTACTTCAGGAAGTTACTCATTTGTGGAGAGGTTATGTGGCAGGGGATTTCCCTTTTCAGGTATGGGTTGAATTAGAGTCCAGCGCTTCTTAAATTGTGGGTTGCGACCCCATATCGGGTCACGAAAAATTTGGCAACAGTCAAAGTTTTCTGAATGTGCAACCACCAAAAATTAATTAAAAATCAAATTTGTCATGAATCTGAGGTGTTTCTGGTAACGATTGCCAGTGCTGTATCTTGCAATTCACTGCAGCCTTGGTTTTGAACACAAAGCATGCGTACTTTGCACCGCAAGTACCGTTAGGCCACACAATGCCAAAACTCTGCCAAAACAGGAAAAGAGGTCCAAGTTCAAGAAGCCCTGAATTAGATCATACATTTAGAGCTGGTAGGAACTTTACAAGAAATCTAGTCTGACCTCATCACCATTTCCCTTCATTTTGTAAAAGAAGTGACTGAGGCCTAGAGAGATTAAATGAAATGACTTGTTCAAAGTCACACAAGTAAGTAGCACGTGAAATATTTAGGATTGAAACCCAATTCCTCTGAATCCAAAAACTGCCCTGCACTAGACTTGTCTCTGAGGTATCATTCAACTCTGAGAGCCTATGATTCTAATCTCATTAGAACTGGAATCATTATTACAAAATCCCACATTCCAGAGAAGCCTTTCCTGATCCTTCTTAACGCTTGCCCCTTTCCTCTGTTGATTATTTCCAACTTAGCTTGTAAATATCTTGTTTGTATGCAGCCGTTGTACATATTGCTTAACCTCTCAGTGTCCTAGGCATCTCTCTAAAACTACAGATTATTGACCAATTAATAATGTGTGGTGGAAGGATTTTCCATGATAGATGACCGTCTAAATGAAGAGCTACATTTTACTTTCACAAAAGTTTGAGAATGATTTCAGGTCAAAGGTGCACCTGACATGTAACAATTCCCTATAATTTTCTCTTACTTAAAAACTATATGACATGATCATTTCCTTCTCTTCTATGAATCTCCAGCCTTATTTGGGTGCCAGCAATTTTAAGAGGCATGGGTACATTTTTAGCATGCTTACTTTCATTTCCTAGAATAGCTTAAAGGACTAGTCAGAGCTATGATAAATTTAAAAGTACATATATACAGCTTAATTTTAATTTTGTTTCTGTATGCACAAAACACAAAAACTTAAATAAGCAGTTTGAAAGCCACTACTCTTTAGAAGAGGACTCTCAAATTATTGCTTTAGCCATGTTATACATACCAATTATCACGACATGCTGTCTCATAAAATTTTATTTGTCTGTGGTCTATCATAAAATTTTTTCAAAGTTTTAAAAATAGAGGCTTGAGTGTGGGAAGTTTATTTTTATTTGGTTCATTTTCATGGCAACTCTTTCCATGGCCTTAGGGTGCCCCTAAAATTTAAAAAGTTATACAATAAATGTCATAGTGTATGTAACATTTTGATTCAAGGAGGAGTTAACTGAGCAAATTAAATCAGCCTACTTTGAGATTGTCATGTGCATAAAGTAGATTTAGGGCTTTCCTGGCAAAATGATGATTGTAGGGGATCTGAAAGTTATTTGAGTTGAACTGAGTAAGAAGAAGCCTTTGGTTCAAATTAAAGGAGAGAGAATTTAGTCAGCACATCAGCGAAGTTTTCCCAATAGAAATCGTGAAACTATTTCATAAAAAATGCTCTGGGGGAGTTGGGAAAGCAAATAACTGAGGCTAGAGGGAAATGTGAACTAAAGCTTGTCTTACTTTCATATCGATCTTCCATTGACATTGACTCTTAACGCTCTAGTTTGAAATCTGCATCTCTTCACAAGTAGAGCCTGAACATTTCATTAGAGTGCGCTTCCAGAAAATGTATTTTTTGAAGTGATATAACTTTTCTCAGCCTTAATTTCATCTTCCATGAAATGATGATAATGATAGCACGTTCCTCCCAGGGTTATTGTGTAGATCAAATGAGGTTATATGTGTAAAGTGCTTTGTAAACCTTAAAGTGCTGTGTAAATGCTATTATTTTGATAGCTATTACTGAAGGCAAATATTTATTGAGTACTCAGTCATCTTTTTTTGTATTCCAAAAGATTGTGGATACGAAGACTCATTCTGGAGAGAAAAGACATACATAGCTAGGACCTTTCAAATTGAAAGATCTCTTCTCATGTGCAGAAAAACAACTGTAAGATGGGAATAACAGTAAATGTCTGACCTCCATTATTCATAAAAAAATTTAAGACTTAACCAAAGTTAATTTTTTAAAAATTAACTGTTTTATTTTTTAAAAATATAAACTTTGAAAAATCAAACTATTCTTCCCCTAATTTACAGCATAATCTTTTCATCCTTATCTTCTTGACTAAAAAAATTATTTTTCCAACTGAACACTGCTCACCAAATCCTAAAGTTTTCCATGAAAAGCTTACTTACATTGGAGTTTCAGGGCTGGTGACTAGAGGCACATTCTTTTAAAATTTTAAATTTCGACTTCTTTGTCTTTCTTGTCTGTACTAATCAGAGACTCAGGGCCATGAGCCAAACCATGAAACACCAAGTGGAAAAAGGAATCAAATGGGGAAAAATGTCTATTTGACTTTTCAGTGATCTGATCCCGTCTAGTGAAATCCGTAGACAGGAGTATCAGGATCCTGAAAGCAGGAATTGGAAAGGAAGACAGTCCCTGAGATCCAAATGAGATCTGGGCTTCTTCCTAGCAAACATGCCACCAGAGCAGGCAAAGGGGGTGCCTTGGAGACTATCTACAAAAGCCTTAAAAAAGCAGAAGAGGTAGAGCAAAAGGGAAGAGGAGAAAGGAAGCAGAAGCAGGAGCTGCAGCAAAGAAAGTCCCCAAAGGCCAGGAAAGCTGCCCCACCTCTGTCCTGTAAACTTGGATTTCCATATATTAGATTATTCAAGGTACATTTTTTTAAAACATAGTTTCTTTGGTTTCTTCAGTGAGGCTATGGCAGGGGTAAGATACTCCCTTCTTTTCATGGTTAATGGCTTGGAAATCACCAAGTTTCTTTTCGAAACTATCAATCCCAAAAGAAAAAAAAGATATTTTGAAGTTTAAAGAATAAATCAGAAGAAATATGGCCATCAAGGCAACTGTTATCTTTTGCAGACTTTAGGAATATAGCTTACAGCTGAAAAGCAGCTGTGATTTGAAGACAAATGGAACATGAAAGAATCTAGGATACAATGAATGAGTGTTGCAAGAAAACTGCCTTACCCATCTACCTCCCCTCTCTTTGTTTCCCTGGATCTAGAGGAAAGTGTAGGCTGGGGAGTTGCAGAAGAATAATGAGCAAAGGCAATAAGGGAGTGTTATAAAGAGTATGTGAATTAATGGAGGAAAGAAGGGGGTTTTTTTGACTGATGATATTTTTAGCAATAGCATTTAATCTACATCATCAAAGGCTCTTACAAATCCATTATCCTACTTTGAAGGCTTGGGAAATAGAGGGCATTTATTAAAAATCACAAGAAAACAAATGCATATATTCCAGTATGTCAGTTTTTGTAAAATATAATATAAAATGCTATAGAGTATTTTCTAAATAATGAGTAAAAATGGCTGAGTGAGGACCTTTAAATATCCTACCTCAAAGACAGATTTAGAACAAGTGTTTTTATGTTTTTTTAGTCTATTGAGAGAAGGGTCATGAATCTGGAGCAGGAAAGGACTTCATAAACCAAGTAGTCTAATTTTCTCATTTTAAAGATGAGGAAACTGAGGCCCAGGGAAGTCAAATGACTTGCCCAGGCAATGTCAGAGGAAAGACTCAAACACAGCATCTCTGATTCCAGAGCCAAGATGCTTTCCACCTTGCCACTCTGACTTTATCATAGAACATTAAAAGTGTAAGTCACCGTAGAGGTCATGCTTCCAACTCTCTCATCTCACAGCTAAAGAAACTAAGACTTAGAGGTTAAGTAGGCCATTGGAGTTCATGCAGTTGGTTATACTAAATGGTGAAGTATTTTGAAATCCTGAACTTAAAAGTATTTTTTTAAAGCAAAGTAATGTAAATATACTATCACAGGGAAGATGGGCAATGTTTTTCTTGCTGCAAGGGAATACTTTCAACTTAGTTTCAAATATGGTGATTCCAGCGTTATTTTCATGCTCAAGAAATGTAGGCTGTTTTTTGAAATTGATATTTTCTCTATATGTTTAGTATTATTCTCAGGACTGGCCAACGAGGGCCCAACCCCAGGAGCACATGAATGTTTGGTGAGTGTGCTTCTGATAATGCAGAATGGAGAGTTCCATTCTCCACTTTAAGGCATGCACAGTTATTCTATTAACTGTTTCTCGTTCATTCACTGAGTGGTAGAAGAAAGGCTTTTTGATTAGCTTCTGACACTGAAATGAGCATACATTCCAAAGGTCCCATTGACTTGACCTTTTTCTCTTTCCTGTGTGAATATGTTTGTCAGGAGGTAATAACTGCTTAAGCCTTTGGATATGGAGAGTGTGTGACTGATGGGGAGAGTGATTAACACCCTAATATTTTTTAACCAGTTAGCATCATTTAGCTTTTACACAGAGATATTTACTGAGAAAAGAAGCAAAGGACAAACATTTCCCCCAAAGAGCAGGAACATATTTCCCCCTCTACTACCTTGTTCCTTGGGAAGAATGGGTTTAGATTTAAAGCCAAATCTAAAAGGCGTTCAACCCTACCAAGTTCACTTTCCATTGGGTCATGGTTGTTAGGCAGGGTGGCTCTCTTGCTTACAGGAACTTGTATATTGGCTACAGGGTCAGTCTACTTCTAAGCTGGCTTCTGGTTACTCCTCTTCAACCTTTCTTTTTTTAAAACTTGATAGTATTTTGTTTTTTCCAATTACATGTAAAGATAGTTTTCAGCATTCATTTTTATAAGATTTTGAGTTCCAGATTTTTTCCTTTCCTCCCTTCCTCCCTCCCCAAAACAGCAATCAATCTGATATAGGTTATACATGTACCATCATGTTAAACATATTTCCACATTAAAGATGTTGTGAAAGAAGAATCAGAAGAAAAGGGAAAAACTATAAGAAATTAAAAACAACAACAACAAAAAAGTTAAAATAGTTGGCTTCAATCTGCATTCAGATTCCATAGTTCTTTCTCTGGATGTGGACAGCATTTTCCATCATGAGTCTTTCACAACTGTCTTAAGTCATTGTATTGCCGAGAAGACCTAAGTCTACCAAAGTTGGTCATCAGACAGTGTTGCTGTTACTGTGTACAATGTTCTCCTGGTTCTGTTCACTTCACTCAGTATCAGTTCGTGTAAGTCTTTCCAGGTTTTCTGAAATCTGCCTGCTCATCATTTCTTATAGAACAATTGTATTTGATTACATTCATGTACCACAACTCGTTCAGCCATTCCTCAATTGATGGGCAACCTTTCAATTTCTAATTCTTGGCCACCACAAAAAGAGCTGCTATAAATATTTTTGCACATGTGCTATAAATGTTTTTGTACATTTTGTACATTTTCTCTTTTTTGTGATCTCTTTGGGATACCTACCTAGTATTGCTATTGTTGAGTCAAAGGGTATGCACAGTTTTATAGCCCTTTGGGCATAGTTCCAAATTGCTGTCCAGAATGGTTGGATCAGTTTACAACTCCACCAACAACGCATTCCCATTCCAATTTTCCCACATCTTCTCCAACATTTGTCATTTTCATTTTCTGTCATATTAGCCCATCTGATAGGAGGGAGATGGTACCTCACAGTTGTATTAATTTCTCTAATTCATAGTGCATTTTTTCATATGACTGTAAATAGCTTTCATTTCTCCATCTGAAAACTGCCTGTTCATACCCTTTGACCATTTATCAACTGGGGAATGATTTGTATTCTTATAAATTTGACTCAGTTCTCTATATATTTGAGAAATGAGGCCTTTATCAGAAACACTGGCTATAAAAATTGTTTCCCAGCTTTCTGCTTTCCTTCGAATCTTGTTGCATTGGTTTTGTTTGTGTAAAACCTTTTAAATTTAGTGTAATTAAAATTATCCATTTTGCATTTCATAATATTCTCTATCTCTTGTTTGGTCACAAAATCTTCCTGTCTCCATATATCTGACAGGTAAACTGTTCCATGCTTCCCTAATTTGCTTATGGTTTCATCCTTTATGTCTAAATCATGTAGCTATTTCAATCTTGTCTTGGTACAGGGTATAAGATGTTGGTCTATGCTTAGTTTCTGCCATACTATTTTCCACTTTTCCCAGTAGTTTTTGTCAAATAGTGAATTCTTATCCCAGAAGCTGGAGTCACTGGGTTTATCAAATAGTAGATTACTATAGTCATTTACTACTGTGTCTTGTGCACCTAACCCATGCCACTGATCCACCACTCTATTTTTTAGCCAGTATCAAATAGTTTTGATGATTGCTGCTTTAAAATATAGTTTTAGATCTGGTATGGCTAGGCCACCTTCCTTTGCATTTCCTCCCCTTAATTCCCTTGATATTCTCGATCTTTTGTTCTTCCAGATGAATTTTGTTATTATTTTTTCTAAATCTGTAAAATAATTTTTTGATAGTTTAAGTGGTATGGTACTGAATAAATTAATTTAGGTAGAATTGTTGTTTTTATTACATTACCTTGGCCTGCTGTAATAGTAATTAAGGTGGGACTTTTTGCTGTTGACCTTTAATGATTCTGGCCTTTGTTTGAATGGGGCAGATAAAGTGGGATGTTTTTGTATTTCTCAGCACTGAGACAATTGGGAGTCATTGATTTGTATCTCATGTGATATTGGGGGTGAGGAACTTCTCCACACCCAGCCTGGGTGAGGTCAGGGTCCTTGGGGGCCCTGAACAGGATATATAAGGGCAGAGGTTGGTGTTCTGTCTCGGAGCTCTGAGCCACAGCAGGAGTGGCAAATGTGACTCTGGGCAGCCCTTGTAATGAGCAACCCGGCTGAAGACTCAGATGTTGATAACTACAAATTGTATTTGGTCTGTAATTCAAGGTGCTGGTTTTTTCCCCTGAACTAAGTAAATGATATTTGTATGCTGGCTTAAAGTAAGATTGTTAACCCTTTAACATTGCTTTCCTTAAATAAAGCAGATCAAAAGGACCTGGGCTTGCAGTGTTCTGTGAGCTGGTTGTTGTTGGTTTTATACCCCCCACAGCAGCTGCTAGCCGGATTGTTGAAACACCTGCCCATGAGCAATTGGTATTTTTCCAATTGTTTAGATCTGACTTTATTTGTGTAAAAAGTGTTTTGTAATTGTGTTCACATAGTTCCTGGGTTTGTCTTGGCAGGTAGACTCCCATATATTTTATATTGTGTACAGTTATTTTAAATGAAAGTTCTCTTTCTATGTCTTGTTGCTGGGCTTTGTTAGCAACATATGGAAATGCTGATGATTTATGTGGGTTTATTTTATATCCTCTGACTTTGCTAAAGTTGTTAATTATTTCAAGTACTTTTTAGTTAGTTCTCTAGGATTCTCTAAGTATACCATCATATCATCTGCAAAGAGTGACAATTTTGTTTCCTCATTGCCTATTCTAATTCCTTCAGTTTTTTTCTTCTCTCATTACTAAAGCTATCATTTCTAATACAATACTGGATAATAGTGATGATAGTGTTTCACCCCTGATCTTACTGGGAAAACTTGTCCCCATTATATATAACACCTGTTGATGATTTTACATAGATTCTACTTATTATTTTAATGAAAACTCCATTTATTCCTGTGTTTTAAAAGGAATGAAAGGGTGCTGTATTTTGTCAAAAGCTTTTTTCTGCATCCATTGAGATAATCATATGATTTCTGTTAGTTTTGTTACTGATATGGTCAATTATGCTGAAAGTTTTCCTAATATTGAACCAGCCCTGCATTCCTGGTATAAATACCACCTGATCATGTTGTATTATCCTGGTGATGGAATGCTGTAATCTCTTTGCTAATATTTTATTTAAATATTTTGCATCAATATTCATTAGGGAAGTTGGTCCATAATTTTCTTTCTCTGTCTTGGCTCTTCCTGGCTTAGGAATCAGCACCATCTTTGTGTCATAAAAGCAATTTGACAGTGGTGCTTCTTTGCCTATTTTTCCAAATAGTTTATATAGTATTGGAATTAATTGTTCTTTAAATGTTTGGTAGAATTCACTTGTAAATCCATCCAGCCCTGGAGATTTTTTATTAGGGAGTTCATGGATGGCTTGTTCAATTTCTTTTTCTAAAATGGGGTTAAGTATTTTATTTCCTCTTCTGTTAATCTGGGCAATTTGTATTTTTGTAAATATTTATCCATTTCATTTAGATTGTCAGATTTATTGGCATACAGTTGGGAAAAATAGCTCCCAATTATCACTTTAATTTCCTCTTCATTTGTGGTGAATTCCTCCTTTTCATTTTTTATACTAAGAGTTTGGTTTTCTTCTTTCTTTTTAAAAATCAAATTAACCAAAGGTTTATCTATTTTATTTTTTTTAAATAAAGCCAGTTCCTAGCTTTATTAATTCAATAGTTTTCTTACTTTCAATTTTATTAATCTCTCATTTGATTTTTAGAATTTCTAATTTGGTATTTAATTGGGAATTTTTAATTTATTCTTTTTCTAGATTTTTTTAGCTGCATGTTCAATTCATTGAGCCTCTCTTTCTCTACTTTACTTATGTAAGTATTTAGAGATATGAAATTTCCCCTAAGAACTGCTTTGGCTGCATCCCATAAATTTGGTATGTTGTCTCATTATTGTCATTCTGTTTGATGAAATTATTGACTATTTCTATGATTTGTTGTTTGACCCACTCATTCTTTAGGATTAGATTATTTAGTTTCCAATTAATTTTAATCTATCTTTCCATGGCCTTTTATTACATGTAATTTTTATTGCATCATGATATAAGGATGCATTTAATATTTCTGCCTTTCTGCCTTTGATTGTGAGGTTTTTATATCCTAATACACAGTCATTTTTTGTGTAGGTGCCATATACCGCTGAGAAAAAGGTATATTCCTTTCTATTCCCATTCAATTTTCTCCAGAGATCTATCATATTTAATTTTCCAACTTCTATTTACCCCTTAATTTTAAAAATATGGATTGCTTCACAAATTTGTGTGTCATCCTTACACAGGGGCCATGCTAATCTTCTCCAATTTCAGTGTATGTGCTGCTGAAGCAAGCACCTCTTCAACCTCTCAAAGCTCATAACCTTTCAAAGCTTCAGCATTTGAAAGGCTGTAACTATCTCTAACAATCATTCACTTAAGAGCAGTAAAAGACATGGAAGAGGCAAAGAACTGAGGCACCATGTATTTGTGGATCACACATTAGCCTGGTTAGTGGGGCTGGCAACAACATTGCTGCCATCCCTGCTTCAACTTCCCTCCCCAACCAAAGGCTTTTTTAGGGTGGGGGGGGACATTGGACTGAGTTTCCCTGTCTTGACCAGGCTAAAATGCAGTGGTCACTCAAAGGCTTAATGCTACTGACTGCGATAGTCACCTGCTCTGTTTCTAATCTAGACTGCTTTGGGCCTCTTTAGGCAGCCTGGTGGCCCTGTGCTCCCAGCCTTAGTTCAGACTTAGTTAACCCTACTGCAGCTCAGAACTCCCAAGCTCAAGCTATCCACCAGCCCCAGCCTCTTTAGTAACAAGGATTACTGTGTGTGCCACCACAATCAAAGGCTTAAGCTCCTCAAAACACACCAACGCTGAAAGGGAATGTCAAGTCACTGAGGCCTTTTGTATGCATATTCAGTTCTCACTCAGAAGCCTTTGCCACAGGGGAAGCAGACAGGAAACAGTTACAAAATAACTGCTCCAAAGGAGGAGAGCAGGGACCTCCATCATGCAGGGTCAGAAAAGCAGGCTTACCAAACAGCCATATGTGCTCTTAAGACTGGTTCCTCATTGGCCAGTCCCCTATTTTATTCTTCAGACTCTGGTTTAGTTTCTTTCTAGTTTTCTTCTCTTTCTTCTTATACTCTCTAAATAGTTTTAAATTTTAAAAGGCAGAGTTGAATCTCTGATAGATTTACAATAATCCAGTGGGAGCTTCAGAATTACAGGTAGGTAGGAGAGAGAGAGGAGAGAGCACTGGGGAGTAATAGTAATCTCTAACACTTTATCATTTAGAAAGCACTTTATAACAAAGCTGATTCAGGGAGCTCTCCTGGTCTGTTGGACTGTTATCTCATTTGCTTCTCACAACAACCCTATTATATTACAAATATTATCGCCCCCATTTTGCAGATGAGGAAACCGAGACTTAAAGAGAGAAAGAAAGAAAGAAAGAAAGAAAGAAAGAAAGAAAGAAAGAAAGAAAGAAAGAGAAAGAAAGGAAGGAAGAAAGAAAGAAAGGAAAAAAGAAAGGAAGGAAGGAAGGAAGGAAGGAAGGAAGGAAGGAAGGAAGAAAGAAAGAAAGAAAGAAAGAAAGAAAGAAAGAAAGAAAGAAAGAAAGAAAGAAAGAAAGAAAGAAAGAAAGAAAGAAGGAGCCAGATATAAAGACTCTCATAAGATTCCTGGAAAGGTCACATTTGTTTTAGGTCAGGTAGTCAAAATACTTTTTTCCCCTCTTTATTTCCAGTCTCCCCAACTCTGTTCCCAACTTGGTGAGAATGAAGGGAGGAAAGGAAAGGAAGTGATTGAATATATATTATTTTAGTGTTGAATTCTGTCTTTATGTCAGTGTCAAGACTGTAGATTAGCATCAGGAGACCTAGGTTCAAATCTCAGACTTATCGCTTCTCTTTTTGGCTTTGCCCAGTTCACTAGGTCTCGAGTTACTCTCTTATAGGATGAAGAGTTGGACTAGATGGACTGAGGCTCATTCCGATTCTAAATGTAGTATCCTGTGAAACTATGAGATTATGGGATGAGAAATACTGAAGAGTAGCTGTTGTAATTAAGGTTTTTTTTCTAAATTAAGGTGTTTTTTTCCTAACCCCCAAAGACAAAATGATTTATTATAACACTACTATGCTAAGCACAAAGAAAATGCTTAATCTGGAATATCAAGAGAATCCTGGATGGCACATAACTAAGCAAATTGGTTTCAGGAAGATTGATTTTTCATTAAAAGATGGAATATCCGGGGCACTTAGGTGATGCAATGAGTAGAGCACCAGCCCTGGATTCAGGAGGACCTGAGTTCAAATTCAACCTCAGACACTTGACACACTAGCTGTGTGACCTTGGGCAAGTCACTTAACCCCAACTGCCCTGCCTTCCCACCTCCAAAAAAATGGAATATTCTTTGACAAGTAGGATTTGAATGGTAGCAAGAGTCCTATAGAAACTAGAGTTCTGGATCTGTGGAAGAGCTGGTACATCCCTAGTAGGGTGATTGCCAGGTGTAAACAGGGGTCTGGCGCTCCATGTCTCTGTTCCCATTGCATTTGTGGTCAGTATAGCCAGGCTTCTTGGACCTCTACCTCATCTTTTTCCTCTTTTACTTTAACCTGTGCATTCTCCTTCTTCTTCCAGTTGCTTCTAATGGCATATTGGATTTCAACAAGACGGTGCTAAGACCAAGAGGTCATAGTTCTGGAATAAACTTCCTCTGTTAATTCAAAATACATTAGTTGCTGGAATACATGGGCATTGGGTTCTGATTACTTTTTTTTTTTCAGTTCAACATGTGTATTCCTTAAGAACACACCATACATACCTACATACACACATATGCCAAGTGTTATGCAAAGACAAATAATACAAAGACAAAAATGAAGTGGTCCTTGGAGCCTTTGTTTTGGTAAGGGAAAACAACATAAACACAAACAGATAAATAGAAAAAACATACAAAGTAAATAAGTAATTTTTGAGAGGAAAAACATTAAATGGGGATCCGAGGAGGGGAAAGTAGGAACAAGAAGGGTCTTATCCAGGAGATGGCATTTAAGCTTATTCCTTGAGCTAGGGATACCAAGAGTCAGAGGTGAGTAAAAAGTATATTCCAGGCAAAGAATCAAAATGGAAAATCTGTATTGGTTTCTAGTGAGAATAATTTAATTTCTCCATCAGTTAATCAGGTTAAATCCCCAATATTTGCTGCCATGTTGATACGGACCTTATAAACTGCATTCAGATCTGAAGACGCTTGTTAATAAAGCAAAGAAGGGAACCAAGGTCTGCAGGTGGAATTTGTTTCTTACTCTCTAATGAAGGTTGGGTGGAGTTAGGCTTAACAAGTAAAACTTGTTTCTACCTCAGACTGTCTGTACCTAAGAGGGAAATTTTGGTCGACTACATCTTGCTTAGATAATGAGGAGGTGAAGACCCTGGAATAAGCTGTAATTTCCCCAGGGAACAGTGTGCATTTATTTGAAGATTATCTTAGGGATGTGCTGCTTAAGTGTTGACAGCAATTCATGGTGGTTTGTTAAGTATTAAAATTAGATTTGAGGTTTTTAATATTGACTTCCCTAAAGATGAAATTCCTTGCTATTGCACATTTCATGAGGCTTATTAGTGGAAAAATCATAGATATAATAAAGATTCCCATTACCTAAGGTCTTTCACCAATTTTAATAAATAGTGAAAGCATATGATTATTTGGTTAAAATTCAGTTGAGATAGCTATTTTAAGCAATAAGAACTTTCCATACATTGGTTATCCAATCAGTGGGATCCTATGTGGCGAAAACTGTGACTTGGTTAAAGCACAGAACAAAAGAGCAAGTTGCACAATCATAGGTTTAGAACTGGAAGCATCTCTAAAGCCATCAGTACAGCCCCCTCAATTTAACAGATGAGAAACCTGAGACTCAGGGAAGATAAATGACTTGCCTGAGGTCATAGGTAATAAACATCAGAGGGGAGATTTGAACCCAGTTTCTCTAATATCAGAACTGTATTCTTTCCACTGTACCAAAATGAGTATGTCATTTTGGTTTAACAAAACTTTATAAGTTAAAGCGATTTAAGGTTTTATAACCTGAATTAGCTCTGTGGGGTTTTAAAGGCCTTTTAATTAAAAAGGTGGGGAGAGGTTATTAAACATAGCAAATTAAAGGTGAAATGGTTTTAAAAAAAATGAAGCCAATGGAGTCCTGATATATATATCCAGGAGGCACCCCAGCTCCCTTTAGGTTGTCCATGAAACATGTGAACTCCTCTTTCTGGAGTGCTCGCCGAACTGGTAATGGAGTCCTTTTTTTATTGCATTTACTCAAAACCACAGCTTCAGTTTTTAAATGAAGATGAATGAGGTAATATCACATTGCTAATACAGTGAAAATGTTGGAAATTATCTTTAAAAGGAAGAAGTAAGGATGGAGAGAGGACAGAGAAACTTGAAGAGGGGCTCCACACAAAGGAAAGAGGCCAACACAACCATGGGGACTTCCGGCAAACCTCATGCACTGGGAAACCACCAGGTGGTGACACAGGCCCAGGGAGAATTGAGCCAGACATATTCTAGGAATTAGGGGAGGGATAGGTAAACTAACTTGGTCATGGATAAAATTGGGTTATTAAACACACTCTTTTGCTACTGATTCCTGGCCAGAGTTTATTGCTGAGAGTTGATTGGCCTGTAGTGTCTTAATAAGGGTATTCTGCAAGGACAGGTTGCACTATATTAACAAATATTTGAAACCACAACTTTTGAAAGGACTAACTGGGTGTTTCCATTGCCTTCAGGAGGGCTATAAAAACTTAGCTCTATAGTGGCCTACTAATAGTGTTCTGCCAGGAGTCGCTGGTCTGTGCAATGCCAGGCCTTGAATCCCAGCCAGTACAAAGCTGACTGTATCACTAGGGACAGGCAAGTTGGAATCTAGTATTGCTATGTTTGAATTCCTGGCCCAGATGCAAGAGTACTCAATTTAAAATGTGGTACCCTTCCAACAATGCAAATGTTTGTTTTGCTGTAAGCTGATATGTCTGTGTATACATACCTAAATTTGCATACATATGGAAATATATACATGTATTTTGGAGACCCTAATAAATGCTGTGAGATTCAAAGATCAATCCACACATTACTTTTGAAATTAGATACACAAATAAGTTAACAAACTGAGACAGCAAAAAATGGTCTCTCAGAAAAGGAAGAATCAAAACCAGATGGAGACATAGACCAACGGGCAGTGAGAGATACAGAACAAGAAGAGGAGCATTCACTAGGCAATGACAGTGATATCAAGGATGACTGGCATAGCAGGAATCTATGCAATGGAGGATCTACTTGCACCTAGGCTTTCTGGTACCCTGTGTCCCTTGAACTGTTTAAGTCCTAATAGAAGGTGGAATCTACCAGAGTGGGAGGTTTTTGGACTCCCTAGCAGTTCTGAATTTTATCCCCTCTTGGGAAGAGGAAGGGGTGGGGTAGATCCATAAGTATGGAAGATTATGTAGATTGCTGGGGAAGGTGGAGGCCCACCAAAGAGGAAAGGTATTTTAGCTGTTTATGAGCTTGGGCCTAGGTACGTGGAGTTCTGGGTTGGATTAAATAAAACCTGTCCTATATGCATTGTTTCATTAGCCTGAGTACATGCATAGGAGCTAAATGCCCTTGGAATGACATAAGTCGAGTTCTAATGTTCCAAGAATAGAGGCAAAATGAACTAAACTCTGATATTCTCAGGGAGGAAACCATGGGTCAGAGGAAAACAAGCCATAGAGATAAATTTGTTAGACTCCCTCAAGTTGAACATAGTTCATCTGAGTTGCATGCTTCAATAGTGGAGCCATCGTTTACCCATGCATGGATTCAGCTCCTTCTCAATGCCAAACTAACTTTCAATTCATAGAATTCTAGAATTCAAGAACTGGAAGAGATTTATATAGGTGAAAGAAAGTCATATGGCCTAACATCATTTTACAGAAGTGAAAATTGAAAGCCAAAAGGGTTAAAAATGACTTGTATAAAGTCACATAGCTAGTTAGTGCAAGAAGGAAGGAAGGAAGGAAGGAAGGAAGGAAGGAAGGAAGGAAGGAAGGAAGGAAGGAAGGAAGGGAAAGAGAAAAGACCTGTACAAAAAAGCAGGCTATGCAAAAAATAAACAAATTGAACTAGATATTTTAATACATGTAATAAAATCTCATAGGTATCACTGAGTTTTTATGGGATGGGACTCAATGACTATGACCACAGCAATGGAAGAAGGGGAAGAAGAGCAACATTGTCCATCAAGAGGATATAAAATGTGTGGATACCCATGAACCTGTGAGAGTAAACATAGTGGAGAGAACTTGGGGAAGAGCAAAGTAGGGAGAAATATAGGCAAATATAGAAAAAGCTGGAGGAACTGGATGAGTTCTTGACCTAGATCACAAAGCTGACACAGTCCCAAGATGCAATTGTGGTAGGGGACTTCAACCATTCAGATATTTGTTGAAGGTCTCTTTCTGTTGAAAGCAATTTATAGATTTTTTTTACTTCACTTGATGAGAATTTAATCTTCTAGAGGGTGGCTGAAGCAACAAGCAGCACTGCTATTGTGATAGGATTCTGGATAGTAAAGAAGGAAACTTAAGAGAACACAATCTTTCTCTTCAAATATATGAAGGTCTGTATTGTGAAATTTTACGGTCTAGGTGGTTCCAACAAGGACCAACAGATGGAAGTTACATGGAGATAGATTTCCCTCAAGAACAAAACAAAACAAAACCAAAAACTTCCAAACAATTAGAAAAAAGACAGGATGCCTTGGAGGGCAGTGGGTTCCTTATCATTAGTTGTATTAGATCACTGGTTGAATAAATACTTGGAATTATTATAGATGGAATTTATAATTTAAGTCAGAGTCAGATTAGCTAAACTTCTGACATCCTTTCTGATTCTGAGACTATGAAATGGGATAAATTCTAGCTGAAAGCACTGTGCAAACTTTGAAGAATGTGAGTAATTATTAAGAAGGCAGTGTAGCATATCAGAGTTTAACTTTGGTAAATGTTGGGCTGAAATCCAGATATCTAAGAACATAGCATTCTCCTGTTCCATCAACTAGATTTTAACTTTAACGATAAGATTGTTTCCACTTTAAAATTTTGTTGTTGTTGTTCAGTCATTTTAGTTGTGTCCAACTCTTCAGGATATCATTTGGGGTTTTCTTGGTAAAGATCAGTATCTTTGTAGTTTGCCATTTCCTTCTCCAGCTCATTTTACAGATGTGGAAACTAAAGCCAACAGGGTTAGATGACTTGCCCAGGATCACACAGCTAGGTCTGAGGCTGAATTTGAACTCAGGTCTTCCTGACTCCAGGCCTGGCACTCTGTCTACTGCACCACCTAGTTGTTGTGCCACTATTTGTCTATTTTACATACTGGGAATTTGAGAAAATAAAAACAACTTAGTCCCAGACAGTAACACTGTTAGAGAAGGAGAGGGGAAGTGGTGGAGATATTAGATACAGTGAAAAAGCAACTATTAGAATTTTTAGCTATAGCAAGGATGTTCCTTCTAAAGATACTTTAAAAGTTTTTTTTTTTTTGTATAAGAAAACACTTTTACAGTGGAGGAGAAGAGGGGGGAGGTAAGGGGGAATGAATGAACCTTACTCTCATCGGATTTGGATTAAGGAGGAAACAACATGCACACTCAATTGAGTATGAAAATCTATCTTACCCTACAGGAAAGTGGCAGGGGGGGAAGGGAATAAGAGAGGGGGGTATGATAGAAGGGAGGACAGATTGGGGGAGGGGGTAATCAGAAGCAAACATTTTTGAGGAAGGACAGGGTCAAAGGAGACAATAGAATAAATGAGGGGTGGGATAGGATGGAGGGAAATGTAGTTAGTCTTTCACAACATGACTATTATGGAAGTGTTTTGCATGACTGCACATGTATAACCTATATCGAATTTCTTGCCTTCTCGATGAGGGTGGGTGGGGAGGGAGGAAGGGAGAGAACTTGGAACTCAGAGTTTTAAAAACAAATGTTAAAAATTGTTTTTACATGCAACTGGGAAATAAGATATACAGGCAAAAGGGTATAGAAATCGATCTTGCCCTACAGGAAAATAGAAGGAATGGGGATAAGAGAAAGGCGTGTGTGTGATAAAAGGGAGGCCCGATTGGAAGAAGGGGTAATCAGAATGTACACTGTCTTGGGGTGGGGGGAGGGGAGGGATGGGGAGAAAATCTGAAACTCAAAATCTTGTGGAAGTGAATGTTGAAAACTAAAAATAAATTAATAAATGAAAACTGAAATTTCCACTCAAAAATTTTTTTTTTGCAGTAAAGATATTATGGAGCTATAAATTATTTACACTGAAGCAAAGATAGGGAAAGATAGATGGCTCTGTTTTGGTCTTCTGCTGTCCCTCCCTCTCCTCCTGGCCTGGATTTTGAGCTTTTCATCCAGCTATTCCTTAGCTTAGAACCACCTTTGACTTCAGATAGAAGAAGCCACCCAAGGAGGCTGCTCCTTGTGTATATTCAGTGGAGAATGAAAGGCCGGTCACTAGGTGGGGGCTGGATATCTCAGATATCTCAGAGTAGAGATTTTCATAGTGATCTTTGTGCAAAGATGCTACTGCTGCTAGTGAAACTTTAGCCAGAAGTTCATAGCATCAGGCATCTTCACTAATGCATCTTCACTAATGTCTCACTAGTCCGAGACACATGGGATTCCACAGATCACAGGATAGGATAGAGTACTGTTTTTGCACATAAAACATCCCCCTAGGGATGAGGTGAAATTTACACTCTGGGGACCCACCATAGATGATCATACAGTCTCTACTTGAATACTTTTAATTATGAGAAACTCAAAATTTCATAGGACAGCTGGTATTCTTCTTTCAGTTCACTTGTTTTCAGTTGTGTCCAATTCTTCATAACCCCATTTGGTGTTTTCTTGGCAGAGATACTCAAGTAGTTTCCCATGTCCTTCTCTAGTCATTTTACAGATAAAGAAACTGAGGTAAATAGGGTTAAGTGACTTGCCCAGAGTCACACAGCTAGTAAGTGAGTAAGGCCAGATTTAAACTCAGATCTTCCTGACTCTAGGCCTGGTGCTCTATCCACTATGCCACTTAGCTGCTCGCATGTGCACGTGTGTGTATGTACAAATATGTGTGTGTGTGTATATATGTATATATATATATATTATGTGTGTATATATATAGATACATATATATATATATGTATGTATATCTGTCTATCTATCATCAAGCAAAACAAATACCTGCTTTATCCAAGTCCAAAAACTCTGCTTCAATCTGCACTTTGCATCTATCAGCCCCCTATCTGGAGGTGGATAGCATGTTTCATCATGATCCTCTAGAATTATGGTTCCATTGTGTTGATAAGAGTTTCAAAGTTGTTTGTCTTTATAGTATTGTTGTTATTATAGAAATTCTTCTAGTTTTGCTCACTTCCTTTTTCATCAGTTCATACAAATCTTTCCACATTTTTCTAAAACCATCCCCTTTATCATTTCTTACAACACAACAGCATTACCATATATACAGGTCAGTCAGCTTTCCTTCCTTGACTCCTTCCTATTAATAGCAAATCTCTCCCCCCCCACCACCTTCCCATGTGTTAAAATAGAAAAAAAAATTATATACACATGACTTTTCCGGAGTAAATGTTTACAAAATGATGTGTACCAATAAAAGGAAAATGAGATGAAGGGAAAGAGTCTGAATGTCTAAATAGATTTATTAAACAATAACATTAAAAATCATGTAGCAATGTCAGGAAGTAGTATTTTTAAAACTGTTGTAGATGTTTAGCAAATATTTGTTGAAGTTGAGAGGAAAAAGTGGTGGATAACATTAATATGAGAGAACAGAGAAACTGAGGCCAAAAATAAATCTCACCATCTCCAGGGAGTCTGAAATCATTGGGGAATTTATCTATAAAGAAACTAAGATAATTTGTATATGGAAGGATTACACTTAATTATGCCATCAAAATTTTAGATAGAAGTTTAACCACCAGGTGGCATGCTAATCATTAGCCAAACTGTAGTTAGCAGGAGAGATCAGAAATTGGGTAAGTTCCACGTTCATGTTGGTGGTTATGGTACTTCACCTGGTAGAAGTGATTAGAAAGTACCAAGCTTTCTACGATTCTCAGAAAGTGAGTCAGATCCCACATCTCTGGGTTTTTTGATGACTGAGTGGTCCCAGTAATCTAAGGGGCGTGATTAGTGTGGATTTACTCAATCAGAAAAGCTCTGAGTCCCCACCTCAAGCAAACCTACCTCCTCCTTGACTGTGCTATATTTCACTAAGTTAGAGTAATGTGACTTTAGTATAATGGAGTCATTCTCAACAGGGACAGACAGGAAAACCTGGACATTTTATAATATTTTATTCTTTGTATAGAAACAATAAAAACAATACATTATAAACTATCCAACATGCAAACCTGGTCCCACAATTCCTAAACTCAGGACTCTAAACAGAATTTGGGTTACAAAACACAGGCATTCCAAGAAAGGCAAAATTTAGTCTGCTTAACTTTCCACTGCTGTTCTTCCTGCAAGTAGGCAAAGGAATATAGATTAAAACACATTTCCCAGATGATATTCAACTTAATATTTTCTTTAGGAATAATCATTAGAGGAGCATTCGGGAACTCTGTATCTGGGTTTCAGCTCCCCCTGTGGTGGAGAACATGGACCTAAGATAGTGCTTTTCTGCTTAGACCTGTCCTGTCACTGTCAGAGATCTCTGACTATATCTTGTGGCAGGTAGCTCATTACTTGTGAAATGGACAGAATAAATTCAATGGCAGGCTCAGGCAAGGAGAAGCCTGCTGCAGTCTTTCTACTTGTCATTTTTCTAACTCTGATATCTTAAATTCCAGTTTTCGTGCTTGAAAATACATCACATTCCTTCTGTTCCTGCAAATGCCTGGTTAGCCACATAAGTAATACATGTAGAAACATGTATTTGGCTTTCTTGTATGGTCTCAGATTTAAAAATTAATCAGGATATTTGAAATGGGGTTAAAAAGGGTAGGTAATAATGTAGCATGCAGCTATGAATAAATTGATAATGAATACTAGACAAATATTCCTAGACATGTTAGACAAAATTAACTACTAAGTCCTTGCCTGGAAGCACATTTTTTGTCTTCGTTGGATAGCCCAAACCTTGACATTCTGTATAGTAGAAAAGGGGCTGAATATCAAGAATAGTATGCTACATAAGAATTGAATTAAATTATTATTGGAAAAAAAAAAGCACTGTGAACTTATATTACCAAAGGTCTTGGGTTTTCAAATAATACAATCAGATTATTTGGGAGGAGGTAAAAATTATATGCCACTTTACCATGTGTCTATCAATAAAATTTATGAAAAACACTAAACAAATATGCCTAGACATATTTGAATAAAACTAAGTGCAATTTTGTAATAAATTAGTAAGATGTCATCAGTAAATGAAGTCAAGTACATATGATTAAGTGTAGGCTTTAGTAAAGCACTTGTTGGAACATAAGATACTCAGATTCACTAACTTCATTCTTGACTCAATGCTCTAATCCTCAAAAAACTGGATAAGTAGCTTTCATCAAAGGGACAAATGCAAATTTTAAGTGTTTTATTAGGTAATGATGACAGGGAATTAACAACCTATGAGAAATCTCTTATTCAGTTTTAATCATTTACTTACTGGATTTATTAACACGGAAGTAAAGTCCATTAGTTAAATCTTATATATTACCTTAGGCATGATTGTACACAGTAATTAACACTAATAGAAAAGGCACTGAGGGGGCAGAGCCAAGATGGCGGCTGGAAAGCAGGGACTTGCCTAGGGCTCTCTCCCAGGACCCTCCAAACACTGATAAAAAATGGCTCTGAACAAATTCTAGAACTGCAGAACCCATGAAATAGCAGAGGGAAGCAGGGCTCCAGCCCAGGACAGCACGGATGGTCACTGGGTAAGGTCTATCGCATGGAGCTGGGAACAGAGTAGAGCAGAGTCCAGAGTGAGATGCGCCCAGACCAACCAGACAGGGAGCCAGCCAGAACAGGCATAGCACCTTCAATCAGTGAGCTGTGGAAGTTACCAGACTTTTCAACCCACAAACACCAAAGACAACAGAGAAGATTAGTGGGAAAAGCTGCAGGGGCAGAGTGAAAGGAGTTCCTGGTTTGGCAGCTACAGAACTACAGCTGCAGTTGCTTCCAGCCCCAGGACCACATGGCGGGAGGAATTAAGTGCCAGATCAGAGCTGGAGTGCAGAGCCTGCTTAAGATCTGAATCAGGTCCACATTGGCAGTTCTTGGGGGAGGAGGAGCGCTGGTGTGGCAAAGCTTGCTGTGAGAAATAGCTCTGAAAACAACAGCGCATCCCCTCAAGCTTGGAACAAAGTACTCTCTACTCTACAAGTAGTCATACCCGACGAAAAACTCAAGGGTCAAGTAGTTGGCTGAGAGCATGGCCAGGCAGCAAAAACGAACTCAGATTCAGACTCAGACTTTGGAATCTTTCTTTGGTGACAAAGAAGACCAAAACATACAGCCAGAAACATACAGAAGTCAACAAAGTCAAAGAGCGTACATCAAAAGCCTCCAAGAAAAACATGAACTGGTCTCAGGCCATGGAAGAGCTCAAAAAGGATTTGGAAAAGCAAGGTAGAGAAGTAGAGGAAAAAATTGGGACGAGAAATGAGAATGATGCGAGAAAACCATGAAAAACAAGTCAATGACTTGCTAAAGGAGACCCAAAAAAATACTGAAGAAAACAACACCTTAAAAATAGACTAACTTAAATGGCAGAAGAGCTCCAAAAAGCCAATGAGGAGAAGAATGCCTTGAAAGGCAGAATTACCCAAATGGAAAAGGAGGTCCAAAAGACCACTGAAGAGAAAATACTACCTTAAAAATTAGACTGGAGCAAGTGGAAGCTAGTGACTTTATGAGAAATCAGGAAATTATAAAACAGAACCAAAGGAATGAAAAAATGGAAGACAATGTAAAATATCTCATTGGAAAAACCACTGACCTGGAAAATAGATCCAGGAGAGATAATTTAAAAATTACTGGACTACCTGAAAGCCATGATCAAATAAAGAGCCTAGATATCATCTTTCAAGAAGTTATCAAAGAGAACTGCCCTGATATTCTAGAGCCAGAGGGTAAAATAGAAATTGAAAGAATCCATAGATCACCTCCAAAAAAGATCTCAAAAAGAAAACTCCTAGGAATATTGTTGTCAAATTACAGACCTCCCAGATCAAGGAAAAAATATTGCAAGCAGCCAGAAAGAAATAATTTGAGTATTGTGGGAACACAATCAGAATACTACAAGATCTAGCAGCTTCTACATTAAGGGATCGAAGGGCTTGGAATACGATATTCCAGAGGTCAGTGGAGCTAGGATTAAAACCAAGAATCACCTAACCAGCAAAACTGAGTATCATACTCCAAGGCAAAATATGGATTTTCAATAAAATAGAGGACTTTCAAGCTTTCTCAGTGAAAAGACCAGAGCTGAATAGAAAATTTGACTTTCAAACACAAGAATCAAGAGAAGTATGAAAAGGTAAACAAGAAAGAGAAATCAGAAGGGACTTACTAAAGTTGAACTGTTTTGTTTACATTCCTACATGGAAAGATGATGTGTATGATTCATGAGACCTCAGTATTATATTAGAGTAGCTGAAGGGAAGATAGATAGATAGATAGATAGATAGATAGATAGATAGACAAACAGACAGAAGGCACAGGGTGAGTTGACTATGAAGGCATGATATCTAAAAAAAATAAAATCAAATTAAGGGATGAGAGAGGACTATATTGAGAGAGGGAGAAAGGGAGAGACACAATGGGGTAAAATATCTTGCATAAAAGTGGCAAGAAATAGTTCTGTTGGGAGGGAAGAGGGGGCAGGTGAGGGGGAATGAGTGAATCTTGCTCTCATTGGATTTGACCTGAGGAGGGAATAACATGCACACTCAATTGGGTATCTTACCCCACAGGAAAGAAGGAGGAAGGGGATAAAAAAGGGGGGACAATAGAAGGGAGGGCAGATAGGGGCAGGAGGTAATCAAAAGCAAATGCTTTTAAAAAGGGACAGGGTCAAGGGAGAAAATTGGACAAAGGGGGATAGGATAGGAAGGAGCAAAATATAGTTAGTCTTTCACAACATGAGTATTGTGGAAGGGTTTTGCATAATGATACACATGTGGCCTATGTTGAATTGTTTACCTTCTTAGGGAGAGTGGGTGGGGAGGGAAAAGGGGAAAGAATTTGGAACTCAAAGTTTTAAAAGAAGATGTTCAAAAAAAAAGTTTTTGCATGCAACTAGGAAATAAGATATACAGGCAACAGGGCATTGAAATCTATCTTGCTCTACAAGAAAGTAAGAGAAAAGGGGATGGGGTGGGGGGGAATGTGGTGACAGAAGGGAGGGCTGACTGGGGAATGGGGCAACCAGAATATATGCCATCTTGGAGTGGGGGGGGGATGGTAGAAATGGGGAGAAAATTTGTAATTCACTCTTGTGAAAATTAATGCTGAAAACTAAAATACTAAAAATAAATAAATAATGATTTAAACTCAAAAAAAAAAAAGAAAAGGCAATGAGAATAAATTGATAACACAAAATGAAGGAGAGAGTTTGTATAGAATTCAAGTAACTTGGGTTATGTAGCTCAGAAAATCAGTTTGAGATTTGAGTGATTGGACTATTTTTCTATTCTGGTCAAATAAGCATGATAATTAACACATTTCTCCTTTATTTTGTGTGTCTGTATAGTTATTCTTGGATATTAGAAATAGAAATGAAAGAAAGTCTGATCCATATAATACAAAGCATTGTATTGTGATAAAAAGAACTGAAACAAATTTTTCAGTGGGAATAATATATAATTCATAGACACACCATGAACTTATAATTCCATGTGAAATCTAAGAATTACCTCATCCAATGAGAATACAAAGAAAAACAAGGCAGTTTGTGCAGAATTAGAGTTTGAGTTCACTGGCTACTTCTATCATGTTACCAGCCACAAAATTATAGAATGTTTGAACTGGAAGGTCCTTTAGCAAACCTGTAATCCAATCCCCTCATTTCACAAATGAGGAAATGGTAGACTAAAATAACATGATCTATTTTGCTGATTTTTTTCTTGTGTGACTGGTTGGTATATCGTTTAACTAAGTTAATGCTGGTTGGAATTGTGTTGTCATAGGTAAACCTGACCAAAGCAATGACCAGTACACAAGCAAGATAATGGTAACAGCAATCATTAGAGAGTATCTTTGTCTCTTTGTATCCATCTTCCGTGTCGGCCTTCATTAGTGAGAGATGCTTTTGGAAGCCTGGTCACTTTAGGAGAATGAAATACAGAAATGTCTCTGGGGCAGCCAGCAAAGATAGCAGCTTAGGACAAGGCAATACAGTTCAGCTCTCTCCTACAATTAGTCCAACAAAAATCAAGGTAAACCGTGGTTGATCAGGAAATCAAAGGAGAAACCACAGTGATTTTTCCAGAGAGGTTACTAAAAGGAGCCTGCCAGAGGCCTGTGAGCGCTGGGGAGGAGGTTAAACCACGAAGGCTGCTTGGAGCACAGAGCAAATGGAGATACCAGAGCAAGGTGTGGGGTTGAAGATCCATGCCAGGGGTCTGAGGTTGTGTACAGTTCAGGGAACAAGAACAAGGACTGGTTGTTGGCCTTGTTCCCTGACATTATGGATTCAGAATGGACTGAGGAAGCAGCTATAGATCTAGTACAACTGGGGAGAGAGCATTTCAGGGGGTCTGTGAAGTCAAGATTATTTTAAAAATCACACTAAGCTGGATCAGGAAATGGGTAGGTGGTGCAGTGGATAGAGTACTGGCCCTGGAATCAGGAGGACTTTATGTTTAAATCCAGCCTCAGAAACTTACTAGCTGTATAACCCTAGGCACGTCACTTAACCCCATTACCTCAAAAATAAATCATATTAAGCTGTTATTTGCCTTTTAAAATGTTCCTTCCTTTTTCAACTATTTATCTTTGTGAGGCTGGATTTTCTTCATACACTGAACCAAAAGAACATATTATAAGAGACTGAATAGAGTAGATATGAGGATCCAGTTGTCCTGTATTAAGCCAGACATTAAGGAGGTTTGCAAAGCAATATAAAATAATGTCACTTTACTTACTAAATTTATTTTGGAAAACGTTATTTTTCATAAAATAGGTTGTTTTTAACATGTAATAGGTTTATTATTATTTTTAAATGGATAAATAAAATTTTTAAAATGTATCAGTTTAAAATTTTAATAAAGTAAATATAGATTAATATAGTCTATATAAACAAAATCTCTTTGCAGTTCTCAATAATTTTTAAGAATGTAACCTGAAAAGCAAAAAATTTGAGAACTACTACATATAGACAAATGTCCCTAATGAATATTGGTGGAAAATTTTAAAATAAAAGTATTTGCAAAGAAGCTACAATAAAATATCAAAAAGATTGTATACTATGGCCCAGTTGGTTTTATACCAGGAATGCAGGGTTACTTAGTTGTTTCAGTATAAGTAAGTGGTAAGGACTAGAATTCAGGTGTGCTGTATACTGTTGCAATGTTCTTTCTACAATACCTTGTCATGTAATATGGCAGTTGGATTTTGTTGATAAGTTGGATCTTGGTTGGTATTTTTGAGATCATCCATTTATTTATCCCTACATTGTCGTTTTACTTTCCTTCTAGTATCCTCTCCTGGTCAGTTGGGAAAATATATGCAAAGTTTTGTGCAAACTTAAAGCACTCTATAACCTTATAAGTACTACATAGTTATATGGTCAGAAGAAGAAACTATTAATTTATGTTCAGAGAGGTTATTGGTTCATTTTTGTTTCCACTTACTTTCAAAAGGAAAGAAAATTTGCTTTTCTAATGGAAACTAGGAATCACCACTCCATTGCCAGTGGCAGGTAGGGCTAGGCCACCTTCTAATAAAGCTCTTATTGTTCTCTACCTGGCATCCTATCAATCAGGATTGTTGTGTGTGTATCAACAAAGCTCCTTAATCTTATTATAGACACCTTCATTTGAGGAGAAATAATAGATACTGAGGAGTTTCACCTAGATATAGATACTTCCTCAGGATGTGAAAGACTACATAATTCAACAAATATTTAAACCACATTAAAGAGGCAAAGTGCCTAAGACTGGGAGATGATATTCCTACTGTACTTTGCCAAAGTCAGACCACATATGGAATATTGTGTTCAATTCCGGGGACTACATTTTAGGGAAAACATTGATAAGCTGGTAAGAATACAGGGTACGCAACCGGAGCGCTGCCAATGAAGGACTGTTTGATGGAAGTAGGGATCCTTTGCTTAGAAAAATGAAGACTTAGAGAGGACATGATACCTGTTTTTAAGTAGTTGAAAGGCCTTCATGTGGTAGAAGATCAGAATTGTTTTCGTTGGCTCCGGAGGGCTGAACTGGGAGCGGAGAGTATAAGACAGGCACATTTTATCTCAGTGGTAAGAAAAACTTCCCAGTTATGACAGCCCCAAATGGGGGGGGGGGGCAGGGAGCTGCCTTGAAATGTGAGGGCTGTTCCATCACTGGCGAGTGGTGTTATAGCAGAGGCTGGAGGTTACTATTTGGAAAAGTTAGTGAGAGGATTCCTTCTCAGGTACAGGTTGGATGGACTGGATGGCCTCTGAACTTCCTTTATACTCTTAGATTCCATGATTCTGCTTATTACTTGCCTTGAAATAAACTTTGAGTTATGTTCACTATTTGGTGGAAAATAAAATCATAATATTTATTAGGTGTCAAAAGTATGCATTAGCAATATTAATATTTATATGTTAATTGAAATAGCACTTGGAATTTCTCAAGTCTAAACATATGTTTATGTTAGAATATTTGGTAGTTATGTTAGCACAGGTACATAAGAGATTGGCTAAGTCTAAGAAAAATCATGTTTTAATTTACTATAGCACTAATAACATTTATGTTCATGGCCTTTAGATTAGGAGTTTCTAACTTTTTTGCATGTATCCTGGATACCTTTGGCAGCCTGGTGAAAACTATGGTCCCTTTCTCAGAATAATTTTTTTAAGCATAAAATAAAATGCACAGTATTAAAAACAGAAACCAGTTATGTTTAAATGCAGTAGCAGAATGTTTAAAACAAACAAACAAATAAGTTCACAAACCACAGGTTAAGAATCCCCACTTTAGAAAGAGACAAAAATGACGAGTGAAAACTCCTATGGACTGAAATTCTTTTGAAGTCTTTTCAAGGATAGTAACACTATTTTTGATGTACAAAACATCAAATCATTGTTACAACCAAATGTGTTTAAATAACAATACCTTTAAAAAATCTTGATATATTGGGAAGTAATGTTGATATCTGATATGCTGGTTATAAAGTAATGTCCTTAACATCAAGGACAGCTATTAATGATTGTGAGGAATAAGCAATGCGGAAGCAGTCTTTTATAACATAAATTAACTGGATGATATTCTTGGCATATGAATTATTCAATACCTAGCATGCCATTTAATAAAATATCACAGGAAATTAGAACCTTGCAATAGATTTGACATAGGATCTAGAGAGGGTAGTGACCTTTGAGATGATTTAATCCAACTTCTTTGTTTTACAGATGAGGAAAGAGAGGCTTGAGGTTAAGTGGCTTGCCCAGAGTAATCAGTAACAGAGCTAAAATTAAAACGCAGATCCTCCTACTTCCACATTAAGTGCTCTTCCAAATAATTCTCTAACTCCAACATTGAGAGGTCTTTCTAATTTATTACATTGCTTTCTCTAATAGTTTTATTCCATCAAGACTCTAAATAGATGGATGCAAAAATCAATTGGTTTGCCGTATATAAAGAAATGCATATCAATAGCATTTTCCTACATACATTTTAAAATGTCTAGGTTTTGTTGATACATTTTGTTTTTACATCACATTCATTTCTAAAATTTTCCCTCTCCCACAATCTTACTCAGTGAGCCATCCCTTGTGAGAAAGTTTAAGAAAAAAAAATTCTACAAAATTAATCGATGCATTGACCATGTCCAACAGTATATATTCTAGATCCTCTTATATGTTTTTGATCACCTATATCATTGTAGCAAATTATACAGTAAGATTCAGAACAAACAACTAAAAGAAAGGGAGGTTCAAGAAAATAAATTCATACCATACAATTCTTATACAAGGTCCTATTCATATTCCTCATCATGGTGTGAAGTTTGGCCTGGATGCTTTATCTGTCTTCTATCAGGTTGGAAGAGTTTTGTGTACTGTTCTGGTGTGAATGACTAAGTCTATACTATGAGAACCAATCTAGCTAAGTAATGAGAGGCTTGTCTGTAGATTGGCTACTAGGTGATAAAGACTTTAACCATAAAACATATAAAATTTTTTTAAAAAAATGCCATCAGTTATATTCAGGCCTTTTTGCTTCCATAGTCACCAGTAGTGGAGTGGTAGAAAAGGGGGACAGAGGATACCAAGAATCACAACATTTTAAGACACCTATAAGCATTAACTTAGCTGAAAGTATTCTGAATAGCAACCAATAAATTGACAGACTATTGGAAGAACTGAGTGATATTATGTCACTCCTCTGTTCAAAACATTCCTGCGCTTCCCTGTTTCTTCCAGGAACAAATACAAACTCCCCTGCTTGGTGCTGAAAGCCCTTTTCTCTACAGTTTCAGTCTACCTTTCTAATCCTAATTTATATTACTCCCCTTCTTGTACTCTGCTGTCCAGCCAAACTGTGCTTGTTGATGTTCCTCACACTACTTTTCACCTCCCATCTTTGTGCTTTTGCCTACGCTGACTCTTATGCTTGCAATAAGCTCCCTCCTCATCTCCACCTCTTAAAAACAAACAAGAGATAAAGAGCATTATGAAATGCAAAATGTATAATTTTGATTACATTAAATTGAAAAGTTTTTGTACAAACAAAGCCAATGTGACCAAAATTAGGAGGGAAGCAGAAAATTGGGAAAGAATTTTTACCACCAGTGTCTCTGACAAAGGCCTCATCGCTAAAGTATACAGGAAAATGAGTCAAATTTATAAGAATACAAGTCATTCCCCAATTGATAAATGGTCAAAGGATATGAATAGGCAGCTTTAGGAGGAAGAAATGAAAGATATCTATAATCATATTTAAAAATGCTCTAAATCACTATTGATTAGAGAAATTCAAATCAAAACAACTCTCAGGTACCACATCTCTGCTGTCAGATTGGCTAACATGTCAAAACAGGAAAATGATAAATGCTGGGGAAGATGTGCAAAAATTGGAACTCTATTGCATCATTGGTGGAGTTGAGAACTGATCCAACCATTTTGGAGAGTAATTTGGAACTATGCCCAAAGGGCTGTAAAAATGTGCATACCCTTTGACCCAGCAATACCACTTCCAGGGCTGTATCACAAAGAGATCATACAAGGGGGAGAAGGACCCGTATGTACAAAAATATTTATAGCAGCTCTTTTTGTGGTGGCAAAGAATTGGTAATCAAGGGGATGCCCATCAATTGGGGAATGGCTAACCAAATTATGGTATATGAATGTAATGGAATACTATTGTGCTATGTGAAATGAGCAGATGGACTTCATAAGAACCTGGAGAGACTTTTTTAAAAAAAATTTTTTGGAGGGGAGAAGGCAAGACATTTGGGATTAAGTGAATTGCCCAAGGTAACATTGCTAGCAAGTGTATCAAGTATCTGAGGTTGGATTCGAACTCAGGTCCTCCTGACTCCAGGGCTGGTATTCTACTTACTGTGCCACCTAGCTTCCCCTGACCTAAAGAGTCTTATACAATCTGATGATGAGTGAAGGGAACAGAACCAGGAAAACATTGTACACAATCACAGATACATTGTTTCTGTGATGACTAACTTTGACAGACTTGGCTCTTCTCAAAAATGCAAGCTTCTGAAACAGCTACAAAAGACTCGTGATGGAAAAGGCTATCCACATCCAGAGAGAGAATTACGGAATCTGAATACAGATTGAAGCAAACTATTTGCTCTCTCTCTCTTTTTTAATTTTATTTTATTTTTGGTTTTGTTACATCTTTCTCATGGTTTATTTCATTGGTTATAATTTTTCTTTACAACTTGATTATTGGGAAAATAAGTTTAATGTGAAGGTATATTACATACTGTCTTGGGGGGAAGGGAGAGGAGAGAGGGGAAGAAAATTTGGAACTCAAAAACTTGTGGAACTGAGTGTTGTAAACTAAAAAAATAAATTAATTAAAAAAAAAACCTTAGTCTCTAATGCTCAGTTCAAGTACCATTTCCAGCATGTGGCTCCTCCTGATCATCTCAGTGGCTAGTGCCCATCCTGCTCCTCCATACCATGAAATTACCTTGTATATAGTTTGTATTGGGGCAGGTAGGTGGCTTAGTAGATAGAATGCCAGGCCTGAAGTCAGAAGGACTCATCTTTCTGAGTTCAAATCCAGCCCCAGGCACTTACTAGCTGTGTGATCCTGGACAAGTCACTTAACCCTGTTTGCCTCAGTTCCTCATTTGTAAAATGAGCTGGGGAAGGAAATAGCAAACTACTCCAGTATCTTTGCCAAGAAAACCCCAAATAGGGCCATGAAAAGACAGATACCGCTGAAAAATGACTTAACAAAATAGTTTGTATTTACTTATTGCAGATTTAGAATGGTCTTTCAGTCCAATTCCTTCATTTTACACTTAAGAAAACTGAAGCCCAGAGACACTTACCCAGATCACCCTGGCATTAAGTGGTAGAGATAGGATTTGAACCCTGGTTCTTTTACTCCAAATATAGTACTCTTTTCACTGTACCATATTTCCAAGTATGCATATTGAATCTCCCCATATAAGGGTTTATTTTCTTTTTGTCTTTGTATTTCCAATGCCTAGCACATAGTAACTAGTGCTTAATAAAATGATTGTTGATTGCCTGATTTTGGAATTGGCCATCTGTGTGAATACTGTTAGTTACAGCAAAAGACAAATTCAGCTTCAAATCAGAAGACAGGAAAAGGATGAGAAGATACTAAAAACAATGGCTCCAGCTTCAAAGCATTCATTCAAGGACCTGTCGTTATCCAAAACTGGGGAATGGTAACATCGAGAAAAGATAACTGATCTCAATTATTACCATTTCCTACAAAGCTGAATAGTTATAAAATTCCTCATAAGGAGACCAAAAGTTCCTAGAAACTGCTTAAGCCAGAAAACACTTGATCTCTTTGCCAAGATGAGAGAGACTGCATGCAAGGTCAACACAACTTTAGAAGTAAAATACTTTGAAGAAGATTGTGAGTAGTACCACCTCACAAAGCAGTGGAAGGAAAGACAAATTTATAGAAAGCTTGCCATGAGACTCAACTAAGAGACAGAATCCTAAAAGCAGTAATAGATGAGATTGGCAGGTCAACTAATAGAAGTAAAATGGAATATATCTGTCAATGTTTCTATAATGAGGTATTTGCCTCATCATTGACAGACCACCACATTTGGACACTAATACCTTATTCTCTGATGTGCTTTAGGAAGGAGTAAAAAAAAAAAGTACTTAAAATGAATCCGAGATGCTGGACCAGATACATGGAAGAAATCTGTGTTGGAAGTAACACAATCTGAAAGCATTTGATGGATCTTTTTATATGATTTTCTAAAGGAGAGGAAGATAACAAAAGAATGGAAAAATTATGGATGATATTAATATCTAATAGAGGCAATCGGGAGAACATAAATAATTACTGACCTATACAGCTACTTTCTCATCTCATGAAATCTTTATGAAAGTGATCTATATGCAAATTGAAGATATTAACAGATGAAAATATTAGAAGGGAGTAAGCAGGCTTTTGTAAATGATTCCCTTCAGCAGACTATATCTTAACAGGCATACAACTGACTCAAAGGTGTACAGAGTAAAACTTACGGCTGTGTTTAAAGCATTTGACTTGGTAGAACAAGAAGCAGCCTTAATAGTTCTTCTAAACAAGGTGTTTTTCATGTATACGTTAAGAGTATGTCAGATTTCTTGATAAGTGCAACCATGGAGATAACTTTGTGCAATAACCCTTTGAATATTATCAAATGGAGGCAGTATCTCAAGTGGAAATATCACTAAAGGTGCTAGCCTCAATCCTAGAGTTGTTTTACAGATTGAGAGAGATTGCCTTCAGATCAAGGATTCTTAACCTTTCTTGTGTCACAGACCCCTTTGGCAATATGTTAAAGTCTATGGACCCCTTCTCAGGATAATGTGAAGAAAATCAAATACATTGGATTGTAAAGGAAGTCAATTACATTAAAATAAAGATGTACATTTTTTCTACAGAATTTTGGAGTCCCTTGAAATCTATCCACAGACTTACTATTACAGGTAGTGAGGTCCTCCAGGTACCCTTATTTCCTTATTTGCAGATGACCCTGTGATGATCCTATCAGGCTTAAGACATTGCAGTCTCCTCAGTGACAGCCATGATTACTAAGAAAAGGTCATGTTAATAATCCATAGAGGAAAAACTAAAAGGCTAAAAAAAGGATGCCTATTGTAGAAACTATGCCACCACATGGTTGGTTGGCTTGTCTATTTAGTGAATACAAGAGAAAGAAAGTAGGCTGGATTTTATTTGGGAAATGTTGCAGAACTATTAAGGGTGCCAAGCTGGTAAAAGACCAATTGTTTAAGTCTCTCTCTCTCTCTCTCTTTGACATACACACACACATAGGGACACACAGACTTGTGAATCTTGAACACTGAAACCTGAGGAAACATCCATCTGGATCACCTAAAGGATGGTAGAGAGGGCTTTGGTAGGTATATTTAGGTTGTAGCAATAGTTCCAATGTCGACCAAAGAGAAATGATATAAGGGATAGTATTAAGAGAATCTACAAGTGGAAAAAGAGGTGGGCTAGACAGGTATTCAGAGAGATAGATAACAAATGGGCAACAATTTATGGGCTCCACTGGAGCCCATAAAATGTAAAAATACGTAGAAGGAGGCCTTTAGCACATGAATCCCATGGAAAAAAATCTGTGGAGGAACATGGAAAAGAATCCTACAAGATGAAAAGTTTTATCTCTATTTCTCAGCACAGGGCCTAGCAGTCAGTCAGTAACTAGCATTTCTTAAGCACCTACTACCTAAACAACAGGCAGAGTTCTAAGAACTGAAGAGGCAAAAGATACTGCTCTCGAGAAACTTCAGTCCAATAATCATGAAAACAAACGATAAATGCTGCCTTTTGATTGATCATGAAATGAATGTAAGCTCTTCTATTATAATTAAATTTCTTAATCCCGAGGACTGTCTTTTGTCTTTCTTTGTATCCCCAGTGGGGGCCATCTCCAGTCCTGGTCTATGTCTTGCCATTGGACCCAGATGGTTTCGGAGGAAAGAGTGAGGCTGGTAACTTTGCACAGCCCTCTCTCACTTAAGTCCTATTCACTTGCATCACCTTCCTGATGTCAAGGTCCTCCTCCAGAATGAAGGACAAACAACAACAATCCCCAGTGCTTAACATGTAGTAGCTGCTTAAGAAATGCTAGTTGACTGACTGACTGATTGCCAGGCACTTTGTAACTGACTAGCCTACCTCTTTTTTCAATTGTACATTCTTCTCCCCTCTGCCCCCTTACCCCCCTTCCACCCTCGCCAATGGTACATTCACAAGACAGGTACTGGTTTGCTTGTATGTATTTGTTATATTCAATGCTGAGCACAGCTCTTTGAACATGGGGACCTTTATCTATCTAAAAGTCATGAGTGGATTGCAATTTTCACCAATAAAGGGAATATCCATGTTGATGAGATCAGTTTCATTAAACTACTAACAACATAAGCTCATGTCAGGAGGGAAGCACAGAATACCTTATTTTACTATAGGTAAAATTAAAAAGAAATTAAATAATATTGAAAATGAAATATCACCCCAGGAATTCTAAATGACCTAACATCTTGAATGTTAGTTGGAAGAATTGCAAAGTTGCCAGCTCCACTCTCTCTTCCAGAGTCATCTAAGTCCAGTGGCAAGATACAAGTGAAGATGATGGCCTGGAATTCAGTGGGTGACCCTGGTCTGTCTAAATTAAGGTCTTTCCCAGGCCTCAATTTGTCTGAGGCAACCCCCTTTCGATGACTATGAGCTACGTAAGAATTGAGACAAAAGATGGCCTAATTTACCATCACAAAAATACTAATCTGGGAGAGGAAGACCCTCAAAGTTTCTGGCCAGAACAGACAACAATTTCAATTTACACTAATTCCAAGCCATCAAAACCCAAACAATGAGCCATAGACGCTTATGACAACTTAAAAGACCAAGATTTTAAAAATATCAGCAGATGTACCAATGTTTTTAGGCAGGAGCCAAATAATAATTATAATAGTTAGCATTTATATAACACTTTAGTGTTTCAACAATCCGGCTAGCAGCTTCTGTGGGGGTGTAAGATCCACCCACAGCCAGCACCCAGAAAGCTGCCGGCATGCTGGGAAAGCACAGGTTCTTTTGATCTGCCTTAATAAGGAAAGCAAGGTTAAAGGGGTTGACAAGTTTACTTTAATTCAGCACACAGACAGCATTCACTTAGTTCAGGGGAAAAAACCAGCACCCTGAACTTCAGAACAAAATACAAACCAATTACAAACATCAACAGACAGACTCAATACAATTCATAGTTACCAACATCTAGGTTCAGCCCGGGAGCTCAGAACAAGGGCTGGCCCAGAGTCACACGCCACCACTGCTGCGGCAAAGAGCTCCCAAGAACAGACAGCCAACCCCTGGTTTTTATATCTTTTTCAGCGTCAGGGGTGAGTCACACATGCGACTCACCCACGTGACGTAGAATCGTCACAAAGAGGCGAACTTAAACCCACATGGTCTAAAAGCCTCTGCTCTCCCAGACATGTAAACTAGGCCCTCCCTGGAGTTAGCCCCACCTTGGGCCCCACCTTAGTTGCCAATCCACACCCACTAAGGTTTTACACCTAATAGGGGTTTGGGCCTGGGGCTTAGCACCCTGGTAAGACTCAATCAAAGACACTGAATTAATCAAAGGAAACAAAGGCCAAACTGTTCAAGGGCACTTGTTGAACTAAGTGCTAAGGAGCCCATTTTGATTACCAACACATTTAGCTCTTTAGAAATTGTATCATAATTGACCCTCACAATAATCCTGGGAGGTAGGGGCTATTATTATCCCCATTTTACAAAGGAAGTCACTGAAGCAAATAAAAGTTCAGTCATTTGCCCAGGGTCAAAGAGCTAGTATATGTCTGAGGTCTGATTTACACTCAGCTCTTTCTGACTCCAAATCCAATCCTCTATCCACTGTTTCACCTCAGAGGCATAAGTGAAAGCTCATAATTAGCTTAATGGATATAAGTAGCAGACTTATAGCCTAATGAGCCAAATCCACACAAGGGAATACTTGTATTTTAAAAGGGCCACTTTGACCTAGGAAGGAAGATCTGAGCATGATCTGTGATCTAGAAGGTAGAAGAAAAACTAATAATATTAGTTATATTTGACTTTTGGGGGAGGGGAGGGGAGGAAGGGGTATCAAAAAACTTGCAGGGCTCCAACTGGTGACAAAACCCCCAAATTAAACAAAGAAAAAATAAAGGTAAGTGGTACATGCCTCCTAACTCTGGCTGAATTTGAATATTTACTTATGCCAGATTGCCTCTAATATAGAAATTCTGAATTATTTTAGCTTAGGGGGTTCAGAGAAAATGGGTTAATTCTAGTGTCCTATGAGGATGCTGCTGCTGTGTGTACTTCATTCTCAAAGAGGACCATGACATCAGGGAGGTGATGTTATGACGAGCAAGTGAATTGGATTTAAGTGAGGGAGGACTGTGCAATGTCACCAGCCTCCCTCTCTCCACCAAAGCCATCTGGATCCAGTGGCTAGAAAAGGATCAGGACAACTGGAGATAGCCCAGGATGCGAAAGGGGGCCGTGGCCTTTTCAAGCTAAGGTCTCTAACAGGTCTCAGTTTGACTGAGGCAGTGCCCATTCAGTGATTAAGACCTAATCAAAAATGAGGCAAAGAATGGCCTCTTTAAAAAAGATAGATCCAGGAGAGGAAGACCCTCAGGTTTCTGGCCAAAACAGAAATTGTTATTTACATTCATTCTGAGCTAACCAAGGCCCAAACAGTGACCAAGTAGGGCCTGGTCTGGGACAAGAGTGATTTGGGGTTAAAGTTGGTCTTTAAAAGAAAAAGGCAAAACAAAAAAAAAGTTTCAGTGATTAAAATTTACATTACTTTTTGGACAGAGCACCAGCAGATAAAGGTGTGATATCCTATGGGAAGAAAGAAGAAAAAAGAAAGAAAGGAAGGAAGGAAGAAAAAGAAAGAAAGAAAGAAAAGGAAGAAAGGAAGAAAGGAAGAAAGAAAGCCATGTTGTCCAACTGAAAGTTTGGTCCCTAGTGGACAGCAGCTGGTATAAGGGATATTATAAAGTAAATGTACAATTTGAAAAAAAAAAAAAAGTGAACAAATTATATACTGAGAGAGAGAACAGATGGCCATTTGTGGGCTCCCCTGGAACTCCAAAATGTAAAAAGACCTAGAAGATGGCTTTTCTGTACACAGGATGAATCCTGGGCAGAAAGTGTATTGAAGAATATGGGCAAGAATGAAAAGAGGGGGTGCGTCATGGAAAGAGTCTGGAAGAGACAACAAATCTTGACTTCCGTATCCTCCACTGCTTGGCCTAATGGTGGGTACGTAGTAGGCTCTTCTTAATGCTGGTTGACTTGCACAATTAAAATCCTACCTCACATTTTCTGGCTCTCCTAATCTTAAACTGCAGAAATATTTTTGAACACTTGGCACATGTGTGCATATATATGCATGTACATACATATTCAGGATGTGTATTACATTTTTGGAACATCCTTTACATGTGTGCCCGCAGGTATATATGCATATATACTTACACATATATGCATATGTAAATGCGTATACTGGATGTCCAAAGATATAAAGTACATAGGATTACAAAGGAAACCAATTATACAGAAATGCAAGGATCAACATTTACACATACATACAGGGTTTCCCCACAATATATTATATATTTAAATATATTGATCACTGTATTTATATATAATTGGTTTCTTTTGCAATCCTATATATTTTACGCCTTTGGAACATCCCTGTGTTCATTGTATTTTTATACAATTGGTTTTCTTCGTAGTCCTACGTACTTTATGTCTTTTGAAACACTGTATATATGCCTGTAAATGTGCACAAGGTGTACTAAAAGTATGTACGTAATATATATATATATATATATAGATCACTATGTATGTACACATGCACAACACACACATATATGGTTTCCTTTGTAATCCAACGTATTTTATGATTTTTCTAACAGTCTATCTCTATACACATGTACACGCATATACGTACACACATATGTACACGTGTATACATGTACAAGGTATTCCTAAAACGTGTGTGTGTATATATATGTTTTAAACCTCTCTATATATTTCTATGTAGTTGGTTTCCTTTGTAATCCTATTTATTTTATGCTTTTTGGGATAACCTGTCTGTGGAGATCTATGCACACGTATAAACGACACAAGTTCAGAAATGTGTACCATTATATAACTCCACATGACTGCTGATCCCTGTACTTCAATACAGTTGGTTTCCCTCGTGAACCTAACGTTTTGTGCTCTCTCTCTTCCAGCCCTACGTGTAATTATGCGGCTCCACACGAGCGCTGAGCTCTGGGTTTCGATCTCGCTCGCTCCCTTTGTAACACCGCGGAGTGGCTCGGGCCGGGTGGGTGTCCTGGCTGCCCCGCACCTCGGGCTCCGTGACCCGGGGGAGGTGAGCAGCCCGGGGCGGGGGGGCGCTCCTCCCCGGGCCGGGGCTCCCGCCACGCTCTCCCAGCAGCCGCAGTTCTTCCTTTAAGAGGCGGCACTTGGGTCTCGATAACTATTAGTATCCTAACTATTAAAGAGAAGGGGGGGAGCGGGTACGGCCGCCGCTCGGTGACCTCGGCAGGGGGAGGGGAAGGAGGAGGAGGAGGAGGAGGGGGGAGCCGGGATCCCGAGCGGGGAAGGACCCGCGGGGGTGGAGAAAGTGTGGGCCCGGGCAGCGCGGGCGGCTTGGGGGAGCCGCGGCCGGGGCGGAGGACAGCCCGAGCGCCCGTGCTCCTCGCTCGCCGCGCTCTCGCTGGGCAGGCCGGGCCGGGCCGGCCCATGAACCATCCGGGCGGCCCGTGCGGAGAGGCCGCGGCGGCGGCGGGAGCGGCGGAGGCAGGAGCAGCGGGAGCAACTCTTGACTTGTAAAAAAAAAAAAAAGCCCCGGTGAGCGAGCCAGAAAACATGGCTGAAGCGGGCCCGGGGTTCCTGGAGCAGCTCAAGTCGTGCATCGTGTGGTCGTGGACCTATCTCTGGACCGTGTGGTTCTTCATCATGCTATTCCTCGTCTACATCCTGCGGGTGCCCTTGAAAATCAACGACAACCTGAGCACAGGTAGGAGGCGGGAGCCCGTCCCGGGCCCGCCGGACAAAGTTTGTGCAAGTCGTGCGGGGGCCCTGGCTCCCGCCCCCGCGGGCAGCCTCGCGGGAAGCGGGGGCGGGGGGGAACGGGAAGGGGAGAGTGGCCGCGCGCGTGTAGTGGGAGAGGGGTGCTTGGGGATCCCCGGGAGGTGGGGGGGGTGCGGGCTGGCGGAGCCTGAGAATGAGCCCCGCGGCGGCTCCCCCCGGGTCCTACCGCCCGCGGGATTCGGCGCCCACGCGGGTGGTGGTCTGGTGGGGTTCCCCGGGGCTGGGGACAGCCCCCGGGGTGGTCTTTCCCCAGCTTCTCCCGTAGTTGGAGGAGAAGCTGCCCGCGTGGAGACCTGGGCTGGGCTAGGGGCTGGGGACTGGAGTGGGGGAAGCGGGAGAGTGGAGCTCGTGGGAGCCACGTACGTGCCTGTGGCGGCGGGGGCGGGGGGGTAGGGAAGGTGGGGTGTTAGGGTAGGAGCCATTGGGGTTCCTCCTCATCTCGTCCCGCACCAGAAGGTGCGAGGCCCAAAGCGACCCCGGCCCTCACCGGGTCCGCATACGCTCTCCTTCCTGCGGCTTGCATGCAGCAAAAAAAAAAAAAAAAAAAAGCTACTTCCAAGAGTTTGGTCCTTTCGCCAGGGAAGGACCTTGGGCAGGGGAAGCAGGAGGGGGTCGGTGAGGAGAATCATCATAGCTGATTTTCTTCAACCCCATTCCTCTGCCCCAGTACATGCCCTCCCCCTGCTGCGAGCAAACTGCAGCAGCTACTTCCAAGAGTTTGCAACTTTCCCCTGGGGAAGGGTAGGGGTGGAAGTCTGTTCAGAGAAAGGGGAATCATCCCAGACCTTCCTGCCCCCTCCCCCATGTCGGCCCCCCGACCCCCGCAGGTTGGTCCTGGAGCATCCAGATTTTTTTTTTTTTGGGTAAAAGACCTCTCACCAAGCAGCAGAGGAACCTCTCTCCTTCTCCCAGTTCATCACCCCCACTCTTTCCCCTACTTTGTTCCTTTTAAATCCAAAAGGGAAAAGAGTCTAGGAAAGTTATGTCACTTCTGTTGCCCAGGCTCCACCAGCGAGCTGGACGTCCGTCAGAAGGTTGTGGCATGACACACGCTGGTGTGGTGCCCGGTTGTAGTGTTGCTACAGGAGACCGTGGGGGTGAAGATGTTGCCAGAAAATGAGGAGGGAGGCTGAAAACGGGCCTGTGGAGGCATTGGAGAAGAGAGCTTCGTGTCCAGAAAAGCAGACTAAACCCTACCGTGGTGGTGGTGGTGGTGGTGGAGGAGGAGGGGGGCATCTGGGTGGGCCTGATGCTGGCCCTAGAGCAGAACAGCTTGTCCCCACCCCCCTTTTGAAGTCCTTGGGGGTGGTTGTAAGGAAAGTACTTTGTCCACCTCGAAGCACTTTTCTGTATGAATGTGTGTCGCTGTCGCTGCCAGAGTGGCATGAAGATTGTTTACTTGTAACCTTAAAATCAGACACTGCTGAATGGGGTGGTCAGTTTGTAACTCTGTTTTGACAAGGTTTGTCCGTTGCTTTTCTTCAAGTAATGGAATATGAATGAAGCATCGGATCTCTAAAGCAGATGTAGAAGGAACAAAAATAAAGACAGGAAATCTGGAATTTACAGTGCTCTTAATGGGAATTTTAAAGAAATTTCTAACTTTCCCTTCTCCACTTCCTTTAGCAGAATATAAGGCATTTGTGATTTGTGTCCAGAACTTTTTTTTTTTTAAAGACTAGACCTGTGATTTCTCTGGTAGAAGGAAATCTTGGTGAGGAAACTCACTCTATCTCCGAGGGTCAGCAACAGCTCTTCAATTTGTCTGAACATCAGTCTGGAACTTAATGCAGTAACCCCACATACAAAAGAAATGTGTCCTAACTTTCAAATCTCAGAGTTTGTAATGGTAGAATAAAATGGAAAATTATCTAGCCAGCAAGCCCTTAAAAATACAGCAACAGAAACATCTTGAAAACATGCCATGGCAAAAAAAAAAAAAATGAGATGTGTTTTAGAAAGTAGTGAAAATTTGGCTTGAAGTGTACTGTAGTTTCCATCCTCACGACTACTTTTTACAAGTTCTTTATTGATTACCAGCAGTCTGAGAATTCTGGAATTACCATACTACATGTGGATTTTGTATTAGTACAGTGATCTGTGAACTGGTGGGGCCAAGAGATCTTAGACATGCAATTTCTATGTGTTGTATTAAACTCTTTATAATAGTTTTGGGGGCCTAAATGTGTAGTATACTAAAATTATTTTGTTTGGTACTTAATGGTAACTTGGAATGTAAGCTTGAGGAAAGGAGTGATTTAATTTTTGTATTTTTTATTCTGAGGACCTAGCAGTGCCTAGCACATAGTGGGTGCTGAATAAATACTAATTGACTAATTAATTAAATTCTTGTGTTGCAGTCATGTATGTGACTTTGAGAAAAATTTTACTTTCAGTTAGCACTAGTAGGGGTTTTGGTTCTCAAGTGTTGTGTACAGCTCAAGAACTAAATGATCATGGGTGTATGTAGTACAGTGGAAAGGTTTCTGGATTTGGATTCTGATTTGAATTCTTACTTTGCCTTTGGTTATATTAGTGAACCTGGACAAATCACTTAACCTCTCTCAGGGCTAGTTTCCAAATCAAAAAATTTTGGATTTAGGCAGCTAGGTGTAATGCTGGATAGAGCCAAGGGATTTAGAGTCTTGCCTCAGAGGCTTGTTGGCCACTGGAATTTATTGAAAAGGGAGATGACATGGTTGAATTTACTCTTTAGAAGGATTAATTTGACAGCTGAGTCAAGGGTGGACTGGAGTGAAGGGATATCTAGTTTTTAGGAAAAAAAAAACTAATTCGGGATTGGTGCTCTGTAAATATATGCAGATTTGGAGAGAGATTTTGAATCATAGACTTAAGTATTGACTCCTGAGCCCAGTTCTTTCTAGGTTTGTGACCTAATCTGTAAAAAGTAGGTAGCAACTACCCATTTGAACTACCTATTTCATAGTGTTGTTATGTGGAAAGTACACATAAATGAGCTATTATCATACAACTTTTAAAACCATTTTCACCAAATAGCTCTGGTACTTTGTGTGTGGATTCCTCACTTCTTGGGATAACAAGGACCAGGATAGAAACTAAGGGGGTGAGTAGTTATTTGTGCCTGATGCTACACCAGTTTAACATAGAACTAGTTTCACCTGGGTTTGGAAGCAGGTACTTGAGGTAAGACAATAGTGACTGAGAGAAATTCACCTCCCTTGGCATTTCTCTGTGGAAAAAAAAAAGAAAAAGAGGGAGAAGAACCAGGTATTAAACAAAACAAACAGATTGGAAAGTACATTTCCTTCCACCATTCTTTGAAACTGTAATACTGAGAACCGATTGAAGGAACTGGAGATGATTAGCTTGGAGAATCTAAAGGGGAAAGGGAACATAATAACAGTGTTCAAATATTTGAAGGACTATCAGCTAAAAAAAGGCTATTGCCTATTTGTTGTTACAAAGGGTAGGACCAAAAGGTGGAAATGATTGGAGGGCAGATTTTAGTCTGTTTTAATAAGTGAAGAAACACTTATGTGCCCCTAGCCATTGTCCTAGGCTTTAGAATACCTTTTTAACAAGGTTGTTATTCAGTCTTGTTGGACTCTTCAGGACCAGTGTGGATCATAGCATACCAGTACTGTCCATTGGGTTTTCTTGGCAAAGATACTGGACTGGTTTGTTATTTCCTTGTCTAGTGGATTAAAGCATACAGAGGTTAAGTGACTTGCCTAGGGTTTCACAGCTACTGAGTGTCTGAGGTCAAATTTGAATTTGTTCAACTTCTGTCATGTCTGACTCTTTGTCATTTAGAGTTTTTTGGGCAAAGATACTGGAGTGTCTGGTGTATACTGGAAACTGAGGCTAAATGACTTGCCCAGGGTCACACAGCTAGTAAGTGCCTGAGGCTGTACGTGAACTCAGGTCTTCCTGATTCCAGGAATGGCATGCTATCCATTGTGCCACTTGGCTGCCCCTGAGCCACTTGGCTGTCTCTTTCTCTCTTTCTCCCTTTTTAAACAGTAAGGTTGTCCAATTCAGGCAGAGACTGTAGGGCCTTGTGGTGAAATAGAAAGGGCCATGAGATATAGTCAGAAAACTTGGGGTTGTGATCCTAGCTTTGCCATTTAGTATGATCTAGGGTAAATAATTTAATGTTCTGTCATTTGTAAAATGAGTTTAGACTAGATGATCTTTCGCTCTTCCAGGCATAGGTACCATGACCCATCTGTCCAGGGACTTCTGCATAGGGTAAGGTCAAATAACCTCCAAGGATGCTTTCCATTTTTGGGACTTAGTTTAAGATTAATTAAGATTAATTAGATAAATTTAATTAGATTAAGATTAATTTAATCTACCTCAATATAGTTTTGCTTTTTCTAAGTGCTGTAGGAGGCACTGGAGACCATTTCATTTTTTTCCTCCTACATTAAAATGAGGAGTAGAGAAAATAGTGGGAAAACTGCCAAAAGTTTGTTGTCAGATTTAATTTTTTTCTCCCTTTTTGGAAAAGGTCTTTAAGGTCAGACTATTGAGTCCTCAGTGCCAAAGGGCAAATGCCAAAGGCCCCATTAGCTTCCTGAGACAGTAACTATCCCCTTATTGTTGAAAAAGTCTGTATGGGAAGAGAGAGAAATCCCTTACCCATTCCTTTTTAACATGGGCATTTTTACTATTTACAATTCCCCTGGTGGTTGTTCTTTTCTAGTGACAGAGAAGGCAAATAGTCTCCTGAGAGCCTGCTTTCTTATAAGAATTGTTTTTAGGGGGTAGTAAGCATGTACAGGCCTCTCTGGGAAATTGAGAATATTATCTCTACATTATTTTTACAAGCACTGCCTGACTGAAAGAAATATCCTGAGGTTGTCTAGGACTCTTAGAACAGGACCAATTCTGCAATTTCTAGGTTATAGAAAATATGCTAAAAACGTCAGTTTTTCTTGAAACTCTCCCTACCTGACATATTGCCTATGGTGTTCCTTCTTTGCTTATGTGCTTTGCCATTTTGGAATCCAGCATTTTTACATTTCTAGATCAAATTTTGTGCCCCCCAAAAGTAACCTCTACGTTTTATAACACCTTATGGAATTTTTTTTTCAAAGAAATGACATTACTAATTTGGAAGAAATTATGGAATATACTGAAAATTAAGAGCTTCACTGCTCTTTATATTTGTTTTATTAGCATATATGTTACATATATGCATGAGTGTATGTATATGTACATATGTGTGTATATACACATATGTATGTACATACGTATGTGTATATTTCATTTTCTTCTAACTTTAATTTCCCTATTCTCCTTTTCCTCCTCCATTTTTCCTTCAGGGAATTGACCTAATCCCAATTAAAGTAGGGAGGTTAAACATGGGAAAATTCCCAGCATCCCTTGCTTTAGACTATACAGAGATAACTCTGTTCCTTTGCAGGGGCTCTTGAACCTTGCAATGAAAAATGAGTTAAAAAGAAGGGAGAAAAAGGCTAATAGAATACAAAGGTCAGCTTTCATACTTTTAACTTTGATGTTAAACACTACAGCATGTGTTTGGGCTTGTGGCGTAATGAGCCTATGCTTAGATGGAGAAGGTTTGTTAATATGGTTTTATGTTTTTCAGAAAATATAGGCTTTTAACAAGATTTTTAAAAAAACTGAACATTTTATTACGTCATATTTTTTTCAAGAGCAATAACCCCAAAGGTCGACTTTGTATCAAGACAGAAAACTAATTGCAGGTAGGAAGAATCAAATAGGGCTTTGTTCAGTAAGAAAAGTACTACAGTAATTTTGGCTCTGAAAAACCACAGTGATATAACCACTGTTGTTTAGGTGTGTCAACCTGACCAAACTAGCATCTAACCTGTGGATGGCTGGAGCTGAACCCAGCAGGCTAGAGATGGGAGAGTCGGGAATCAAACAGAAGTTTAATTTCTAAGTGAAGGAAGCTGCTTGCAAGCAAGGAGGTAGATTAGACATATGTACCATGGGCCCTGCCCCTTGTGAGGGGGGGAACCCACTTTAATGTGGCTGAACCTTGATTTATATATGCTTGTGGCTAGACAAAGAGTCAAAACAGCGTCATGTAACAGCGGTAGGGAGGCACAACAGCAACAGTGAGGCAAGGTTGTCTAGTGACAGAAAAGTCCTATTTTAGCAGGGCTTTGTGTCTGTCCCAGTTGGTTCTTGCCCAAGATCAGGGACCATCAGTTTGAAAAGGATTGTTGTTATGCCGAACTCGGGGCGCAGCTTGCTTGTTGGGCCTTAGCTCTGGAAAGTAGGGTGTCTCCTGATAGTAACTTGACAGTAATCTTTTTCTCTTTGTCTGAAGGGTTGCAGGATCTGAGCACACAATAATTTATATAATGCATCATTTTAAAAAATGTGCAGTTTTGCTATTTTCATACCAAATGCCTTAAGTGGCTTGATAGCCCTTTAATTCTTGGAACCCCGTCTCCAGAGTTGAGGATGTCCTTTAGCAGTTTATACACTGAAAGTATTATTATTATCATCTAGCGTTTATGTTAGCAAAGTGCTTTGCAGATACCATCTCATTCTTTTCTCACAAGAACCTTGAGAGGCAGGTGCTATTATTATTCCGATTTTATAGATGAGAAAACTAAGGCAGATAATCATTGAATGACTTACCCAAGGTCACAGAGCTAGTCAGTATCTGAAGTAGGATTTGAATTCATATATTCCTTACTCCAAACCCAGCACTCTATCTACTGTGCCACCCAGCTGCCCAGGATATATAGTTGGGATAATTCTGTCTTGAAGTCATTTAACCAAATTATACATTAAATGTATAATTATAAGTTAATTATAAATAAATTGTTATACATTAGAGGTAGTCGTTGGTGTCATAGATGGTGCTGGGTCTGGTGTCAGGATGACCAGAATTCAAATTTGGCCCCAGACACCCTGTTTGCTTCAGTTTCCTTAACTATGAAATTTGGATAATAATGGCATTTACCTCTCAAAGTTGTTGTGAGGATCAAATGAGAACACATTTGTGAAAAGTACTTAGTACAGTGCTTCAAACATAGTAGGCACTATATAAATACTTAGTCCCTTCCGCTTCACTTTTCCCCTTCATCAAAGTTATTTGGTGGAAAATATTAGCTACATTTCTCATATTCCTGGTAATTGTATATGTGTTTTACTTTCTTTTGCCCAGAAAGGAAGTGGGGAATCCCAGGGTGGTCTTCTTTTTTTAATAAAGAAACTTTGTCTAAGCATGATTAACATAGTGGGTTTCTTGCCTTTGGGGGATGTGGTCACTGTTGACAGGGTTAGTGGGTGTGCATCCCTGTCCTTATTAGGTAGGCAATGAATTGGCTGTTTGAACTGCTGCTGCGCATAAATAGAGTATTTTGTGTATATCCACCTCTATATTTTCATCTTTAGATTGCAGCTTGGAATTACCATGGCAGAGAAATTCCATTTGGGGTCAAGCCCACTTTAATAATGGAGGGCTATATCCAACTATTAGAACACATATCCAACTATTAGAACACTCAAAGTTCCATTTCTTGCAATTTGGAGTATGAGATTGCTTGAAGTTTATTAAACCGATTGAGTCTCAGTTATAAGGCATCGCTCCTACTATTTATTCTATGGCAAACAATTGAGCGACAGTTCTAGGCACTGGCCACTACCCTCAAGGCACTTAGAATCAAGACCCTGTAGCTCAGTGTCTCTACGAACACCTTATGGAATATTATGGTTGTCCTTAATGTTAACCTCACAGAATTTGTATGTACCTCCAAACATCCTAGTTTTCCTTATGGATTTGACATCAGAAATTTTTTTGTTGCTGTTCAGTTGTTTATTAATTGTGTCCAAATCTTCATGACCTCATGTACGGTTTTCTTGGCAAAGATACTGACCAGAGTGGTTTGCCATTTCCTTCTCCAGCTAATTCTATAGATGAGGAAACTGAGGAAGACAGAGTTAAGTGATTTGCCCAGGGTCACATAGCTACTAAGTATCTGAGGCCTGATTTGAACTCAGGAAGCAGTCTATTCACTGTGCCACCTAGCTCCCCAGAATTTATGTAAGTAACATTTGAAACTCTGTTCTTAAATTGATCTTATAGTGACTCTCTTAGCATCAAGGGAATAAATGTTTCCATATTTCAAGGATATGTAATTTTGTCAGATCCTACTATGATCATAACCCCTTCTGTAACTATGGCTGCCTGAAAAATTCATTACCATGGAACCATCTTATGAGTTAAATGATGAGGTAATTCAATGTACTTAACTTTTTTTTTTCAGTTTAGATTCCAGAATTAGGGCCACTTCTGCCTCTGTTTCCATGATAATGTAATCTTTTTTCTATTAAATTTTTTTTTATTTTTAGTTTACAACATTCAGTTCCACAGGTTTTTGGGTTCCAAATTTTCTCTCCCTTCCTCTTCTCCCCCCTCCTCCCCAAGACAGCATGTAATCCAATGTGGGTTCTACATATACCTTCACATTAAACTTATTTACGTAATAGTCCAGTTGTAAAGAAGAATTATAACCAATGGAATGAATCATGAGAGAGGAGAAACGAAACCAAAAAAGAAAGAAAAAAGAGCAAATAGTTTGCCTCAATCTGCATTCAGACTCCATAATTCTTTCTCTGGATGCACATAGCTTTTTCCATCATGAGTCTCTTGGAGCTGTCTTTGAACCTTGTATTGATGAGAGGAGTCAAGCCTATCAAAGTTAGTCCTTACAGATACCATGTGTCTGTAATCGTGTATAATGATCTCTTGGTTCTCCTCCCCTCACTCAGCATCAGCTCATATAAGTCTTTCCAGGTTGTAAAGAAGTCCATCTGTTCCTCATTTCTTATTGCACAGTAGTATTCCATTACATTCATATACCACAGTTTGTTTAGCCATTCCCCAATTGATGGGCATCCCCTTGATTTCTATGTCTTTGCCGCCACAAAGAGAGCAGCTATAAATATTTTTGTACATATGAGTCCATTTTCCCACTTATATGATCTCTTTGGGATATAGCCCTAGAAGTGGTATTCCAACAATGTAGCAATGTTCCAATTTTCCCATATCCTCTCCAGCATTTATCAGTTTCTTGTTTTGTCATGTTAGCCAATCTGACAGGAGAGATGTGGTACCTAAGAGTTGTTTTGATTTGCATTTCTCTAATCAATAGTGATTTAGAGCAAATAATGTAATGTTTTATAAACCTTAACAAGTCTGACAGACTCATCAGTATTCCTTGCATTCATCCTCTTTTCCAGTCCTACTGCCACAAAATTAGTTGAGATGCTTATTTCCTTTCACTTGGACAACAAATACACTTCTAACCTACCTGCCATCCTCTTGTCTCCATTGCCACTCAAAAACTCTGTTACACTAGGAATAAAGTTAAAAACTTCTGAGCGTGGCATTCAGCAGTAATGACAACTAATATTGATATATTAATGTTTATAAAGTCGTTTTATCAAAATAAAGCTGTGAAGGAAGGAAGGAAACATTTATGTTAACTGCATATTATGTTCCAGGCACTGTGCCTTTACACAGATTATCTTCTTTGATCTTTATGACAACCTTGGGAGGTAGGTGCTTTTATTATCCCCATTTTGCAGACTGAGCTTGCCCAGAGGTACACGTCTAGTAATTGTCAGGGGCCAGATTGGAGCTCAGATTGCCCTTGACTTTGGCCCGTTGTGTAATCTGTGTTTCATTATCTCCATTTCACAACTGAGGTCCTAAAGTTAATATCCAAGGTGGGATTCTTGGGATTCCTTAAGCCTCCTGAATCTAGGTAGGGTCTTTTTTCCACGACAATATAGTGAACTGTGTCAATTTAAGGCCCGTCTCAACTTATATGCACAACCAGCCTTACATGCCATTGTTTCAGTCACTGATCCTATAATCCAGTAAAAAACACATATTGGGTTCTTCTCCTTCTGGGCCTTTGCTTACACTAGTCTCATACCATTCGCATACTTGGGTCTGTTGAAATTCTATCCATCTTTTATGGTTTGCTTCAAATAGCATCTTCTCCATGTTCCTGCCCTTCTCTGAGGACGCTATTAAGTTATTCCAACCCATTAGTAAGATAGTAAACTTACTGAGCAAGTACTGGAGTTTCTGGTCCTGAGACATCTTGTTCTACCATTCACCTCCCCTTCTCCTCGTTCCTCTCTGTTGGATGTAATATTTCCCTTCTTAGAATTCTTACAGTGTTTTTATTTGTACCTTGATTCATTATTAAAGTGACTGTATCTTAGTAGTGCTGTGTGTTATTTGGAAAGTAATTTGGGATGCTATCATATTGAAATTTCCTTTACAAGTGAGAGTTCTTTCCCTATGACAAAAACAAAATAATTTGTCAGTTATTTATAGTGCTTTACAGTCATTGCTCACAGTCCCCCTGTGAGGTACATAATTTAGGAATAATTATCTCCATTTTATAGATAAGAATGCTAGAGCACAGCTAGGTTAAGTGACTTGCACCCCATTAGCATGACTTTGAAGTGACAGCACTGGGACTATAGTTTAGGTTTTCTTCAAAGAAGACCTCCTCTTCTATCATAATCTCTCAAGCAGATTTTATTAAGTTTTGAATATCATTTTCATTCATTCACTCATTCAGCAGATATTAATTATGTAGAAAGTATTGTGCTAGGAGGCCCTGGAGGAGATGAAAAAATTAATAAGACTTGGAATCTGCTTTCAAGGAGCATACAGCATAGTACAGGAAATATATATCTACAAACAATCAATACAAAATTGCATGGGAGAAACACAATTAAAGTTTTATGAGATCATTAGATTTTAAGTTCCTTGGAAGTGTCAACTAAGTCTCATTTACCTTGGTAGCTTTCCCAGTGTCTGGCACAATGCATTGCATGTATTAAGTGCCTAATAAATGTTTGAAAGAAAAATCAAATTGATTTCCTAAGAAGAGGAAGAACTTTCTTATCAGGGAAAATCTGGGAAGGTTATGCAGAGATTGTGGCATTTGAATTAGGTTTTGAGGAGTGAGTAGGATTTTAGTGTATAAAAATGATGCAGGGTTTTTGAGGCATAGGTTTGTAGGAATAAGGACATAGGGTGGGAATGGTGGAGGTAAAGACCATGCACATGTCCTTACAAATATCCTGAGCTTAACTAAACATTTGTTCAGTCTTCTGTCGTAAGATTGAAGAAGATTTTTTTTGTACATGTATATTTCACTTTTAATGAACTCACTATGCTGATTTAGAGAAAAGAACTAATTTGTTTGTTGAGACTTCTAGGACATTAGTAATTTTGCCTGTCATTTATCTCGTGGGCTCTAAAGTTGTAAATCTAGTTGATGCCTAAGCGTAAAAACATTCTTGTGGTTCCAGGATGAAAGCCAGTGAGATGGCCAACTCTAGAAGAAAGATTTAGAACTGGAAGGTGCTGCAAAACAGTAGCAGCATGCAAAACAAAGCTTACTGTGGGGCTCATTTCTATCTTCCCTTTTGCCAAAAGTTTTAAATTCATTCTATAGGAGATGTTATAGGGAAAAGCGTTATCTTTCAGCAAATCTCTGCTGTTATATTGGAGTCAACGTGAAGATACTGCGATTTGTTTCACAGCCAATTTTCCTGATGTTTATTTTGTTCCATAAAGCAAAGTGATGTCAATTTTTAAAAAAGAAAAATCTGTATCAGAACAGTAATACAGACTGGGATACTGAAAAAGATAATGTGATCTCTTAATAGCATCTGAAGGTGCTATTAAGTTATTCCAACCCATTAGTAAGAAACAAACTTACTGATCAGGTACTAGAGTTTCTGTTCCTGAGACATCTTGTTCTACCATTCACATTTTTACGCCTAATTGTGTTTTTTATTACTTGGCTGCGCAGTATCCTAGGGTTTTATGCTTCCAGATTTTTTTTAAAACCTCAATTTAAATTTATTTTCGGACCCACACAGCTACTACCTTATTGGATAGGGTGTTTCCTGAGTGCTAGGTTTTACCTCCCCACCTAGACTTTAAGCTGCCTGTGGGCAGGAGGAGTTTAGCGAGCTAGAAAGAGCCCTGGATTAAAAACATTTTAGGTTTAAGTCCTTCTCTATCAGAGACACTGGTTGTAAAAATTCTTTCCCTCCTAATCCTGGTTGCATTGGCTTTGTTTGTGCAATCAAGTCCTTTCTGTCTGACTTCATTTAGTTAACCAGGTCACAGTTATTAAGTACTGAGCTAAGTACTAGGGATACAAAGAAAGGCCAAACAATCCCGGACCTCAAGGAGCTCACGGTCTCATGGGAGAGACAGAACGCAATCTACTATGCACAAATAATATGGACAGGATAAATTGGGGGTGATCTCAGAGGGAAGGCAGTAAGATTTTAGGGAGGGCTAGAAAAGGCTACTTAAAGAAGGCAAGACTTTATCTGAGACTTGAAGGAAGTGAGAGAAGCTCAGGAGGCAGAGATGGGAAGGGAGAGCATTCCAAGCATGGGAAATAGACAGGCACTGAAAACACTGCCACTTAACTTGCAGATTGACCTTGGGAACATGATTTTATCTCTTCAAGCTTTAGTATCCTCCTGTGTAAAATGAGGGTATTGAACTAGATGCTCCTAAGAGACATTGGTGTTCCTCCTCTACCATTCTGTAGTGCTTATACAAGTAGATTGCCATTTTCAAACGAGGAGTATTTCAGAAATTTTCTCCCAAGTTCGCTGTTTAGGACCAAGAATACATTTTCCTTGAAAAATAATGTGTATAAATATTGGAGTTACATTTTGGAGTGAAAAATAGGAGACACCACTATTACAGTAATAGTAATTAGAAACCAGAAAATCAATGAAATGGTTTAAAAATTTATCATGAGTAGTTGGAAAAACTTTTTTGGTTGGAAGAGGCTGAGAAAACAAGGTAGATTTTGAAGAAGACTTTTTAGAACTTTTAAGGTCTCTAGGGATTCATAGTGGATTAAGAGTTAGGGCAGAACTTCTTAGATCTCACCTAGGCCAAGATTTTCATTTTACAGATTAGGCAACTGAGGCTCAGAGGAATTTAACTTTTCTACTATGCCACACTCTCCTTCTCTGTTTTTTTTTTTTTTGCCAGGGGGGTTGGGGATTATATCTGATTTTTTTTTTCAGACTTTAAAGCCTATCTTTTTTTGGTTAAAGAAAAAAGTAAATGACTTAGGGAAAAAGGGAAATAACAGAGGAGGGAGTAATGGGGGGATTCAGATAATATTCTTTAAAATTGGTGGTTGGCATAGAATGTGGGCTTTTTTAGAGTAACAACTGTTTTACTTTTGTCTTTTAATCTCTAGTGTTTATAACAGTGTCTGGCACAGAGATGCTTAATAAATTATTGTTGACTGACAAAATGAGTAATCTTGATGGTAGAATTCCCAGGATTCTACATATTCTCCAAAAAAAAACTCTCAAAGTAGTATAAAAAGTAGTAATGGGGCTGTTTTTACAACTTTCCTAAGCTTCTCTGATGAGTAATGAGATCTGCCATCTTCTCTAGGTACGTTTGATTGGCCTGAAGATGAGTAAGTTGACTTTTTCCAACAAAGCTCTTTGAGTTCACTTGAAAGGGAGATGTGGCGACAATAACAGCAGTTGATAACCTTCATATAATACTTTCCAGTTTACAGAGTGCTTTACTTATATTGTAGTCACAAGCATTATTTTGAGTAAAATACAGCTCTGTATGACACTGCTGCCTGAATATTGCTATTAACCTTAATTCAGATTATGTTAAAGTACTGCTAGTGCTGTAGGACATTAAAATGCTTCACTAATAAGCCCAGTTAAATTCAAGTCCATATTTTAGCTGTGGTCATGGCAATATGATTAGAGTAGTCTCTGCTCCATTGCGGCAGGTAAGATCCTCAGCAAAATAAAAGTTCATTTTTTATTTAAAAAGGGCATTTTTCCATCTTTATTTTTCAGGAAACTGTGAATGGACTAGTTTGTGAGTAGGTTTTGTGTTTGATTCAAAGTCTAGCACAGTATTTTGGACTGCCCTCCAGCCTTCATAAATAATGTGCAAATCTTCAGAGAATTAAAAAAAAAACAAACCCAAAACATTAAGGAAATCTCTGTGGTTCATGGACTAGGATCATTTGCTTTTACTTTTGAATCACTGTTTTAAGCTCAACTATAAGAATACCTCTTCTTTGAGCAAGGTAATTTAAACGTGAACTGAATCAGTTTTTTAAAATGTAAGAGAATTTTTGTAGTGAGTGGTTTTATCAAGATTTTTATGAGACTTGGAATTTTATGATCTTTGTCAAGGGTAATGACATTTCACTCTATTATCCTTTTAAAATAGATTATTTAAAAATTCTATAGATTATTCTTTCTGCTGATTTTTTTTTTTGCAGAGATCTCTTGGTACTAGAGAGAATGACATTTCTTTCCTTCCAAATTTATCTTTCATGTTTATTTGATAGGTGTAATTTTTAATGAAGGTGGATTGGAATGCTTTACAATTCAGTGATTTGAATTCAGCTGTGATTTGACCAATCCCTTTCCCAAAAGTATGTGTTGATAAATACTGTGGGTTACAGAGGAAGAAATTTGTTATTCACTTTGTACTTTTCTTAGGAAAAAAACTGATGTATTGTTGACATTTTTAATTAAATAGAAATTTGCAATATGGCTGCTCTTCCCAAGGCTCTTGGGTTTCAGGGTTCATCTGGATCAATGGAAATGGTGGTGGTGGTGGTGGTGTTGCGGTGGTTTGACTTGAATTGCTCATGCAGTCTTTTGTCTTCCTTGGAATGCCCCACTGCTTCAGCTAAACTGGCCTGCTTGCCTTCTGGGTAGCAAGAAGTTGGCAGTTGGTGGAATGACTGGCCCCTAGGCTAGGTTTGTTTGCCGACCTTAATAGGTCAGCCTGAGCTATGTTGATGTGAGCTTCATTCTGATTGGACAATTCAACATCCAGGTGAGTAAGGAATTGGCTGAGCTCTCCTATGCATCCCAGAGATAACCAGTTTGAAGAGCTTTGCTTACAGTTTTCTGGTTTAAAGGTAGCTCCTATTCACATAAGAGATTTCTAAATACCATTTTAATGGTGATCGTAAATTGAAAGAGCTTATAAATGCTATGTTCCAGTACAGAAGAAAAGTGGATCTTCCCATGTGAAGAGTAGCTAGACCACAAGAGCAGTTACATGGAGTACAGACAGATGTTTCCAAATTGCCAATGATGACATCAAAAGCTACAGTCCGTAGTTGTAAACTACCCAAGCTCATGGATTTTCTTCTGCAGGTGGTTTCCTGATAGGTTCCTATTAGTGCATACCCAATCTTCACCAGGGATACTGAGAGCTTTGGTGGGAGAGTGTGTTCCACAGTCCCTGTGGTGACATTTTAGGAGTGGTGACCACCACCCACAGCCCAATGCTTTAGGTCTATAATCTACAAGTCAGTTAGTCAACAAGCATTTATTAAGCACTTAAATTGTGTCAGGTACTGGGCTAAAGGCTAGCTAAGGGTACAAAGAAAGGCCAAAAAAAAATACAGCAGCATTTCAGAGGCCCCAAAGAACTAGAAATAAAGTAGATGCCCATACGCTGGGTAACGACTGAAGTTTAGCTGCCAAACAAACTGGAAGACATTAATGTAACTGGAGGACATGAATGGAGGACACCTCTTTAACACACACACACACACACACACACACACACACACACTCTCACTCTCTCTCTCTCTCTCTCTCTCTCTCTTTCTCTCTCTCTCTCTCTCTCTCTCTCTCAACTATGAAGAATTCAGAGAAGCTTAAAACAGCAGGTAATCATCCAGTCTAGCCTTAAAGACCTCTAGGCTTAAAGACCCCAAAGGAGGGGGAACCCAATTACTCCATAAGGCAATCCTTTCTACTTTAGGACAGCTCTGATCATGAACAGATTTTTCTGATGTCAAGCTTGAATTTGCTGCTTTTTGGCAACTTCTAACCACTGTTCCTTGTTCTGCCCTCTGGGCCCAAACAGAACAAGTCTGATCATTTCAAATACTTGAAGACTGCTACCCTATTCAACACCCCTCCCTATCCCTCAGGCTTCTCTTCTCCTGGTTAAATATGCCTAGTTACTTCAACTAATCCCTAAAAATAATGCAGACTCAAAACCAAATGAGATTCATGTCTGCACTTATCCTGAGACACAGAAATTTATCGTTAAAAAATTATGTCAAATCAAAAATGGTTTTCTCCCAATCTTCAGCTATATTTTGTACTAGCTTTTATTGCATTCTCTAATTTTTAACCAAACGAAAATGGAAATTCAGTTTTCAGTTTAGGAAAAAGAACTAATAAGAGAAATGATTAAGTATTTATAAAGTCCTAGTATCTCAATGAGAGGCAACACGGTGTACTGGATAGAGTCAATATCTCAAGGAAGAAAACCTGGATTCAAGTTTGGCCTCTGACACACAATAGTAGCTATACAGCTAGCCCTATATATCATTTAACTCTCACTGCTCCCAGTAAACTGTCTATAAGTTGCAGGACAGCTGTGGATCTGCATTGGCAAAGACAGTTTCCTTACCAGTAATACCCTACATCACTGAAATCATAGGTCTGGCCCCTCCCCCCCAGTTTCTCTCAATATGCCATAATTCTGCTATTCCTGTTTCATCTATTAAATATTAAGGTTATAGTCTGAAGTTAATTCTGAAAAATAGACTTTCCCAAAAGATTCATTATCTGAACAGAAAAAGACTACATTTATGCAACACAAATATGTAGTGGGGAAAAAAAATCTTCTAAACCTATGATGTCAAATAATTTATGCCTAAACTCAACTAATCATAGTCTTTTTGTTGAGGTTTAGGGGTGCTGGGACCCTGAAATAGTGATTCAAGGGTCCTGCCCAAGTGAATTCTACCCAAGCCTTCTTTCAGTCAAAGAAAAACAAGGTTTATCAAAGATCCACCCTATTGGACAGACTGTTAAGGAATCTGATCTGATGGCTAATGCGAGTGGGCCAGATTGAATCTGAACGCTTTCATGGAAACAAGATCTGTCTTATATACAGAAAGACTGTGGGAGGGATCTAGGGTTGGCCGAGTAGTTTGAGGTGATTGGAGGAAGGGTCTAGGGAGGATCTTGATGAGCGTGGCCAGTAGTCGGGGGTGACTAGAGGTCGGAGTCCTGGAACCAAAAAAGTTTAGGGTGGGAAGTAGCCAAAGGCCATTCAGCGATAAGACTTTGGGGGCCTGGGCTAAGTTAAGGGTAAACAGAGAATTGCACTTAGTGATAATGAAAGACCAGTTGTGACGATTATAGCCTCAGGTAAATGCCAGATCTAGTGGGGAAGTTCAAGGGGGTTTCCAGAGCCTGTACCCATCATTTTCTTTAAAGCCATATTGTAAATTTATAATTAAAAATGTCAACAGTACGTCACAATTTTTTCTAAGAAAAGTGCAAAGTGGACAGCAGATTTCTTCCTCTGTAACCCACAGATTTTCCCTATCAAACATATAGTTCTTTTGTTGTGGTCTAGGGGTGCTGGGAACCCTGAAATGCGAGGGTACATGGTGAGGGCCTGCCTTAAAAGAATTCGACCACTCAAGCCTTCCAGTTCAAGTAGCAAGTTTGCTTTTGATGGCAATTCTGGCCCACCAGACTCATAGGAAGTCTGTGTATTTGATAGTGACAAGACTGACATTTTTATAGGGAAAAAGATTGTGGGAAAATTTGGATGGGATTAAGGAGTGTAAGGTAAAGTAATTAAGCAATCTAGGTTGGCTGGGGTGGACCAGATGCTTTGGGCAGAGGCACCTGTGATCTGGGCTACTGAAATGTGTGGGAAAACTTAGGGACTGGGTGGGAGGTAACAGAGCCAGATGCTCGATCAAATGCCAGGGATCTGGGTTCTGGGACTGGGTTCCTGAAATTCATGGGAATGTTCAAGGGGGGGTCAGATCCCATACCCTTTAACTTTTATAATCATACCTCAATCTCTAAATGTTTATGACATTTTTTTATCTTTATTCTCTAATCATAAAAGTTATATACAGATCCTCTAAACCACCATAATCCTCTGCAATTCTAAAGTCTTCAGCTGGGTCCAGTATCTCTTTTAATGTTCTTGAAATTATTTCTTTATATTCAAATTCCTGTAGTTTTTAATTAAATAAAAGTTATTTTCTCTCCATCTTTAAAACAGCAAAATGCTGACAATTGAGGCATCATTCTACATTGTCACCAAGTGTTTTGAGACTTTGTATTGACTCTACAATTCATTTTGTGTGAAACTGCTCAAATCCTGTCTGAAAGCCATTTCTTCATACACATTTTAGAAGTATTTATTTTTTTAAAAAGTAATTTCCTACTGCTTTTAGGAATCAAAAAGCTGTGGCAATATATTAAACCCTTTAGCTATTGATATAAACCTTTCCTTTTATATAAAATTTTTTTTTGCTCTTTTCATCACTAAATTGCTCCATATGAAAAGGACCTTAAGGGGACAGTTTACCTTACATTTAGCAGTGGGATCTTTGGGTCAAAAGATATGAACATGTTAGTCATTTTTTTAAAAGCCTAATTCTAAATTGCTTTCTAAAACAAAGAATTTACAGGTTGACCAAGATTGTATTTATATCTCTGTCTTTCTGCAGCCCATTCAATATTGATTTTTTCCACATTTTGCCAGTTTTTTTGGGTGTGTGATGAAACTTTAGAGTTGTTTTGATTAGTATTTCTCTTATCACTAGTGATTTGGAGTAGTCCTTCATATGGATAATAGTTTGCATTTCTTTTTTTGAGAACTGTTGACCACTTTTCCATCTGGTGTTCAGTTTAATAACCTATGGTTTTCTTTTGACCATTTAAGATTGTGAGCTTCTTGAGTGCAAGTACTGTTTTTGGGTTTTTTTTATATCCCTTATTTCTTTGCACAGCCCTTGGCACTTAGTAGTTGATTAATAAATGTTTGTTAACTTGATAACTTGATTGAAAGGGTATTATTATGAAGATCCGTAACTAGTAGAAGGAACTGAGAAAAAATTTTTGGAGTGTGACCCTTGGACTTGGGGAGGAGTAGGATCTTCACAATTGCTCCCAGCCTTAACTGATTTCCATCGTCTAGTCTGGATGGTGTGGCTTTTAACACAGACCCAGTGGATGGGATTGTTCCATGTACTGTGGGGGAACCAAAGACTTATGACGATTATGGTCCTTACCCTCTTGGTGTTGAGCTTGTAGTAGGGAAGATAAAGACTGTGATAGGAGGCATAATGATATGATGTAGAAGTGCCATAAAAAAAGGTGCAAAGTGTTATTTTAACTATAGGTATGAATGTAAAATCTATATTTGCCTGTTATTTTAAGGATTTCCAGTTTTATCAGTGTAGGTTTCCTTCTACTGATGAAGATTACTACCCTTCCATAGGTGGTCTTTGAGAGTTGCTGTAGCAAAAAATAAATAAATAAATAAGAAGAAAAGTTTTCGAATGCTATCCAGGTGAAGAGTTTTTCTGTACTTGGCTAGACTGGTATTTCAACTTCAGACAAATAGTCAGCATGTTGGTATTTGGCAGTAAGTGCTGCATTAAAAAAAATCAACTGTGTGCTTATAGGACTAGGGAGATTTGTTTGAGGAACTCTTGTCAATAATATTTAGGGTAATGACGTATAATTCTCAGGGCCGGCTTTTGTTTCCCTCTTGCAGTCCTTGGGCATACTTGTCTAACTAAACACCAACTGGACTGCTCTTCTGATAGCACAGTGAGTGTGGGCCTACCGTTGAATAAAATGGTTTGGACTTTTGTGGGATTTCATGTAACAGCTGTTTTTTCTTTCCCACCGTAGTAGTAGTTGTAAAGTAGTTACACAAAATACAGTAAAATTGCTTCACTGTTTAAAGTGGGTCTTATACAATGCAAGAACCCTGCTGTGAATCAACATTTTCACACATGACTACAATCATAAAGTTCTCAAGCCTAAGATGACAGTTGCTCACTTGTATCCTTAACAATAGCTGAAGACAGCAGTACTGGAACTAAACATTAATTTTGAGGTCTTAACAAGCAGATGATAGTAATAATAGCTGATGTTTGAAGTATTTTAATGTTTGCAAAACACTGTAAGAGTATGATCTTATTTGACCCTCACTTCAGTCCTGTGAGTTCTGTAGTAGAGGTATTAGCTCCTTTTGCCAGAGGAAGAGACTGGAGTTAAGTGACTTAATCATGGTCACTTAACTGGTAAGTGTTAGAGACATGTTTGAATCTGCCTATTCAGACATTGTCAAATCATATTTGCTTTTTTTGTGAATAAAACATAAATTGTGTAGGTTGGACTATAACTCCCCCCAGTTTTGTGCATATGTCCATTTTTAGGAGAGATTATTATTACTTTTTAAATTCATGCTTTAAATTTCAACTATCGCGAATATCTGCTCTCATTTTTAATAGGATTGTCTCTATTTTTTTTTGGTTTAAAGTCTTTTAAAAAAAAATCCTTAAGCAAAATGTCAATTAAAATGGGCATTTCCATTTACTTAGAGAAAATAAAAAGTGAATTGTAAGTGAAACTGCAAATCTATTACATTCAGCTTGCTTTTCCTTTTAAACGTAATAGAATATAAATATAATAAAACATGTAACTTTCAAAGCTTTTCTGCCTGGAACTCTGTCTTAATCTCTATCACGTGACCTTATAGAGTTATTGCCTCCTCTTTTTTTTTTTTGAAGATCTCTAGATTTGCAATAACATTTGATACTTGCCAGTGTCTTATTTGAATAAGTTTAATCATTTTTCCAGCTTTAGTTCCTGAATCTATTCAGTCCCCTGCTGTGATTTTGGATGAGATGGTAATCTGTGGGGTAGTCAGTGTCTGGTCCTGGGTCACCTGGCCTGCTGGGCCCAACTTTCTCCCAGATTTAGGGCCTGTTCCACCATCTTTGAGGTTATTCAGGGCTTTTTATGGTGCCTCAGGATATTGTGCTTAGGGACTTTGGATCCCTGAGGTGTTATGATCTGAACTAGCCTTTAAAAGGTTTCTGCTGCTGTGTGGGGCTTCCAAGGGTTTTAATGTAGGTTACAACCACCCTGTGACTTCCTTGGTGAAGCTGTTCACTCTTGCTGAGTGGCCAGAAAGTCCTATAGGCCTTTGCCTATTGTTGGTCATTCTGGGAGACTGTGTTGGTGCTGGCTTTGCTGGCAGCTCCCTTTTCTCTTTTCTGTGAATCGATGGATGATTTCTTGTATAGTCGTGGATTTGAAGAGGTCAGTTACTGTAGTTTCTCATTTGATTTCTTGATATATGTTCCCTTGTTTGGTTTGTTTTTTTTTTTTCTTTCTGGAGTAGGGGATCTGGTTATTCACACAGCCATCTTGTCTGGAATCTGCCTTGAAAGGATAGTGAAGATAATCCTACAAATGAGAAAATGCAATTAGACATGTCGGGGAAGACTCATGAGAGAGTAGTGTCTGGAAAACCAAGGAAGGAGAGAATGAGGGAGGAGGATTATAAAGAGTGTTAAATGTTATAGAGAGGTCAAGAAGGATCAGGAAGAAGCCATTGTGTTTAATAATTCAGACTCTTCCAAGACCCACGAGATGGAGAACCAAACATTTTCTCCAGTTGTAACAATTCTCAAAAAACCTCTCAAACAGAAATTATACATGAGAGGTAGATGAGTTAAAATTGAATCCACAGGCTAAGAAAACAAGAAGCCCAATAGCTAATCCTTATCCTTAAAGTGCAGACTCCATACCTCTCCCCCACCAGGTTCCATGTACTGGCTAGGTACATGCTCTTTGTGTTTTGGGACCCATTTAGTGATTTCCACCTTGCCAGAAATTCTCCAGCTCTTCTTTCACTCCTTTGTAGAAAGCACCGGGCATCTGTCTGGTCATGAGGTATGGGTATGGGTCATATGAGGGGGCAAGGGGGAGGGAACTCAGAATTCCTTTTGCCTTGGGTGGCTTCTAGGTTAGGGTACTCTAAAGTGACGGGGTCTCTGCCTGAAACACATCTTTTCCCATTCCTGGAAAAAGGAGCAGACATTAATTCTGCCTAACCAGAGAACTGAAGAATGGATGGAATGGGGCAGAGAGTCAACATTTGTTGCTTTACTTAGTCTGAAGCAAATGGGACTGAAATATAATTAGGACCAGTCTTATCCCCACAGGTACTTGGAGCAGGGACTGAGGCTAGAGGAAAGTAAATTTGCTAATCTTGGAGGAGGCTGAGACATTATTGAAGTTCAACCTCTAATAGTATACCCATGAAGAGTCAGAAATTGAATGACAGGGGAATATAAGGGGGAAAAAAACCTTCTAAAACTATCAAAGATTGCAAGATGAAGACAGTTCACAAAAAATAGAGCCCAAGCAGATAAATCAGCAGAGAAGATAATAAATTAGAAGAAAGGATGAGTACTAAAATATTTATAAGATTGTAATCTTTTCTAGGTAAATATTACAAGACAGAGTTAATTGAACCAATTACTGATAAAACAGAATCCTGTGGAATCCCAATTGAGTATAGACCGTAACAGCATGATATTCTAGAAGGGTTCAAGAGAGAAATAAAAAATGAGAGGAGGTTAAAAGTGAAGAAATGGCAGAATTTATGGACTGCATGGGAGAAATAATTAGCAGATTAGTGAAACTTAAATCCACAGTGGCAAGTCTGTTTAAGAAATGAAAAAGAACAGCAGGTTTGGAATACAAATACACTGAAGTGAAGGGCAATCTGGAAAAAGAGAAGCAAAAGACAATAAAGCTAAAAGAACACATAACTTCTTTGTAAGCAAAGGCCATTTATCTTGAAGACAGGATGCACAGAGACAGTTTAAAGATCGTAGGCCTTCCTGAAGAGTATGACATCCAAGAACCTGAACACCATAATGTACAAAATAATACAAGAAAAATAACCAGAATTTTTAGATACAGGAAATAAATCATCAATCAAACGATTGTTGGCGTACAAGCAGGACACTTCCTTAACGAGAGAGATATACTTCCATGGACAACATGCTGACTAAGGAGAAGTGAAATTGGAGTTACTAGGTATAACCAACACCCAGAAAGTAGGACATAAACTAGTAGAGGAGATCATTTAGCAAGTGGGAAAGAGAGTAATCATAGGGAGGGCAGGGGGTTGAATTAGACTGCGTGGTTTCAGACATTCATTCCCATTTCCTTCATGAATTGGTATTTTTAAGAGTGAGTCACAATGGAAAAAAAAGATGATGGGTTATGATCTACATAGAAATTGGTTAAAAGAGGAAACTCAAGCCTAGTACTTCAGAAGCTTTAATTCCTTGAGGAACACAAAGGGATTGAAGAAGGAATAAATAAGTATATAGTTCATGAATCAAAAAATAAAAGTTCAGAATAGACATGGAAGAAAATCAATGAAGAGAACAAGGTAAAGAAATCCTTCTTAGAAACGTGTGCAAGAAAAAAGGAAAGAAAAAAAAACTAACCAAAAAATAAATTGAAGAGCAGGACAAGAGGAAGGATTTTGAAGTAACCATTTAGAGGGGGGAAAGAGGGGAAGAATTAGATAAATGAAAGAAAGAATAAGAAATCATTGTTGAGTCATGAAGAGTTGATAAAGAACCTACCGTATGTCAGGCACTATGCTAAGCCCTGGGAATACAAAGAAAGAAACCATTTCTACTGTCAAGGAACTAATGTAAAAGGGAAGATTACATGCAAAGAGCTATGTATAAACAAGATATATCCAGGATAAATTCTCTAGTTTATTTAATCTCAGGTACTAGCATTAAGAGGAATTGGGAAAAGCTTCTTGCAGGAGGGGGCATTTTAGCTGAGGCTTGAAGGAAGCTTGGAAAGCCAGCAGGATGAGGAGGGAAAGCATTCTAGGAATGAGGGATAGCCTGAGTCAGGAGATGGAGTATCTTGTCTTGCTCAGTGAACAGCAATGAATAGTGTTCATGTCACTGGATCCTAGAGTCTGTAGAAGGGAGTATAAAGAAGAGTGGAAAGGGAGGAGGAGGAGAGGTTATAAGTGAAGTAAAACTCTCAAACTGGGGAAAGGGTTGACAGATTGGAGGAGGGTGGTAGAGGGTGGGGAGCAGAAAGCATGGAGGGAAAGAGTTGTTCAGTAGATAAAGCAAAATTACTTGTAATCTAGAACATCAAAGGAAATAATGAAAAAAAATGGAAGGCATGAAGGGAGAATAGCATTTTATACCTCAAACAGTATTATAAAGTAGCAAAATATGGGGTATTTTCTAAATAGGAAAGTAGATCAGTGAAACACACTGGAGAAAGTAGATGAGAAATAATGAAACTCAGTAACTTTGTGTTTGATAAAGCCCAAAATATGAATTACCTAAGAAAGAACTCTGAGAAGAATGTTGGAAAACTGGAAAGCACTATGGCACAAATTCAGCTTAGAAGACCAATACCTTACACTACATTCTACAATAAATTAAAAATAAATGTGTGAATTGTATATTAATAAAAATTAGGAGAAAAATAGGTTGCATATCTTTTACAGCTCTGGTAGGAAATTCTTAACTCATCAAGGGATAGAAGCAATTACAAAAGGTAAAATCAATTCCTTTGGTTACATGAAATCGAAAGGCTTTTGTACGTACAAAATTAATGTGCCTATGATAGGAAGGCAAGTTGTCGACTGGGAAAAGGGTTTGAATGTAATATCTCTCATAAAGTTTGGTATCCAAGGTATGTAGACCTCTAAGAGAGGTACGTGGCCAGAAGTCATTGACTAGTAGACAAGTGGTCAAAGGATAGGAACAAATAGTTCTCAGAGGAAAAATTAGAAAGTATTAACCATATTAAAGAATGCTCCAAAACAACAAGGGAATAAAAATCAAAACACCTAGAAAATTGGCAAAGATGACAAATGACAGAAATATTCAGTGTTGGAGGGGCTGTGGGGAAACAGACACACTAACGCATTATTTTTGGAGCTCTGAATTGTTATGACTGTTCCGGAAAGATATTTGGAATTATGCAAATCAAGTGACCAAAATGCCCTTTGACCCAGAGATTCCTCTGCTAGGCATATATGCCAAGGAGGTCATTGACAAAAAGAAAAGTTACATGTACATCAAAATACAGCAGTTTTTAAGGGGTATCAAAGAACTGGAAACAAACTATCTGCCTATCAATTGGAGAAATGACTAAACAAATTGTGGTATGTGCATGTAATGGAATATTACTGTGCTGTGAGAAATTAAAAACATGATGAATGAGGAAAAGCATGAAAAAACAAATGAACTGATACAAAGCAAGCAGATCTGTAAAGATAATATACACTATTAATAGTGTCAAAAATTATGAAGAACAAGTTTGGCCTCTAAGAAGATATGTAAAGACACTTCCCCTGCTCCTTTGCAGAGGGAGGTTCCATGGGTATGGAACATGGCATATAACATCAAATCTTTTTTGATCTGTTAATGAGTTTTACTGAATTTTTTCCCTTCCCCTTTTTCATTTACAAATACTTATTGTAACTGATGGCCCTTTGGGAGGGATACTGGGAGATGCTATCAGTAAAATCTGTTTTTAAAGAGAGAATCAGTGACCTTGGAGACAGCAGTTTGAGTTGAATGATAGTTTTTAAAAAGATAGTTCTTTTCCATGATTTGTTCTTTTTTTCTCTAAAAATGTAGAGTAGTTAAAGAACCCCGGCTCCTTAAAGATAAGAATGTTCCGAGATTATGAATACAATGGAAAAGAGACATGAAATACTTTCAGGAGATAGGATGAACAAATTATTACTGTTAGGCCTTACAAAGATTATAGATCGCAACTCTGAATCTCAGCTGGCCAGGTGATGTAAAAGAACACAAAGATTTGTTTTTATTGCTATGGTAAATGAAATGTCCTAAATGATGTTTACATCTAGTAATTGACACACCTAGACAATGCATAAAAATATTGGAATTTTTATAACTTTACAGTAGTCCAAGGCATACATTTTTTCCTATTTGTTACCACCTTTGGTTTGATTACCACTTCGTATTTGATGGAAAAGCCTGATTTACAGAGGCCTTTGGTAAATTTTATTAATATCCCTGTTTTTGATTTTACCTACTGCAAATACATATAAAGAGAGTGAAAGAAAACATTTAGTCATGAAGACAGTTTCTTTTTGGTGTGTTGCATTCTTTTGTTATAATCTCTCTTTTAATTTTGAAAATATTTATTTTCAATATGTAATAAATAATATATAATAATTATTGGAAATGTGCCACTGCTATGAGAATCCCACAGCTGCTTGGCTTCACAGAGTGATATTCTTTACTTTCAGGGTTACACAGGATGTTTCTTAACTTGTTTAGAAATTATGTTAAGTGACCAGGAAGAGATTAAAGAAAAACAAGTTACTTATTGATCTCAGGGTTGTTGGCAGCATAGGAGTCAGTTAATTTGAATCACCTTCAACCAATTTCTTCACTTGAAATTTTTTGAAAACACTAGTAAAAAAAATAGGTAAAGTTCACAGTTTCTTTCAGCGGGTTAAGTCTTTATGTGGTTGAAGTAGTGACTTTTTCCTTTTGTGTCTAAAACAGTGTCTGCTTTGTATTAGGTTTATTCTCTTTTTAAGTGATGCATGTTGTTTTTAACACATCGTTTACTTGCCAATATATGATTCCATCTCACACTATCTATGTATAAAAAAACATTTAAATGTAACTGCCTCACATGGTGATTCCAATCAGGAGTACGTGTAACTTTCCTTTTTTTGGTAGTTTACTATTTTTTTAACAGAAAGGAAGTATGTATACTTAAACTTGAGTAATTTGAAGTTAAAGCTGTGGGTTTTCCAGTAGCAATGCATGGCCGTGAGTGTTGGACTATGAGGGACGCTAAATGCAGCAGAATTAACGATTTCAAATTGTGATGCTGGAGAAGATTTTTGCAAGCCCCTTGGACAAGGAGATCAAACCAGTCAACACTTAAAGAAATTAATTCAAGCTCTTCACTGGAAAGTCAAATCCTGAAGCTGAAGCTTAAATATTTTGGCCATATGATGAGAAGACAGGACTCAATGAAAAAGACCATGATGTTGGAAAAGTCTGAATGCAAAAGGAGAAAGGGGATGGCAGAGGGTGAGATGGACAGATAGTGTCCTGGAAATGATGAACATGAACTTGGACAGACTTTGAGACACAGTGGAGGATAGAAGGGCCTGGCATGCTGTGGTCCGTGAGGTCATGAAGAATTGGACAGTACTGAACAACAAAAACAACCACTTGGAGTCAGCATCGACCGAAGTTTTGATGACTTGTATTGTTGTCTTCATTTACTTTGCTAAAGTCATTGTGCGTGTGATCTTCTGGCTCTGCTTTCCTCACAGTGTTATCATATGTGTCTTCCTTATTTCTCCAGAATCTTCACATTTGTTGTTCCTCGTGGAATGACTTGTCCTGGCCATTTCCAAATCTTACTGCTTACACTCTGGCCATCCTCCTCATCCCCTACCATCTAAACTCTGACTGGGCACCTGGGACCCAACTGGATTCTAAGAATTAGACTTTCTCCTTTTCTTCCTGAGACCAGGACAACATAGGACTTCTTTGACTGTGACACATGAACCATCCCCTTCGCCTTCTGGTTCCCCTTTATGTGTTGTCTTTTCCCGTTAGAACATAAGCTCCCTGAAGTCAAGGACTGTCTTTCCTTGTATTTTTATTCCCAGCATTTAGCACAGTGCCTGGCTCATAGCATGAGCTTAATAATTTTTTTCATTCATCACAGTATGTAACATTGCATTATATTCATCTACCACAATTTGTTTAGCTATTCCCTAATCGCTATGCATATTGGGATAAAAGAAATACTTTTGTTTAGCTTTTGAAGCCTTTCTCAACCTGGTCCTATCCTCTCTCTTTAGCCTCATTGTACTTTCCTTTCTGCACAATGATCTGGTCAAACTGCCCCCTCCCCATTTCTTAGCCATGATATTTGATCTTCTGTCACTTTGCCTTTGTGCTGGCAGCCCTCAAAGCACTCTTTCTTCTCACCTCTGCCTCAGAGAAGACCTAATTCAAGACTGGTCAGATGCCACCTGCTACAAGATACCTTTCCTGATCACTTTAGCTGCTAGTGTCTTCTCTCCTTTTTTATTGTTCAGCCGTTTCATTCATGTCTGACTCCCTGTGACTCAATTTGCAGTTTTCTTGGCAAAGACACTGGAGTGGTTTGCCATTTCCTTCTCCAGCTCATTTTACAAATGAGGAAACTGAGGCAAAAGGGTTAAGTGACTTGAGACGCTTGTCACATCTTTGCAACCTTGGGAAGTATGTGCTATTCCCCCCCCCCCATTTTATAGTTGAGGAAACTGAGGCAGATGGAGGTTAAGGGATGTCCCCAGGGTCACACACCTGGATTTGAACTCTCTGGTCTTCCTGACTCCAGGTCAAGCACTCTCTCCTTTGCACAGCCTGCCTGCCTCTGAACAAGACTTCTCTACAACATACCGTGCAATTGGTTATGTAGCCCCAGCACTGGAACACCTCTAGGGAAGGGAAACCCACCAGCTCCTGAGGCAGATTATTTCCTTGTTGCGTAGCTTTGTTAGGAAATTGTCCTCACGTTAAGCCCAAGTTCGCTTTTGTAGCACGTTGCTCCGCTGACTCCCTATGATTAGCTTACCTAACTGTGTAATTTCTCTTGACTCATACAGCCATAGTCTGTTCATAGACTGTGAAGAGAATTTTAGTTCAGTTTATAGATGAGGAATCTGTCATCCAGAGAAGTCCATGACTTGCCCAGGGTAATACAACTAGTGACTAAAGAGCCAGACCTGGAGCCCAGATGTCATCTTAGTGTAGTGTTCTTTCCCCTGTACTACACTGATTCATTCATTCATTCATTCATTCATTCATGCCTAATAATGGTAATTTTTTTTTCATAATTGAGCTGGTTCATTTTTGTTCCCTCATCCCCCTTTGGCCCATTCATTCCTTTCTTACCCTATTTCTAAGCGAAGTTCTTTAGCTTTCCTGTCTAATGTTTTTCTCTTCTGCTTATGTAAGTGCTCTTAGGCCATTTTGCCTCTCCTCTGAAAAAAAGTGCAAATACTTAATAAATTGGTGTGCCTCCACGGCTGGCTGGCTGATGTTGTATTTTAAAGTATGGAGGTAAAACAGCGGGAAGTTGTGTGGTGCAGCGATGAAGATATTGATCATTTTCCAGAATCGGTACCTTTATGTAGCACTAAGCCTGGCTTCACATTTGTATTTAATATATTGTCCTTTTGAGGAAGTTGACCATCTCTTTTGTTAATATTGTGTGTTTTGGAGGTGGTGATTACAAAGGATTATAGAATTTAGACTCTAAAGTCAGAAGAGTCAAACTTACAGCCTGTGGAAGCATGGTAGGCAAAACACCTAGATTAAAATGTAAAGGAAAAATGTTTAACAGAATAAACAAAAATATGCAGCATGTTAATTCATGGTTTTCTAATTCAATATTAGGCCCACAGGCATCTGTTTCTATTTGAGTTTGACATCCACGAATTTTGAGATATCCTTAGGGATTGTCTAGTATAGCCTCCTCCTAATATAGCCTATTAGGAAATGGAGGCTCAAAGAGATTTAATGACCTTCAAAAAGTAATGGAAGCTGTATATGGCAGAGCCAGGAGTTGAACCCAGGACCTCTGAATCCAAATCCAGCGTTCTTTCCACATTATGAAATAGTACATCTTATAATATAGTATAGCTAATACTAACCTAAAATGACATTCATTGGGTGTATTTTCATTTATCTTCAGTTGAAAATGATTTTTCTTTAAACTGGCTCAGTGAGGACCAGCATTATCACCAGTTGTAGTATTTTAAGAGTGATGTTTTTATTTTGTTCATTCCAAGTTCTTTAAACATGTGCAAGCAGATTCCATGTTTGTTTAATAATAATAACAGCATTTTTATAGCACTTTTATAGCACTGTAAGGTTTACAGTGTTGATTCATATAAATGTATTTTATGCATTAAAAATTTCATAGTAAAGAAATTTACCTATGCAGATAGATGTAAAATCTTTTGGATAAGGATAATTGTGTTAGTACATAATATGGACTCTAGAGGGCAGTCTTTTAAAGAGAAACCAAATGGTTCTCAATTTTTACTTTCCGAAAAGTGGAGTTTTGTGTGGTCTAGCTATTGAAATTAAGGTGGATAAAGATTAAGACAGTTGCTTCATTCTAGTTAATCAAGAGATAAAACAATTTAAGACGTGAGGGAAAAATCCCAAAGCACAATTAAATGTGTTCTATGCAAAAAAGAATTTCTAATTAGGGCAACAGAGGAAAAGAGATTTAAGCAGTTCATATTTACTAGGCACTCACCTGGGTCTCACATTGTGCCCATTGCTGCAAATCCCAAATGATATCCAAAATGATAAGAGCCCTGCTCACCTAGAAGAAAAAATATTAACTGATTTAATAACGAGTGACTGTTAGGTACAAGGCACCGAAGGTAGTTACCCTAGGGGATATGAAAACCATTTATAAATTGTTCCTTCCTGTAAGGGGCTTACAGTCTAGTAGGCACAGAAACAGGGAAAGATCCTGAGAGCTATGCCCTCCTGCCTCATAGATTATAACCCCTCCACAACTCTTCATCCTCTACATCTCCCTTTATTTTCACATACAGTTTTGTTAGGATATCCATTGCTGTGAACACCGTCCTTTTGTTCTTTTAGCATCTTGGGGGTACTCCTCAGACTGTTTAGCTATTCTTATAATGTGACTGATCTAGTTAAATATGTCTTAAATTTTTAGAAAATTGTTTTTAATTTTATTGTCATTTCTGAATTCTCCTATTCCCTTTCCTACTCAATGCTCTATCTGTCCTTTGTAATAAGGAATAATTTTTTAAAGGCAGTTTATCAAAACCAACATGTCAACCAAATGTAGTAATCTATATCCAAAGGACTAGGCCTGGGCAAACAAGGGAAGGAGGTACATTTTCTTAGATCTCCAGTGCCAAACTTATTATTTCTTATGATTTTAATTATATTTTCTCCCTCTCTCTCCCTTCCTCCCTCTCTTCCTCTCTCCTTTTCCCCTTCTCCCTCTCCCCTCCTCCTTCCATTGTTCTAGGTGTGTCTTTTACTCAACTTTTTGCATACAAGTCATCGTTGGTAATATGCTACACAGATTTCTTTTTTCTAACATATGTCCTTTGGGTTTTTTGTCCTTTGGGTTATTTGTAATTTTAATTCTTCTGAGAATGAGACACATTAGGTATGTCCTGGAGAGGCAGTGTAGTATAATGGATAGGGAGAGCTGGCCTTGAAGGCAGGAAGAGTAGTTTTTAAGTCTCTTCGCACTGGGCCAACTAGCTGGATTGGAGTGGGGAGAGACCTGAGTGAGGCAGACCCACCAGCAGGCTATTGTAATAGTTTAGGTAGGATTTGATGAGGGCTTGCACCAGGGTGGTGGCAGTATCAGAGGAGAGAAGGGGGCATAGAATGTTTTAAAACGTAGGATGTTTTAGGCTTAAATAAGAAGGTAGTGCAGTGGATAAAGCATTGGGCTTGGAATCAGGAAGACATGTTGAAATCTTGCTTCAGACACTAGCTGTGCAACTGTGGCAAGTCACTTAACCCAGTTTGCCTCAGTTTCCACATCTGTAAAATAAGCTGGAGGTGGAATACCACACCGCTCCAATATCTTTGCCAAGAAAAACCCAAATGAGATCACAAAGAATTGGATGTGACTGAACAAGCAACAACAAAAGAAACTGAATCTACATGTAAAAATTCCTGAGAACTTAAAGGAATTTAAGCATAAAGTCATGGAATTATTGGGTAACACGTATAAAGTGTGCTGGAGCATTGTCAGATAGATAGTCTTTGTCATCTTTTATAAAGAGTATGTTCATTGGGCTTGAAAGCCAGGAGTTATTTTTCTATCAGAGACTCCTTTGGCAATATGATAAACATTTGAGCCCCTTCGTAGATAATGCTTTATTTTATTTTAAATTTATATTTAAAAGAAATTATAAATGTTAACTGGAGGCTTCTGAAAATGGAGGTGTATTTTTTTTTTCCCATCATAGTTTAAGTATCCCCTGAAATGTCTTTTTGGACCTCCTTGTGTTCCATGTACCCTAGGTTAAGAACCTCTGACTTAAACAAACACAAGCTGAGGAAAAGGTAAAGTGCTTTCTATGAGGGAAAAATTTTCTAACATTACTTGAGTTGATAAAAAAACATGGACCAAGAAGAACCATTGGATATAATATTAACATTTTTAAAGGACCTTTGATACTATTTCATACCAAAGACCATTCAATTGAATCACTATGGAAATAAGGAAGATATTTTTACTTCATTGGTTTAAAGACAGTGAGCAAATAGTAAAAAAAAATAGATGCTTCTGAGGTTTAAAAAAAAGTTAACATTGAGTCTCATGGGTTTTTGACAGACTAATTTTAATTCACGTTTTTGTATGATTTAAAAGGGCAATTTTCAAGTAGATAATGAGATGTAGTTAAAAGAGCAGTGGACCAGGATCCAGAAGAAGTTGGTTCTAACTGTCACTCATTGGTGTACAATGTTATGCAAGTTGCCCCTCTGGGTTGGTTTCCTCCTAAGTAAAATAAAGTAACAACATTTGCTTAACTTACTCAACTGAGCTGCTTTGAGACCAAATGAGAGAAATTATTTCACATGAAAGCATTTTGAAAAAATGTTATAAAAATATATTATTATATACTCTATGTATATTCAGTCTCTCTTTTTTCCTCTTTCTGACTTCTTTCCATTTGTCTAAAAATCATCATATCTCTTGTCTAGCCTTACTCTGTGGACTACTCTGTCTTCTTTCCAGCTCCCTACTTTGATCTCTCTCTCTTTCTATCTCTCTATCTCCCCTTTATTCTTCTTCCATTAGAACAATGCAAGCTCCTTGAAGGCAGGTTTTTTGCTTGTCCTTGTATCTCCTGTGCTGTAGTACAGTGCCTGACCAAGCGAATGCTTGGTCTCTCTCTTGCTGACCTTCTTAGGTGACCTAGTTATTTTCTTCCTTCACACCTCTCCTTCATTGCTTCCTGAAACCTTCCTCACTACCAGCTTTCTCCTTAACCCTGTGCAGTTACAGTTCTTTCTCTACCACCCCACTGAAATTACTCTCCGTGCCACCCCCCCCCTGCCAAAAAAAAAAAAGTGATGAGTAACCTCCTAATCACCATTTCACAGAATTCTCTGTTACAGGGGTGGTTCTCTGGATAGAAGACTGAGAAAGAAATAAAGTCATAATGAAAGATGTGTCTGCGTGTGTGTGTATGTATTAAAATCAACATATATAAAACTAATTGTATTTTCTTTCTGATAGTATTACTAAGCTAGTAGATCATAGGCATACTCTAGATTATAGTAAAACTGAATTTCAGCAAGTCATTTGATAGTTACTCATTATGTCTTTGTAGACAAGGTGGTTGGATGAGGTCACAGTCAGTGAATTTGTAACTGACTAGGCCAAAGTTTGGCGATTAGCAGATGGGTGTCGCTTAGAAGACTAGAGGTCTCTAGTGGAGGACACAGAGTGTTTGTTCTTGGTTGTTCACCGTTTTTATTGATGATTTGGATGAAGGCATAGATGACGTGTTTATCAAAGTTGTAAATAATACAAAGTTTTAGTAAGTTAATGTCATCCTAAACTATTTTTTAACTCAGATGACTAATTGACCATATTATTTTGGCTTTGTTTCACCATCCTAATTAGTGATTTGCTTTTTTCAGAATAGATGAAGAATCCCATGCTTTGCAAGCCCCATTTGTGTGTTAACTTTCCCCATTAGATTGTAAGCTCCTCGGGGTCAAGGACTGTTTTTCTTTTTGTTTCTCATTGTATCTCAAGTGCTTAAAGAGTGCTTGGCACCTGGTAAAGACTCTTAAGAAAATGCTTGTTGCTGTCCAGAGATTCTTTTTTTTAAAATCATTTTTATTTAATATTTTAGTTGTCAATGTTGATTTCCACAAGATTTTGAGTTACAAATTTTCTCCCCATTTCTACCCTCCTCCCCCATTCCAAGATGGCATATATTCTGATTACCTCATTCCCCAGTCAGCCCTCCCTTCTGTCACCCCACTCCCCCCCCATCCCCTTTCCCCTTACATTCTTGTAGGGCAGGATAGATTTCTGTGCCCCATTCCCTATATATCCTGTTTCCCAGACGCATGCAAAAACAACTTTTTTTTTGAGCATCTGTTTTTAAAACTTTGCGTTCCACATAATCTCCCTTCTTCTCTTCCTACCCACCCTCCCTAGGAAGGCAAGCAATTCAACATGTCACACATGTATCATTATGTAAAACACTTCCACAATACTCATGTTGTAAAAGGCTAACTATATTTCCATCCATCCTGTCCTGTTCCCCTTTATTCAATTTTCTCCCTTGACCCTGTCCCTTTTCAAAAGTGTTTGCTTTTGATTACCTCCTCCCCCTGTCTGCCCTCCCTTCTATCATCCCCCCTTTTTATCTCCTTCCTCCTTCTTTCCTGTGCAGTAAGATACCCAATTGAGTGTGTATGTTATTCCCTCCTCAAGATTCACTCATTCCCCCTCACCTGCCCCCTCTTCCCTTCCCACAGAACTGCTTTTTCTTGCCACTTTTATGTGAGATAATTTACCCCATCCTATCTCTGCCTTTCTCCCTCTCAGTATATTCCTCTTTCACCCCTTAATTTTTTTTTTTTAGATATCCTCCCTTCATGTTCAACTCACCCTGTGCCCTCTATCTATCTATATATATGTATATTCCCTTCAACTACCCTAATACTGGGAAAGGTCTCATGAATTACACACATCATCTTTCCATGAGTTCTCTTTCTTGTTTACCTTTTCATGCTTCTCTTGATTCTTATATTTGAAAGTCAAATTTTCTATTCAGCTCTGGTCTTTTCATTGAGGAAGCTTGAAAGTCCTCTATTCTATTGAAAATCCATATTTTGCCTTGGGGCATTATACTCAATTTTGCTGGGTAGGTGATTCTTGGTTTTAATCCTAGCTCCTTTGACCTCTGGAATATCATATTCCAAGCCCTTTGATCCCTTAATGTAGAAGCTGCTAGATCTTGGGTTATTCTGATTGTGTTTCCACAATATTCAGATTGTTTCTTTCTGGCTGCTTGCAGTATTTTCTCCTTGACCTGGAAACTCTGGAATTTGGTGACAGTATTCCTAGGAGTTTTCTTTTGGGGATCTTTTTCAAGAGGAGATCAGTAGATTCTTTCAATTTCTATTTTCCCCTCTGGTTCTAGAATATCAGGGCAGTTTTCCTTGATAATTTCTGGAAAGATGATGTCTAGGATCTTTTTTTGATCATAGCTTTTAGGATAGTTCAATAATTTTTAAATTATCTCTCCTGGATCTATTTTTCAGGTCAGTGGTTTCTCCAATGAGATATTTCATATTGTCTTCCATTTTTTCATTCCTTTGGTTCTGTTTTATAATATCTTGATTTCTCATAAAGTCACTAGCTTCCAATTGCTCCAATCTGATTTTTAAGGTGGTATTTTCTTCAGTGGTCTTTTGGACCTCCTTTTCCATTTGGCTAATTCTACCTTTAAAGGCATTCTTCTGCTTATTGGCTTTTTGGAGCTCTTTTGACATTTGGGTTAGTCTATTTTTTAAGGTGTTGTTTTCTTCAGTGTATTTTTCAGTATTTTTTGGGGTCTCCTTTAGCAAGTTGTTGGCTTGTTTTTCATGGTTTTCTTCCATCTCTCTCATTTCTCTTCCCAATTTTTCCTCTACTTCTCTAACTTGCTTTTCCAAATTCTTTTTGAGCTCTTCCATGGCCTGAGACCAGTTCATGTTTTTCTTGAAGGCTTTTGGTGTAGGCTCTTTGACTTTGCTGACTTCTTCTGGCTGTATGTTTTGGTCGTCTTTGTCACCAAAGAAAGATTCCAAAGTCTGAGTCTGAATCTGAGTCCGTTTTTGCTGCCTGTTCATGTTCCCAGCCAACTACTTGACTCGTGAGTTTCAGTGTATGACTGCTTGTAGAGTAGAGAGTACTTTGTCCCAAGCTTTAGGGTCCAAGCACTGCTATTTTTAGAGCTACTTCTACTCCATCTTCACTCCAGGCTCTGTCACAGCAGGGCTCCTCCTCCCCCAAGAACTGCCCACCAGGACTGCCGTCCAGATCCAAGCAGAGCACAGCAAGAGAACCTTCCTTTGTGCCCACAGAGCGCTCCTTGCACTCCAGTTCTGATCCACTGCTAGATTCCTCCCACTGTGTGAGCCAGGGACTCGGGACGCAGCTGATGCTGGAGCTCTGGAAGCAGCCTCAGGAGCTTCCTGCTGCTGCCACTGCCACCCTCAGGGCCAGTGGCTGGAATAGGTCTCAACGAGATTCCCAGTTTCCCACTAACCTGCTCTTTGGCATTTGTGGGTTGAGAAGTCTGGTAACTGCCACAGCTCAATGATTCATGGCCCTAGGGCCTGTTCTGCTGTCTGACTCCTGATCTGGTCTGTCCTGGCGCTGCCCATGCTGGGCTGCGCTCTCCTCCCAGCACTGTGCGATAGACCCTTTCCGGCGACCATCCAGGCTCTCCTGGGCTGGAGACCTGTTTCCTTCTGCTATTTCATGGGTTCCACAGCTCCAGAATTTGTTCAGAGCCACTTTTTATAGGTGTTTGGAGGGATTTGGGGGAGAACTTAAGCAAGTCACTGCTTTCCAGCCACCATCTTGGCTCCACCCCCATCCAGAGATTCTAAATTGCTAAGGCTACATGGTTGTTGTCCTTCATATTCAGAGGACCTAAATGACATCACTATGTTGGGGTAAATGTACAGTGTGTCCATCTGTGACTAATCAGACCAAAATGAGCTTGGAAGGCTGTAAAGGCAATCAGTAATGAAAAGATCACCCCCACCCCCCATTTGGATAGGCTTCAGGTGGGGCTCCAGGTGGGGCCAATGAAGGGAGGTCTGATTATATCCGCTCCCAAGTAGGCCCAAACCCCATGCTACTACTTGCTGAGCCTATGTGGGCGTGAAGCCCTCAGGGTCCTAAGGGGAGTTGCTAAGACCAGAGCCAATGGTAGGGGCCTAAGTTCTGGTGGCTCAGATGACATTCTAGTGGATTGGACGATGTCTAAGGACTGTATAAAAAGAGAGAACAGAGCTTGGAGAGTGAGAGGTGGTGGAAGCAGGAAAAGGAGGAGTGAAGGAAGCACAAGTCTTCAGTAATAAGTGGCTGTTGCTGTTTCTGAGTCCATTCCTCTCAAGGCCACATAGAGTCAGCTAGGTGGCTCACTGGATCCACCGTGCTTGGATCAGGAAATTGTTGTTGTTGTAGCATTTCAGTTGTGTCTGACTCTGCATGACCTCATTTGGGGTTTTTCTTGGCAAAGATATTGGAATGGTTTGCCATTTCCTTCTCCAGCTCATTTTATAGGTGAGGAAACCAAGGCTAACAGGGGTAAGTGACTTGTCTAGCTATGAAGTGTCTGAGGCTGGATTGGAACTTAGGTCTTCTGGACTCCAGACCTGGCTCTCTGTATACTGTCCCACCTAGCTGCTGCCAGTGGATCAGGAAGACCTGAGTTCAGATGTGGCCTCAGATGCTTATTAAGTGTGTGACCCTGGACAAGTCACCTCTGCTCACCTCAGTTTCCTCACCTGTAACATGGGTGTAATAATCACATTTGCCTCCCAAGGTTATTGGATCAAATGATGCAGTATTTGTAAAGTGCTTAGTACATAGTAAGTACTTAATAAATGCTTGTTTCCTTCCTCCTTCCTTCCTAAAGTGTACTTCAGGTCTCTCAATGTTTCAGTCTTACATATCATGAGTCTAAAATTCTCTTAAAATACCGGTGCCATAATAGAGAACAACATAACATGCGGCTGTTGATTTTATGAAGTAATGAAGGAGCAGTTTGACATTTGTCAAGAGCAGAACCAGATGAAGCTTGCACCATAGCCAGTGAATTTTTCAGAATTAATGGAAAGATTTTCAAGGTACTGAACTGACAGGGTTGACAATCTCAAGGTCTTGTTTATCTTGGCAGAAGCACGTGGCCTGCCCGATGTCATAGTGACATGAGTCCCCAGCCATGGCGTGTGCATTTCTCCTTTTCTAATAGATTGATCAAGCAACTAATTTTGCAGCAGAATTACAAAATATCCTCCCTCATTAGAAATCTTTGTTAAATGACATGGTAGAAGAATACATAGCACATCCATATGCTGTTGAGCTGCTTTGTTATCTTTAGCTTAGCTATCTGTTTTCCAGGAAAAGGACCATATACTTGAAATAAAGGAACTAGAAAGGTAGAATTTTATATCTAGGGGACTTAGAGAAAGGATTGGTAGTTAGAAACGGTGATAACATTGCATAGCAATCAGATGCAGGTAAGTAAACAGTACCTCCCATGGCTTCCACTAAAGTGGGTTATAATCAGCTGCAAGAATATTTTTGGGCTGGGTTTGACTGACAGTCATAGTAACTAGAAGTCACTTTCAGTAGAGCATGCATTGCTAGAACTTTAAAAAATAATGGAAAGCAGATTGAGAGTTAGGATTGTTATTTTATATTATTACAAGAATACCTTTTCCTCTTTCCAATGTTGTGCTCCTGCTTTTTCTGAAATTAACAGAATAATTCCTAAATATTTATCTCTGTAAAATGCAACAGAACTCTGTGGAAAACTGAAATAGCATCATGGTATATAGAATTATTGTTCCCTTATTCACAGTTTGCTAAAACTTTTGTATTTTTGGAGATTCTTATTCTTAGGAAGATATATAATTATCTTGGAATACCAATTTTCTTATGATAATTTTTATTTTTATATATTCATAAGTTTTGATATGTTTTGCTTTATATATTTTCTTGTTAAAATGTTGAGGCAGTCTTGTTTCACAGGATCGTAGGAACATAGCTCTAGCGCTGGAAAGGATTTTGGAGGCCGTTGAATTCAAACCCCCACCTCTTTTTTTTTTCTTGATAAAGAAGCTATGGGATTTGCCTAGGCCATAGGGGTAGAGAACCTGTGGCCTTGAGGCCACATGTGGCCTTCTATGTCCTTGGGTGCCGCCTTTTGATTGAGTCCAAGATTTACAGAACAAATCCTTTTATTAAGGGGAAGGACCTAGAGGGCTACATGTGGCCTAGAGGCCACAGGTTCCCCATCCCTGGCCTAGGGTTTTGTAGCTAAGGAAGTGTAGGAAGTGTCTGAGGCTTCATTTGAACTAGGGCATTCCAGACTCCCAGGTCAAGTGCTAATCACTATGTCATCTAGCCATAAAAGTTGCCCTATTCATTTTCAAATGTAGAGTCTCTTCTGTATGTGATAATGGATGTTGAATGAAAATTTAGGCACCCTTCTTTTGATCCACATGACATTTCACTTTAAACATTTTTAACATTTGTAAGAATTAATATTCAACAAATATTTGTTATGCCCTTGGTATGTGTAAAACATTGTGCTAGGCATGGGAGATACAAAGATGAAAAACTTGACAATTCCTCAACCCAAGGAGGTTGGTTACAGTCTGCTATTGGGAAGATGAACCTTGTACGCATCTCAAGTATAATACAAGATAGGGAGAGGTGAAAAAGGGGGCCGAAGATTGGACAAAATCCTGTGGGAATGTTGGGGGAGGGAGAGAACTCTTAACTTCATTTGGAAATGCTTGTTTTAAGGGAACTAATACTTCTGAATTTGTAGACAGATATACAGTTGTGGTAGTTACTACAAGTCATTTATTTTGTGTTTAGTGGGGTTTTTAAAGGGTCCTGGAAGGTAGCTAAAAACCTTGGCCTTACCTTATATACTTCATTGTTTAGCCTAGATTTTTGTCATGACACCATTGACATACATGTATAGGAAATAGGTACAGTCATTAATCTGTCTATACAATAAATTCTTCATTCAAATACGTTATAATTTCAGATTCTTTTTGCGTGAATAAGAATGAAATGAACAGCCTATTGTTTTTTTAACATTGGCGAAGTATTTGAATAATTTAGAACTATTAATTATTCAGTCTTTATGCCTTTTCATCTAGAATTTGTTATAATAATTTTTTTGTGATTACAGAAAAACCCTGCTTTTGTCCATTTAAAATATTTTTCTTTATAAAAAAGTTTAAAGCAGACATATTTAGAAGCTATATATTAGTAATTTGTTTCACATTTTTATATCTGACATTTATAAAATAGTTTAATAATAGTCTTGAACTTTTTAAATTGTTGATTGAGAACTTAAAATAAATTTTGAATTTTTGGAAATTTCATCTTCTAGTATTTCACACAATATACAAGTGTATAATGGAAACAGCAAGAAAGTTGAAATTAAATTACAGCTCATCAGATATCCTCTAAACTATGTATCAAAAAGAAAAGTAAAAAAGAAGGCCTTAATTAGTTTGAAGACAGGTTTCAAAATCCACAGAGTCTGCATAGAGAATATTGTGAGTATTTGGGCTGGTCTAAAGAGCTCTTGGGCCCTAATTTTTGTTTTTTAGCATAAAAGATGACATGTTCAAGGACAATTTCTTTTGCTTATCCAGTAGGAATCCTGTTTACTTTGATAAGAATCATTTTACTTGTCACTGATTGTAGACCAGAACTGCACACAATTTTGTTGCTTATTTAAATACTGTTTATAAAAGATTACATATCTTTCACTTGTGAATTCATATTCATTGTTGGATTGCTATAGTCTGCGTTTAAGTGGGTTCTCATTTTATCTTCTTTGAAAGAAATATCTTAGTATCATTTTAATGAGGTTAAAATCTGACTGAAAAATAGTTTGTATATCTAATAGGAATTACTTGCAAAATGGCTTTCATTCTTTTCATAAAGCAAATCAGCTAAGAAAGAAAGACAATTTTTGAGATGCTTTAAAATCCAGACTTCAGGTAGAAGCCTTTTTTCTTGTAAAAGGTGGATTTTGTTTTTATTTTATTTTAAAAGGTGGGTAGCATTCAGGTTATGGGAATTTAGCATGTTTCATATTTTGACTTCCTCTTCTATTTTTGACACTTGGCTTTGCTTAAATGTATTGCTACTGTATAATACCTGGAAGTTCCCTGGCCTCTGTATTTTGTTCATTGTGACATTATCCTGTTACATCTATTCTTAATGTATACTTAAAAATAATTGATACCGCCTCTATAAAAGCTGAGTATTAATGAACGATAGTTGAAAAATCTATTTTTACTGAGGTGGAGCCAATTTGTAGAAATTTAAAGTACTGATGCAATGATGCATTTTTCATTTAACTTACATTTTATTATTGATCTGAGAGATATATGGTTTCATTGTCCATGATGCAAATTTCAAGCCTTTTCCACCTTAGTAAAGGGTTTTTGTGAATTTCTCTGGCAGGAAAAAAAGTCACCTGACAGGCAGTGTTTTATTCCTAGAATAAATTTTCATTGTGAATTGTTAATATTATATAAATTTAAAGTGTAATACTACTTTAATACCACATAGAAAAGGAAACCTAATAAGCTGTTTATCATAGGCTAACAAGCCTCACTAAAGTAAATATGGTGATTAAAAAAAACAACTTGGGCTGTTGACAAAATAGTCTTTTTTATATTCTGACCTATTATGTTCATAAGAATTGCCTCCCTTTCCCCTTCTGCAACAATTTAAAATTTACACAAACAAAATTATTGGATTTTTATTCTAATGCTAAAGAACATTTACTAATACAACAACTTCAGTTCCTTCTATTCCTGCTTCCCCCCCCCCCCCCCCCCCCCCCCGCCCCCATATCACACTTCCTGCACAACTGATGATTGATGATGGAAACATTGACTAAGATAGAACACTGTTTTTAAGATACAGTCAGTATACTGCATTCTCAGGCATCAATTTAAAAATAAATTCCTTACTGAATGGTATGTAGTGCATGTTTATGTCACAAAACAGTCTGGAAAAATCTTGGCCTTCATCTGGCTCTTTGCTCTAAAGCTTTCTTTTTCCTTTTTGCTCATAAAGAAATGCAAAATGGCCCTCTTCCTGGGACCCATAAATTGTTGTGTTCCTTTCCCTACAAATAATATTAAATATTTTCCCCATTTCTCTTTGGGAGAGCACTGGTTGAATATCCATTTACCCTCTTTTGAACCCAGTGTAATTTGATGGGGCTTACTCCGCCAGCCTTTGGAGAACCAAGGCCTATAGAACTTTGAAGACTCTTTTGGTAGAAAAGATCTAAATGTTCCTTCAGCTTTTATAGCTGGGCAATCTTGGCTGTGGAAATGACCTTGAAGGAAGTCACAGTAGTTCTAGGTTTGGTTTATGTTTGAATGGCCAAGGCTAATGCAGTTAGGTTAGCAAATTGATGCAGTTAGGGAATTAATTTGAGCTTTTCTTGGAGACTGGTTGTGGTAACAATCTGGCTAGCAGCTTCTGTGGCTGTGTAAGACCAATAATACCAGCATAAAGAAGGGCTGCTAACATAGGTTCTTTGATCTGCTTTTCTAAGGAAAGCAACTGTGTAAGGGGTTAACAGTTTCAGTTTAATCAAACATACATACGTTATTCACTTAGTCCTGGGGGAAAAGATCAGCCCCCTGAACATAAAGGCAAATACAAACAGAAATTACAAACATCAACAGACAGACCGTGTCTGATCAAATCATACTACATAGTTACCAAAGAACCAATGGGTCTGGGTTAGCAAAGCTGGGGGGCAGTTACAATGGCTTGCCCAGAGTTGTCCCCTCCCCACTCTTCCAGTGACTGAGAGCCCCCAAAAGTCAACTGCCAACCTTGGATCTTATATACTTTTCTCAGGGCCCTGGGGCACTTGATTACCTCAGTGCTGAGAAGCACTCAAACAAAGAGCAGTGAAAAATCTCATTTTGCTGGCCATTGCATCTGAAAGAAAAGTACTTAACTACCTCAGCATTCCAAAGGAGAAGACAACAAAAAGTCCTGTCCTGATCACCATTACATTGTCTTAGTGCTGAGAAATACTCTAAGACAAAAAGATCCCATTTTACCTGCCCCATTCAAACAAAGGCCAGAATCATTAAAGGCACTTAAGAGAGGAACAGCAAAAAGTCCCACCTTGATTACTGATACATTGGTTTAGTTTGAAATATAATTTTATGTAATCTCTTTATGTTGCTTTCTGTCTTATATCTTGACCTAGTAATGTTCAATATTCCTTTTGACATCAGTTATGTGCTAGGTCACTTCTGGATTGTGGTCTGCCTTGGAGAAGGAAGGTCACTTGTGCATTATATTGGTTGGTATATAAAACTGCAGTAAGTTTTGAGTACATTTCTCAGGTGTGCCTGTAGGATGACTTTTGGTAGGTGAGGATCCTTTTATAAGATTTCACAGTCAATTCTTGGAATTTGTAGATGTGACAGGCAAGAGATTGCCACAAGAGAGAATATCTTTCATGTAAAAAGCTCTATGTTTTCACTTCTCCTTGAATCTCCTTGGTTACCGGGCCAGTATATAGGAGACCCATGGAAATCTATTTGTGTCCTGGAGAACTGAGGACATTTGTGATTGTTTTCCCTTGGAAAGGGATCTTTCTGAATAGTCCGTGTTTCTTCAATGGTTGCTCTCCTACATTTTTCAACTAATGAGGGCTTGCTGCAGGCCTGTTGCACATCTCTTTTGTCAATCAGGTGAACTGATCACATTCTGAGGTTGTTTCTTAAGGCCTGAGTGCTTTCTAGACTTTTGAGAACTTCTCTGCCTTAGAATTGAACTTGGCCTTCTCTATTCCTTTTTTTTCTTCTCCTTGTTGGTTGGTGAAAAAATTGTTTGAAACCTTTTGGTTTTTGTGTTAATCTTCTTCTTAGGTCTGTGATACAGATGTCTGTTTTCATGACTAGGTTTCCAGGATGTTAATATGAATGGACTCCTATCATTAGTGTAATCCACACCTGGAAATCCCAATCTTTTCATACTTTAATTAGGCATTTTACCTACTTTGGATTAAAATCACCCAGTACTCTTGATTTTATATTCATCAAAATAAATTCTTTTGTTGTTGTTTCAATGTCATTTATAAGCATTTTCTCATATAATGAAATCAGTCAGCAGTCTGAGAATATTGCAATTACCATAATATCAATAGTTCTCATTTATGTAGCATTTATATATTTTACATGCATTATCTTATTTGAGCCTCCCAACAACTCTTTGATTGAGCTGCCATTGATGAGGGTTTGGGGTGAGGGGTGCTCGACACCCCAAAGTACCGACACACCGGGGCCTGCCGAAAGAATTCGACTCAAGCTTTCTCAGCCAAGGGAAAAGATAAAGTTTATTAAGAGTTAGCCAAATAGGCCTGCCCCAAGAGATCCCACTGCTTGCGACACCTGTAAGGAAAGTGGGCCAGATCAATCTGAGCTAGATTGGATCTGACCAACTTCATGGAGGAAAGATGGAGATTATATACACAAAGACTGTGGAGGGATACTCCAGGGTGGGAAATAGCTGAAGGCTACATGGAAATGACAGACAATAAAGGGCTAGGGTATAGATGTTTTGATCAGGATTAAGGATGGGAAACAGCTGGACAATAGAGGACTGAGCAAGGCAGGCATTTGGGCCTAATGGTTATAGCCTCAGGCCAAGGCCAGATCAAGTGGGAAGATTCAAGGAGAGTTCAAGGGTTCAAGGGGTTCCCAGAGACTGTGTCCTCATCATTCCCTCCTCAAACAAATGGAACCCAAATTCTTTTGGGGTCAGGGACGAAGGTGTCAGCTTCTGAAATTGCTTCCTGCTGGCAAGGGGCGTAGAGTTTGTCCCTGCCTGGATGGGTCTGAGCAGTCATCTGGAAGTTGATGGCTTGGAGCCTGGAGGAGATAAACTTGGCAAAGAGATTAAGCAAACAAGCAGCAAACAGGCAGTATAGCAGTATTGAGAAAAGATAATTTCCCCAGAGGGAATTAAAGATGACTATTTCATACCTAGCTCCCCTAACCACTTGTTCTGTGTACCACACTGCTTCGGGGTTCACGAGTGTGTAGCACATCCAAATTAGATCGGGGGTATCTAAGAGCAAGGTTTGATGTTTGGTGAGCTTGTGGTTAGCCAGGCACTGGTGGCCCTCTGCTTCCAGGGTGCTCTGGCAAGTCAGAGCTTCTAGGGGCTGGTCTGCTAGAGGCTTAGAAGCTTCCTCAATTGGAATGGCTGTAGCAGCCAGAGAATCTAATTGTTTTGGAAAACAGGGGTCACATCCTGAGTACTGGGTTAGGATTCCCAAAGCCTGTCCTTTCCTTCCATCAACATACTGAGTGAAAGGTTTTTCTAATATAGGTAAAGCTAAGGCTGGAGTGGTGGTCACTTTTTTCAAAACCTCAAAAACTTTAGCCTGGTAGGGGCCCCACTCTAGAGGGAGCGAGTCAGGGCCTTGAGTGGAGTCGCAAAGAGGTTTAGCAATGAGACGAAAATTAGGGATCCAGAATCTACAAAATCTAGCCATGCCTAGAAAAGTTTGGTGTTGCTTAATGGGCTGTATTGTCCTCTTCTTTTCCGAGGTTAAGGATTGAAAGGTAGGCATTAGTTCGTGGCCCAGATACTTTACAGATTGGCATGCTATCTGTACTTTGTTCAAGGAGGCCCTATAGCCTCGAGTAACTAAGAAGTTCAGGGTTTCTGGGGCCACAGCCAAAGAAGCCTTCCAGGTGGGGCTACAATTAAGATTATCATCCACATACTGAATTAAGCTACTGTCAGTTAATTTCAGGTCCCTTAAATCTTTTCCCAAAGCCTGGCCAAATAAATGAGGGCTATCTCGAAACCCTTGGGGCAAAACTGTACATATTAGCTGACATGAACTTGATTCCCCTAGAAGTATCCATTCAAGGACAAAAATAAATTGTGAGTCTGTGTGCCAAGGTATACAGAAAAAGGCGTCTTTGAGGTCCAGGGTGGAAAACCACTGGGTACCCCAATATGGGTTGTGGCAATGCAGAGCAATAACAGCTTCATTAACAGCCGTGAGATCTAGAACCATTCTGTATTCTCCATTAGGCTTCCTTATGGGAAGGATTGGAATGTTGCAAGGAGATTGACAATTAATGGCTGCAGTCCCTCCCAGGCCTTGGGCTTAATTGGATATTGACAGCAATTGGGGAACACATTAGACTCTCTGAGGCGACTAAGGACAGGGGTGGCCTGAGCAGCTTTGCCAGGAATTCTCTGATCCCAAACAACTGGCTTGACTATCTCCCACAGTTCTGGGGGAGGTCTGGTGAGCAGAGGGAAAAGAGACCTGCGAGGTTTAACTAGAGAAAATTGGCTCCCCAATTTCACCATCTGGTCCCTTCCCAACAAGGCGGCAGGGCCAGAGAACGAGTGTTCAAACAACAGATCCTTGATGCCCATGACCCGATGGGTCGAGGGGCATGTAGGGCCAGAGCAACTAGTTAAAACAAGAGAACATAGCCGTGATAAAGTGGGTAACCTTACCTTCAGCCTCAATTTTGCCCAGGGCTCCGCGAGAGAGGTGGAGAAAGTGCCAAGCGCCAGGCTTTCCCCTCCTTCCAGGTCTTGAGAAGACTGGAGGACAGGGTACTGGGAGGAGGCTCTACCACTTTTCCAACCTCGGGGATAATCCTTCCTCCAATGTCCCTCCTGGTTACGTGCTGGGCAGAGTCCTGGAGGCGTGGATCCTGGGGGCTTCCTCCAGGGGGGCGCCCTAGAGGGGCACTCCTTGGACCAGTGACCCTCCTTGTGGCATCGAAGGCAGGTTTCCCCACTGCCCAAGCCAATGGGCTTCCAAGGGGACTCCCTGGAGGGGCGCTCCTTGGGTCTTTTCCTGGCCATGGCAGCAGCCAAGAATAGAGCATGTTCTCTGTCTCTAGCCCTTTTCCTGCTTTTTCTTTCCTCTGCTGCAACCAGGTCTCTATTGTTGAAAACTCCAAAGGCCGTCTCCAGCAATTGGACCTGAGGTGTTTGGGGTCCCATGGCCAATTTCTGCAGTTTCCTCCTAATATCTGGGGCAGACTGATTAATGAAATACATGCTAAGGATTGCTGCCCCTTCAAATTGTAGGGACAGATCCCTAAAACCCTCAGTAAACTTAGTGGGGTCTTCTGAGTATCTCCCCAGCTTGTCCTTAACCTGAATGATCTCTGAAATGGAGAATGGAACGTGTACCCTGATCGTCCCTGTAGAGGAAGCAGGCACTTCCCTTAGGGGAAAAAGCCTTGAAGTTGCTGTGGAGACTGAGGCTTGGGGAGGAATATACAAAGTCCCACTTCTTGTGAGGTAGGGACTGGGCAGTGCTGGCTGAACCAGATTGGACTGCAAGGCCAGGGGATCAGGCTGACAAGGGAGAAATTCAGTTGATACCTGAGGAGGGGTAGAGATTAGAGGGGAATATACCCCAGAGACCCAAATGGGTGCTACCTCAAAGAGAGGGACTAGGGGAGGAGATATTGCTATGGGGGCAGGGCCCGAAGCTGGAACCTGAGTAGGGATTGCCTTGGGGGTAGGGCCCATGGTGATCGATGTTGCAGGGCCTGCAGTGGAGGCAGGCCATGAGGCCAAAACCTGAGTAGGGGTCCCTTTGGCTGGAAATTCCTTCCTCCTTAGTAAAGGAGAAGTTAGGAGTAATTGTCAGAAGACAAACAAAATAAAACAAGAAAACAAAATACACAAAAGGTACCTGAAATTTTCCCAAATTCCCAGCGCCGAAACAATTGAAAGGATCTGGCACATGCTTCCGGATGGGGCATCTGTCCATGTCCTTCATGCCTCAGAAGCCACTTAGGTTCATGGCCTCCGACATGACCACTGGACCAAGAACCACCTGATAGCGTCAGGATGAACAGGACAGGCTCCTAGCTGTCCGACCCACTGGGACCACTGGACTGAGAACCACCTGATAGCATCAGGATGAACAGGACAGGCTCCTAGCTGTCCGACCCACTGGGACCACCGGACTGAGAAGCACCTGATAACGTCAGGCTGAATGGGACAGGCTCTTAGCTGTCTGACCCACTGGGACCTGCTGAGGTCAGGCCCGAGAAGCACATCCAAAATGCTTGGAGAGCGAGGAGGGGAATTGGGAGAAGGGGAGGCTCACATACCTTCAGTCTTGGCTGGAGAAGAACTTGAGATTAGCAGTTCTTCCTGGTTCAGGGAACCATAATGATGAGGGTTTGGGGTGAGGGGTGCTCGGCATCCCAAAGTACTGACACACCGGGTCCTGCCGAAAGAATTCGATTCAAGCTTTCTCAGCCAAGGGAAAAGATAAAGTTTATTAAGAGTTAGCCAAATAGGCCTGCCCCAAGAGATCCCACCCCTTGCGACACCTGTAAGGAAAGTGGGCCAGATCAATCTGAGCTAGATTGGATCTGACCAACTTCATGGAGGCAAGATGGAGATTATATACACAAAGATTGTGGGAGGGATACTCCAGGGTGGGAAATAGCTGAAGGCTACATGGAAATGACAGACAATAAAGGGCTAGGGTAACAGAGCTAGGGTATAGATGTTTTGATCAGGATTAAGGATGGGAAACAGGATTAAGGGCGGGAAACAGCTGAACAATAGAGGACTGGGCAAGGCAGGCATTTGGGCCTAATGGTTATAGCCTCAGGCCAAGGCCAGATCAAGTGGGAAGATTCAAGGAGAGTTCAAGGGTTCAAGGGGTTCCCAGAGACTGTGCCCTCATCACCATTACTATCCTGCTTTTAGAGATCTGGGAACTGAAGCTCAGAGAGGATTTGAGACTTGGTCAGAATCACACAGCTCATGAGTGTTTGAGGTAGGATGTAGACCCCATGTTTTCCTGACTCTCTGTTCAGCACTGGGTAGTTCTATTTTTTTGTTCTCTGTGGACTACCTCTATTAGGAGGAGGAAATGGAGGACTATCATGTTTCATCTTTGAGTCCAGATCGTAGGTTGTTTAATAAACACTTATTTAATTAAATTGAAGAACTACCTAAGAATTAGAGCTGTTAAAAAGTGGAGTGAATTTTGTTGTATTGTAGTAAGACCTTTATCTTCAAACATAATATGGATGACCATTTATCAGGATGTGGTAAGGGAATTCTTGCTCAGGTGTAGTTTGGAATGAATGACCACTGAGGACCCTTCTAGCTTTTTAAGATTCGGAGATTGTGAGTGCCCTTTGCCCTTTAAAATTAATATTTGCCCCTTCCAATTGATGAGGTTAAAGAAAAATGATGATGGTAGGGAACCATGTGTTTTTAGGGGTGCTTGAGACCCCAAACACCGACACGCTGGGTCCTGCTGAAAGAATTTGACTCAAGCCCTCTCAGCAAGGAAAAAGACAAAGTTTATTAAGGATTGGCCATAATGGGCTGAAATCCCACCCTTTGTGATGCTTGTTTTCACAAGCGGGCCAGATTCAACCTACTGAGCTAGATTGAATCTGAGCACCTTCATGGAGGCAAGATGAGACTTATATACAGAAAATTGTGGGAGGGATTGAGGGGTAGTCTTGAGTAGTCTGGGATGACTAGAGGAGGGTTTTAGAGCAGACTGGGGTGACTGGGGTGAGGTCAGACTCCAGGGTGGGAAATAGCTGAAGGCTACCTGGAGATGAAAGACAACAGAAGGCTAGGGTAACAAGAGCTAGGGTGTAGATATCTTGATCAGGATCAAGGGTGGGAAGCAAATGGACCATAGAGGGCTAGGCTAGGTAGAGATTTGGGCCTAGGTAATGAAAGGCTTATGGCCTTAGGCAAAGGCCAGATCTAGTGGGAAGATTCAAGGAGAGTTCAAAGGGGTTCCCAGATACTGTACCCTCATCACAGTGGGTAGTTGGTTATGGCCATTACTATCTTTGCAATGAATAGAGTAATTAGCAAGGTGTGTGTTACCTGTAAAGCTCCTTTATTTGTGATTTGTAGTTATGAGTGAGGAGGAGGAGGAAGAGGAAAAGGAGGAGGAGGAAGAGGAAAAGAAGGAGGAGGAGAAGGAGGAAGAGTAACCCTACTGGGGACCCAACTGGCCAGTTCCAGTTGGGCAATGCAGCTTGCTCCTTTCTTCCTCCCTTCCTCCCTTTCATCCCTCTCTCCTTCTCTCTATCTTTCCATCTCTCCTCTCCCTCTGTCCATGTAGGGAATCATACCCTTACATGCAGGTGCTCTGCCCAAAGGAATGTAAATTTTGATTGCTGAAACTTCAGAAGATATCTTGGGGTTTACTTGCTAGATTTCTTCAGCACCATGCCTTAAACCCAGATCACTCTGGCTCTCATTGATTGGCCAACAATAGGTCCTGACCCAAGCCTTATTTGGCCATTGTTTGGTCCTGATGGCTCAGAGTGTAAATTGCAGTTGTTTCTGTTTTGGTTAGAAACCCCGAGGGTCTTCCTTTCCCAGATTGATTTTTTTTTTTTTGCTAGGTAAGAGGCCATTCTTTGCCTCATCTCTTACCTAGCCTTAATCATTGAATGGGTGTTAAACTAAGACCTGGGAATGATCTAACTTAAAAAGACCAAGGTCTTCCACTGCATCCCAGGCCATCTCCAGTCATTCTCATCTCTGTGTTTACACTGGACCCAGATGGCTCTGGAGGAAAAAGTGAGACTGGTGACTTTGCATAGCCCTGCCTCACTTAAATCCAATTCACTTGCAAGTAATGACATCATCTTCCTGATGTCATGGTCCTCTTTCAGAACAAAAGATAAATGGCAACCACCTGTAATTATAACACTGTAAAATGAGTCTTCTTATGACAGTTTTCACATATACCTTTGTGATCATGGAATTTCATTCACGACTGAAGAGTGACATAAGAGTATGTGAGATACTAGGCATACTAGACTTACCTTCTGTACAGTTAGAAGAGTGATATGAGAAAACCTAAGGAAAGCCATGTGGTTACTGGAAGTTATGGATCTATTTCAGAGTCTGTGGCTCGTTTGTACTTATCTGTAACTGCTCTATTTCAAACTCTTCACTAGATTCTAGAAACTGCCATGTAGAATGTTCCTCTTGGTATGGAGTCGAGACCCCTGTGTAGGGTTCTTATTTGAGTGTGGAACTGTTCTCACAAAATATATGCCATGATAAAAAAAAAAGGGGTGGAGTGGGTGGGAGGTATGAGTGAGAGTGATGTGACTCTGAATGGGTTTTTAATGGCAGGGTAGGCAGTGAATGAGTCACTCCAGCCAGTTAGGATTGGGTGCTCGGTAGAGTCATCAAATTAGACAATATTCAAGCTGAAAGGAACCTCAGAAAACATGTATTACAACTCCCTCTTTGTAGTGATAAAGAAAATGAAATCTAGAAACATTGTACTTACCTAAGATCATACAGCTGCTATCAGAACTAAAACCAGAACTAGAATCTAAATCTCTTGACTTATAATCCTGTTCTCTCTTTCCTGAATGTTTGTATCAATAAGGCAAGATTCATGAACTCGAGGATGACCCTGAACATGCCTATATAATTTAGAATTGCAAAGTATAACAGATTCTCTAGTTAGAAGGCAGGGGAAGTATAACATTTATTTAGACGCCAGAGGATTAAATCCCAAAACCAATAATTCCAACCCGCTATAGCAACAGTTGTATCACAAAGCCAGTAAGTCCCCCTCACTGTAACAACAAGGAAACTCTAACACAGTATTAAAGCAAAGAACCAAGTCATCCTGTAGCTTTCCCCCTTTCTGGGGACTTCCTGTAAACACTCACTCATCCCAACTGTCTGCTTGCCTGCATTCTCTCTCCTCTCAGTTTTCTGGGCTCTGTAGCTCTCTGGTCTGCATTCGCTACTCTGCACTCTCTCATCTCTCTGCAGCTCTCTGAGTTCTGTAGCTTTCTAGCCTGCAGATTCTCAGCTCTTGTCATCTCAGAGTTCTTACTTCTTCTCCTTGGGCTGAATTCTGACCTTCTTGGCTACCTTCTCGGTATATACACTCTTCCTAGGGCCTGAGGGCCTCATACCCAGTCAGCAAAAGGGTGTAGGCCTGGGGCTTAGCACTTAGTAAGTAAAGGGTATTGGCCTGCCCCTAATCAAGCATCCCTTAACTAGCCCCACCTGAGGCCTATTGAATGGGCAGGGAAAGATCTTTAATCACTGATTGGCATCACAAGGTTGTATGGTTGAAATCAAGCATATTTTGGTTGGGATTCAGTAGTGGAAGGGACTATGATGGAATCTATTTAGTAGGTGATTATGGTGCTTCCCCCTTCCCCTGTCTCTTTTTGGGGCCTGATCATCTGGGCTGTTGCTTTTGAATGAGATTTCTTGCTCTTCTTGATTGAGAGGTGATGTGAAATGGTGTTAAGAGCTAGTCAGACAGGACAGTTTTGAAAACAGCACATTAAATTTATTGGGTTCTTAAAAAGGAAAGCAAGCCAGGAGGAGTACAGACTTGTAGCTTCACATAAAATCCCTTTTCCAATTTTATTTTGTATACGAAAATACTCATCTCATTTGGTTTTAGGTTCAGAATTGAAAGAAAAAAAACTAACAGTATACAACAAATGTGCTCATATATGGGGGAGAGCACAGGACTGGAATTAGGAGGAACCCAAGTTTGCATAATAGTTCTGGTTTTTAATAACTGTGTGACCTGGGGTGAGTCACTTCATTTCTCTGACTTCTAGTTTCCTCATCTGTAAAATGAAGAGAATAACATTTGCTTTACTTACCTCATGGCGATATTGTAAAGAAAAAAATACTTTGTAGAATGTTAAAGAAATATATGAACGTGAGCACTTATGATTTTGTGTGGAACTGGTAAAGGTAAAAAGGGGAGACCCTTTGTTTGGAAGGAGAGGGAAAAGAGAGAGAGAGAGTGTGTGTGTGTGTGTGTGTGTGTAGGGTTGGACGTTGCTCAGCATGTGTTTGTATACATGTACCATTTTGCAATGGCTCCCAGCCAGAGCCACTGTTATGTTGGCCTCAGGGGGAAGCTGGACTAAAAATAAGGAAATTAAAAAAAATAACCAAAAAAAAAATCCCATCAAAAAATATGTTGCTGGAAGACAACCAGGGAACCTAGTCCTTAGCATCAGTCTGCTCTGAAGAGACATTAAAAAATTAGCCAAAGTTGGCATATTTAGATGAGAATGGTTGTCACTGGGACTGGCAAATACATACCAATCCTGGGTATTGAACAAAAATATTGAAATTATAGTGGAGGGAGAGAAGAGGGAGGGAAGAACAGGGATTATAGTAAAGGAAGAGAGGAAAGAGGGTCTCTTTAAATAAAATTTTCTATATTTTTTGAGAAAATTGAAATCCATGGTAACTGTGGGGATTATGAAGGGTACATAACATCATTTCATATGCCATAACAGCTATGAGTTATGTGCCTGTGAAATGTACTGGTTATTATTAGGCATTATTAACATTATTAACAAACCATTTAAATGACAGAATAAGTATTTTAACTACTTCCATATCTTGATTCTCAGGAAAAAATATATCTACTTATAGCTTAAGGAAGTCTCAATCTCTATGTGAGATTAAGATAATGTGGACTGATGCCAGAGGAAGTGAGAAGGAGCTTTTCAGCAACGATGACAGGTGAAGTTCTTGGGAATTAACAGCTTTTGACTGTAAGGGGAGTATTTATTGTAATGTGATCTGCCTGTGGCATGAGTGTGTGACAGGATGAAATACTGCTTTACCATCCATTGTGTTGTGAAATTACTACTTTTATCTATGAAATGATAGCATTATTAGCAGAATTTGTGGATTATATATAGATACACATACACACACACACAGAAACATACAAACATATATTTCCGAATGGACATTTTAATGAACATTATAAACATTATAAAATGTTATAGCAGTTTATAACAAGATAAAATATTTTATTTAGCAAAAAAGGAAAAGAATTTAAAAAAATATGTATGTATATATATATATATATATATATATATATATATATAGAAAAGCAACAATCCCTTCCTTCTCCCTCCCCATATTGTAGCTGTGACCTTGTTATGTTTGATAGAAATAAAAATAGGAAACTGTCCAGCTAGTCATTTGGCTTTCCAAAAATAAGTTCATCCCATTGAAGCAAAGCAGTGAAATCTGACTGCTCACTGTGACGTACTGATCAATTTGTGTTCCCTCTCTAGGCAAAGTAGAAACCAATGCATCTGAATGAACCATTTTCTGTCCACCTCCATTTTGGATTCCTTATGGGTCACATTAATACTCAGAAAGGACTGGTTATGAAGGAAAAGATGGCCTAAGGGACTAAATGTAAGATTTAATAATAGTAACCATATTATGCTTAACATCAGACAGGTTTATTTTCACTTAGGTGGAGGTTATGAATATACATATGTAATAGGTATGTTTATATATGGGTGTGTGTTTTAAAGAGTCGCTTTTGAAACACTTGTTTTCAGGTTAAAAATTATGCTTTATTGCTAGAAGATCCTCTAGGTTATTCTACAGCATTTGAGAAATCTGTGTAGCTTCTGAGAGATACAGTTTTCATTTGGAAAAAGTTAATATTCTTTTAATTTTTGTGTTCTTCTGATCTAGTATTACATTTAAAAAAAAAAGTTACTTTTTCATCGCAATTCTATTTTAAACGAGTACTTTTTTTGTCCTAGGTATAAAGGGGCACTTAGAAAAGAAGTATCATGAAAGGATACCAGTGCTGCCTCTTTAATTTAAAGATAGCAGTAGTGTGCATGTGCTCAACGTCACATGTCAGGAAACTTTCCCTACAGCAGCCTGGCCGTCTAGTGGCCCCGTGTGACTGTTGCATTTCTTGCCTGATAGAGCTGATAGACTTCTTTGAAAAAGTAACTGGTTTTCTGGCCCTGCTTAGAGTTGCATTATGGAATATTCAGGTAAAATACTCATTTAACTTATTGCCTACTTATGTGAGTTATTTTAAACATTGCTATGGAGCAAGGGTCATTTTAATCGTGTTGGTTTTGTTTCTCTTTTTAAATTGTGAATGACTTTGGTCTCAGGTGGTTAATAGGGAATTTGCTCTAGAAAGCTGGGGCCAGGCACTTAAGGGAATTTCTCAGGAATATGTTTGTAAGTCTTAACAGCTTTTACTTATTCATTTTCACTTCTGGGTTACATTTCAATAGATTTATAAAATGAACGTTCTTATAATTCATTGTACTTTTTGTCTGGGCTAAAAGAAGAAAACTGTAAATATTCCAAGTCTGGTATTTAATAAAGGAAAAAATACACATTCAATGAAGAGCTTCAGATTTGGGGGTATTTTAGAATTGTGCACTTTAGGAATGGCCTATGCAGCTAAAAAGTAAATTGAATTGAAAATTGACATTTTATTTTGTATTTGATGAACCGGCTGATGTCCTGACAACTACATAATGCTGTGGGATTTGCAGCCTTGGTTTTAGCAAGTCCCAAATTGAACTGTGAGAAGTATTATTAGCATGTAGCCATTCTACTTTTAATCTCTGACTGCATTAGTTACACAAAGTTATTAATACCGTTGCTGGCTGATTCATGAACTGAGAGCCTATAGGAACAGCTTAAGAATAACGGCAAGGTTGCCTTGACCAATGTTACAGTATTGAGTAAGTGGGAGATTCTGTGGGTCAGGATAGGGACTGAGGGTAAAGAAACAAGGCATGATTTGGGTTTGCATAGGGCAATATATGATGGGCACCGATACTGGAAAAATTGGCGCTGAATTGTTGATGTACACGAGAATATAATTTTCTTTTTCATTTCACTGTGATTGTCCTTTAGTAGATGTGGTGACAATCCTTTTATATTAGGCCACTCGGAACAAAGTACTTTTACTCATATACCAGGGGAGAGTTGCTCAGTGAGATGGAAAATTTTGATTGTGCATTCAGTAACTTCAGAAACTTTGAATATTATTTGTTAAAATGGTAACTCACTTAATTATTTATTTTAAACTCTAGATGTGTTTTATTTTATGTAGTACCTGTGTTAAAATCATGTTAATTGGACCTTTGTAAAAGGGATCATTTTCAGTGTTCCAGGAGCTTTCAAGGATTGCCTTCCTAAAAGCTTTTGTAAATGAAGACTGCTTTAAGCAAACCATCGACTTTGAATTTATCTGTTCTATAAATTTGGCTATTCATATCTCTAGGTTTGCCTAAAGCAAGCTATACCTGTACTACAATTTATTGCCTTGTAGGTTGACTCCATATACTTTCAGGGTTAATTTAGTGCCAGTCTGCTGGAATAAAAACGTTGTACTCTGTGGCTTACTGCATACCTCCTCTATAATACTAACTTCAGTAATTATAGTATCAGTAAAAGCAATAAGAAACAAACCCAGACCCTTCTTTGTCTTGTAAAGAGAAGTTTACATACACACATAATGGGAGTAGGGAAAAAATACTAGAGATGAAGAGTAGTAACAACAAAAAATATGATGCAAAGGTCAGTAATGAAGAAGGAAATTTCTAAAAAGGAGACTGATAATCATAACAGTATTAAAAGGAAATGATGTGCCTTAATTTCGTTCTATTTAATATACATTAGTAAACACATCTGAAGTGGTATGAAGCCATGTTGCAATGCTATATCCATTTCAGGATGGTTCTTAAAAGTATTTCACGTTAGCTAATATAATAAGATTTAATCAGGCCATTAAATTTTATAAAGGAAAAACTTTCAGTTCCAAAGAATATGTGAATAAGCAAATTTCATTTCTTATTGGGGAGCTAATTGTTCTTAATTAGAACAGGTCATATGATTAGAGAGCCTATTACTTGATCATCAAGACTTTATTAAAGGTTTAGTATGTATAGTGCTAGGTGTTGAGGAAATAATTACAAGGTGAGACTTGCCTGCTCCTCTTATATTCTGCTAGAGGAATGGATCATGTTCACAGATAAGCAAAAGCTGGATAGACATAAAATACACATTGACTGATGGAGGAGGGCATTAATAACTTTGAGAATTGAGCTAATCTTTAAGGAATTGGCTGTTGAGTCAAGTTTTGAAATGAATTAGAGCTTTTAAGAGATGGAGGGGAGGCATCAGAGAACACCGGGATGGACTGTGCAGAGTTATGGAGATGAAATGTCATGTATGAGGAGCAGCAAATAGGTCAATTTGACTAGAGCATAGAGTGTGTGAAAGGAGTTAGGTATCTGTTAAACGCCTAGAATGTGATATGCTGGGGCCAGATTGTAAAGAGCTTTGAATAACAAATGGAGGGGTTTGTAGTTTACTTTTCCCCTTAAATTTAATCTTATTATTTTTTCTACAAATATACATAGTCAAATAAAACAAATTCCTACATCGGCAGAGTCCAGGAAAATAATTTGCATTTCAAGCTTATCACCTCTTTAGGAGATGGGTAGTATGCTTCATCCTTGATCTTCTGGAATCATGATTTGTCATTGTACTAATCAGAGTTTTCAAGTCTATCAAAGTGGTTTTCTTATGTAATGTTGTCATTGTATAGCTAATTCTCCTTGTTCTGCTCACTTCACTGTGCAACAATTCATAGAAGAACTCTCAGTTTCTTCTGAAACTTTATTTTGTAATTTCTTATGGTACAACAAAATTCTGGTACATTTAGATACTATACTTTATTTGGCCATTCTCCAGTAGATGAATACCCGTTTAGCTTCTAGTTTTGGTCTACTACCAAAAAGCTACCATAAATATTGTTGTACATTGCGGAATCTTTTCTACTTTCTTTGATGTCTAAAGGAATATATACCTAGAAACAGTAAATGGTATAGTGACTTTTGGGGCATAGTTCCAAATTCAAGAATGGTTGGACCATTTGACAATAATTAGTGTGTCTATTTTCCTGCAGCCCATTCAATATTTGTCATTTTTCTCATTTGTCATCTTTGCCAATCTGGGCATGAGGTGGAACTTCAGAATTGCTTTAATTTGTATTTCTCCAATTAGGAGTGATTTAAAGCATTTCTTCATATTACTTTTGATACCTTAGATTTCGTCCTTTAAAAATTGCCTTTTTATGTCCTTTGTCTAATTGGGGATTAGATCTTGTTTTTGTAAATTTGAATCAGTTCCTTATGTATTGTGGATATGAGACCTATTTTCCCAGTTGTTTACTGTCTAATTTTAACTGCATTGGTTTTATTTATGCAGAAGCTTTAATTTCATATCATAAAAACTGTCCACTTTAATCTCTTACATCATCCTTTCTCTTCTTTGCTCAAGAACTTTCCTCCTTTCCATACATTGAAAGTGTAACCTCTTCCTCCTACCTCTAAATTTGCTTATTGTGTCTTTAAAAGCGGAGAATGTGATATGCTGGGGCCAGACTGTAAAGGGCTTTGAATACCAAATGAAGGAGTTTGTATTTTACTTTTTCCCTTAAATTTAGTTTTATTATTTTTTCTGTGTAATTTATTGTTTATTACTGTTTGTGTTTATTATGTCTAAGTCATGTATCCATTTGGAATTTATCTTGTTATACGGTATGAGATATTGGTCTGTACTTAGTTTCTGCCAGACTTCTCTCCAGTTTTCTCAGTAGTTTTTGTCAATAAGTAAGACCTTCCCCTACTAACTGGAATCTTTGGATTTATCACAACAGACTACCGTTTTTCTTTGCTTTGGTATGTTGTGTACTTAATGTGTTCTATTTGATGGCATCTCTTTTAACTTTTAACTCTTTTAATAGTACCAGGTTGTTTTTATGATTACTACTTTTTAGTAAAGTTTGGGATCTGGTACCACTAGATTCCCATTCTTTCATTCTTTGTTTTTGTTATTACCTAGAGATTTCTTGACATTTTGTTCTTTCGTATGAATTTTGTTTTTTTCTAGCTCTATAAAATAATCTTTTTGGTAATTTATTATGGCACTGAATAAGTAAGTTAATTTAGGTAGCATTATATAATTTATATTGGCATAGTGTGCCCATGACAAATTAATATTTTCCCAAGTATTTATGTCTGACTTGATTTCTATAAAAGACTTTTTTACAATTGAATTCATATAGTTCCTGGGTATATCTTGGCAAATGTATTCCCAAATACTTTATAATTTCTCTATAGTTATTTTGGTAAATAGTATTTTATTTTTTTCTCCAATTACACATTATTTTTTAATAAGATTTTGAGTTTCAAATTTTTTCTCCCTACCTGTCTCACATCTTCCCTCCTCAAGATGGCAAGCAATCTGATATAGGTTATACATATACAATCATGAAACATTCTATCGTAATTTTGAATAGAATTTCTTTCTCTTCCTGCTGGATTTTATTGGTAATATGCAAATGCTTTTAATATTTGTGTGAATTCATTTTATATCCTGCAACTTTCTGAATTTATTGTTTCTATTAAATTTTTTTTATTTATCCAAGTAAATCATCATATCATTTGCCAGAAGCAATAATTATGTTTCTCATTGTCTAGGCTTCTTCCCTTGATTTCTCTTTCTTATCTCATCCCTATAGATAAATATAATACTATGCTAAATCATATCAGTGATAATGGGTAATCTTGCTTTATCCTTAATTTTATTGCAAAGGCCTCCAACTTTTTTCCATTACACGTAATATTTAGTCTTAGTTTTATATTGACCTTATTTACTATATTAAACAAGAATTAATCCTATGCTTCTTGTGTTTTTAAAAACAAAGCAATGTTTGATTTTTCTGTCAAAAGCCTCTTTTAGCATTTGTTGATACAATTATGTGCTTTTTATTTTTTTATGTAATTAATATAGTTTATTGTGTTTAATATTGAACCAACATTTCATTCCTGGTAAAAACTCAACCTGGTCATAGTGTATAAGCTCTTTAATATGTTGTCGTAATCTATTTGGTAATGTTTTATTCGAAACTTTTGTACCATTGTTCATTAGGAATATTTGTCTGCAGTAGGGGTTCTTAACCTTTTTTTTTCAGTCATAGACCTCTTTGGCAGTCTGGTGAAGCATTTTTTCTGAATAATGTTTTTAAGAACATAAAGTACAAATATATAATAAAATATGTCAAAAATAAAATAAAATACAAATTAATTGATTTGCATTGAATTATATTACATTGAAATGTAGTTATAAAAAGTTTATTGATGGGCTTTAGGATCAGAACCCCTGATCTATAGTTTTCTTTGTCTTCTTTGTATTTCCTCGCTTTAGATGTTAAGACCATATTAGTGTTATAGAAAGGTATTGAAAGGCTCCTTCTACCTATTTTTGCAGATAGCTTATACAATATTGGTGTATTTCATATTAAAGGAAAGGGAGGGCCACTGATGCTTTTGTTAGAAGAGTGATGTGGTCAGACATGCTTAGAGGATAACATTTTGGGATCTACCTAGAGGATAGATTGGAAAAAGGAGAGATTGGATATGGGGAAAACATTTGGGACGCTCTTGTAATATTCTCAGTGAGAGCTGATGAAGGCCTGAACTAGAGTATGGTATTAGTATCAAGAAGGGTATGGATATGATTGATATTAAAAAAGGTAGAATTGGTAAAGCTTGTCAGTTCATTGGATATTGGGGAGAATAAGAGTGAAATGCCTGAACCTGGCTGACTGGGGAGATGATGTCCTATCTAATGCTCTTTCTGCTACACTGGCATTGTATCTTCCAACATTCCATTTGAAATTTGGTTGTTTGAAGAGTTGTAGCCAAGTTTAACTATTAGATTTATTTTTCCTGAGATTTCCCCCATGCAGCCTATACACTTCTTGGAAAACTGCCATTGTTTTATTCTTCTTACATCGGAGGGGCTATGGCAAGCCTAAATAATGGCCGTCATACCTCTGAAGGGTTTGGATTGTTATTTGTGTCTCTTTAGTTTGTGAATTCATTGCTCATTTTTCTATTTGTAGTAAAACACTACCTTGATTGATAGACAGGGATAGAAATACAAATGGCAAGAATGAAGGAAAAAAAAGTAATTTGGTTTCTGGATTGCATTATATGATTTGGGGTGGGAGGAAAAAGAAACACATTTGTCTTCTTATATTTTTCCATAGGCTAATCTTTAAAGTAACTTTTCATTCCTTGAACTCGTACCATGAGACTGAAGGGGCAGTCTGGAGTTCAGTAATTGTTTTTTTTTTTTTAAGAGATATAGATGCTCCTTACTATATGGATCTAAATAAATTTCAAAATACTTAGACATATGTCAGGGCTCCAAAGGCACAGTCAGATCTATTGGTGCTATTTATTTTTAGAAGTTTATTCCCTTTGCATTTTATGTGTTGTTTAATGAATGAAAAAAAAAAACCTCAGTATCCATAATATACAGTTCTTATAGTTGATTTGAAAAAATTAGAATGTTTGGGGCGGTACCTTCTCAAAAGCACTCTCTCATTTCACAAGGATAAGCCAAGAAATAGATTTAAAATCTCACGATTTGATTGTGTAAATTGAAAAAAAGAAATTTTATAAAACACAATTACAAAGCAGTTATTTCAACTAGTATATGGTCTCTCACCTAAAAATATGTCTCACTGAAGGCCTTTTTTTTCCTACTCTTCTATTCTTCTTTTTCTCTTTGTACTTTATTTTTCTCTTGATTTTAGAGGTCAACCACGTTGATATAGGGTGAAGAGCATTGACTGAACCGAGAGTCGGGAAGCACCTGGTTTCAAATCCCACCTTTGACAAGTCATTTAACCTTTCTGATAATTAGTCTTCAATTTATGAAATAAGCATGTAGTAGCAATATTACCTCGCAGGGTTGTTATTAGGGTCAAGTGAAATAGAGTATTTAAAGTACTTCATAAAGTTTTACTATATCAGATCAGTTATTTATTGTAATTGTTTTGTGTATACTTAGATGTGAACTTCTCATTTTACCCTTTAAAATATAAGCTCCTTAAGGGCAGGGACTATTTTATTTGTATCTTTGTGACCCCTGGACAAGGCCATGCACATAGTCGGTGCTTAATAAATTGTCGTTGATTATCTCCGTCATATAATGGTAGCTACGTATGTGACATACAAGTATAACTCCTATGAAATGTATAAAATCAAGTTTTTGATTTTGAGTTATTGTATTATTAAATACAGTGTGACCATTTGAGTTCAATAAACATTTATGAAACGTGAAATACTTTGTATGACTTAAGTCTGTTTGCTCCATCTCACTTCTGCTACATCTCAAGATCAGTATTGATTTTCTATAGCTGTCGACATGAGCTGTTGGAAGGATACATTTTTATTTTCTTGGGGTTCTCTCCCATACCTTTTATGCATTTTACATTTTTTCCCTGTCTTTTGGATTTCTCTAGCGTCTAGCTTTTCAGGGCTGGTACCTTTGCTGCCTCCTGCCCCCTCCCCCCCAATAATTTTCTGCGGTACCTCTGTTTGCTTTTCTTTAACATTGTAGCTTGAAAAAATTTGGTTTTTAATTTCCTCATCTATATGTGTGGTTAGATCTATGCTACCGTCACTCATAAAAAATGGGTTATGTTCCCAAGGCAGTGCTGATAGCCATGTTAACTGCCAAATAACTAAAGCATCTTTGTTTCATACAGGGAAAGGCAAGTGTGTGACCACAGATTCTCCTCTCCCGTCCCCATTTCTTCATTCTCCCCTTCTTTTCCCTTTCTCCCCTCTCCCTGCCGGTCTCCCCCTCTCTTACTCTTACTTCCTCTCACCTCCACATCAATTGAAGGCATTCTCCTTAAGAGTATTAGTGGGAAACAAAGTCTTTATAATTGATACGCTACAATGGACCGTCCCTTCTCCATTTTGCAGTTGACTAAAAAATAGAGAATGTAACATCCCACCCTTCTTGTTGTTCGTTGATTATGAAAAAAACACAAGCCAATTTTGATTTGGAAGAACAAAGCCCCACCTTGAAGGTTCTCTTCTAATAATACGCCTCTCATTCATGTATCAGAGTTAAGATTTCTTTAAAGATAAAACAAAAGAAATATTCCTCTTCATTGATCTTTGGATCATAGATATTAGGTGAGGAATGTAACAGGGAAATGCAAGGTTGCCATTTTGATGGAGGAGATCCAATGCAGAGTCCAGGTTGACAGAAGCTTTGTATTAATAATAGCGAGGCGCTCTAGTTGCTTCTGTTTGTTAATGACATTATATTGGTTTCACCAAGTACCAGAACATTGCAGAGCATCCTGGAAGACATCCGTAACCATTCAAAAGAAGTTGGTCTAACCATCTACACGAAGAAGACTAGGTGGATGAAAAAGGTCTATTACCCAGATTGTGACAAGCAGTTAAATGGATAACCTATAGAGCTTGTTCATCAGTACGTATGTGTGTGCATGTGTATACATACATACACATACACATGTACATATACATCTATCTTTCTATCTGAAACAAAGAGACCAAATGGATGATTAGTACAGCTCAGAATTAAACAGGAAGAGGAGAGTGGACTGGGTTGCCTTCAGGAAATTGCAAGCTTCCTTAAGTGATCCAAGCTTTTCTCAGAAACAAAATCCATCCAAACATTTTATATCATACCACATAGAACAATGAGATATGGAACACAACAGTCTTAAATATTTAGGTAATATAATTTTTAGAAACCAAATAAAGCTTTTTCTCTACTGTGATTAAATCAATATTCCATGCAACATTTTCACTGGAATTATTTAATGTGATTATAAAAGATTTCTGTCATTATTTGACCTAAATATGTGGCACACCTTATCTCTAGCACTTGTCAACCCCACTAAAGATATATAATATTAAAAAGTAATACTTTCCAATATTATACTATTAAACAGCAAAAAACTATTTAATAAAACATACTTCTCCTCCACCCATTTATATAAAGTCAAACAAAACATGTCTAGTTTTAGCTTTTCTTGGTCCTAATAGTCTTGGGGCACTGAATTCTGGATTACAATGGAATCTTCCAAGGTGAACATTCTTTAGATCTAAAATGAGGAAAATGAGTAGTGCTTTATTACCTTTAATTATAAGTATGTCATTCTTCCCTAACACCCCCTGCTAACTTGGTCTTCTAGATTCCTTGTAACATGTTAACAGATACAACTAAGGTACTCCAGCACATTACAATAAAGGCCATAGTAGGTTTAACTCTGTGCCTTGGTGGATTATTTCATCTATGTTGTTGCCTCCTTCACTGATGTATGCTAAATGTTAAATCATAAAATCTTAGAACATCCAAATCAGAACACACCTTAGAGATTGTCTAGTTCAACATATACTGGAACTGGAGTATCTTCAGTATCAATAGCTGACATTTGTAAAGTTTTAAAAGGTTTATGACTGTATTAGATTATATTCTGTATTTTGAACTTCAGTTTCTTTATCTATAAAAAGAGGAGGTTGGACTAGATCAGGCCTGCACAACCTGCGGCCGGTGGACTGCTTATGGCCGCAGGCATGCCAGAGGATTTCCTCTACGTTTTTCATGGACCCTCTGAAAACCTTTGGTGGGCTGCTGGTTGTGCAGGCCTGGACGAGATGGCCTCTAAATTTTCTTCTAATCCTAAACATACGTTCCTGAAAATAATGCTGGGAAGTGCTATTATCCCTCTTTTATAGACAAGGAAACTGAGTTTCAGAGAAGTTGAATGAAATGCCCAGTAAATGTTGTGCATTTGTCCTTTGTCCTTTATCAGTCGGCCTCTTATTTTTATGTGTGGTTATCTTTATTTTTATGTGTGATTATCTAGCTTCTATTTGAATACCTCCATTGATGTGGAACCTAGCATCTCCTGAAGCAGCCCATTTAAAGTTTGATCTCCATTCTTTCTCATCCTCTGTAATTGTTGTGCATATCTTTGCATTCATTCCTCATGGAACATCTGCCTTAACAGTAGAGCTTCTTTTATTATGAGTGCGTTATTTACCAGTTTACAACTCTGGTTGATAGTATGTTGTCTTTCATTCTTACTGTATACCCCACTCACCTTCTTTTCCAGCCTTACATGTCTTTTATAATGCCTTCCTCACTTGATCACCATCATCAGCCATATTTTGACATATTCCTAACATTCATCTTTCTAATGTTTTTTACATTACTTGAATTTCTAATATCAAGATTGTGCTATTACATGATTTGCACCCATATGGTGTCACTAGAATATTGGCATTAAAGAAATGGATTTTTTTAATGACTCCGTAGTTGTGATCATCAAAAGCTCTATATAACTTTCCAAATAAGATCCAATCTGTTCCAGTCTACTTCAGTCACTCAGTTCTGGACTTAGCTTGTAGTTATCTTTCCAGGTCATGATGCAATGAGTACAACATCATTTGCAAAGAGGAGCATTTGAACAACCTTACCATCAATGAGAAATCCTTCTCGTGTTTGAATTTTCCTCATAATATGATATATAGATTGTTAGAGCTAGAAGAGACCTTAGAGATTATTTATTTTAATTCTCTCATTTTAAAGACAAAAAAATTTGAGGTACAGAGATTATATGAGTCAAATGCAGCAAAACTGACAAATAACTTTGTGTCGTTTATATTTTTCTGCTTTGTATTTCCCTAGAAAATAGATCATTGAACAAAGTTCCATTTGTCATGCTGACTTCTGTAATTTTAATGTATATATGAGAGATCGATTGTTTTGCAGATAGTTTTCAAGACTGTGTTTTGTTTTGCATTAAGTGGTTTTAAAAAATCAAATTGTAATGGTACAGTACTTAATAAAACTGTAATGGTACAGTACTTAAAAGATAATTTAGCTTTCATACAGTGATTATATTACAATACTATTGAATATTAGCGGACTAATCTTAAAGATGTATTGAAGAACTGATCTCCTACGTAACAACCAAATTGTGTGTGTGTCTGTGTGTAGTGGGAAATTTGAAGTCCTTGGACCCATTTTGCTCTTAATCACATACTTTCAAAATTCTTGGGCTTGTAAATGACAGTCAGCGATGTTATGTTCGCTTGTCAGTTCACATGTCATGATCATATAATATTTTAACAGTAAATAGTTTACTGTGAATGTAACTATTATTAATTCATGATCTTTTATAATGACATTGTAGTTGATAAAAGTCTCATACACTTGCATGAAATGCTTGTGTTGTTCTGTAATACCTAATAAAATGTCAGTAGAAAAACTGCTCTTGAATGTTTCTGAAGAAGTATAAAGCATGGTTTAAGAGGTACAGTATAATTGTATGCTATCTGATTAGTCCTGATCACAGAGAGTATGACTTTTTTTAAGTTTAGGCACACTAAAACAAACAAAAACTCCTAAAACTTAAAATATTTTTAAAGTTTAGATTGAAAGGCCATTTTCTGAAAAGTCTGAGTAGAGTAATTATAGTTAAAATAAACATACATTTCTTGAAGGATTTTATTAGGAAATATTCACAGAACAGTTTTTATACAGCATGCTTACTGAGATTTTTCGTTCTCTAAAAACAGATATGTTTATTTCTTTTAGAAAATCAGGAAGCCAAGTATCAAAGGAAGCAAGCAGCATTCAAGAACATGAATACTTTTTTTTTTTGGCTTCTTTTATTAACTGGACCTTTTTCCCTTCTTTTTCAGTACTTTTCTTTTTGCTGTGATGGCAGCTGTGTGGGCTTATTCATTAAGAGCTATTAAAAATACTCTCTCCTTTGACCCTTCTGGGTAACTATTCTAGTAGTTCATGCTTATACTTCTTCCATGTGGTTCTTTTGCCTGGTTCCTGAGAATATGGTAACATAGCTTTTTGTTTGCCAAGTGATTCAAAGTAGTTAGTGGCTTCAGTGTGTTTGATGTGAAATGTGTATTTTGTATGCATCTTACTTATAAGTGGGTATATATGCAATCCCTTTGCATGAGTGAGTTGACCTTGGAAGTAGTAATTCTGACAGGCAGGTGAAATGAATAGCTGCACAGTTAGGCAAATGAGGAAGAAGGAAGGTAGTAAAAAAAAAAGGCATCTATGTATCTATTTGTGTTTTTGCTAAAATATAGCTTTCCATATTTGAATAATAGTTTCATAATTTCTTCTTGTGGTCATTTTCCATTTTCAGATTCTCTTTAGATTTGCAGTAGGTTTTTAACTGCTACTGCAATACCAAATGACCAGAATATTTTAGTCATACCTCTAGATGTTTGTGTCTTACTCTTGATTTCCTAGTCTACCATACTAAATTTAGAGTAAATAAAGGAGTAATTAGCTTTTCTGAAATTTATGACTATTGTGTGTTTATATATGCTTATTTCTCCTATATTTTCATTCCCTCCTGTCACTTGAAAGTTCTACTTGATCCATAAAACCAATTTTGCATGATAAATTTCATGGCCAAGTTGCTTCAGAGCATACATTCTTAATTTATCTTAGGGCTGTTTCAGTCTGACCGGTATCAAAGGATGAAGTTTTTAACAGGAGAGGGAAATATATGTCTGGCTCTTTGTCTTGTGCATTTTGTGACAAAGGAATTCCCATTTGAATTTCTCTGCTCTGTTGAAGCCCCTTCTGAGCCGCTGGTTAACAGCAGCAGTCAGTCTTTGCAGTGTCCTGACGTCATCCAGTGTATGCATAAGCTCTGCTATTGTCTTACTGAGAGAGCCGGGGTTGGGGATTGCAGTATCTGCTGGCTGCTGCTACTGCTACCTAGTCCTCCCTCACTGCATCACATAAGACACCCATCGGCCTTCTCTTGTCTATTGGATTTAAAAGAGCAGTTCCTGATTTTTTGGGTTCTACAGGAGACCTTTGCTTTTCACTTACATGGGAGAAAACTGAAGCGTGTGAGAGGAGAATCTGGCAGCTGGATACAGCCTGGACTGCATTGTCTGGCTTCATGACCCCTGCTGTGTAGTCGGCTCATCTCTTCTCTCTCACACTCACTCATTCTTTCCTCTTTTTTTTTAATCTTTCTACTTCCTTTTTTTTTGAGAGCAGCATCTGGGGCCAGCCATGTTTGGCACTGAATCTTCATGTAAGTAAACGTATCCCACTTCTTTCCTATTTAGAAGGTTGTTTGGTGTCATGGTTTCATTCATCAGGAGTTTGTGTTCTCTTTGCCTTAGGTCATTAGCTAAAGCTGTGTGTTTTTTGATCTGTTTACAAAGGAATTGATCCCAGGGAAGTGACTCCCCTTTAACTGGGTGGTGCATCCTTAAAGCTAGAGATGTCAGTATGGTCAAAACCAGGCCTAGGGGAGGAAGGGAAAGAGGGAGGAAGAGAAGAGTCCTAGGATCTAGGCAGTCTCACTTGAATATGTTAATTGATAGGATTAGGTCTGTCAGTGATCCCTATTGTTATATGTGGTTGTGGCGCTCAGATTTGATGTAAATACTTGAAGGATTTGAGAAGAGGCTGCTGGTGATTAGAAAGGAGAGGCTTGAAAAATTTATCTTAAGGGAGGAAGGGTGCTATTGTATTTCCTCCCCTTCATTTTTTTTAAACAAAAGGGTAGATTTAATTTTATAAGTAAAAAGCGAAATCCATTTTATTTCAGAAAATTGGGCCATTTTATATGTTAGATTTACATGTAATGGCTAAAGCAGTGATCCAGCATTTTCTGTATGATTAAACTTGTGCAGTGAAACCTGCAAACCTTGTACAGTGGGACAGGCTGGATGGCAGTATCATCTTAGACAACCTAAACTAGTGCTAAAAATGATATTATACCTAAGTTATTGCATATAAGGTTTATTTAATGATAAATGTGGAATAATACAATTTGTAAATGTGCTGTACGGCCCTGCAGAGCATTTGAATGACTGCTTTATATCCAGAATGAGGGTGAAGAATTACTTGTACATGGTCGCAACCTGCAGGCACTTAGAACATTTAAAAAATTTAGCAAGGAGCTGCCTCATTTTAGACAAGAGGAAAGAGTTGGACATATTTTTTCTTGCAAACTTGAATTATGATATTGTCCTTAGATGGTCAGAATAAATATTTTTATACAGCTCCTTATTTGCCTAGAGCAGTAACCTAACAATATATCTGATAATTCTCAGCTTTTTTTTTTTCATGTTTCTTGGCTGGCTTTTCTTGTGGGGTTAATTAATCCTCTTGTTTCATGGTGGCAGCTTTGCTTTCCTTGACACTGTCACAATGACCCATCAAGGTCAGGAAAGAATAAAAGTGAAATTTAATTTTTGATTCTTTATGTTTTTATATTTCACAGAATACTCTTTTTTCCTAATACTTTTATTTACTTTTTGCCATTTGTAAATGATTCCATTTAGAAACATACTTTTACTAAGGACTCACTAGTCAGTGACTAAGATCTTCCAATTCCTTCTTAGTCAAGGAATTCTGCTTGTTCAGGTATACAAATATAGGCATAAATATAGACACACACATGCACACACACACACACACACACAGACAGGAAATTTGAGTTTTATACAAATGAAGCTGTCTGATAGGCTTTGGATTCTTAGCTTGGATGCTCTGATATTGTTTGGCTAAGTATATTACAAAGGAGCAGCTTCTTAATCTTTTGAACAGAATTTTACCCATGTGCTATCTGGTTTGTCTGAAGATTGCTGGTTGCTTTTGGTCTCCATGGCTACCACCAGATCACTGAATCATAGCGAGGGGGGTGGGGTGGGGGGGTGGGAAGGAAGGGTGCTAGAAACCACTTGTCTTGTTCTGTAACAGCCTTTTTTCTTTTTTAAACCTTATTGAATGGTAGGGTTAGAGTCAAACAGGAGGGCAAGCCAGTTATGTCCCTAGTCAGAAGTATCCATGAGTCCTAGCTTAGAGCAGGGTAGGTGCCTTAAAGCTTACATTCAAAGGAAGGTCAAGTCTTTTGTCTTGTCCATTGGCATTTATTTTGGTTTTGTTGTGTATGCATATATATAGGGAGCTTTACTCTCTTCCTGTGTCTATATTTATGTTAGGGATTGAAGCTATCTAAAGCTAATTTTGTTATTTGGAATTCTACAAAGTTAGAAGGAATCAAGTTTGTTATCTCTAATAGAATTACTATGTTTTCCTCATCTGGCACAGAGTGTTGGGCATTGTGTTTTGTGCTGTGAAAGGTTGAGTTGTTTCTTATCCACCTAGGTTATCACTCTTAACCTTGAAATTTTGCCATGGTCTATTATACTTCTTTTTGTGAATATTAGTTATCTGAAGAAGGGTCTCTCTTTTTCCTTTAGGGACATCTTTTGTTTTTTGTCTCTTTCTAAAAGAAATCATCTTTTAAAAACCTTCCATTGTCCACATGCTGGATTAGGCTGTTTTTTGTGATTTGGGCCTTCGAGGTCAGCAATTTGCCGCCTCTCCTTGGTGTCACATTACACAATATTCTATCCTCCTAAAACTATACTGCTTGATTCCTTAAGCTGCTTATAAAAAGTACCTGAAAGCGATTAAAAGGTAACTGATAGAAGCAGTCCTTAGAACTCTCCTAAGGGAAAGATGTCCATGCTTGTTAATGTTAAGAACATTAATAATGCCTACATTTGCTTTCTAGCCTGGTATTGATTTCTTTTTAACAAAGAAATGGTGACCAGAACATTGAACTGAGGGGAGATCTTCATGAACTGTAGGAGAACCGGTCAGACTCTTACAAGAGTTGATGGATCTAAATTCTTACAGCTCATGAGTTCTTTGCCATTCACATGGTTGTGCATTCTATCCATAGCATTTTGGACAATGCCTTCAAAATACCAGGCATCTTTAATGAGTGTTGGTTGAAATGAATTGAATTTGGACTTAACAGATAATCTTAGTTGGATTAGTGGTGCTGCATTGTGTGCGTTTACCCTTTGGGGAAGAAAACAGAATTTCTGTAACCTTTCCTGAAGCTAATTTGCATTGTTTGATATTTTGTTAGTGTTCATGCAAATCTGTTTTCTCTTCTGTAAAATGGGAGTTATAAGACCAACACTCTCTGTGCCTGCACTATCCGAAAGGAGAATTTCTGTAGGCAGAGTACTTTGAGTTCTTCTGGAAGAAGTACACTGCCATAAAGTATTATTTTTAGTTTTCAAAGTACATATTTTGAGACCAAAGTTTAATTTGACAGTATTTTTAAACTTGATATTCCAATTTTGTAATTTGAAGAGCCTAAAGACCTTAAATAATGATGTAGGTAAAAAGCAAATTATTATTTATTCTAGATATGTTGGCAGGGAAAATTGACCCTATCCTGTATTTACCACAGCAGACATCTGGTTACATCCTGATAAAGCACAGCAACCTGATAAAGGCAGAGATTCTCTAAAAAAGTAAATACTTCAAGCAAGATCAAATTCAATTCAATTAGTACTTATTGGACTTTATCCTCCCTAGTACTGAAGTCACTCCCTAGTGGTTAACTCTCCAGGCCATTAGGGTACCATTTAAAGTGTCACTGCAGCAGTAATTGTGCCCTGATGGCCAGAAAGTGTTAATGGGCTTCCCTGAGCACATGACTCCCTAACTAGACTGACGTAAGCACTGTCCAGGGTAGTGTGAGACTTGGGGTCATCCCTGTGGGGATGGAGCAGGCAGAGACACCCAACACCCTCAGCATTTTATACTAGTGAAATCAGATTGAAATGCCCATCCAGGATATGGAAGAGGAAAAGAAATAACAAAAGGGGCAGCCTGAAGGATATGTGCGGAAGGGAAGTGGGTTTTGGGGTGGGAGGGGAGAGGGAAGAAAAAATATTTTTATTTATTTAAAAGTATCAAAGAGAGGAAATACATTTTTAAAAGTTAAAAAAAAAAGTAGCTGGCAAAGACACCTCATCCCAGCTCCTCTCTCAAGGAGAAGTTCTCCGTTATTGTTGCTCCTCCCCAGTTTGTGTGGGTGAGAGTCTAAATGCCTGCCTTTTTATTAGATCCAGGAGAACTATCTGGGCAAGTGGTCCTGGCCAATTTTAGATGTCACTTTTGTTTTAATTTATGACAGAAATAGAGAAAGAAAAACACGATATAACACTTTGAACTAAGAAACGTGAGTTCTTAATAATATGTGGTAGTATGCTTTTTATCTAAAAAAAGTATTGCAAAATCATGAGCCACTTATGTGGAAGACAACCAACTGTGTATACTGTAGCAATAGACAGGCCAACACTTAAATTTGATAATTTAAAGAATGACAGACTTCGCTTTTATGTGTAATTCAGAATCACCCTTTTCAATTGATATATTATTTTTAAGCCCAGCATCTTGTTTTTAAAATTATATTTTTAAATTGATAGAACAGTGAACAATGAGAATTATTTTACTCAGATATCTCTAGTCATATCAGGCACACTTGGACATCTACATATGGATTGAAAAAATTTCAGCAAATTCTGATACTCATCCTATCAAAAAGTTAGGCATTTCAGTCTTCTCCTTTCCCCTTTGATGAGTCTTTGTTGTAGGAAGCTCATTGGTTTAAGAACTCTATTTTCTTCCTATCTTTAGCTGAGTCTCTCTAGTAGAAATAGATTTTTTAGAAAGATACTTTTTATATGAAAACAACAAAATATAATCTAAATTCCCTTAGGTAACCATGAATTTAAAAGGAAACTTTATCATATTTATTCACCTTTAGAGCAACAGAGGAACAGATGCTGTTAACTTCCTGAATATTGAAAAAGCAGCATGGCTCACAGAGATTTAGACTGTGACAAGCTTACATGCTCAGCTCACTTGGAAACCTAAAGCTCATGTTCCATTGTTGGCTCATGTTGCTGTATCATCTTTTCTCTCCGTCTGACAGCATGAGGTTCTGGTGTTAAACTTCTGTTTGGATTTCTTGGGTGTTGATTGTTCACATCATAACTTTTAATACTTTTGCATTTAAAAATAAACTTTAAGGGAGGGAGGAAAATTTGTTCATATTTATATTTATAGATCCATTTTAGTAATATGAAAACATGGACTAAAAAAATTCCATTTCTAAATTTTCCACCAATATTTCCCTTCCAAACTTTTTCTTCTATGATTGGTCGAATAAGTGTTAGTCTACGTTCTGTCTAGCAAGATTATAAATGGGTTTTAGTGATCTGTTGTTTGCAGTGTCACAATGACTAGATTCATATCCTGTGTAACTGTGGGGATTCTATGGGGAAAATAACCATATATGGAAACTTTCCCCATAGACTCTCCCCTGGGTAATTATACAGGATGTGAATCGGTCCCATTGTTATTAGGGATTCTTAGCCAGAAAAGGCTCTGATTATTTGTAGTTTGATTTCAAAACATTAATAGGAATTGCATAAGATAAATATATACATATTATTATTACTATTATGATATGCTGAACATATGGTAGGACTTGGTATGGGACGCTAGAAAATGTAATGTGAGATAATTTGGTTATCTTCTTCCTAGGAAGAAGAATCCTACCATCTTAAAATTATGAAAAAAAGTTTTTACATAAATATAGCTTATCTACTATAGTTTTTTTATAATTTAAATAATCCTCAGATTAAGCTAGTTTTAAAAAAAAACTCATCATAGGGACTGTTTGCTTGACTAGAATAGAAAATTGTAGAACTGTTCCTTTAGAAATTTTTTTTTTGCCATTGTATTTTTTATTGCATTTTGCTTTTCCTAGACTACCTAGAAGCTGATAGATTGATAATCCTAATAGACTAATATCCAAGGATGATTTTTAAAAATTTGTTCATTTATACATGCTGAGAATACAGTTTCCAGACAGGGAGGTATATCTTTATTATAAACTGAAACTTTACTGAATTGATGACAAGTTCTAATTCATACAAAGCATAGCCTTATTAATAGGCTTTCAAATGAGCAGATTACTGAAGTGATCAAAAAGAGACCTCTCCTTCTCCTTTCCCAAACCGTCCCCTCTTCCCAACTTCCATGTAGTGGTTGAAAGCATCATTCTCCCAGTCACCCAGGCTGCCAGTCTCTCAGAAAGGCTCAGATGTCACCCTCGACTCCTCGCTAGGATCCAGTCTGTTCTGTAATCTTGTAGTTACTACCTATCTGTCTTATATCTTTATCTCTATCTCTATCTGTTGTCTATCCATGTCCCCCATCCATGTCTATATTTATATCTATAATCTATCTCTTGCCTTCTCTGCACTCCCACAGCCACCACCTTTCTTCATGCCCTCATCGCTTCTCACTTGGCATATGGCAAAAGCCTCTTAATTGGTCACCCTGCTTCAAGCCTCTCTCATCTTCAATCCAATCTCCCACCCAGTTGCCAGGGTGACATTTTTTAAAGAGCAGGCCTGACCATGTCACCCTCAACTCAGCTCGAGTGACCCCCTGTTGCCTTCAGGATCAAATAGAAACTCTTTTATTTGGCTTTTAAAACTCTTCATAACCTAGTCCCTTCTTGACTTTCCAGGCTTCTTTTCCTCCTTCATGTACTTAGCAGTCCTCTGGCAGTGCCCTGGACGCTCACTCCATCAACTGTATCTGTGCCTTTGCCCAGTCTGTCTCTCATCCCTGTAATGTCCTTTTCCCTCACATCTGTAGCTTAGTTTCCCTTACTTAGTTTCCCCTTGAAGACTCAGCTCAAATCCTACCTACTCCAGTAAGCCTTTCCCAATCTCCCCAGCTGCTAACGCCTCCCTCCTCTCTGAGTGCCTTCTTTGTACACTCATATAGCTTGTCTGTATTTAGTTATTTACATGTTGTCTCCCCCATTATAACAGGAGCTTCTTAAGCAAGGACTGTTTTTAGTCTTTCTCTGTAACCCCAGCACTTAGTGTAGTGCCTGGCATACAAAAATGCTTAATAAATTCTTCTTAACTGATTGATAATGGATTTAACATGACTAGTGTGACTAAAAACATTGGAAGCTGGTCCCTAGAATGATTAATCAAATCTTTTTTAGGAAAAAAAAATGGCTAATCTCAATGGCCAATTTAAATATGGAAACTTCTAGAAAGGATGAGCAAAATTTATAGGCGTTAGATCAGGAAAGGACCTTAGAGATCATTTAATGAAGGAGGTTTTAAATTGGGGTGGATAGATTTCAGGGGGTTCTGTGGAGTTGGCTGGGAAAAAAAGATTTTATCTCTTTTCAGGGAAAAAGGGACATATTTTTACAAACTTCTAACCTAAATTTAGCATTTCCTTCAATTATGAATTTAAAAAACATTATTCTGAGAAGGGGTCTATAGACTTCACCATATTGCCAAAGGGGAACATGACACAAAAATGGTTAAGGATGCCTGATTTAGTGCTATCCTTTAATTTATAAAGAAGGTAGTCCAGATATGGGTAATGACTTTTCCCAGTTTACATAGCAATACATATTAAGTAGTTTGGGGATTTTGGGGGGGGGGCCTAGGCAATTGGGGTTAAGTGACTTGCCCAAGGTCACACAGCTAGGAAGTGTGTCAGGTGTCTGAGGTCATCTTTGAAATACAGTCCTTCTGACTTCCCGGTCAGTACTCTCTACTCACTGCGCCACCTAGCGGCCCCTAGTTTGAGGATTTGAATACAGGTCTTTCAACAGATGACAAATCCAGTGTATTTTTAAACTATGCTTTGTAGCTTTTCTCATTAGTGATGGTTCTACCTTCACATAATTATGCATAATATGTTTTCCAAGCAGTGGAAGGGAGAAAAAGGATGACATTTTTATCTTGAAAGAAAATTTACTTTTGTGTCATCTTATTGTGGCTCTTTGGAAACTTGACCCTTCATATTGACTTATACTAGTAAACCTTTATTTACATGTATATCCAACTGATAAAAGCTATGTTGGTATCCAGCTGTGAAATACCAGAAGAGTAATTAATTAGAAGACAGACACCTAATAATATAGTTCCCGCCCCCCACCCCGTAGAAATTTTAAAAATAATAATCGAAGAGGAAAGTGGTCACTAGGTTCCTTTCAGGAATCCATACCTTGTAATTCTTTGTTAGGTTGTTCAGTTAATTGAAACTTCAGGATACAGTTCTTTATATTTACACTGACAATTAACTCTGCCACCCTGTGACGTTTTCCTTTACCTTACCCACTAACTGCCTAGACTGGTTTCCTTTTCCTCCCCAGCCGCATTGAGGCACGCTTATGCTCAGATGTTTAGTCACGTAGTTGTAGCTGTCTTTGGGCTCTCTCTGTTAGGCAGTAGCCAGCTCTAAGTTATCTTTGCCGTCATATACATGAGTTTAATCTATATCCCAGCTCCCTTGTAACTTTCAGTTTTAGGGGCAAAATCTATTATTTTGTTTGTAGGCTCTTCTGCTAATCCCAGTAGAACCCAGGATAGTGCTCTTCACAGTGGAAGTGCCTGTTAAATTCTCATTAGTTTACAGCTGAGGATTCTAGTAATCAGATTTTGCTGAGATCAATTTTGTTGATATTTTTGTTAATATTTCCATTGCTGATATTTTGTTGATTTCCATTTCCTTTGATTCAAGGTCTGGCATTACAGAATATGTATATCTAACTAAGAATGTCTGTATCTCTTTATTCAGTGACAGATAATGATCATATAATTGGACTTGTAAATACATTTGCAAATTATTGTTTACATTTTAAAAAAAAAGAATTGGCTTAAATCTTAATGTCTAATTAAATAATTCACCGAGATAAAGTTTAATAGGGACAAATGTTATTAATAAATGCCTTTTGACTGACTGACCAAAAACACTCAGATATTTTTGTGAATAGCAGTCTTGGTAGTCTAAGTGCGTTAGAAAGCGTGCTAGAATTGGGATCAGAAGACTGAGGTTCAGACTTAGACAAGATCTCTTTGGCCTCTGTTGCCTCATCTGTAAGGATAACCTTTTCAAATTCACACCCTATGGTTTAGTATATGCCCATGTGGACTATATCAGCTCCCTTGCTCCTGAAGTGCAAGTGTATTTTTCAGACTTTTTCTCCATATTTTGAGGTCCCACCATTCTGAGTCTTTGCTGTTTTTGCATAGCTGAGATTCAAGAACTGACGGAGCTGTGTGGCCTTGGATAAAGTCACTTTCTCCTTTGATCCTTAGTTTCCTCAATCTTCAAATGAGAAGTTTGGACAAAATGATCTCTTTAATTCCCTTCCTACCGACTCATTTACTGGATGTTAATTATAAAACGTGCTTCTTGGATAGTAATGGCAAAAATCACCCTGAGGGGGGGAATCTTCCTATCTCTTTAGCAACCTGCTGGTTCCATCCCCAGATTTTCTTGTCCTTTTCTAGAGCTTCTAATCCAGGTTTTGATCTCTACAAAAAAAGCAGTAAAGTTTCAGTTTTTCTTCCATTCAGATGAACCACTTCCTTTCTGAGCTGACCAGTTCTTAACAGGCAACCACAAATATAAATGAATTTAAACCTAGATGCTGTGTAGAGTGTTTCTGTTTATTTTTTCATTGTGTTTTAGCCTGCTAGTATTAGCATCTTTAGTTTAGTTTAGGAAGACTGCAGCATCAAAATGAGAAATTTCTGAGCGATATTTTTCTTTTTCCCCCTAAATGTGTACTCTTAATTTTAGTAGCCATTTACACAGACTAAGGGTAGGAACAAGGCTAAGTTACAGCTATGGTAGGTCCTGCGTTAAGTGTTTCTTAGTGAACAACTGTGAAAATGAGATGTTTGCATTTACTCTGCCTTTTGGAGAAATTTGTTGAACAAAGAAAGGAGAAAGGGCAAGAATACTCAGGTGACAATTACGACTTTTCCATGGCCTGCCACATACTGAATTTTTTTCAGGGTTTGATTCACTTTTATATTTCAAACAATAGAATGACAGAATCATAGGATTTAGAACTTGAAAGGGCTTTACTCCAGCCTTGTCAGTTTAGTTCAGGAAATTGACTTGGAAAGGTGAACTGACTCATCCAAGATGACGTAGGTGTTCAGTAGCATATTCAGTAGCACATCTAGGATTCAACTCTAGGCTCTCTGATGTCAAAACCAGTGCTTTAGGAGTTACATCATAATCATTGTCATTGTCTTAGTGGACATTTGTTATAGTAGATAAACTTATAGCCCTTTAAGGTTTGCAAAATGCTTTGCATTTATCCTCTCAATAGCTTTGGGAGTTGGGTGCTATTATTATCCTTATTTTATAGGTGAGGAAACTGGGGGAGGAAAAGCTTGTGATTGGACAGGGCCACCTAGCTAGCAACTGTCTGTCTGAAGTGGGTTTTGAACTCAGACCTTCCTGACTCCAGGCACAGCATTCTAGTCACAGCCCTACCTAGCTGTCTCATTGATCTAGTTCTTTAAGTAATTTGCATAAAGAGCCTTACATAATTATTTCACTTGTTACTTCAAGCGACCTTGTGAGATAAATACTTCAGGTATTCCAGTTCCTGTTTTAGTTAGTCACTGAGTCAGAAATCATTTATTAAGTGCTTATTGTGTGCCAGGAACTGTACCAAGGGCTGAGGATATAAAGAGAGACAGAAACAGCTTCTGCTGTCAGGGGGCTCACATTCTAATGGGAGAAATACTGTGTAAATCACTAGGTATTAAAAAGTCATCTCCACAGGAGGCAAAAGGCTGTCTTAGAGGGGAAGGAAGGCATTGGTCCTTGGGAGACTGAGAGGCGACAGAAATGAGGGGCAGAGCACCATGGACTTGGGGCGGGGGGCAGCTAATGTACATGCACAGAGTGAATGGGAGTGTCTGATGTGAGGGACAGAAAATAGGTCAGGGCTGCTGATGTGTAGAGTAAATGGAGGGGAGCCAAGTGTAAGAAGATTGGAAAGGGAGGAAGGGGGCAGATTATGAAGAGCTTTCCGCACCAAGCAGAGGAGTCTCTATTTGCTCCTAGAGGTAATAGGGAGGCACTGAGCTCACAGAACAGGGACTACCATGGTCATACCTACACCTGAGAGAAGTCACTTGGGCAGATGAGTGAGCAAGGTTTGAGTGGGAAGCAGTGTGACTGGAGAGAGGAGGTGTCTAGTCCAGACTTCCAGGCTAGGCAGGCTTCTCAGAGAGTTTAGCCAGTAAAGGGGGGACATAGAGGATGAGAACTGTGGCAGATGGGAGGACCGCATGATCATTTTTTTTTAAGGATTGGGGAGAGACAGGGCTGTGTTTGCAGGCAGCAGAATACTAAATCTCAGAAAGGTCAAGAGACATACCTAATTTCAGAGCTGGGCATCGAGAAGCCAAAAGACCCAAGTTTGAGTTTTGGCTATGTGGCTACAGCAGCAACTTGTCTTTGGACAAGCCACAGCCTTTCTGAACGTCAGTTGCCTTATTTCTAAAATTGGATACTAAGGATTCCATCCAACTTCTTGGGGTTGTGAAGATTAAGTGATACAATGCATGTAAAGTATGTTGGAAACCTTAAAGCTAAGTGCTTATGAAGTCGTCTATTTGGTGGGGTGACTCCTTTTGCTAAAATACCTTAAACTGGCCTCAGTTTGGGGAAGAAAAGTAGTAACATGCTGGCTTTAGCACTACTGGCACGAAAAGTGGAGGGAGCAGCTTTGCCCTGAACAGCTGCCATCGCTGTCGCATGGGTAGTCAGAGTAATTGCCCAAACAGATTAGGTTTTTCAGTTTTCTCCTAAACATTGATATTTTTATGATGGTGATTAAAGGGATTTGGCATTTGGGAATTAGGTCCCGTGACCTTGAATTTTGTATTAAAATACAGGACACTGAATTTTTATATCACACCCTTAATGAACACTATTATCACAAAAGCTTCCCAAGAAGAGCCAATTTCAAACTAAAGAGAAAAAGGTTTTATGATGGCATTTAAACAGAGAAAGTGACTCATATGTTCTAAGCCAGAATAGTGCTAGGTACTCAGAGGTGGTCCAGAAAGATTTCACCCCAAATAATCAGTGGACATTTTCTTTATGAATTCCTGTTGGATTGTGTAAGTCTCTTCTAGGTTAAATCTAATCTGGGAGAGGAAGAATACATTAACATTTTCAGTCTTCATGAATATTTAGTATAAAAATTGCCTATTGCACACAACACTGTGTATTATACTTAATTTAAAATATTTTTATATTGCTATATTATATTTAAATTCCCTAAGGCTCCTTAATCACTGCTTATTATTCTGACTTCATGGAGGAATAATTCTAATTATATTTTTTAATTTTTATAACATAACATTAAATTATATGTAATTAGTTTTGGGTACAGTTGCAACTAATATTTTTACATTGTAGTTTACCTTATGCTTTCCTAGCACTTCAGGTGCTTTTATTTAATGACTTTTTAGGAAATAATTGATCACTGTTAGAAGATATTTATTTTATTTTATGTAGAAGGGAACCAGATCTAGTCTATGAAATGTTTAATTAAAAAAAAAAAGTTACATCAAGCCATTATTTTGTATAGTCTCTGGTAGGTTTTCAAATAGAAACTCCTCGTCATTCAGATTCTCTCCATACTAGAACACACTGGTTAGGTCTATAGGACCAACCACACAGATTGTCAAGGTAAAAATTGGGCCCTAATGTAGATACAGCTTTAAAGTATAAACTTGGCTGGTGAATTAAATGATTAGATACTATTACCTTGAATGAAATTTATAACAAAGCCAAGAATGTATGATGTACTTTCATTTTAGTCAATCAAGTCTTATTTACCTGAAGGCCTCTTCATTACCAAGTTGCTGTATCCAAGCAAATTATTAAGGAACCACTCCTGTTACTAGGTGGAAGAGGACCATAGAGAATGAAACTGAATCCTGTCAGTATACTTTCACATGTGGATCTCATTTCCAGCTATGAGAAATCACTTTTGGTAACTACATTAACTTTCTAAGCCTACTAGGATCCATTTTATAATATACTTTGTGCATTGCAATGAATGACTGCACCAGTGGTGGATAAGTGTCCACACATTGTTTTAAAATGAGGAAGCATTCATACCTGAGAGAAGGATGAGATTGAATTTTCAGAATCCAACTTTGTGTACTTGTCAGTGTATATGACCAATCTCGCTGACAACCCATTTTGGGAAAGAGTTTTAATTAGAAAATTTCATAAATATTTGCTTATAGTTTTCTATTTGAAAGGGAAATGGTTATTTTAGAATGTGCTGAAAATGAAGAAAGTGTACCCCCTTTAGAGTGTATGTGTGTGTATATATGTATATATGATACAAACACACATGTATATACATACATATATGTATGTGTATATGTATATATCTCATGCGTATATGTGTATATTTCATCTGTGGTTGGTTAAAAGTTAATTGTAATAATAAGTTCTAACCCAGGCAATAGATTTGATCCTTTCATAGATCAAGTTGCAGGGCACTGTTCTGTGTGACTACACCATCCCACTAAACCAAGGTAGCCATTTTGTAAATGTATGCCATTGGTCACAAACAGAAAGTGTAATGAATAGATCAGGATGGTTCTTTAATGGGGAGAAAAATACTCAGAAGCTCATGGGGGCTCATTAATACCAGCTTTGTGTATGAATGACTTCACATTATATGAATTCCACTTTACGGCAATCGATAGTTGAGTTGCCTTCGCTTGGGTACACGGGGACTTGACCAGCCTGGGTAGCCCCAGTTTTTTTCAAGATCAAGATATGTATGTATGTGTTCATCTCATGAGAACAGTAGCAGGTAAGCTGCCTTTCAATGGTCAGAGCAGTTTGGTTGAATATTTTGTGTGTTCTGATTCATTTGTTTCTGTTCTTACCCTGAGTACTTTCAGGTGACTGATCATTAAGGGTTTGGGGAGGAAGTGATAGGAAAAGACACTAACTCTCTTTGGTCCATTATACATTTCTTAATTTTTTTTTTAAAGGAAAAAGTGCAGAGGTCTTATGGCTTCTCAAAGGAGCCCTAGAATTGGAACTAGAAGGCCTAAGTTCCATCTATTACAGGCCTTATTGCTTATTTGCCATATGGGCAAATCGTTTACCTTCTGTGAGCCTCAGTTTTCTCATCTATAAGATGATAATAATACTTTTATTAACTACCGTAAAGGGCTTTAGTGAACAAAGCACTTCGTAAACTATAAAGCCCTATATAAATCTCAAACATTTGAATTTAAATTTAAAATTACATTGCATTAAATTACACATTTATATTTTGTAACATCATAGAATCTCCTTCACAGAATTTTATTGTTCATGAAAGATTATTGATTTGTTTTTTTTGGGTTTTTTTGTTTATTTATTTGCTTTTAAACTATAATTTATTAGCTATTTCAAGATTGAATCAGGCTTTGGCATCAGCAAAACAGATTTTCTGGAATATTGAAGGAATTCTCTGGGGAACAGACGTCAGGAGCTTAATCTGCCTTGTGATATGTATTCCCTGAACCCATGCAGTAGAGTGTATGAAATATGTATGCAAGAGCATTAGCTGATTTCTTTTCAGTGGCACAGAGATGTGCGTCATCCTAAGAGGCAGGGTTGAGCTTTTAGCGTATAATCATTTTTCTACACTGAGAAGAGAGTGTAATTTCAGTAGATGTGCAGACAGATTGATTGTGAATTTTGCTGCTGCCTTAGAGTATTCTGCTTTATCCGTTTAGTGAATCTTGTAGGAATCAGCTATGCTAAAGGATGAACTAAAGCCCAGAAAGCCTGTTCTACTCATTAAACCAGCCAGAACTACATGATAGGTGTGGTAACCTTCAAAAATATAGTTAGCAAAGAACAGATAAGTTAAAAGAACTTACTGAAAGAAAAAAGAAAATCTCTCCATATGTTCAGTTCTGACATAAATGAATTCTTTTTTAAAATAGATTTTTATCGACAAATTTTGTTTTTAATGCCCTCTAAAATTCCCTTGTATCTGCCCTCTCCATTTGCAGGAAGCTATCTTATAGCCAAAAAAAAAAAAAAACCAGTTAATGAAGAAAAGAAAAAAAATCAGGAAAACTAGTCAGCTTATTAGAAAAGTCCAGTGTTACAAGTAACATTGCACACATGCTGACCCTCTTTCCAACTTCCGCAAAAAAAAAGTGAGGAAAGTATCTTTTCAAATATCTTTTGTGGGGGGCCAAGATTTTACAAAATTCTCTTTCATGTGTTTTGTTGGTCTTTCCATTTGCATTTTTGTGGTCATTGTATAGATTATTTTCTTTTTCTGCTTATTTCTCTCTAGAATAACTCAGTCTTTTCATGCTACTCTGTATTCATCATGTTTGTCATTCCCTAATCAGTGTGCATCACTTTTTTTTTTTTGGTTTTTTGTTTCCACAAAAAGTGCTGCCGTGAGTATTTTGTTATGTCTGGAGAATTTCTTTTTGTCACTGACTCCCTTTGGGGGTGGTGGTGGTAATATGCTTAGCAATGAAATCTCAAAGTCAAAAGGTATGGAATTGATGTTTTAGTCATTTTATTTGCATAATTCCAAATTGCTTTAAAGAATGGTTCTATCAATTCACAGCTTCACCCTCTTCTCCCTACCTTCTCAAAACGCCTCTGCAGTCTGGCTTCTGACTTTGTCATTCAGTTGAAACTGTCCTCTCCAGAATTACCAATGATCTCTTTTTAAATTTTCTTTTCCGTTCCAAGTTTTCTTCCTCCCCACTCCCACCCATTAAGAACCTCTTTCCCTCTTATTTTCCCCATATTCTTCCCTCCTTTAACCAGTTCATGTGAGAGTGAGACTCATGTCATCGATTCCCCCTACTTTCCCTCCGTATATAAATTCCTTTTGCACGTTTATTTTTTTATGTGAGATATTTTTCCTAATTCTTCCTTTCCTTTTCCCCATCTCCCTCTGTTTACCTTTTACCCACCTTTCCCATTTTTTTTGAAATCATCAGAACATAATAGAATCATTCTTTGGCTCTGTGTCTAAGCAGACTCCCACTGTGACTCCGATGATTATAGAATTCTGAATGGCTACATGTATCATCTCCCAATATAAAAATGTAAAGTTTATCCTTGTGTAATCCATTATGATTTCTTATTCATAATTACCTTTTTATATCTCTCTCTAGTCTTGTGTTTGAATGTCATAGTTTCCATTTATCTCTGGTCTTTTCATCAATCCTCCATTCATTAAAGGTCCATTTTCCCCACAGTGGGATTATACTCAATTTTGCTGGGTGTGTTTTTCTTGGTCTTAAGCCTAGATCTTTTGCTTTCTGGAATATTATACCCAAATCCCTCTCTTCCTTCATGGTGATAACTGCTAAATCTTGTGTGATCCTGGCTATTGCTGTTTAATATTTGAATTCTTTCCTTTTGGCTACTTCTAGCATTTTTTTCCTTAACCTGGGACCTCTGGCTTTTGGCTATAATACACCTGGGAGTTTTCATTTTAGAACTTCTTTCAGGAAGTAACTGATGGAGTCTTTCAATTTCTGTTTCAGTACCTGGTTCTAAGATATCCAGGCAGTTTTCTCTTATGATTTCTTAGAATATGATGTCTAGGCTCTTTTTTTTGTTCATGCCCTGTAGGTATTCCAGTGATTCTTAAGTTATCTCTCCTCGATTTATTTTCTAGGTTGGTTGTTTTTCCTATGAGTTACTTCACATTTTCTTCTAATTTTTTCAGTCTTTTGACATTGTTTTATTATATATTGATGTCAATTCTAATTGTCAAGGAGCTACTTTCTTCAGCAAGGTCTTGTACCTATTTTTCTAAGCTGTTAATTAATTCTCTTTTCATATCATTCTTCCCTAGTTCTTGCTTATTTTTCCATTTTTCCCCCTTTAGTCCTCTTGTATAGTTTTAAAAATTATTTTTAGTTGTTTTTAATACTTGCTTTAACTCTTCTAAGAATTCTTTTTTTTTTTTTGGAGAGGGGAAGGCAGGGCAATTGGGCTTAAGTGACTTGCCCAAGCTCACACAGCTAGTAAGTGTGTCAAGTGTCTGAGGCCAGATTTGAACTCAGGTCCTCCTAACTCCAGGGATGGTGCTCTACTCACTGAGCCACCTAACTGTCCCTCTTCTAAGAATTCTTGTTGGGTTGGTGTCCAAGTTGCATTTTTCTTTGAGGCTTTGCTTGTAGCTTTTTTCAAGCCATTCTCTTCTGTGTTTGTGTCTTGAGCTTCCCTGTCAATGGCTTTTTATTGTGGGATGCTTTTTTTCATTTGAACATTTTTCCATCCCACATCTTGGATTTGGAATTTGTGTTAATTTTGAGCTCAACACACTTCTTGAGATGTCTGGCCTGAGATTCCATGTTTTTATATCCTTTTGCTGCTTTCACATCTCAGGCTGGGTGCCTGTAAGCTCTCAGTGTCCCAGAGTGGTATGGTCTTCTCCCTAGGTTTTCAGGACATCACTTTCCTGGTTCTCGTCCTGCCTATCATAGCACTTCTTGGTCTTTTTTTGCTGGATCCTCTTCCAGGTCACTCCCATTAATATTGGGTGTTCCACAAGGCTCTGTCCTGGGCTCTGGTGATCTCATCAGCTCTCATGGATTTAAGTATCCTCTCCACTGATGATTCCTGAATCTGCGTATCTATCCCTAACCTCTCTGTTTACATCAAGTCTTGTATCTTCAACTGCCTTTCAGACATCTAGACCTCTTAAACTCAGCATATTCAAAACTGAACTCAGATCTTTCCCCTGAAACCATCCCCCCTTCCAGACTTCCCTGTTACTGTTGTGGCCTCTCCATCTACTCAGTTCCCTAGGCTCACAACCTAGGTGTAATCCTCATCTCTTCACCATCTCATCCCCTACCCCCACCTTCCATGTCCAGTCTGTTGCCAAGACCTGTTGATTTCACCTTTGCAACATCCCTCAGGTACTGCCCCTTTTCTCCTCTGATACAGCTGTCACTTTGGTGCAGGCCTTTTATTACCTCATGCCTGCTGCATGTAAGAGCCTGCTGGTGGGTATGTCTGCCACAAGTCTTTCCCTCTCTGGTCCATCTTTCATTCAGTTACTAAAGTCACCACCCTGATCAATAACTCCAGTGGCTCTCAATTGCCTTGAGGATCAAATACACAACCCTCTGTTTGGCATTCAGAATCCTTCATAACAGACCCTTCCTCTCCACCCCCTCACAAGTCTTCTCCATTCTTACACCTTACACGAGACCTGCACAACTTGGCAGTAAGTAGGGGCCAAAATTGAAATAAGCTAGACTTCTTGGGGCCGCAGATAGGTTTTTAGAGACAGACTGACAATGGTTGGTGGCTGTGGGTCATGCAACAGACAGGACACAGTTCACAGTGGCAGCCCACCCTCCCAGTTCCATGATGGGCACAGTAGTGACTAGTGGAAGATGGGTTAAGGGGAGTATGGACAAAGCACTTGTTACATCTTTGCTTTTTTTACATCCTCTACATTTTTCATGGGCTGCCTGAAATCCTTTGGCAGGCTGCAAGCACCCTGTGGGCTATGTGTTGTACGGGCCTGCCTTACACTCTCCCCCAAACCCCATTTACCTTCAGTGCGTTGACACTCGGCACTGGCCTCTTTGCTGTTCCATGAAGAAGGCACCATCTTTTAGTTCTAGGCATTTTTTTTTTGCCTGTCCCTTGAAATATTCTCTTGCCTCAGCTCTGTTTCCCAGCTTCTCTGACTTCCTTCAAGTCCCAACGAAAATCCTACCTTATACAAGAAGCCTTTCCAAATCCCTCTTAATTCTTTTTTTTTTTTTTAATAATAATTTCTTTTTATTGAGCACCTTAACAAATCATGCCTTAACAGCAAATTTCCGAAGGGGGTACAGGCGTTCCTTCCTCTGCTGTTTTTTGGTCTTCAGGCTTTCCTCGTGCTTATTAAGTCTGCGGCGCATGGCACGGGTCTTCTTGGGCCTAAGGTCCAGAGGCTTGTATTTCTTGCCCTTATAGAATTTCCTGAGGTTCTCTTTCTGTGTTTGATTGATGACAGTTAGGACTCGGGCAATAGATTTTCGGACAACTCGGATCTTAGATAGCTTGGATGCAGCTCCTCCAGTGACCTTGGCCACTCTCAACTGGGAAAGTTCCACCTTTAAATCATCCAACTGTTGGAGGAGCTCCTCCTTCTTCTTCCCACGAAGATCCCTGGCCTTGATTTTTGCCATGATCGCCGATCAGACACACCGCCACCGCCTCCGAGGGGAAAGAGGAAGGGGGCAATCCCTCTTAATTCTAATGTCTTCCCTCCATTAATTTTTTTCCTATCTACCTTGTTTACGGTTTGCTTATTTATATTTGTTTGCTGGTTTCCTCCCCCGTTAGATTGTGAGCTCCTTGAGAGCAGGAATTGTCTTTTGCCTTTCTTTGTATCCCCACTGCTTAGCACAGTATCTGGCACATGTGGTTGTGGTGTTCAGTTGTTTCCAAATCTACCCCATGGACTGTTGTTGTCCATGGAGTTTCCTTGGCAGAGATCCTGGGGTAGTTTGCCATTTTCTTCTTCACTGTGTCCTCATTTTACAGATAGGGATCTGAGGCAAATAGGGGTTAAGTGACTTGCCCATGGTCACACAGCTAGTAAGTGTCTGAGGCCTGCCTTGATCTTAGACCTTCATGACTCCAGGTCCAGTGCTCTATCCGCTGCACCACCCAGCTGCCCCAGCACATAGTAGGTGCTTAATAAATGCTTGCTGACTGACTGACTCATCTGATTGTCTGTTCACTACCTTCCTGACCTGACCCAGTTTGGGTCCGTGGGCTTATCTGTGGATGGGGGTTTCATAGTAGACTGCTGCTAGATTCAGCAAACATGAGTTGACTTGGAGTCAAGGCAGGTTTAGAACAAACGAGCTCTGACTCCCGTTTGTTCTGCTCCTGGGGTCAGTTTGTTCCCTGCTCCTTCTCCTCCAGATTTCTGTCCCTGAATAGGGTAGTGAGTGACAGAGCTGCTAGATGGCATCCATTCCTGTACCCAGAGCTTGTTTAGAATACTAGGACCTTGTTCTGCTCTGGTGTACCCTGCCCTGATGCTCTTTCTCAGTCCTCTTTTTGTCCCTGAGCACTGAAATGTTTTGCACATACGCTGTGCCAGACTTTGTGCCTGTAGCCCTCTCAGTCTGTCTCCCTAAGCTGTCCTGGGCTGGAAGAATGGCTCACTGTGATTTTTTTCTTAGTTTTCCCCATAAAAATTCAAACTGGTCCTTTCCTAAGTCTTTGTTGAGGAGGTGTGGTAGGCAAGCTAGACTCTAATACTTCCTTTCGCTAAGCCATATTGTCTTCAGAGAGAGGGCAATTTCAGTTCAGTCATCACTGAGTTTTCTTAATTGCCAAATCTATGCCCTGTCTTCTGTCTTGATCCTTCCTGACCTGTCTGCAGCATTTGACACCATTGATAACTTTCTCCTCCTTTCTCTGTTTTCACGACATTGCTTTTTTGTGGTTTTCTTACCTGTCCAGTTGCTCCTTCTCAGTTTCCTTTGCTGTTTTTTCATCTCTGATTGCAGAAGTCCCCCAGGGTTATGTCACTGTCTCACCGGGTCATTTCATCAGTTCCCAGGGGTTAAATTATCATCCCCATGCAAGTGATTCCCAGTTCTATATATCGAGACAGACCTTGTCTCTTCTGAGTTACAGTCCCTAATCACCGATTCCCTTTTAGACGACTTCCTAATGGACTGAGAGTTAGGAGTCTTAGGTTCCAAGCTGAGGTTTGCTCCTTAGGTACTAGATATGAAGTCTCTGGGCTTCATTTGCCTGAATTAAGTGATAATGAAGGAAGACTAAATCAGCACCGCAGTCCGTTTCAGCTTTAAATTTCTGGGATTCCATTTCTCCAAGGAATAATGTCACTTTAATTAGCTCTGAGCCTCAGATTCTTTATCAGTTAACTATAATGAGTTCCTTTAAGACAGGGATGGTCTTGATTTTGTATTTTTATTCCCAGTACCTAGAAGTGTGCCTGGAACATATTAGGTACTTAAATGTTTATTGATTGTAAGAAAAGGAGGGAGAGAAAATAGTTTTCTGTAGGTCCACACCTATATCTTATTCACTTATCATCTAGAGCTTTGATTGCTAAGGATGAGCCCTGTGTTCTGTTCTCTGAGGAAAGTGATGTTAATAGTTTTCCCCTTAGCTAATTAAGGTCTATCATGAAGGTCTAAAGGGAGACTTACCTCATTTCCCTTGATGAGAACGTGGTTGTCTAAGCCATTATAATACATAGATGTTGTTGGTCATTTGAAGCACTCAGAACATTTCATAAATATTATCTCATTAATCTGCAGCACTGGATAGGTTGCCTTTGTACTGGTAGAGGGAGTTTCAATATCTGTGTGATCACAGCTTTATTGGAATATTTAGTGAATCCTCATAAATATTTTTATTTTTATTATTATTTACCTCATATTCAGTAGTTCAGTTAGAAATTGTCCAGTTACTATAACATTATTTTTCTTTTATGTTTAATCATAAAAGGTAAAATGATTACTTTCCATAATTGAAAAAAAAGCATTGAGATGTAAGTTCATCTTCTGTTGGCTCAGTGAAAGATTCTTTGGAACATAGCAAATAGCAGAAAGCATAATGAGAATGATATGAATCTTGTCCCAAATGGCTTCTATTTCAAATTCTAGAGGTCAGGCCTCTACATTTTAAATGCTTTTTATTTCCACGTGGATTGGAGGTTGGTAAGTTTTTTGTATACCAACATTTATTAAAAACTTTATCCTTAAATTTTTAGAGATGAGTTTATGTTGTCATTATTCTTGTCTAAACTTAGAAAAAAATCACTATACTTCTGTCCAGTAGAATAGTAGATAATATTTCCAGTTATGGTTGTATAAGTTGTAGGTGAGAAAACTGAGGAAAACAGTGGTTAAGGGACTTGCCCAGGGTCATATAGATAGTAAGAGTCTGAGGCTGAATTTGAACTCATCTACCTGACTCTGAGCCTGGCTCTCTATCCACTATATTATCAGAGGGTATCAAAAGTGAGATAAAAACTGATGATCCCCAGATGCCCAGACAGTAATCTTCAGCTGTTTGAGGCATAATGATGGTCCAGCAAGTTCTGTTGTCTTGCGGAGATCTTAAGCCCTTAACCTGTGGACAGTTTTTGCTGGTATTGGCAGTGACTGTCAGGTCATCCTGTCCTCTTTCTCCCCATATGTTCTGCTTCCCTGCCCACCCCCATCACGTGTGAATATTCAGTTAGCATCATTTATGTATCCAGACCCTTTATGGATATTACTTATCCCTCTTAAAAGCAAACAGAGGGGTTACCTGCAGGGAGTAGTGTTTGCCTCTTCTCAGGGAAAATTATTAATGTCTTTTTTGGAGGTGTGGGAAAACTCAAGGAATCATAAAATGAAAAAAAAGCACAACTATTGACGAAAGCTTATAAAAGATGACCTAGAAAAGCCATACCAGATAGCTATAATTGTGCCTCATTTAGCAATGATGATTTTATTCTGTCAGTGACAGTTAAGTGTGAAGGTCGTCTACTGCCCAGCTTCAGATTGGAACCATGCCTCAATAAATTGGTATCAGATTATGTAAAGAAGCAAATAAAATAAATTAATACATAAATGTAATTAGTATAAGTCACTTAAAGAGCAATGTAGGAAAATTTCAGTTCTATGCAAATATGTATGCCCTGCTTCAAAATGGTTTTCCCTTTATTTCACACAATGTCAGGAAATCAGACCTAAAATGTACTTGCTTTTCAAATCACTTTGTTGATTCATCCTGCAGAATTCTTACTGTTTGTTATTTGTCTTTTTGTTGATAAGTTGTGAATTGTGAACATTTAAGCGGAAGAGGTCTTGAAAATGGTCATTAGTGTGTGCAGAGGAAACAGGTGGCATCTAAGGGCTGTGTGTTTCTTCAGAACCATTTAATTACACTGCTGCGTGACTTTGTTGGTTTTGTGGATGGGAAGGGTAACTGGATCCTGCACACCCAGCGTTAGGGAAGTGGTTGTACTAAGGAGAGGATTTGCTTTCTATGACGGTACCATACGTTCCCAGAGTAAGCCTTGGAGCTAAGTAGTCTGTCCAATGATACTTATGTGGAAAGAACCATGTAGGAAAATTTCAGTTCTATGCAAATGTGTATTCCTGCTTCACAACTGTTTTCCATTTATTTCCAACCTTCCACTCCAGGGTGTCTGTGTGCAGTTCTAGCATTCTCAGTAGTCTCACTTTTATACATGTTTATGTAAGAGTTTTCTCTCGAGGGGAGGATGGTCTGCCTACTAAGCTGTATTTGGAGGCTGGGAATTTTTGGTGGTTACAAGGCAGCGTGACTCATCCTGCTTAATCCTAGAAATGGCTGAGAGGGCATATTCAGAAAACGAAATGCAGAAATTAAATGATGACCTTCTCAAATCTCTTCCTCAGAAGTGCGCAGGAGAGTCAACACTTGACCTTCAGTACTCAGGTTATCTCTGGCCTGCTTTAGACATTAGGTAACTGCTACAGAAACTGATAGCCGTGGGCCTTTCCACATTTGGGCACCTGTTCAGCCCTAGATTAAGAAATTACTATCAATTATTGGCAGTTTTTGTTTGAAAAAGGTGCACGTAGAATTGTAGGATCATAGTTTTAGAGCTGATAACCCCCTCATTTAAAGGATAAGGGAATTGAAGCCCACAAAAGTAAAGAAACTTGCTCAGGGTCACACCTGACTATGGGTAGGAGACATAATTAGAACACAGGTCTTTCTACTGCGTACAGCATGTTTAAGGAGAAGAGAATACTTACCAAAGCACTGTCTCTTGTCTAAAGTTTGGTTTGCATCGTGGTTATAGCATTGGGTCAGAAAGACATGAGTTAAGTCCAGCCTCAGAAACTTGTTAGTAGAGTGACCTTGGATAATTCACTTAATCACTGCCTGCCTCAGTTTCCACAGCTGTAAAATAGGGATGATAGTAGCACCTACCTTCCAGGGTAGTTGTGAGGATCAGATGAGTATATGTAAAGTGCTTTGCACAATGCCTGGCATATGGTAGGCTCTTAATAAATATCTGTTGCCTTCTCCTTTCTACAGAGGCTGGCAGATGTGAATGAGATGCCATCCTGACACATGTTTTTATCCTTGTTCCCCTTGCTCTCTTCCAGAAATAAAATCTTTTCGTGAATGCAGACTCTTTGAACATAGTGCATTTTATATTGTGTGCCATCAATATATTGTACTCTGAAGTCAAAGGTTTAGTGCCTGAGGGCCTGGCGATTCCTGGTCTGGTTTCCCAGACTACCTCCTAATGTTAACTTCATTGCCAGACTTAGAGGTGTGCTACTCTCCTCGCTTTATTAAGCCTCATCAGCCACTACTATCATACCATTCTCAAAACTATAATTAGATCGTATCCCAGTTGTTGCTATTCACGAACCAATTTTCTGGATTTCTGACGGTTACAGAAGTCATCTCTGCACTGGAGACCATATTGATCCATCTCTGAATTTCATTTTTGTACTAACAAAAAGTTGATCAATATGCCTTTATCTCAGGTGATTTTCCCCTCTGTATAGTACTTCTGAGAAAAACCATGTTGAGAATATGGTTTGACTAGACATCAGTTTGAGGTTGGCAATTGCTTGTCTTAGGAAAGTGGTTTCCTAAAGAAAAGTGGTCATGGCTTCTTTTCATGACAATTTTAGAATAAAGAGAAGATTGCCAAAATTTTTGATAAATTATAATTATTAAACAATTATTCAAAAGTTAAATATCTTAAACAAAACCATTATTTTAAACAAGTATTTGATCTAAGAATATTCCCTACCCCTGAAACAAAAGAAAATAAAACTTTGCTTTTTCAAATGGTAAATTAAGTTCACTTAAATGAGTGAAATATGAAAGGATGGTAGCAGCTGAACAGGGTGTATGCTTTATCATTCTGCTTTTAACTGCCCATCTGGCTTGTTGCCTTTTATGTTCTTGGAATTATAAGCCTGGATCCTTGGGTGTCAGGTTGGGAATCTGCCCTTTGGGTTCTATTTTAAACTTTCTGTGACCATGGAACAGTATCCAGATCCAGACATATTCTCCACTGTACATGTCACTGAATGATATATGTCAGATGTTAAACTGTGGAGGAATAGGAGTGGGAGGCATACTCTGGGGAAAAAAAAGACAATCCTTACCTTCGGTTAGAAGGTAATCAATAATTCTTGTCGTATATTCTTAATTGGGGGAAATTTTAGGTACAAAATAGAAAATTTTTTGCTTATCCTAAGCTATAAGCTTGAGCTTTACTATAAACGTACTGTCCTTCAGGTCTATGCAAGGGAAATCATTTTATAATAGGGTCGTTCCAGTACTTTAGTAAAGAAATCTCCTTGGATGAGGTCTAACAGTTTCAGCTGTTCAGGTCTGTCTTTATAAATAATGAGTTACTTATCACTGAAGATCTTCAAGAGGAGACTAAATATTGTAGAATCCTACTTAGGTTTGGGTTGAATTAGCTATTTCTTTTGGCATTCCTTTCCAACTGAGATTCTGAAAGCTTAAGACTGATATTATCTTCTACCTATAAAATTGGGGGTGAATTGATTCAATCATTTACCTCAGCTCACTTAAAGTAAGTGACAAGATGCTATATCCTGAATACTTCTGTCCGATGAGAACGACCATTCAGTCAGTGGCAGGCATGAATTAAGTGTGAATAAAGTGTAGATATCTGTATTGAATAATTAATTATAGGCCTCAAGTCATTGGTCACTTTGTTTGGTGACCTGTGATGACATCTTTATTTGAAGGTTTTATTTGCTCAGAAATCTTTTTTTTTTTTTTTGGTGGGGAGGGTATGAAACCTGTACAGTGGGAGAATTATGATACATGAATGGAAAAATCAGTATCAGAAAAAGGAATGTTGCTCCAACTTTTCATGCTAGTGCTTGTAATTCCTCAGTAAAATGGGAGCCAAATATAGAAAATGTGCTATAGCCTAACTTACCTTCTGAGTGACTTAACCAATATTTATTGAATACTATGTGTATAAAAGTATCATGAGAACATATCTAGAGAATAATGTATAGAATTATTCTTGTCCTTGAATTGCTTATGATCAAAAGCTCAAAGAGAAGAAACACAAACCATAAGGTTGGGATAATATACACAGTCATTTACATAAGTGGAGTCAATTTATAGCTGTATAGTTTTAGATGTTTGCTAGAGTTTAAATACATTTGTCAGTCTGGAGACTTTTTAAACTAGGCTATAACATTTTAAACATTCCTTCTACCCCTTACTGGTATTTTTGCGGTGATGCTTCTGTTGGAAAAAAGTATTTAAAAAAAAAGTTTTATTAATGATAGGTGGAGCCAAGATGGCAGAGTAGAGACAGTAACCTAGCTGCACTCTTTGAACATTCCCTTCTGAAAAACTGTAAAATAACACATCAAATGAAATTTTGGAGCAGCAGAGCCAACGAAAGGTCAAGGCAAGACATTTTTCTAGCCCAAGGCAAGTTAGGAGGTTGGCAGGAGAGGTCTGTCATACCAGAGTGGGCAGTGGCCTGGAGTGCAATCAGTGGCAACATCAGTGGGGGGCCTTGCAGGTGGCGGAAACAGTGAGAGTAGCAGCTTCCAGGAGCTTTCAGCAGAGACGTAGTAAGGGGATTGGACAACTAATCAGAAAGAGATTGCAGGTGATTCTTTGCTGGCACTGGGTGCAGGACCAGGTACTTTTTGGCAACTCCATTGCCCATATGCACTTCTGGGTCACAGTTCTAGGACAGAGAGGAGCACTTGTGCTTGGTTTCAGGGGAGCAGGGGCCCTGGTCACAGTACCAGTGCTGAGACGGGACCTGGAACCCTTCCTGAGTAAAGACCAGAGCACAGACCTGGAGAGCAGTGACCACACCTCTCAGAGGATGATACCAACTTAGAAGCACCAAAAACTTGCAGACCCCCACACCTAGCTCTAGAAAACAGCAGCGTGAAAAAGCCTGAAGCTTGACACAGTGCCTCCCCTCTCTGAGGTTAAGCAGAGCTCAATTTTAACATAAAGTTCAAGGTCAAGAAGTAGACTGGAAAAATGAGCAAACAACTAAAAAAACAACCTTACTGCAAAAAGCTACTATGGTGGCAGGGAAGATCAAGATATAAACTTAGAAGAATACAACAATATGAAGACAGCTACAAAAAGCTTGAAATTAAAATGCAAATTGGATACAAGCCCAACAAGAATTCCTGGAAGAGATTAAGAGTGGTAGGGAAGAATTGGGAAAAATCAATGAAAGTGATACAAGGAAACTAAGAAAAGACAATTAACAGCTTGGTAAGAGGCATCAAAATTCTGAAGAAAATGACAGAATTGGCCAAATGGAAAAAGAAACAAAAAATTCACTGAAGAAAATAATTCCTTAAAAGTTAGAATTGAGCAAGTGGCAGCTAAAGACCCCATGGACATTGAGAAACAATAAAAACAATTCAGAAGAATGAAAACATGGAAGAAAATGTGAAATATCTCATTGGAACAACAGTTGACCTGGAAAATCGTCAAGGAGATGTAATTTAAGAATTATTGGACTACCTGAAAGCCATGATCAAAGAAAAAGCCTAGATGTCATATTTCAAGAAATTATAAAGGAAAACTGCCCTGTTATCGTGGAGCTAGAGGGTAAAATAGAAATGGAAAGAATCTCTCAATCACCACTTAAAAGAGATTCCCAAATGAAAACTCCCAGGAATATTATAGCCAAATTCTAGAGTTCCCAGGTCAAGGAGAAAATACTGCAAGCAGCCAGAGAGAAACAATTCAAATATTGTGGAGTCACAGTCAAGTTCTGTAAGATTTAGCATGTTAAAGGTATGGAAGGAGGGCTTGAAATATGATATTCTGGAAGGCATAGGAACAAGGATTTGCAACTGAGACTAACCTACCCAGCAATACTGAGTCGAGTACAATTCTTTAGGGGAAAAATGAATATTTAATGAAATAGAGGACTTTAAAGCCCAGAGATGAATAGAAAATTTGACTTTCAAACACAAGACTCAAGAGAAGCATAAAAAAGGTAACATGAAAGAGAAATTGTAAGGAACTTAATAAGGTTAAGTTGTTTATATTCCTATATGGGAAGATGATATCTGTAATTCCTAAGAACTTTCTCATTATTAGGACCGTCAGAAGGTGTCTACATAGAGGGGCACAGATGTGAGTTGATTATCGTGGGATGATCTTTTAAAAAATGAAGGGTGAGAAAGAGGGATGCCTCTGGGAGAAGGAGGAAGGGAGGAATAATGGGGGAAATTATCTCACATAAAAGAGTTACACAAGGAAGAGCCTTTATAGTGGAGGGGGAAATGAGGGCGAGCAATGCTTGAACCTCACTCTCAAGAATTTTCAAAGAGGGAAGAATATGTTTACACACTCATTTGGTTATAGAAATTTATCTTACCTAACAGGAAAGTAGGAGGGGAAGAGCATGGGGTGGGGGGCTGATAAAAAGAAAGGACAATCAAGAGTGGCAGTGATCAGAAGCAAAACAGACTTTTGAGGAGGGACAGGATAGAAAGAGAAATGGATAAACAGAATAAGACAGTTGTAACAACAATGTTGCTAGCAGCTACTGTGGCTGTGTAAGAAGACCAGCACACAGAAGGGATGCCAGCCCAAGTTCTTTGATCTGCTTTTCTAAGGAAAGCAACTTTAAGGGGTTAAAAATCTCAGTTTAATTAAACATATATACATATATCGTTCACTTAGTTCAGGGGGAAAAGATCAGCTCCCAGAACTTCAGGGCAAATACAAAAAGAAATTATAAGCATACATTATAAACAGAGCAAATAACACAAACCATTTTATCCATAGCAATACATAGTTACCAGAGAAGCACCAACATCTGGGTTATCAAAGCCAGGGGGGCTGCTTCAGTGGCTTGCCCAGAGTCTCATCATTCTTCCAATGAGTATACTCCCAAAAGTCAAACATTAACCTTCTAGTACATATACCCTGTTCAGTACCCTAAGGGCTGGGTCCAACTTAGCATTTGGAGTGTGAGAAACCAGGGTGTGGGGAAAGTTTCTCAACCCCCACCACCACATCATATACAAATCAAGGGCCCCAGATTGTCTTAGTGCTAAGAAACACTCCAAGACAAAACAGATCCCACTTTACCTGCCCCATTCAAACAAAGGCCAGACTATTAAAGGCACTTGATAGCCTTAGCATCCCAAAAGAGAACAGCAAAAAATCCTGCCCTGATTATCATTACAACAGGCTAAAGGGAAATACATAGTAATTATAACTGTGAATATGAGTGGGATGAACTCACCCATAAAATGGAAGTGGTTAGCTAAACTGATTAGAAACCAGAATCCAACAATAAGTTTTTCACAAGAAACACTTGAAACAGAAAGTCACACAAAGAGTTAAAACAAAATGTTGTATTATGCTTCAGCTGAGGTTTAAAAAAAAAGCTGGGGTACATGATCTCAGATATGGCAAAACCAAAAATAGACCTAATTAAAAGAGACAATCAAGGAAACTACATTTTGTTAAAAGACAGTGAAGTCACGTCAAAAAATTTTATCGCAAGTTCTTTGATAAGGGCCTCATGTCTCAATATGTAGGAAACAGTCAAATATATAAAAATAATAGCCATTCTCCAATTATTTGCCACTACAAAAAGAGCTGCTATAAATATTTTTGTACATATAGGTCTTTTTCCTATTTCTCTGATCTCTCTGGGATATAGACCTAGTATTAGTATTGCTGGGTCTAAAGGTGTACACATTTGGGCGTGGTTCCCAATTGTTCTCTAGAATGCTTAGACCAGTTTACGACTCTGCCAACAGCATATCATTGTCCCTGTTTTCCCACATCCTCTCTAGCATTTGTCATTTTCCTTTTCTGTCATATTAGCCAATTGGATAGATTCCTAAGTGTCTCTACCCCTCCTCCTCCCAGAGAGTCCCATTCCATATAATAACTAATCTTTTTAAAGAAAAAAAAAGAAGAGAAAAAATTGGCAGAATTTGTCAGTATATTGAAAAAGTCCAAAAATATGTGTGAAGTGTAACACCTGTGGCTCTCCTATTTCCATAAAGATCTGAGTGGGATTATCTCTTGAAGACTTATATCTCTTTGAAGACTTGCTTGTTCTTCGTAATTTTGAAAAATTCATTTTTGATTGTTTTGTGGTTCTTTTAAGTATTTTTTTACATATGGCATAGAACTAATATGAAAGAGCCAAAGCTTTCAGAAATGACATTTTTATTTTCACTGAATGTGGAATAAGTCTTCCTTTGTCGGGAAGATGTGAGCTTAATTCAGATGATATTGTCAAAAGGTTAGGATTTATAAACATAAGACTGATGAAGAGATTTTTGATTTTTAATTTCTGGTCCCACCCCTACCCTCCTTCTTTGATTCAGATGTATCACTTCTATGAAGGATTTCTTCTGGACATACTTTATAATCATCTTGAGCACATCCTTCTCTTAGAGTTTCCTTATGAATAAATAAGGTACAGGATTAGTTCTATATTTGACCTGAAGGATGTAATTTTATATCAGTATTGTTTTTATTTTTTTTTTGTTTTGTTTTTTGCAGGGGGGAAGGAAAGGCAACTGGGGTTAAGTGACTTGCCCAGGGTCACACAGCTAGTAAGTGTGTCAAGTGTCTGAGGTCAGATTTGAACTCAGGTCTTCCTGACTTCAGGGCCGGTGCTCTACTCAGTGTGCCACCTAGCTGCCCTGCAGTCTTGTTTTTAAATAATATCCAGTAGATGTTATTTACACTAATCTATAAGTTTCTGTGTATGAGATTTACTTTATGGTATTTTTCAACATATAAGATTTCACTTCAAGAAAAGAATAAACATATTTCCTTCACTTTCTTACTGCACTAGAATTATAGTTTAGGCAATTTAAATGTAGTATTCATTTAAAAGATGTTTTACTTTTCATTTCTTATAATATCATTAAAAATGGCAGGGGACAACCATTTTGTCTGAGGCAAATAGTGTAATGATTATTGAAAAGATTTTTAACAATACTTGCCGCACCAGAACATCTATATAGGTCTGCCCTTTTCTCTCCAGTTATTGCTTTTTTAAATTTAAAAAGCAAATATTTATTATTAGCAATTTGTGAAAATCAGTAAAAACTGACAAAATAGCAAGGTAATTGTAAAACTGCTTCTCTGCTAGACTTCTGTCACTGGTTTCTAGAGACATCTCAGAAGGATTTGCCTTTTCAAGACCATTAAATTATCATGAGAAATTCCCAGGTGTAAAATTCACCTCAAATGTGTTTGTGAGAGAGACAGCAACTGTATTAATCTTCTCATGAAGGGCAAAGACATAATGCTGTATTTTTTGCCAGTGGAACCAACCATGATACAAAATGGCTTTGCAGAAATTTCCATCTTAAAAGCGCTTCTCTTTCTTCTCTGCTCTCACTTTTCCAGCTACTTAACAGACTATTTTAATAATAATCAAATGGGGGAGGGGTGGGAAGGGGGAGGGGGCAGACATTTTAAAAGATAAAATTAAATTCAATTCAACCATAAAATATTTGTTAAGTATCTACTATGTGTTATGTACTTAGGTAGGTTCTGAAGATAGAAAGATAAAAAATGTCAGTTTCTGCCCTCAAGGAGTTTACATTCTACCATTTGCTTGTAACTATTCTCCCCTACCTTTAGGAACTGTAGAAAAAATTGTAAATGATAAAAAGTATTCACTGTTAAGTTGGGGCCCAAACTCCTGGGCCATATGGAGATACTTGAACTTCAGATAAAAATGAGTTTCTCTTTTTCCTTCCCACCCCCTCCTCCCACTCATAAATATTTCTGTGGCATCATTACTAAAGCCATGATGCACATTCAAAGTTATGGTCATCTTTAAAAGCCACTAAAACTGAAGGTACCTTAAATAGGCTTAGAAAGCATCACAAAACTAATCTTCCCCACATCAGATGGTTTTTTTTAGTAAGCATTGATTATTCCAGGTCTTTGTTAGTTGAATATATTTTTATGAGACCGTATAACAGTAATCTTCTCTTGATTCCATCTCAGCCCTACAGAGCTTCCTGGCAATAACCCAGATTGTGTCTGAGCTTACTTTCTGTGTGAATTTAGCAGTAACTGATCCCTGGAGCCCTGCACTCCTTCCCTTGGGCTTCTTTTGGGTAAAGTGCTCTCTAAGTAAGACAGTTAAGTGGGATTATTCCAGGATGGAATTGCTACCAGTGGTACTCTCTGGGGAGAGTGCTTGGGACTGCACTTTTCTTGGTAGGGTTCAAGGCCTGCTTAGTGTATGTGCTCTGTGAGGGATTTTTAGGTGTTTTCTAAGGAGGCAATAACAACTCATTTCTATGGTTTACAAAAACACTTATGACAACAATCCCTGTGAAATAGATATTGCAGATGTTATCTCCATTTTGTAGAAGACAAAACCGAGGCCCAGAGAATTTAGACTTGTTCAAATTCGTGTTGTTAGTAAATTTACAAAGCTGTGATTCAGTCCCAGATCTCTTGATTCTAAATCCAACATTATTTCCATTATACCGTTTGAGTACCTAGCATTTAGCAAAAGTTTAATGAATATTAAATGGTCCTAATTCACCACCTAATCCCAATCTACATTTTGATCCTCTTCTGATGGCATACTGATGAGATACAGCATGGAATTAACTCTGTAGTTGACACCTAACTCTGTAGTTGACACCTGAGTACCTGGGTGCAAATCCTTGACTTTGGGCGAGTCACTTAACCTCTATAGGCCTCTATTTCTTCTCTGTAAAATTAGGGGGCTGGACTAGGTCAGAGGTGTTAAAAACTCCAGATTGGGAAACCAGATTAAAATTAATTGGGAAATGTTTAACAAAAATAAATAACAATATAATATAATGTAGATACTGTTATTTTGTGTTTTTTTTTTTTTTAAAGTTACTATGTGCCCTGCAGGACTCCTTTTCTGAGTTTGACTTCCCTGGACTAGATAACCTCTAAGTCCTTCCCAGTTCCAAGCCTGTAATCCTAGGCTGCAGCTTGTTTTCTTAACTGTTGCCTTTAAGCTTAACTCTGTTGAAGGAAAATAGAGGAAAATCAGAATTCTCTGACAGATTCTTATTTTCATTTCTGTTTCTGTAATTTTAAGGCTCTTTGGAGCTTTAGCACTGCCCATAACTCATAAAGCCTGCTCTACATGCTTTTTGACTCTCCCTCCTTAAGCTTTCTCACACGGCTGCATTTGTCCTCTTGTGGTTTCACAAAGACAATTTCAGGCCTATGAAGCAATAGCCTAAATTATAAAAATGTGGTTTTCTTGGTACCTCAGTACAAACCTGTTAAGTTACAGTTTTTAAATCATGAACCTATAAATTTTAGCATTTTCCTGTTAATTGGTTCCTTGCCAACGTGTGACCAAGCAGCACAGTGTTTCAAGGGTTGTTTGTACCACTCAATGGCCTGGGCACTGTGCTAGGTTCTGAGGCTAAATTTCAAGATTGAGATAGGTCTTGCTCCTACTTTTACATTCTAAGTTATTATAAAGTAACAAACAATGTTTTGAGTACAGTACATATTTAGGACTGCCAAAACAACTTTTTAATGCAAAGAACTTAATGCAACAGATAAAAATGCTTTTTAAAGACCTCTTGGCCACAAGTCACCATGTTACTACAGTGTATACAAACAATAATTATTTCCAGAATTCTAGAATTCTCAGACTGGGAGGAATCAATCAAATACTTGTAAAAGTAATTTTAGCAATGCAAACGTCAGTACATTTCAAGACAAGTTTTCAATACTTGCCAGCATATACTTTTTTCCTGAGTTTGTATTTTTTCTTCTTTGTGTTTATAAAGACTTTTTGTTGTTTGATATTATATCAAGATTAATTTTTCAGTTTCATTATATCATGAGCTCTGAGATTCGATGGTTGGTATTTATTTCTTTTATATTTCATGTTACCGTATTTACTTGAATAGTGGGCATTAGTAACAGATGCCGTAGGAACAATGTGTATACACAGACAGTAAACAATATGGTGATTGTATACAGGCCATCACTTATGAGTGATTGCCATTAAAGTTTATAAGATAGTTCAAATTTCCGCTGAGGGTCCCAGGATAGCTCAGATTGCTTTGTAATTTACATCTCAGGTGATTGACTAGATGTCGTTAACAATAAAATGTAATTTTATGCTGGAGTTTGGTTGTGCTATATCATTGTAGAATAATACCATTTGGGCTCCTGCTTGTGGAGGGTTTCTTTTAGGCTTGTACGCACGTGTTTTATTTTTATGGAAGTACTTTCATATTCTGTAGTCAAAGCATGAGTTATTTACCAAATAGAAAAAAATCTAGTACCTAGTAGATCAAGAGAGGATTGGCCTGGACATTCTTTAGGGTTCCTTCCAACTTTAAGATTTTGTGAATAGACTGAGGGAAGAAGAAAGAGGGTTCTGGGACTAGATAATGACATGAAGAAAGGCTTTGAATTGGAAGTAAGAATGTACGTGTATTTTGGAGAGGAGACCAAACTTGAATCTCCTATGTTTTACATCTCTCGAGTGCATCATCATGTAATATCTTGCATTGGTATTGTTTTCTGTGTTTCTGTATTGTCATTCAGTCATTCAGTTGTTTCTATCTTGTCTGACTCTTCATGACCCTCTTTGGGTTTTGTTTTGTTTTTTGCTGGGGGGGAAGGCAGGGCAATTGGGATTAAGTGACTTGCCCAAGGTCACACAGCTAGTAAACGTGTCAAATGTATGAGGTCAGATTTGAACTCAGGTACTCCTGACTCCGGGGCTGGTGCTCTAATCACTGCCCACCTAGCTGCCCCTCTTTGGGCAAGTGGTTTGTTATTTCTTTCTGCAGCTCATTTTACAGATGAGGAACTGAGGCAAACAAGGTTAAGTGATTTGCACAGAGTCCCACAGCTAGTAAGCATCTGAGGTTGCATTTGAAGTCATGATCATGAGTCTTCCTAATTCCAAGCCCAGTGCTCTATCCTCTGTGCCACCTGTAGGAGCAGTAGGTGGTCAAGTTGCATAGAAAGAATGGGACAAGTTAATGGTAGGCTTTGGAATACCGGGTGTATGCCCAACCAAACATAGTCATCTTACATATTGCCATTTGCCATTTCTTTATGTAGATTATTTTGTGATACAGACTTTTGTTCATGATTTCCTATTTTTATGCCTCTATATGATTAATGATTTTTTATAAGTCCAAATTCTAAAGAAAAACTCTTTGGACAGTGTGGAGTGCTCTGAGAAGTGAACCATGAATTTGCTTGTTATCCCCACTTCAAAATGTGTTCCTCTTATAGTTGACATGTAGGAATTTTAGTCTCAACATTTCTGAGTCGATTGGCTTTTTGCAAGGTATTATACTAAGCGATTTTCCAGCAGCTAAAAAGAAGGGTGTTATGATTTCTGTGTTAATTGTAATATATCCCCATGGTGTTCATTTATCAGTTATTTATTGCCTACTATGTATGTTGCAGTATGGGCCTGGGGAGCAACAGTTAGCAGGTTTATTAAGACAGAAAGTTTTCAAATCCTGATTGGCATTGGTCTCTGTGTCTGTTTAAAAAGACCTGTGTTCCACCAGAAAGGAAGCTAACAGGTGACATATATTTTCTTTTCTTCTTCTGGGCCCTGCCTTGCTTTGCAGCCTAAAATGGTAAAGTGAATACCCACACCGATGAAATTGTAGATCTTATGAAGAACTGAAGTAAGCTCATACTCTGAGTTAAGATACCAGGAGTATTTGGAAGGCTGTGATTCCCAATCTTTCCCCATTTTGTGCTAGCCTCTTCAGTTCTGATTCTCAGTCTCTTCCGGACCAGTATAACTTTTATAATTCAACCTAGTGTTTTCCTAGACATAGGACAGGGACTCTTAAATGAGGAATATGAACTTGTTTTCTTAATATTTTGATAATTATATTTAATGTAATTGGTTTTCTTTTTAATCCTAATGTATTTTATTTTGTACATTTAAAAAACGTGATTCTGAGAATGAATCCATAAGCTCTACCAGACTGCCAAAGGACTTTGGGCTTTATAGCACAAAAAAGGTTTAGAATTCCTTCTATAGGAGAAGGAAAGAGGAAGAATAGGAGAAGGCATCTATGTACTCCTCTTTTTCTTTATGTCATCTTTTTTCCCCTTTACCACTGCTATATTAAAATATTTGAAAATAGCTTTCTTAAAGGAAACCTCTGGAAGCTTGAGGGAATCCTCATACAATTTTACAGAATACTTGTTATGATATTCATTGTAATGGGATTTGACTTATCTTAAATTACCACAGGAAAGACTTTTGATAATTTAAAAGTTATGAGAACAAAAGCTCTTTAATCTCAAATGAATAGGTGCACTTGTCTTGCTTGATTCATACTTTACTTTTGGTTTTTGTGAACAGGCAATCTGGAATAAATAAGAATTATGCATCTCGACAAGTTTCATATTGCTGGCCAGTAATTTAGGAGGATGTCTCATTCTCTACTTTCTCAGGGAGGACTGATATGATGTAACTGGAGACTTGAATTTCTCTTGAAGGTTTCTCTGAAGACCATACAAAAATCTGATCCACCCCTCTGTGAGGTCCATTGCAGTCTGCTCACAGTGGTGAATAAGTACAGCATTTGGCACTTGACATATTTTTAATAATAATACAAAATGTTAAAGTCACAAATGACTTCTAGTTGTAAACCTCTTCAAGGCCTCTGGATATTTTATTTGCATTGGTTTTATTATACCTAGCTCCTCCTTTTCCAGTGATGCTTTAAATAACTATATTTGCACTAATTTAAAAACTTCTCTTAAAAGAATAAACATTCAGTGAAGCCTTATGCTGAATGTATGTTTTGTGCAGACGATCCAGTAACTCGTAACTCCAAAAATTGTAGTAATCATTGTTATCGTACCCTGAAATTGTTTAATTTTGTTGCATTCTGTTCTCCCTTTAATTTGCACATGTTTAATTATCGTAAGATAAATGTTATTTTCATAAGTTTTTAGAGAGGGAGATACTTTTGAAATAACTATAAGCAGCCTAAGGTGTTACAAAAACTAAGAATAATCAAGGTCAGAAAGAAACTGGCTTTTCTAGATTAATTGAAATAGCTTACTCCCATACCTTCATCAGGTTTATAGCAGCCTAATCTATCTGACTAGTTACTGATTGCCACGTGCCATCTTGGTTTTATGTGTGTTTGTCACAGGAAGTAGGCTCTAATGATTGTAATTGCCCGTGCTTCATTAATATTCATGGCACATGTCTCTCACCCCTTGCTTGTAGCTAATTCTCTGTATATTTAACTAATTCACCATTTCACTTTTCATTTTGGCATGCTGGGCTGTAGGCTTTAGAGGGTGTGAGTGAGGTAGAGAGCAGCTGAGAGAAGAATGGGTACCCAGAATCCAGTGCTTGGATTCACACATTGGTTCAGTGATTCTCAGAACAAGTCTTTTGATGCTGGTCAAAAGAAAATGCCAAGTGGTGCTGAAGCCGACCTAACATCTGCACGTGACATTCTAGGCATCTGGCTGCTTGGCTGCTTTCTACTGTATTTTGTTTTCAGGTTGCCAGCTGCCTCCTAAGTGATCGGCAACAATTGAAATAAGAAAAAAAAAAGAAAATTAATAGGGCATGCAGGCTGCATTTAGAATACTAATTTTAAAATGTGCCCCTTATTTCCTGTATGGCATGATGGGATAGGTTAGTATCGCAAATGCAGTAGTTTATCCTTCTCCCCCTGCAGGGTTGTCTTTTAAAATGGAAGTTCCACCCTCCTCACCCCTCCACTCTCCACCACCCCCTTTTACCTTCTCAGGACATTCTTACGGTAAAAATACATGTACATTTTCATGGTTAAATCTTATAATGGAATAGATGTAAATGCTTCCTGTAAGAAAAAATTGAGATGGTTACGGAGTTCAATGTTTGATGCTTTAATAACAACCTAGTACTTAAAAAAAAGGAACTTAGTCTAGAAAGCATTTACTACAATTTAAATGCCATCTCACAGTGTACTTTGTAGATAGATTCTTGGAGTGGAGTTGGGTCCCTTGTAATTGAATTTGGATATAGAATACTCAGGAGTGTGTGTTATACCAGGCATATGTATTTTACTGTTTATAAGACAAATACCCATTTCCATTGATCTTTCTTATTTTTCTTAGTTAATTACTGTGACAGTTCAAGTCAATAAACATATATTAATCTTGAGGTTAGCAGAATAATGGCCTTCCGTCCAAATGAAGTGTCTTCTTCCCTAATTATCATTTTTATCACAGCCTAATATCAGGTGAATATTGCTTGCTATATACAAAGTGCTGAGGAAATAGAAAAGTGAAATAAGATAAGTTGATTCCATTAAGGAATTTATAGTCTAGTTGAGATATATAAATGTACTCAAATGTAGAATATAATGAGGGGTCCAAAGAAAGGGTACTTCAGTACCTTCCCTAGGGTCACTTGCACTCACTCGTGCTCACAGGTTGGGGTGTGGCTCACTGTTACTACTTAGGATTCTAGGAAAAATTTTAGAATAGGATTCCTAAGATCCCAAGGATATAGAATTTTTAGTCTTGTTACTCCTGAGCCCTCTCCAGCGTACTCCTCATCCATTAGAATAAGTTGAATTTCATTAACTTTTAGAAAAGAGATTTTTTTATTAAGAAATTATAGTGAGAACAGTAGCTATAAATTACAACCCCACCCCCAAACTGGGGGCCTGCTCTTTCCCCTTGCATATCTAAGGTTTCTTAAGAGAGTGGGCTCAGATTTACAGAGAAGTGGTAATGAGGCATACTCACAGAGAATGTGTGTAGCAAAGGGGTATTTACTTCCTGACTCTTGGTCCTGGTTTTCTCCCTTAATGCAGACTCACAAGGTTCTTATCAGGGGAAACTCTCTGTTGGGCTTTGAGAATTGATGCCTTTATAGTACTACTCACCATGGTAAGGAGTGACTATCACTTAAGACACTACTATCTTCAGATGACTGTCTTTACACTTCTGTCTGTAGGTGCTTCCTTTTTCGCTGGCCGTCTCCTCTGTGGTGGCCATTGTCTTTTAGTCATTGGTAGGACTTCTGATGGGATCTCTGGCCCTCCTTTACCCATATTGTTGACTGGATATGCCTCTCTTTGAATGCTTATTTGCCTAAGATCAGGAAAAATTAGTGCAAAGGAAACAGAGGTGCCATGTACTTACAGACACATAATAATTAGACAGATGATAGTCTCACTTGATACCTGGAAGCAAAAGAGTCCAAGAGTTTGATGAGTCATCCCTTTTTCATTTGGACGCACTCTCAGTTCAGTGTCTGTAGTCATTGGTTCTTCCAGCTCTGCAGCTAATCGGAAGACTTTTTGTCATCACAAAAATACCACCCTTTTGGGCAAACATGGCTGGAAATGGAAAACAAATCCATTGTTTTATGTGTTAGATTCTGGAAAAGATATGTTTGTGAAGGAAGGGATATGTTTGCATGGTCTGTATAACCTACCAGGAAGAGCAAATTCAAGTATGCTCTAAGGACTGGGCCCTCAATGGCCAGTCTTCCCATTAATTACCTTGATAAGAAAGATTTGAGAACAAAAAAATCACTTCCAATTGTGGTGACTTCCATATGCCATAATTGAACCCTTTTGCTCCAGAAGAACCTGAACTTGATGGTAGTCGTGGCAATAGTAGTAGCAGGAGTGAGATTATAATTACTATTTGGTTGAGGTGACAGTTTTGCTTCACAAAAGTTTAACCTTCTTGCCCTAAACCATTGTACCCCTTGGGCTTTGGGGAACCATGAGAAGAGCTTCTTTTGGGTCCCCTCAGGAGGTGGCATGTACTTCTCCCACACTGGAGGCCTGCAAGCAAAGGCCAGATGAACACTTCATTATTGGGTGGAACAGATCCTTTTTCAGGTACTGTTTGGACTAGATGAGGTCCCTTCCAAATCTAAAGTTATGTTTTCTTTGTATATACTTTGCATTTATTTATCTGTGTTAAGTCTTTCCTCCCCTTCCCTATCCATTCTGCCAGGAGAACATAAACTCCTAGAGGTCAGGGATTATTTCTTGTTTTGACCTGGTTTTCTCAGCCTCTAGTACAACATTTTGCTCATAACAAGTATTTAATAAATGCTTTTCGAATTGAATTGAATTGCATGGATGCCAGTGGAGCCCAGGCTGCCCATCTGTTATCCCTTGCACTCACTAGATGACCCAATCAGTTCTTTTTCTGATCATGTATGTCCCTAATGATGTTTTCTGACGATTAACAGTTTGTAATGTCCAAAGCATATGGGCACCAGCATACATCAGTGGGAAACACCTTCTTCGAAAAGATGTTATTATTATTAAGCACATCCTATATGAAGTGTTGGTTTCTCAAAATGCTGTGGGTTAACAAATACAGGGTTTCAGATGTTTAGAATCCAGATATGTTAAAATTCTCCCAGTAGCTTCTCCTCCACAACCACTGTTCTTGCTTTAGGTTATCCTGAAGCCTGGGTAGTGAAGGAAAGCTTCTTTGTTATTCTTTTATGGTTATGACTATTGTATGTCAGTGAAACTACTGAAAATCCTTAATATTGTGAAAAAGGGAGCCAGGAGAGTTCTGTATAGTAGTGTCGTGAATCCATTTAATATAGTCCTTTTGTGAGTGATTCAACAGTTTCATATTTTAAAGTGGGAACTTAATTACTAGCTATCATAAATAGAATAAATTTCATTTAATGGAAAAATAATTTTCAACACTTTAGATGTCATATATTACCCAAGTGACCAAATTTCTCTTACGTCTTTGATGGGAGAAGGGAGGAAACATATATTGGTAGTTTCTCAAAAACAAGAAAAACCAATGTGTGTCAGTATGTGGTGATCAACTCTCCCACACAATTTATTTTCTTCCAGATCGGTTTCTATAATACTGGACCTTCAGAGCAGTGTCAGAAATTGCTCCTAAATGTTTTTCAGTATTATAAGCAGCTGGGTTTTTTGATGAGGAAAATTGATTTTAAAGTAGGCAAAGAAAAAACCCACCAAAACATTTTTTCTTTGTTTTCATTCTGCTCACATAGAAACTAGGTTAAGTATTTGGGAGCTTTTTTGTAATAGATAATTTGGCTTACAGAAATGATAAGTACTCCCTAGATGGGCTTCTTGACTTTTTGCCATACATTCTCTTGTTCTTGTCTTATTTTGGTCTTTGTTCACTATTCGTTTGTTTCCCCCAAAGAACATGTTGGAATGAATTTGAGGTTTAAAGCTAAAATCCTGGTGAGTATATGGAAGCCGGGTAAAATCAACATATCTAATCCTTTCTAGGAATTGAGACTTTGCTCAGGATCACTGTTCCCCTTAGGTACTATATTGATATACATTTATACCAGAAGTTTAGTTGTTACAGTATTGAAATATGAGTGGGTTTAACACTAAAGAGAAAGCCTCCAGAATATCAGAATTTGGGTACCTTCAATATGTGTCTGTTTTCAAATGATTACAAATAAATTCACTTTCTGAAAAGAGAAATACTCAGTTATAACCTGTTTCAGACTCTTCTGTGAATGAAAATCTAAGGAAGGGGTAACAAAATGGAATTCTTAGCAGTGGATAGAATAGAATTCTTGATATGGATACCTTACTTTTTTGTATAAAACTTACTGAGCATTTACCACATCTATAGTGTCTCCAGATCTTCTTGAAAAAAGTATTAAAGCTCTCTAGCTGTGTGAGGCTTCTTAAAACCTTTTTGTTTCTTGTATTTCTTAATCATGAGCCATATTTTTCAATATATTTTTTGCCTAAGCCTACATTTGCAGAGAAGTCACTAAATATTAAAGTATATGTTGACTCAATTTTGAGGGTTTTTGTAGAATTTCTCCAACTCCTCATTCTGTGCAATATATGTTAGTGTATAAGCTTCATTGATCTTCATGGTAATCTTTTCGCTAATGCTTATCATGGATGTTATAAAGCAAGGTGATGAGGTGTCTCCTGAAATGATGTGCCTTCGGTTGGAAGATAATGCTAAATCTACTACTTTATTTTCCTTTCTCAAGAGAATTCATTAGTCATCTTTCCACTTAGGGACAACTTTCTTATTTCAGTTAGGTTTACCTGGATTTCTCATCAAATCAATTAGTCAAAAGTGTGGACTAACACTGGATAACTCTATATTGGGATTGGTTGAAATAATTAGATACATCTTTGGGCCCAAGTATCTAAGAGAAGGAGTTTCCATCAAGAACATTACAGCAACAGCTTCAGGATTTAAGCTTTGGAAATGCTTTGAGGAACCAGACCTTTGCATTTGTAATTAGAAGGCGGTACCACCTCACAGCTATCAAATTGGAAAAGGAAAATGATAAATATTGGAGAAGATGTGAAAAAATTGAGCCTTTAATGCATTGTTGGTGGAGTCTTGAACTGACTCAACCACTCTGAAGAGCAGTTTGGAACTGTGCCCAAAAGGCAATCAGACTCTGCATACCCTTTGATCCAGCAATACCACTGCTAGATCTATATCCCAAAGACGTACCAAAAAAAGCGGGGTGAGAGGAGAGGACCTATTTGTATAAAAATATTTAGTAGCCCTTTTCTGTGGTAGCAATGAATTGGAAATTGAGGGGATCAGCAATTGGGGAATGGCTGAATAGGTTGTGTGGTATATGAATGTAATAGAATACTGTTGTGCTGTAAGAAATGATGAGCAGGTGGATTTCAGAAAAACCTGGAAAGACTTACATGAACTGATGCAAAGTAAAGTAAGCAGAACCAGGAGAACATTGTACACAGTAACAGCAATGTAATATGATGATCAACTGTAATCGACTTAACTCATCTCAGCAATACAATGATCTGGACAATTCCTAAAGATTCACGATGGAAAATGCTATCCACCTCCAGAGAAAGAACTATGGAGTCTGAATGCAAATGGAAGCATCCTATTTTTACTTTTTAAATTATTTTGTAGTTTTTTTCCTTTTGTTCTGTTTCTTCTTTCACAACATGACCTATATGGAAATATGTTTTACATGGTTGCATATCTATAACCCATGTCAGATTGCTTACTGTTTTGGGGAGGAGGAAGAGAGGGAGAAAAATTTGAAACTCAAAATTTTATTTAAAAAATGAATGTTAAAAATTGTCTTTACATGTAATTGGAAAAATACTATTAAAAAAAGAAAGTGGTGCATGTGTGCGTGCATGCATGTGTGTGTGCATATGTGCATGTGTGTGTGTGTGTGTGTGTGTGTGTAGGACTTCTATCCAACAAGGAGCTGTGTTGGTATCAATATTTTAGGTCTAGGGGCAGCTAGGTGGCGCAGTGAGTAGAGCAGTGGCCCTGGAGTCAGGAGGACCTTAACCCCAATTGCCCTGCCTTCCCCCCTCAAAAAAAAATATGTTGGGTCTATAAAAACTTACCAGTTAGTCAGACATATATTAAGTGCCTACTGTGTGCCAAGTACTTTGCTAGCTACTAGGGAAGCAAATACAAAAAAAAATAGAAAACAATTGCAGTTATATTTTTTTGGTTTAGATTTGTGGTTTTATTAATATGGGGAAAATCCGGGTGTGAAAACCCCCTCCAGTGATTCAGATTAGTAAATCTTTTATATATTTTAGTTTTAGAGAGTTGTATGAGATACTGAGAATGATTTACTAAGTGACACACAAATAGAATCTGTCAGAACCAGGATTTGAACTCAGAGCTTTGTGACTGTAAAACTGTCCCTCTTATCAACCATACCATGCTGTCTTTTTGCATCATAAAATAAGATATGTTAATATATTCATGTGTCTGGTAGCACAAGTTAATTGCACTTATTGGAATATAATACAGCCCTATGAATTCATGTTACCATGTTATCCTCATTCTTTCTGATGGAGTTATTATGCCATTATCAATTTATTACCATGTAATAACATACATTATTTAAACAATAATCATCCAAGCCATGGGGCAAATCCTGGAAATTTATGGCCAGCTGGAAGGGAGTTGGTTGCCAGAGATGCAGCTGAACAGATATTCTGTATCAAGGTCATTTCTGGTATTTTAAAATGGAAAGAGAAAGAGTAGTAAAGAATCATGGGAGCATAGATGCTTTTTTGAGTGATAAAATTTGAGTTGGTGGGTAAAGGACATCCTAAGGCAAGTAATGCCCTTTCTATTAGTTAATCAGTTTGTGTGAATTATCTCTCAGTATTCCTTTTGCTTTAGAATTAGCAATAAGTTGGCAATTAAATCATGTCTATAAACCATTGCCATACTGAAGAACAGGGACAATGACTGTGGTGTTGGCACACATCTGTGCATAATGTAGCAATTCTGAGCCATACTTGCTATTTTCCTGTAGTAGTGATATGTCTCTTTCTTGGCAAAAAAATTCCTTATGTTTAAAATAAGTCTGTGTGCTATTCATAAATAGTAATATTTACCCTGAAACAAATAAGACCCTACGAAGGTCTTACATAAGGGAATGTCAGATCTAAATGGTCAGAACCATTCTGGGCATACGTATGATTTAAGAGCCTAATTTCAAGCTTGCAAGACAATCTTTTGAAGCCATGTTTTAAGTTCTTTTATGCCCCTTCTACTCTCAGTCAAATAGTTTGACATCATTGAGTTTATTGAGTTTGTACTTTTTCCTTTTCTCCTGTCATTTCTCTGTTAGAGGTGCTGATGGAGATCTGGATTAAGGAGATAGAAGTGAGAAGAGTTTATAGTAGGGAGGTGAGACATTTTAAATTTTTAATGAAATTTTTAAAACTCACAACACTTGGTAGCTAATTAAATATAGGGATCATTAGGTCACAGATGTATAAATGAAAGGAACTCAAAGGGCATCTAGTCCAACTTTCATTTTATAGGTAAGAAAATCAAGGCCTAGTGAGGTTAAGTGACTTGCCACCAAAGTTCATACAGGCAGAAAGTGGCAGAGGTGGAGTTTGAATTCAGAACTTGTGATACCCTTTCTACTGTGCCATAAACCTGGGTGACATAAAAGTATGATGCAAATATAAGAGTTGGGGGTCAAAATTTTGAAGGAAAGATGGTGAAGATTCCTTTTTTTTTTTTCCAGGGCACAGGACAAGGATCTATTCAGGTGATGAGGGAAGCACCTGAGTTTAAATTTCTAGGAGCAGGTTGGAAATTTAAGACTGGATCTGACATAACATGATCAAAAAGAGAACTCTGAAAGATTTCATTAGTGTCCTGTTAGAGTCTTAGTGAAAAACATTTTGAGACTTCAGTCAAGATGCCTACCTGAAAGCAGGTCAGACCACCTAGATACCTACAAACCTTAAAAAAAAAACCCCTAGAAATTCCCACCAGACTGAATAATGATAAATAAACCCAATGAAAACTACATTAGGCAACTTTTTCACCCTAGAATTGCATAAAAATTTGGCTAAAAGCCTCTACAGACTAGAGGAAAGGGGGACACCAACAAAGCCAGCTCCAGTGCAGGCAAACAATCTCAGTTTCCCAGCCTGTCCAAAGACAAGCCAGACATAATTGTATCCTGTGAGGCTCTGTGTTCAGAGAAGTCAAGAAGAATGGGTACCCTGCAGAAAAGCCCCAGAGATGTCAGAATACCCCAGGGTGTGGACAATAGTAGTCTTGGGGAGCATCATGAAAGTTCTTAGGCAAGAACAGCCCAGGAGCTTTGAGGTCCATAGCACCCTATCCTGCCATACCTCAGAGAACCCCACAGATCCAGTGCTCTGAGCGTCAGAGACCAATATGAGCTCAACCTTCAAAGACTGAAGATCAGGATAGAAATACAGTGAACCCAGGATGAAACCAAGAAGGGCTGATCGCTTCTCTTAACAGACAGCAGATAATGGATGTGGTAAAAAACCTCAATTCAGGAACTAAAACTGGAGAGTAAGTAAATAAAAGGAAACACTAAATAGTACCAAAAAAATTTACTGTAGAAGTAGAGATTCCCTAAAAGAAGTAAACAAGTCTATAATAACTACATAGTTTCTCAAAGGAAAAAAAAAATGGGCTTTCCTCAAGAACTATATATAAGTCCCTAGGAAAAGAAAAACTAAATGAAAGATGAAAAAAATGAAATCTCTAGGAGGAAAAAAACAGCAAAGACAATATGTACTTTAGAAGAGAAAATGGTAAACCTTATGCAAGTAAGGGTCTCCCTAAATATCAGAATAGAGCAAATAGAATTGCAAGAAATATTAGAACAAAATTGAAAGATTTAAACAAAATAGAAGAAAATGCAAGACATCTGATATAAAAAACCAACTAACTTGTTAAAGGTGAAAGAGAGATAATTTAAGATTAATTAGACTTCCTAAAAACTATGATTTAAAAAACCCACCATCACACTGGATTTCAAGAAATCATAAATTTACTTTATATTTCAAGAAATCATAAATTTAAACTCCTTAGATATATTAGAGCCAGAAAACAAAGATAGAATCCACTGATCACCTCCCGAAAGGAGCCCCAAAAGGAAAAATTCCAAGAATGTGATAACCAAAATCCAAAACATCCATTTAAAAAAAAAACATACTGCAATCATTGAGAAAGAAGCAGTTCAGGTACCCAGCAACCAATGTCCGGATCACACAAGACTTGAAAGCTTCAACTAAGAGAAGATTTGGGAATATCATATTCCAAAAAGCAAAAGAGATAGGCTTACAACTAAGAATAATACCATGCAAAGCTGAGTGGGATCCTATTGGAGGAAAAATGGGCCTTTAATGGAATATGAGCATTTTAAAGCATTTAAACATTTTTTTTAAAAAGGAACTTTTAAATAAGAACCTCAATATATTTGCCTAAAAAGGTACGTTTATCTGAGCAGTGGATATGGGTTGCATTATAACATAGCACTAACATTCTGATAAGTGAAGAATATAGATACAAGTGTACCTTTAGAACCATGATGTCTTCAAGGGGTACTGAGTGAATTAAATAAGAAAAAGAAAGGATCTGGAGGTATACTGGTTTTGTTCTGGGGGTTTTAAGAGAAGAAAGAGAAGGGAAAGTAAAAGAAATACACTAGAGTCGAAAGGAGGGAGAAGGGGGTAGAACTTGCTTCTTTCTCATAATTGGGATTCCTGAAAAAAAGAATGTACAAACATGGAGGCTGGGGTGGGGGTGGGGTGGGGGAAATGAACGTTCCTCTGGTCTGAAAATGGACAGGAGAATGAAAACACATGCGTTTTGTTTGTAGAGATGTATCAAATTTAACAGGGAAGCAAGTGTGCCTAGAGATAGGGTGGTTAAAAGGGAGGAGGGAATAGCTAGAAAGAAAACAAACTTCTTGATTTGGAAGGGTGTTTAAAAAAAACAGCTAAAATGTAAGGGGATCCTCATCAGTTGGGGAGTGGCTGAGCAAATCATAGTGTATCATTGTATATTGGATAGTATGAACTGACTCAAAGAGAAGTAAACAGAAGGAGGAGCAGAGTTTATACAAGGGCAGGAGTATTGTAAAGAAAAACAACTTGGAAATAATTAAGAACTCTCATCAATTCTCTCCAGAAGACCTACAATGAAGCATATTAGCTATCTCCTTAAAAAGAGATGACCAGTCAACTCAAAGTGAAGAATACAAGAATATACTTTTTGGATGTGGCCATTATTTATTTATTTTGCTATCCTTATTTGTTAGAAGACATTTAAAAAAACAAATCTTTCTCTAGCTTTTAATTGAGAGGTAAGGGATGGTGGGTCCACAATGGTGATGGCAAAAACAAAAAAAGGTGTTTAAAAATGCAAAGAAGATAAAAGAACGGAATTCAGAAGGAGGCATTGATAAGCAAGACAGTTTTGAAAATAACTTGTGGAATTCATTTTATACTTTTTTTGAAATAGCAAGCAGTATGGAATGGACATTCATAATTTCATTTGTAGTCCTTTTTGTATGTTCTGCTATTATAAGGAAATCCTCTTTTTATTGGAGTTTAAGTTCAGAATAACAAGTAATAAAACAAAAGCATTTTGTGGCTGGTAAACCATTTATAAATATTATTTTAATATCTGAGACTAATGAGAATGGATGAATTCCCCAAAGGAAAAAGTATAGAGAAAAGGGGAGGAAGTTGATCTTTGGAGAATATCCGCAATTGGGGTAAGGAGTGGAGGAAGAGGAAGAGAAGCCAAAAAAGGAAATAGAAGCATCAGAGATAGAGGGTTGAGAATAGTGAACATAGGACTACAAATAACATGCTTTTAAATTTCCATTAAAAATTGAATTTGCTAAACATAAGAAAGAGAAAGGTTCATTGGCCTTTCTGCAGTTTTAAGGTTTTTTTTCCTATTAAAAGTAATTTTACAGGGTACCACTAGGTATGATAAAGGGTTTTTTCCTTGTAAATGATGATTCAAGTTTCATCTTTATAATTTTCCTGTTTATAAAATTGGGGCGCATTGGTCTCATTTACAGTCTCAATATGTGTGAATTTTAAGGAGGTAGTTTTCCGCAGAATTTGGAAACTAGTTGGAAAAAAGTTTCACAAGAAGAAGACACCAGGGGACTAAAAGGTTCAAGACATCTGGATGATCCCACATAGAGATGATATGGAGGACACAGGAGAATACAATTTCTTTTTCTTCAAAAAAGTAAGAAAGTAGGGGAAAACGTAGACGGAGAAGCAAAGGATCATGTAGAATGTTGAAAACTATAAAGTGCTCCTAGAAGAGAATGGTAGGGAAGATAACAAAAGAAAATTTCTCAGGTCTTAAGAGAATCAAAAGAACCAAAGTAAGAAATGAAATGCTGCTTGGGAAAGGAATTAAGAACAGAAACAGGAGAGCACTTAATAATGTGATGTAAAAAAAGCTTACCCTTTTATTAGCTGGGAACGGTAAGCGTAAAGACTTTCTTGATCCTGCTGCTTTCAGAGAGATAGAAATCAAGACTGTCCATGTTCCAAAGACCATTTTTAACATTCTGTTAGTCTGAATATACCTTGTTATCCCACAAACCCTAGCACTATTAACAGTTTTGCTCTGCCTTTAATGTATCATAGTCACAAATCTTATTTTCATTCTGCTTTCCTCATCTCTAACCGGAGCCACAGTAGAGGTTTACAAGGGAAGGCTTGATCTATAAACATAATCCAAAAGCAGGGGAAACAGAGGGTGCTATGATGTGATGAAAAATGACAGAATTGACCTGTCTGAGGGTCTTTAGTTCTATCCCATCAGTGGAAAAGGACTGTTCTAAACTCTCCCCTTAATTCCCATCATTAGCCAGAAGACTATTCTGAAACCTCCTTCTATTTTCTAGGACAGGGGTGGGGAACCTGCGGTCTGAGGCCACATGTGGCCTTCTAGGTCCTTGGGTGTGGCCTTTTGACTGAGTCCAAGTTTTACAGAACAAATCCTTTTAGGAAGGGGATTTGTTCTATGAAGTTTGGATTCAGTCAAAGGACTTGAGGACCTAGAGGCCACAGGTTCCCCACCTTGCTCTAGAATGTACTTGGGCTTCACCTCTCTTCAAGGACTCATGATTCATTCATTGATAGGGTTATGAAAAGTTCCATACTTTTTACCTGGCCCTTCTGGCTGCCAGGACCACATATGAGTATCAATCATTTCTTTAACTTGGTCTCCACCTCCTCTCTTGTAGGAGGAAAGAGGGAAAATGTTTCAGAAACATGTATGTGTACACTGTGAGGACTAGTACAGGCAGATTATTACAGGCAATAATCTCTTTCTTAATACATCATGAAGTTCACAAAGTTCCTTCCAAAAAACTGAGAATTGTTGATATATTATTAAATTCTAATGATTTTAAAATGGAACAGACTGCCATTCACATTCTTAAAAGAATTAAAATTACAGTAAGACCTTCTTAGACTGGGAAGGTAGAAAACTAAGCTGAATCTGGGCAAAGTATATTAAGACTATGCCAATCAAGTGAAATCAAAAGCATTTATTAAGTACTGACTGTGTATCCAGCACTGTGCTGAGCACTGAGGATACAAAGAAAGGCAACCTTTACTCTTTCTTTCCCTCCCCAGACACTTCCTGCCAAAACTCTAAAAACAAACAAAAAGATAGTTCCAGCTCTTAATAAGACCTGCATAATGTATACTGGGGGAGACAATATGCAAACAACTACAAGCAAAATATATACAGGACTAATTAGAGATAATATTAGAGGGAAGACACTAAGATGGTGCATTGCTTCCTGGGATAGTAATTAAATAACCCAACAGAAAGCTAACTTTCTTGGAGAACGTAGTAGAAGAACGAGGAGCTTCTTCGTTTGGCATTCAGGCATTGTTGTGAGTTTGAGGCTTTTCTGCCTTTGCAGCCTCATCTCATACCGTTCTTCATGTGTGCTAATGTAGAGCCAAAATGGAGTCCTTGCCATCCTCTTTCGTAGGAAGTGATTTTTCTGCTCCTTTGTCTTTGTTCATGCTTCCTTCTTCATTTAAGCACTTGTTGAGTTCTGTTGATTTTCTAAGGCCCAAATCAAATGCCGCCTTTTCCATGAAGCCTTCCTTGATCCCACGGGAAGAAATACTCTTTGTTTTGTAGGATGATAGATTTGGAGCCAGAAGGGACTTTAGGAGTCATCTAGTCCCACTTCTTTATTTTACAGTTGAGCATATTGAGTCCTTTTAAAGCTAAGTGACTTGTCCTAGGTAATGTGAGCAGTAAGTGAAGGACCAGGAGTCAAACCCTCCTCCTTTCAAGCATAGGAAGCTATGCAGTTTGTCAAATTTGAGTCTCCATTATAATCATAGTATGGTTATCTATAGTTATTTAATATTCAAATACGTGTTCTTTCCTGTCTGGTATACTGTAGGGTCTATGGGAACAAGGACTGTATTTTAAAATTAACATTATATTGTTTACATTCCCTAATACTGTGTGTAAGAGTAAAATACTTAATAAATGGTTGCTCAATGAATGGAGTGCCAGCATAATATAGTCCTTTTCAAAATTGGAGAAGTCATCATGGCAATTATTGGCTTGTCAATTTCATTTATAGGGACAGCTAGGTGGCACACTGGTTAGAGTGCCTGGCCTGGAGTCTTCAAATCTGGCCTCAGACACCTACTAGCTGCGTGACCCAGGGAAGGTCACTTAACCTTGTTTGCCTCAGTTTTCCTCATTGGTAAAATGAGCTGGAGAAGGCTATAGCAAACCTCTTCAATATCTTTTCTAAGAAAACAATTTCATTTATATATTTAGAGAAGTTGCAAAGAGGGAGAGAACAATAAAATCCATTTGCAAAAGCCTTGAAGAGAATAGGATACTAGGTAACATCTAGGTGCAAGAAAGAGTGAATTCTAGTTAAAGAGGTCAATTCTAGTTAGTCCAGGCCTTCTGGATGAGTGATAACAAGACCAATAGCAAGAAATGGTTTTGGAAAACCTGTATTTAGTGAATTCCTATTAAGTATCAGGAATGAATTGTTAAATGTCTTGAGTCCATTGCATAGAAGTAACTGGTGAGTGACTGTTAGGGTAATTAGGGTGTGACTTTTTTGCTGTTCTTTTGGGGTGCTAAGGCCATCTAGTACCTTTGATGAGTCTTGCCTTTCAAATGTAATGGCAAGCAAAGTGGACTTTTTGTTGTCTTTGTTTTGGGGTGTTTCTCAGCACTAAGGAATCTTTGATTGAATCAGGAACCTTCCATGACCTGCTTACATCAAGGGAAGGCCTAGTTCACATAGGGGTTTGAGTCACATGGTTATGACACCCTCTGACCCTGAGCAAGTGTTTACGTCACAAGGAGGCCTAAGTCACGTGGGTTTGAGTCACATGACCCTGGAGAAGTATATATAAACTCAGAGGTTAGCATTGTGCCTTTAGGGGAACACTCATTGAAAGAGTGTTGGTGACAAGACTCTGGGTAGCTGTTGAAGCAGGATCCCGTGGCGGTGGGGGGAGGGGCGCCCCGCCTCACCCCACTTTGAAAACCCAGATGTTGGTGCTTCTCTCTGGTAACTACGTATGTATTTGTGATCTGGTCAGACAGATAAAAGCCTGTCTCTCAATCTGTTTGTAATTTCTGTTTATATTTGCTCTGAAGTCCAGAGTGCTGGCTTTTCCCCCTGAACTAAGTGAATGGTATGTGTATGTTTAATTAAAGTAAGATTGTTAACCCCTTAAAGTTGCTTTCCTTTAGAAAAGCAGATCAAAGAATCTGCGCTAGCGGCCCTCCTGTGTGCTGGTGTGATTGACCTTACACAGCCACAGTAGCTGCTAGCAATGTTGTTACAGTGACTGATGAATGAAGGTTCTTTTTAGTGATTAATTTTTCTTAGTCAAGTGGGGTATGTGGTATGTGTTATGTTGTGTGTGTGTGTGTGTGTGTGTGTGTGTGTGTGTGTGTGATTAAGTAATATTCTGCTATGGAAATTACTGTTTTGAGTGAAGCATTTATTTAGTGCTTACCATTACAAATACAAGAAAGCAAAATAATCCCTGCCTTCAAGGGGTTTACCCTTGGGAGGACATAGCACATAAAAGGGAGCTAGAAATAGAGGGAGGGTGGGGGAGGGGGGGAGGCTGCATAGCTTGGGAATGTCTGGGAAAGGAGGTAGAGGCCTGGTTCTAAGCAAGATAAAATAAAAGCTCTGCTTTTAGGACCCAGGGAGTTCCAGAGGGGTTTATTTAGGAAGATGGCCAGAGCAGAGGCTGCATGGTCTAGAGATGGATGGGACATGATGTGAAGGCCTCATTTATCTGTTCGTTAAAAAACATATATTAAACATCTGCTACATTGTAAGACACTATGCTATCTATAAAGGGGAAAAATAGAGAAGATACAATTGATGATCTGAATTGTAGTATTCACCTAGACTGTAAACTCCTTGAGAAAAGGACTGTTTCTTTTTTTTTTTCCTTCATTTCCCTGGCACTTCCTATAGTGTGTGGTTTATAGCAGGTTCATAGTAAATTTAATAAATGTTTGTTGAATAGAATTGAATAAGTGTTTGTTGAATTGAGCTAAATGCCTGACACTATGAGGAAATGAAACATTAAACAGTAGAGTGGACTGAGATGTGAAATGTATTTCTTTTAAAATCCTTAAACATAAAATAGACTCTCATTAAAGATGCCTTGGTTCTGGATTAATTTAAATGAATGAGGTGACCCTCAGTCACTATTCTTTCATCAGACAATAGCTTATCAGTGTTTCATGTCACGAGAGCAGCATTTTTGCTATGTAAAGCAAAAAAGAAAGTACTTTTTAAACCAGATAATTCACTACACAGATCATCATATTGTGTTAGGCTTGGGAGATGACGTGCCCATCCATGATCCTATCATCTTCTAATTTTGTAACTTGTTACTGAATAGCACTGAAGTATTAGACTAAATGATCTTCACAGCCCCCTAGTAGTTCAGATACTACATGATCATGATTCAGTGTTCTTAAGGGCCACCAATTTTTTTTTAAATTATTAAACTAGAAATGCTTAGTAGGCTTAGCCTTGTGGCCTACATCCTACAAATAACACTTTTTTTTAAACTAGAGAATGAACTGGTTACTTGGTTCTCAGTGATTCTCTCTTAGCATATTTGTTTACTTTTCTCCACTTTTATTTTCATCTTCATTTATTTCTAACCCAAAGGTGACCAACACCAGATGAGATTTCTAACAATCTTTATCTCTCACACTATAAGACAGCAACATAGGAAAATGTTTTGGTGAAAAAGAGTTTGGTGCAGAACTGTTTATTTTGAACCAGGTTGTATGTCCGGGCAAATTCTGGTATGCTGGATTCAGCCAAATTTAGGGTTAGGGTTAGGATTACACATAAACTAGTGTAAATAATACTGTAGCTGATAGTAAGTTTTTAGAGCTATCCTGATAATCAGACTTGCTGGAGAGGATTCCTTCTTGGCTTCTAAACACAGACTTTTAGTGTAGAAAATTCTTCCTTGTGACTTTTACTTTCTTGGGGGGGGGATTTTTTTTTTAACCTTTAAGAGCTGTTTGACTTAATCTGTTTAAATTAATAAACAGCAGCCACCAGCCCCCAACTTTTCAGAAAGAAAGCAAGAAAAAAGTAAATATTTATTATTTTATATCTCTGCAGCAGAAGCTAGGCCAGGTGCAAAGGATTCCCTTATCTAGCATATGGAGTGTAATGCAAGCTACAGGTTGTCAGCTCTTCTACCTTTGTCACCTTCTCCAACTCCCTTTCATTAAAAAATAAATAAAATATGTCAGACCTTATACAAATTGAACATGTATAGGGAGAATTTATTTATTAGGTCTTTACAATTAAACACATATACATGATTGAAGATAAATATGACTGGAAAAGGAGGTAGACTGGTCATATACAGACTTAGAGGCTACAGATGAATAGCCCTAGTGTACATTTCTACCCCTGGTATTAAAAGAAAGGAAATTTTCTTTCAAGGTAGATTTTTTTTAATGGACACAGGAATCGCATAACCACAAATATGCTAACGTATACCTCAGCAACTGAGTCAGTAACTAAATCCAGGATCCTGAATTTTTATTATACTCAACAGCAGTATTTTAAAACTTGACTTTTTGTTGTTAGCTTTTATGGTTATTGTTTTAGCTAAGTCAGAACAACCACAAAGCTTGACCAGTTTATTGAGCAATCTGTAGCAGGTAAAAGAAATATAGAAATAGAGGCAATAGGTTGGCAATAATTAGTCGATAGACACAAATGGGGAAGAATGAGAATCATGTTTGGAAACAAGTGAAGTTCTTACGGTAAAAATAATTTTAAAAATAATTTCTCTCGATCTCATCTTCATCCTTTTTGACCTTAATTCCCTGCACCCTGAGTTCTTTGCTAGATTATTGCTCCTACTCTGGCCGTACTCTCCTTCCTTCTCCGTGTTCACGGCTTGGTCAACCAGTTCTGTTCCACCCTGTGCTCCGCCCTTGAGTACCCCTTACGTTATCCCTGATTATACCTCAGGCTTGGATTATTCTGACCCTCCTTTGCCTTTGCTCCTATTTAAGTGCTGCTGAACAGAATTGGAGACAATCCCAACACTGTGTCCCACGGGTCCATCTTGAGATTGATGTAACATAATCTCCATTGGGCCCTCACTGGAGCAAGGCAATCCTTGTATGCCTTTCTAAGTGATTCACTATCTCACTCACTGCGGTGACTATTCCAAGCCTTTTTGTGCCTCCTCAGGCCTCCCTTGGCACCTCTGTTCTCCTCTCACTCACACTTCACTGAAAAAATGGAGGACTTTTTCCTGAGAGCTCCCTCTTATCTCCTCCTCATCTCACAACACTCACCTGTCTTCCGCTGACTGTGTTGTCCTTCATCCCTGTCACACGTCTTCAGGTAGGTCTTTTCCCTGCCAGCACAAATCTTGCCACAATGCATCCTTGATCCTTTCCATCCTGTTTTCTCCAGCGGATTACCTTTTCTATCATGCTCACTCTGGGCTTCTTTAGCTTCCTTCAAGACTAAGCTCAAATCTTGCCTTCTATAAGAGACCCTTCCCAGTCTTCCCCACTGCTAGTGGTCACCCTCTGAGATTGCCTCCCACTTACACTGTATGTATCTTGTGTGTGTGTAGTTGTTTACATGTTTGTTTCCCTTATTAGAATAAAACCTCTTTGAGGGCAGGGATCATGTTTTTGCCTTTCTTTGTTTCCAGAGGCATCTAGGTGATGCAGCATATAGAACGTTGGACCTGGAGTAGGGGAAGACCTGAATTCAAATCTAGTCTCAGTCACTTACTAGTTGTGTGACCCTGGGAAAGTCACTTAACTTCTGTCTGCCTCAGTTTCCTTAACTGCAAAATGGGAATGATAATAATGGCACCTACCTCCCGGGTTGTTGTGGGGATCAAATGAGACATTATTTTCCAAGTATGCTCCTGGCTTACAGTTGGTCCCTGTTGTTTTTGCTGACTGGCAGAGTGGAGATCTGGAATTGATAATGCGAAGCAACGAATGTGTTGACTCCTTTTTCCATCCCTACTTCAGGACCTCTTGAGAACAGCTTGAAGAGTGATGCAATATTCTGTCAGAGAGCCACAGGTTTACAGGAATGCATGAACCCCGAAGGAATATTAAAAGAATTGAATTCTTGGACCAGAGAGGCATGTTGTGATGACAAAGGCACAATGGAAAGAGAAGGCAGATGACCAGGAAGTGATAGGATTGAGCTGGAAAGCAAGCGAAGGTGGTTTTCACCTCAGGAGATGATCATAGGGATGAGAGGAGCATGATGAACAAATTTGCCCCCACAGTGCTGAGGAAGTGTTAGTTGGTTGGGCCCCCACCTTTTGGGTGCAGTGGTGGTGGACTATCAGGAAACCATAAACTATTTCATTTTTCTATATTTTTGACTTGTTAGAGTTTTGGCTCATCTTCCACTTCCTGTTTCAAATTTCCTGATCTGTAAATCAAATAGGTTGGATTAAACAATTTTAAGGTCCTTTCAAGTTCTAAATCCTACCAAATCTCTAAGTAAGCTATGATCAAGGTAAATTAATTTTGAAGTTGTCATTTTGGGTCCCAGCATACAGAATTTGGAGTAGCCTGTGCTTGGATAAATTGCTTTGATTGAAAGGCTGCCTAGTTGCACTGTAATTTTTGGTGAGTCTTATCTGCCTTTTTCCTTAACTGCTCTGGAGGTGCTGCCTAGTACATTTCTCCAGTTAATCATATTAATTATTCAGAATATCACAGCAAATCATTTCCCTTTCTGGAAGAAAAACAAAATCAAATATGTAAATCAGGTTCCTAGTCCTCAAGGACTAGAGGGAAGATAGGGAAAAAGGGAAAAACAGAGAGGCAGAGAGAGAGAGAGAGAGAGAGAGAGAGAGAGAGAGAGAGAGAGAGAGAGAGAGAGAGACACTAGAGAAACATAGAGACGGAGAGTCAGCCTTATCAGTATTAACCAAAGATAAGCTTGATGGTATAAACGCACAAGGACTGCAAACGGAATTTACCCTTTGTCGTTTTCATTACCAGACACATTTTCTTTGCCTACCTATAGGCCTGTTTGTCTGCCTCAGGATATTATGTTGTTAGCAAGCTGCAGACATGTTTACGGTTCCATTGTCATAATTAATCTGTATAGTATTGATGCCCAAACCTTATGCTTCCTTGACAAAGGTTGTGATACATCTAATCTTTGAGATGGACTTCACTTTGGTAGTGAAGGGGCTGTGTTCTTTTTTTTTTTATTTTTAAAAAACTAAAAATTTTCATTCTTCAGTGGTAGGAAACTAGTGACCTCTTTCTTCAGCTTAAATAGATAGATGGATAAAATACTTATGAAGTACTTATTATGTGCCAGACTCTGTGTTAGACTGTAAGCCGTGCCAACTCAGGTAATTACATTCAGTCTCCTCACATCCTCTCTTGTTACTAGACTATGCATATGCTAGCCGGGGCACCACAGAATAGTAAGAAACTTGATTATTTAAATTTATGTGGCTTTTGACAAAATGTGTGTTTGTATTTGTGTTTATATCATTGGGGATTTAACACCTCGAGTTTCTCTTTCAATTTCTAGATTAAAAGTAACTGGAAAATAGTAAAGAACATCCCTCTGGGTTGTATATGGTTTTTATCCATAGCAATAAATTGTTCTTTTTCTTTACTTGACATTTTTCATTTACCTTAGATTTATGAACCTAGACAAAGATTCCATTTCACAGTGAAATTTGTCCTTATTTTCAATGAATTCTTAATCTTTCTAAGTAATTTTTTTTCATTATGCTATTTCCCATAAGGATAACTTGTATTTCTGTGATGAAAAAGGCACCCCCGGGCATGGTTTGCATATCACAGTATTTTGGCATCCTTAGTATCGAATCATAGAATTTTAGAGTTACAAGAGAATCTTTTAGATTATTCAGTGCAACCTCCCCGTTTTATAGATGAGAATGTTGAAGTACCAGAAACATTTGGTGATTTGCCCAAGGTCAAAGTGGCAGAACCAGGACAGAATTTCCAGCTATAATTCTACCATCTCCAAGGAGCCTCTCCCAGTCCCTCTTCATTCTAATGCCTCCCTCTGTGAATTATTTCCTGTTATATAGCTGGTTTATGCATATTTGTTTGTTTGTTGTGTGCTTCCCCCCCTCCCCTTAGATTTTGAGCTCCTTGAGGGGCAGAAACTTTCTGCCTTTCTTTGTATCCCCGGAGTTTATTACAGTGCCTGGTACTTGGTAGGGGCTTAATGAATGCTAATTGACCTTTTGACTGAGATTCCTGACTCCTGCTTCAGTGTCTTTTTATTATATCTTGCTGTATCAGATGAAGGATGTTACTGATGTACAGCTGCCGTACTTGTAATGCAGCCATGAAAGGGTTTGCTAGGAAGAAGAAAAAAAAGACCTATGTTGTTTTGTGACTTGTCCATTTGGGTCTCCAGTAGTTCCTGGAGATACTGTCTTGATTTAACTTTTCACAGAAAGCAGGTCTGGATCCTGTTTGTGTTTTTCTGTGGGTAGTGGGTAAGAAATGGGAAATTGGCTTCATTTGGAGTGGCTTCATTTGAGAGTGCAGCTCTGAGGTAATCCTCATCCCCACTTTATCGATATGGTATTGTTAAGGGCCCCCTGAACTTGTCTGCTTGAGTTGCTGTATTTTCCAGATACACAGGAGGCCTTGAATGTGTTAAGAACAAAGCTTTCCCATCCCCCACCCACCCACTCCTGCCCAGTTTTTCTGAATCTAGGCCCAATATGTTTATTACATTCTGGTGGGCCTCAGGGTAATCAGAGTTTTGATTAGGTAAATGAAGTTGTACCATACTGATAGCCTGGATCAGAAGATAAGTAAGTGTCAAGTGTAAAGGCATCCTTATTTGGCAGTGGAGGCTACAGTGTCATAGAGGAAAAACACTTTGTACCTCTTATGTATTTATTGGGTACTGTTTTTAATTATAGTCATTTGCGTAGGAATCATACTTCCGCCCTCCACTAGAGTTTAAACTTCAATAATGTAAGAACTATATCTTAACCAGATTTTATATTTCTTCCAGCCTCTTGCACATTTCTCACCATACAGTAGAAACCTAAAAATACTTGTTAAATTTTAATTTTAAAATTACCACATGGAACCAGTGAAAAGAGCCCAGATTTTCTCTCTCTCAGATTTATGCTTTGGGTACTGGGCAGTCCTGCTGCTTTCTGCTTGGAAAATATGTGAAGTCTTGGATTTTACTTTGGAGAAAAATATGACCAGAGAAAAATGATGGAAATAAAGCATATATCACCCTCATAATTCACAATTTCTTCTTATAACTGAAAAGAAAGTATAAAAGTTTTTGAGTTTTTACTGTAATAGAATGGCTCAACTATTCAGTGATGGGGAGTAGTATAATTTATGAAGCAGATACAATTAAAGACACATTTTCTCCAATTTATCCCGCATGTATCTTCTTTGTAATTGGTTTGCATGTTGTCTTCCCCATTAGCTTGTGAGCTCCTTGAGGCCAGAGACTGTTTTCATCCTTCTTTAGATCCCCAGTGCTAAACACAGTTTCTGGCATATAGTAGGTTGGAAATACTTGCTGACTTGATTTGTTGATTATAGGGAACTTTCTCAATCAGGAAGGAGTCTTTTTGCCGGTTCATTTAGGGCTTTGCTGTCAGCCTGTCTTTGGATGATTTTCCCCATAATTCCTTTTCTTTATCAGTTGTCAGCATGGTATGATACAAAGAACACGGAACTAACTGTGTAATCTGGGATATTTTATTTGATGTGCCAATGATTGAGTTTTCTTATTTGTGTATAGAGGAGAAAGGAGGTCTAGATGATGTCTAATGTTGCTTCCAACCCAGCACGCTATAACTTTATATTGTGGTACCAAATTGGTTGTTCAGGAAGCTATATTTCATTTCTGTAGCAGTCCTAAACCAATAGAGGTGGATTATTGGCAGATCGCAAAGTATCACATCAGGTGAATCCCTAAACTAATGAATTACCACTGTGCTTCCTCAGCCACTCTCACTTTCTTTGCTTTGGGGGAATGTTTGTTAAGAGGTGTTGCAGAGCAGTTAAAGATTTTGCCTCTGTTAACTATGTATTTTAGGGGCCACTGAAGTATTGTTATTTTTTTTTTCCTTTGAATGCTGATAGTGCTTTATTCCTTTGGAGTTCCTATATTTATATTCTACAGTGAATTAATAAGGTGAGATTTTGTTCACAGTCGTTACAGAGCAATAAAAAGACTGCCATGTGAAGTTCTACTCATGTTCTACTATACACAGTGCAATTTAAGATGATGTCAACCAGCTTTTTACATGTTCCAATTCAGTTTTCTCAGGACTAGCTTGAGGCTAAGCAAAGGGCAAAATCATGGAGATTAAGGCAGATTATGAAGAGAACCTCCCCAATATAGGTATCAGAAAGATTGGATACCATTATTGTTAACAGGATTTTGGAGGTAGAAGTATTTTTCAAAATACATATGGCCCAATACCATGGGAAGAAAGAAAAAAAAATCTCCAATGCATGGGCCATCCATATTCGGAAGTGCAAACTAAATATGATACAGTTGCTTGACAGGGACAGTCAAAGGACTGTCAGTATACTGCCATGTATACCGCCCTGATTCCCAGAGAAGTTATGAATCCCGATGACCCAGATCTACAAACACCTAATGAAGCCATTAAAGAGATAATGGAGAAGTCTTGGGTAGAGAAATCTGTGTCTTAGATGGTTGTTAGAACCATGCTAACTAAATTAGAAACTGAACTAGCCCCAGCTCAGTACATCCAGTATGTATCATCTCAGCAAGGAGTGGCTTTTAACTCTGGAGCTAAGCAAAGAGTTATTTCTAAGAGGGTGGAAATGTAGGAGGATCCAATGGAACCTTCAAGATTCAAAATTAATGAGAAAATTGACTTCCAGCAGGCCTCTTTTTCCCCCTCCCTACCATGCTCAGGCAGTTCACAATAACATCTTTGATTCATTGTGATCTTAAGGCTTGAGGAAAATATAAAGTGATTTTTCCTCAGAAAGAGGCTCCTTCCTGCATCCCAGAGTAATACTTTTGATATAAGTGAAAGAACACTGGATTTGGGATTAGAAGGACTAGGTTTGAATCCTCTAGGATCATGAGCAAGTAACTTCATTGCTCAGGCCTCAGTTTTCTCATAGAAATGAGTGATTTGGACTAGAGGACTTTGATTCTTTCTAGTTGTAAATCCAGTGGTCTTCTAAGACCTCTCCCAGATTGAGGGCATTCACTTTTTCCAAAGGGAAAATCCACATAGTAATGCCCAGCTTGATATGTAGCAAAGAAAAAAGCTTCCTTTTAAAGTATCCCATTAACTACTACTCACTCCTCTTCTACCGTATTCATAAGATTGGCAGGAAGACAGAAAAAGGAGGCATCATCCACCTGTTGCATTACTTTCAGTTCAATTAAGTAAGCATTTATTGAATGCCTACTCCATTCCAGTCTAACCAGGTGCTGGAGGTAAAAAGATAAAACCTGAAACAGTTCTTGCCCTCAAGGACTGCAAAGATAAGGAAATGAAAAACATATACTAAGTAAATGCAAAGTAAAGGGGGTAAAAAGTGAAAGCAGTAATAGCTGGGGCCATCAGGAAAAGCTTCTGGTAAGAGGTGGTAATTACTTAGACTAAATTTTGAAAGGTGCCCCTGAGAGACTGAGGTAAAGAGAGTTTGGAGTCCAGTGGTGAATGGCTTTCAAGGACAAACAGAAGGGTTTGCATTTTTTTGCCCCAGAGGCATAATAAGATGGAGCCAATGCACTTCTTGAACAGCAGAAATGAAATAGATCTGTGCTTTAGCAACATTAATTTGACCGCTGGGGTGGGGGGAGGTTGGTAACAGGGAGGGAAATTGCATTAGCTGAGGCTAAATAAGGACCTTCAGGTGGTTGTGGGATGAATATAGAGAGAAGAATACAGGTATGAGAGATAGAGCAGAGGTGGAGTGGACAGGTGTGGGGGTAAGGAACAGTGAAGGATTGGGGATGACACCTTGTGTTGTGAAACCAGGTGACTGGAGGTGGGGCCTGCAACCAATAATGCAGTAAAGAGAAGGCCTGGGTTTAGGGGGAAAATAAAGATTTTGTTTTGGATATGTTGATTGTGAGGTGCCTTTGGGATATCCAGGTGAGGATGAACAGCAGGCAACTGGATGGCAATCCAGTCATTTAATTTTTAACATAAATTAGCAAAGTACTTAACTTAGGACATCAGGTAGTTGATGCAACTGAATATACAGAAAAGTTAGTCTTGGTTGGTGGTTTCCACTTGTGTCCTCTTATCTTTGTGGCTTCTTCCCTGCAGAGAAAGGTGACTGTGCAGCCTCCTGCAGGCATTTCATCATATAGCAGCACTCTCCTCTGGAGAGAAACAATTAGTCGCTGTAATGAAGTATTTTATGTAATAATAAGAAAAGGAAAGTTGGCATTGATTTCAGCCTTTTCTCTCCCTGTGGACACCAGGTGGGATCTTGCCTAAACTACCTTCCTCTGTTCATTCAAACTCCTCAGTCTCAGCAGTGGAGGGCTTTGAAAGCCTACTCTGTACATAAATAATTAGAGTAAAAAAGGTACAGATGGAACATACAGAATAAAACTATTGGAAAAAATTAACAGCTTTAAAAAAAAAGATAATATGCATTGCTATAGAATTTCTATTTTAAAATTCTTTATTTCCTTATTTATCATCCCAGATGATGCAGTTAGTATGGACAAATAAGTGCAAGTCCGAATATGACAGTTTTGAGTTTTATTCCTGATTTTACTGCTAAATCATTCTAGGAGAGTGTGACAGCAATCTTTCATTTTCGTTTTGCTGAGCTTCCCCTTGATGACGAATAAGTTAATAGTAATAAATGCTTACTATTTCTTCGATGGAAGGTTCTTTGTAATATAGAGAATTATTCAATACTTTTGTTCATTTTTCTGTTTTCTTAGTAATTTCTGTGCTTTTTAGAGTTAGCAGTTACCTGTTTTAGTAGCTAGAGGCAACTAGATAATGGGTTTGGAGTCAGGAAGACCTGAGTTCAGATTCAGCCTCAGATACTTACTTAGCTGTGTGACCCTGGGCAAGTCACTTAGCCTATCTTTGCCTCAGTTTCCTCATCTGTAAAATGGGGATCATAATAGCACCCACCTCGGAGGGTCGTTGGGAGGATCAAGTGACATAACAATTGTAAAGCCCTTGGCACAGTGCCTCGCACATAATAAGAGATATATGTTAGCCAGCTTTTCAAGCAGTTGATTGTTTTGAAATCCTCTTACTAGATAATCAATTTGGCATTCTCAGTTATATTTCCCCCTGGGAGTTCTGCTTCAGTATATAGAGTATTAATGAATTATCTTCATCTTCTTGGTAGGATAATCTTAACTTACATTTGTTACCATCAGTAAGTTGGCTGATAATTTTTTAACAACTTCCAATAAAGGAGTAGTTTCGAGCTAGGAACTTGTATGAACACATTCCTTTCTTTATGATGAGAAATCTTGGCAGTTTTTTACTTAACTGGTGCTAGGCCCTTTTAAAATGGCCTTGAATTTTCATCTAAAAAATAGGGAAGTTAGACTAGATAATGAAAGGAATGTGAGACACAATCCCAGTTCTTGTGGAGCTTAGCCTGTTATTGGAGAGACAAAGTCTATACAAATGAAACTATTAAAGGAGCAGATAATATTATCAGCTAAATTTTGTGAAAGAGACTATAAATATGGAAGGAAATCTGACTGAAACACACTTTCCTTTCTCTAACGTCTTTCACAGCTGCCAGATTGATAATAATAGTAGCTAACATTAATATAGCACTTACTATGTGCCAGGCACTGCACCAGCGCTTTGCAGTTATTATCTTATTTGATTCTGACAACAACCCTTTTGAGGTAGGTGCTGTTATGATCCCATTTTACAGTTGGGGAAGTTGAGGCAAGCAGACGTTAAATGACTTGCCCAGAGTCACACAGCTAGTAAGTGTCTGAGGCTGGAATTGAACTCAGGTCTTTCTGACTTCAGGCCTAGCATTCTATCCACTGTGCCACATACCACTTTCCTCAAAAAAATTTCAGTGGCTCCCTATCACCTTTAATAAAATGGCAAACTCATCAGAAGAAAAAAAAATCTGTGGGGGTTCTTCTGGCCCAGTCCAGACTTGAAGTTCCAGTCTGGGGTTGAAGTCAGACTGTGCTCTGGGAATGTGAATGGGAGGCAGATGACTGCATCACTTCTTCTCAATTCCAGATTTTTGTATTAGAAGAATTTGATTTTTGCAGTCAGGATCCATGGCATTTTCCTAGAATGTCTGTGAATTACACATTTATCACCATCATTATCATCAGTGAAATGTATTGAGCACTCTTTAGAGTTCTCTTCTTTTTCAAATCCTCCTGTAAACCCTCCACTGATGATCCATTAAATGTAAACCTTTCTCTGGGGGCCTTCCTCTAGATCGCCTAACATTACGTGAGTATCAGTGGAGCCCATAGACTAAGTTATTCCTCCTCGATTTTTTTAGTTATTTAATTTTGCAATGAACAGCAGACTCAAAGTAGCATATTAAACTGGGCTAGGGAATGACAGTCAGGAAATGCTGTTAGTATCAGAAAACAGTGGGTTGCCAACCAGGGGAGAAAGAGGAAAACTACCTAAGGCAGACACCAGAATGAAAAAAGCAGAGAAGTGTGGAGCCATTGGAAGTAGGGACAGACAACCTTACATGCCTCAAAGTATGCCCCATGGACAAAACCATATTGTACTATAACATAATGACTGACGATCAATCAAATTACAACCATATATTAAGTTACTGCTATGTGACAGGCCTGGTGTTAGACAGTGGGCATATAGTACAAAAAATGAGACAGTCTCTACTCCCAAGAGGCTTCTATTCTAGTGAGGGAGGCAACGAGGACATTTATCAGTCTGTTTATTAAAAATAAACATTTTATACAAATAAATAAAAAGTAGTTAACTGCAAAGGTAGTTGGAGAGGGAGAGCACTAGCAATTGAGGGAATCTAGAAGAGCTTCATCTAGAAGGAGCTGCATTTGTGGTGCCTTCAAGGAAGAGAATGATTAAGGCTGTGATGAGAGGAGGGAGCCAGTACTGTGCCAGGAGACAAAAGAGAAGGTGTGTAAGGAATAGAGAGAAGGCCTGTTTGTCTGGATAACAGTGTGCGAGAGGGGGAGTGTCATATATGATGAGGCCAAAATGATAGGTTAGAAAAATGATTCTAGATCATCAAGAAAATGTTAGAACAGTATATACATAAAGGCATGAAAATACATGATGTGCTTTTGAAAATTTTTTGTCAGAGCAGTTCAGATAAAAAAAGGTTTTATGGATAAAACCTCAGCTTTCTGATTTGATAATCTAGATTGACTTGTTTTTGAGGATTCTATAGTTATGTTTTTCTTATACGGGTATTCCATAAGCCTTAGTAAAGTTTGAAGCTGCATTAAAATACCCAGTATTTGGAATGAAAAGGATGTAGGGTCTTCTCAGATAATCAGCCACCCAATAAACACTTATTGGGCCCTCCTGATTGACCTTCCTATAGCACTTTAAGGTGCGTCTGCATTAGTGTGCATTATAAGGACGTCAGGTATACTATGTAGAGTCAGAAAGACCTGGGTTCAGATTCTGTCTCTTCCGTTAGATGTGTGACCTTAGTCAAGTCAGTTAACCTTCTTGAGCCTCAGTTTCTTCAATCATAATTCAGATAATGCTAAATGTAAGTACCTACCTCATAGATAACACGTCAAGGTTACATACATGGCAGTTATCTTGAGTCATCCTCACAACACTGCAAGCTATGTCATAGGGTCATAGACTCAGAGCTTCAAGGAACCTTACTTTAGGGTTCATTGAATCCAATCCTGCCGTTTTCTCGTTGGAAACTCAGGCTCAGAGAGATTAAGCGATTTGCCTAGTATCACAGATGTAGATATTGAAGCAGATAATATTCCCATTTTACAGGTGAAGAAAGCTTAAGTGACCACTTACCAGGGTCATACCAATATCTAAGTTTGAAATAAGAGATTTGAACCCAACTCTTCTTGACTCCCAAGGCCAGCATGCTATCTATTCTAAGCTCTTGGGGATGTAAGAAGTCGTACTTCTGTTTTTGAAGAATTTACAGTTGAGTGGATCCCACGAGGTTTATTATTAGAGGTTCCAAAGGGATTATATTATAATGCTTTTTTAATTTGTAACACTCTTGAATCCCAAAAATAGTGTCACATCTTGAGGCTCTAGTGTGTTTGTGCCCATAAAAATATCTTGCCATTCATAGGTCTAAGAGAAGCAGATGAATACAAAAGTTCATAGGTGGCTATTTTAATATCCTTAGAGCCATAAAAGACCTTAGAGAGCAAGTACGGCCTCATTATTTCGAGAGGTGAATTGACTCTCCATGGTTATAGTTAGTTGTCATTCTAGGACTAGAACCTGCATCTTCCCTACCTGAAAGTGATGCTTTAGAAAGGTAGAGATGGAGGGAGGGAGAGAAGGAGCCCTCTCCTATTGGCTGAGCCCAGCATTCCTATTAAATGAGAGGAAACGGGTCCTATGAGGGCTGCTTCGCCGTCCTCTGCTAGCAGAGCAGCCGTGTTTGACCAAGCTTTGCAAAGCTATTACTGTACAGATGGGCTCATTCTAGCAAGAGAGAAGTGACTCATTAAGGACTTAACAGGAGAGATGTCATGTGGTGTGAGGAGCCAGGCTGGTGGAGCTTGGTCTCCTACGGATTATAGCCGGGAAAAGGAAATAAACAGGAGAAATCCAGTCCTCAGAAGAACCAGATGCCCAGATAGCGAGCTGAACAGTTTACCTGTAAAGTTGCCAAGGCAACGGAGGCTGCTTATGATATCAGGGGAGAAAAGGAAAGAGACAGAATGATTTATGAGGGTTTTCTTGCCATAGGAACAAGGCTAAAAATATATCTCCCTCTTTTTCTCCTCAGCAGGAGAAATGGTGCAGAGTTTATCAAGGGCAGGAGAGCTCGGGGCTTTAGATGTTATTTAGAGAGCTAGTTGGCATGGCGGAAGGGGGAGGCAGACACATTTCATAAGAGGCACTTACTGAAGCTGAATTTTATACTCCTTGGTTATATTGGTTTGAAAGCTCTGTGGGGTAGAACTAATTCTACATGTACATTTATACATAAAATTGAATACTGTCATGTAGACAAACTTGTTTTTATGGAATTTTTAAGTTGTTTTTTCTTAAACGTTGTTCTTGAATTCCTTTACTGTTGTTGGATTTAAAAAGCCAAATAAACATCAGTTTATGGGCTATCTGGGTTTTCATAGTAACAGAGGTTTAAGGTATATTTTGGCAATTAACCATTTAGAGGAACTTTCCAACAATAGAAGAAGCTCATACTTATTCATACCCTATCTGTCCTCACATGCAAGTAGAAACTGGTGTCAGGGTTATTTTTTGTTTTCAGGACTAATACTATGATTAGGGAAGAACAATCTCTTCAAATTTAATGCCCTAAAATCCTGAATTGAAGCATGTGGGTTAGGTAAGTTATAAAAGATACAATTTTTTTTGTCTTCTACCCTTCCTTAGATGGGGAAGTCAATAAATGGGAGTAGCCCTTCTAATTACAATCAGCAGAAAAAAAGAGAACCAGATACCAGGATAGAGAGAATAAGGAATGAAGAAAGAATATTCTGTAACTGAACTGTTTCTTCTTGAGATTCACAATTGCAGTTGGTAGCCTAAATAATGATATAATATTCTTCCCAACACTTTTTTAAAAAAGGGGAAAATTTTTTTGAGTGAAGGTTCTTCCCAGACTTGGGACTAAATGATATAATGTATGTGAAAGTGATTTGTGAACTTTAGGGTGTAATATAAATATATTGGCATTATTTGTATTGTTAATTATTTGGTACAAGGTTAACACCGGGCTTTAGTATTCCACCATTAACAAACACAGCAGCAGCTAACATTTACATAGTACTTGAAGGCTTGCAGAAGTGCTTTACAAATATCTCATTTTGTCCTCACAATAACCCCCCCCCCCATGTAGGTGCTATTATTACCCCATTTATAGATGAGGAAACCGAGGCCGACAGAGGTCATGTGGCTTGCCCAGGTTCACACGGTTAGTAAATTTTGGAAGTGGGTTTTGCACCTAAGTTTTTCTGACTCAAGGTCCACTGTATATCCACTGTGCTTTCAATAGACATGGATTTCTAGATGGATTTCTGTACTCTTAACTATAACCAAAATATTGATTTAAGTGAAATAAACTGTATAATTATTCTACCCAGATATGCCAATGTCAGGGCTTGGAAGGCATTGTGACTTTGGTTCATTGGTGGCTCATTCATTCCCTCCAATTAAGTCTTTTGGAAATTGACTCTCTTGGGTATATTTCTTGGTTTAATATGACATCATCAATGTTCCTTCCACAAGCCACAAATGAATTTTAAGGAGGATGTCAGGGAAAATGTCACTATCAACCCTGATGTGGCTGAGGTTCTAGAAAGCTAGTTCCCTTTAATGAAGGAATACTAGAATCATATCCTTTTGCCTTTAGGCAATTCTGCATTGAAACGGTACATTCCAAATACAGTAAAACCTTCATTAACCAGCATCTAGAATAATTAACTAGTTGGTCTGGCACACTCCACTTTAAGGAGAAAGAAGCAAACAAGAAAATACAACAAGAAAAGATTCATAGAATTTTTAAAGTTAGAAGAGGCTTTAGAGAGTGTCTGTCTAGCTTAATGCTCTATTCAAATAGTGAATTTCCACTATAAAATCTCTGACCAGTGGTTATTTAACTTGAATACCCTATTATGTGGCTGATTAAATTACTTAAACATCAAATTCCATGGTATATCTTTGGCTTTATACACATTTATCTTAACCCCCTCCCTTTTTTTTTTTTAAACATCTATAGATCTAATAGGTACTATATTGTAAAGTTGGGAGTTTGCTGCATCCAGCTTTTAAAGGCCCATGAAAGACAGTTGTTAAATTTTCAGTTTGAGCAGTTATGTCTTGGAAGTCAGCAAACGCTTGAGGTCAGGGCTTAATTTATTGTTCTGTGGATTGTCTAGACTTAAAGTAATGGAGGAAATTTTAATAATGTAGATTAAACTCAGAAAGCGTTTTCTGCATATTTTTTTTTTCTGGAGAGCTGGTGGTAAAACATTTACCAGCAACCGCCCTTCTCTCCCCTCCCCTCCCCCCACCCCCTTTTTATAATCCACGGTTAGGAGAGGAGTTTCATTATGGCCACTATCAGTATTAGAAAGACAGAGTGATACAGTGAATCTAGGGCTAGCCACTAGCCTCAGAGTGGAGAGTTGGGGTCAAATCTTTCTGACACAGACTAGCTGTTTGACCACGGGCAAATCATCTTACTTTTCAGTGGCTGAGGCAATGGTTAAACAGCCTTAAGTTGCAGTACAGCTGCAGTACACTGTTCGAGGGTCTTTTCCCACCCAGAGTTCCCTCTATTGGTGAAATTAAAGATCTGGAAGAAATCCATACTAAGCCAGGAGAATGTACTTAAACTTATTTTTGAAAGATCTTCAGTATGTTGAAATAAGTATCTTGCTTTACCCTCGGTGACTAAGAAAATCTAATTAGAACCCTCCCTTCTAATCTTTTGGAATGTTTTTCTACAGTGCTTACTAAGATACTCAAATGGGTCTGTATTCTTATCAATGTGAATGTTCTTACTAATTATTCTGGTTGCAGTCCATTCTGGGGGACTTTTGTCATTGTCCATGACCTTAAGTTCTTAAGAAGTAACAAGCTCTGGCATATTTCTACCATGTTGGAAAGGCTCTTTTGAGAACGGTCCCAGACAGACTTGAGTCTGTTTTCTGAGGACTAACGGAGCTAAATACAGAAAGTTCTTCACCAGTAGGCTGGCCAATTGGTGATGAATTTTTTGGCAGTGGCAACTCGTGTAACAAAGAAAAATACAAAATGGCCCTCATTCCTGTTCAACCTTCTTCTGCATCAGCAATGATGGTGCCAGAGTGAGGGAAAAGCAAGGCAGAGGCTACAGAGAATCCCACAGTTTTTGAACCATCTATAGACTTTATGAGTTGTTGGTACTCTAAATGAAACCTTGATCTAATGATCAATGTGTGAGCATACTCCTTGAAGAACTTAATTGTAGTAGCCTTGTAGTTCTGAATGGATGAGAGGGTGACTTAGAGCCTCTCCTTGGAGAAGCAAATAAAAGAGTTGGAAGAGTGCAGTCTGGAATGCTTATTCCGTTTAATTGAGGCTTACTCATGTAGCCCTTCAAAATCTTCACAGGATATTCCACATACCAAGTCAAGGAAAGCCAAACCTGTTTGATTAATCTAAAATTTTAGACCAGCCTCTTGAAGCCATTTGTCTCTCACTTACCTGGAACAGTGGAGACAACTCAGGCTCAGAGTCAGACAATTTGGATTTAAATCTCACCCCTGATATTTCTGACCTTTGTGACCTTGGGCGAATGACTTAATCTCCTTGGGACTCAGTTTCCTTATTTGTAAATGAGATTATATTTGTTGGGCTCTGAGGTCTCTTTCAGCTCTGGATCTGTCTGTGGTCCTAGTGGAAATTGAAGATTACCCTTCATTGCCTGTTATAGAAGCTACATTAGAGACTGTTTATTACCAGGTTTCTCATAAATATTTTCCTTGTGAGCCTAGCTTTGGACTTGTTTTTGTAGAGATCATTTTCCAAACATTTTAAAAAAAATTCAAAGTGTGTTTCTAGATTTTCCTAAAGTTTTTCGTTACATTTCAGTTTCATTTCAGTTAAAATGAACGTAGGACTAACAAGCCCCTACATTTCCCTCCTTAGAATGCCTCGCTCATTTAGCATTGCCTCAGAGACACCTTTAATTCACTTCTAGCCACACCTTCCAGCTTACTGGACGGTTTCCACGCATGATGGAGCAGAAAAATGCGCCAGTATATGCAGACATGCCCAGCCTGCTTTTGGCTAGCTTGCTGTAATGCTGTGGTTTCCAAGAATACATTTTGCTTTAAAAGAAAGAACTGCCTTTGTTTTCAAAAACCTGCATGATAGGAGTAGGTAACGGAAGAGCTGTGCATGTAGTGCATGCCGTGTTGTATGGGCCTTGATCACCGTATTCCCTATGCGACTGCCTCTAGTTCCACTGATAATTTTCTGTCATGCTTACACAAGTGAGCCCTTCCATATTTGGGTAGTTGTATGCTTGTCCTCTTCCCCTTTGTCTTTTACTTGCCCTTTTTGAATGTTATTCTGTTTTTATTCACTTACCACTATAACTTGCAAAAGTTATTTTTAAATTCACTTTCCCAGTTGTAAACCACCTCCACTTATTTTGTCACCTCTAGCACACTTAACAACATACTTTGTATTCTGTTACCTTTGGTCACTAGTAAAAATGCTAAAATCACATCAGATTAAAAGTTCACCTTCTGAAAAGTTGCCCATAATACCATTCCAAAAGTGGCTATTAAATAAATGACAAATGCTCCTTGGATAATTATGCTCTAAGGATGTCATATTGGATCAAATTAAAAGCATTGGTAGAGTTACGATATATTACACCTTCTATTTCATTGTGATTTGTTGGACTTACTACTCGGTTTTAAAAGGAAATTAGAAGAACTTGAAAGAATTTATTCTTCACAAAGTTGGGCTGGTCGGGATTATGTGTTTTTGTTGTTATGTTTTAGCATATGAAAAGGTTTGGAAATTCAATTGAATTTTCAATTTACCCTTTTGAAAATGCAGGTGGTATGTTTTCCCCTTCCCAGTTTTCAGGGACCTTACTGTGCCTCCATTAATACTCAAAGATTATTATGAATGGCTTCTGGGACCATTTTAGCTAATTCCTTAGGTGCCCTCAGCTGTAGGTCACTCAAGTCTGTAGACTCAGACAATCTAATTTACTTGAGTATTCTTCTAGTAGATCCTCTCCCATTTCAATGCAGCTTCTCCACCCTCCCACCCCCGCTTCATCCTGGTGGAGCACGTGCAATTTTTCTTCAAAGAAATAAAAGCATGTATTAAAAGCGACTGCCTTTTAGTGTAATTGGTTAAGAGCTTTCTTCTTCCCTAATGAAAGGACTCAATTTTCCTTTTTTCTTTTCTTTAGGCCTAATGCATTTCAGTAACTCTTCTCAATATGTATTGTGTCCCAAAAGTCTTAGTGCAGTTTAAACTATTGAAACTTAAGTTTTAAGCTGCTAAGATTTAAAGCTGCACTAAGACTTTTGGGACACCCTATATTTATTAGACTAACTCCCTAAAATGTATATTCCTGGACAGGGAAATTGAGGACTTTTTATTTAAATCCAAAAATCTATCAAGTACATGATGGGTCATATGTACATTTATTTACATTCCATCATGATGAATGTATTTTTTCAAAGCCATACAAAAAATGTTTTTTCAAAACATACTAAACTAGTGGTTTGTACAGGTCAAAATGATTAGACAATTTGCTATCCTTTCCTCAGCCTTATCCGTTCTTAATGAAGACTAGTGTGGATCACTTTTCCCTGTTAACTGTAGCAGAATGTGTCAAAATAAAATAGACTCAATGATCATTGTCTTCATTTGGTTTCAGATGGACTCCTTTTGTTACCTAAAATCAAGTGGAGGCAGTAAAGCATTGCATTATCAGGACATACTAATAATAATGTGTGGTTTTTCATTCACTTCAGTCAATTTAAGTGAAAGAATTTCATCTGAAAACAAACATGTTGGCTATCTATATCATCATTCCTTGGTATTTGCTGAAAGGATGCTGCTGCTTGATCTAACTGTTGTCTTTCCCTGGCCTTAAATACTTTATTCCACCTTAGAGGAGCTCTAGTTCATGGGCTAGGTTTCAGTCAGACCATGGAATAAGTATCCAATGGTGACATTCCATTTATATAGTTGTAGAAGTGGAATGTGACTTTTAACATTTTTTACCGACAATATCATAAAAGATGGAGTTATTTCTAAATATAAGGTATTAACTCTGTCACTCACTTTTCTCTATGCATTTACTTCCCTCTCCTACCTAGTTTTCATTCTCTCTCCATTTTCATGTTCTTTCTCCTTGAATTGAGTATAGTGAAGAGCTGAAGCATATATATCTATATCTATGTCTCTCTCTATATGTTAATATTATTTGTTCTATTATATGTAATATTTACTGACTTGTTTTGTTAGCTATATTTAATTTTAACAGTATATGAATGGATTTCTTGTTTTAATGGAATTGAGTTACTTTTTACACAGACACAGACACATACACACACATATATACGCATGCACACATATACATTTTTTTTCTGGGACTCAGTAACTCATAAAAAATGTTTCCCATCTCACTTTATTCCCTCTACAACTGAAGAGTCAACATCAGGTTTCAAGAGATTCTGATTCGGATTAATCTCTATTGTAGTTTCAGCAGGTTTATTTTTAAAAATTCACTAAAAAGAAAGTGCTGTATTCATATGTTTTATGTTCACACAAGGAATACAATGTATTTTCTCTTATTAATAACATATAGAAAACTAGCATAGGAGGGAGTAGATGGTAGGATTTGGAGGGTAGAAAGATATCCCATTGTGATCAATAAATAGACAGGTCCCAGGCCTATAGAATCTAATTATGAATCAGGAATTTCAGCCTTTAATTTCTTCCTTTCACTGACTGTTATCTTTGAAAATGACAATAGCAATTTTTGCACTTGGCAAAACTAGATGACTTGTTTCTCTCCTAGCTCCGCTGTCATCTTTCTCGCAGTGTCCTACCTCTTCTCCCCACTAAAAGACTACATTGTGACCCTCCAGTTATGTTGATACTAGAATATGAGTGTCTGCTTTACTTCAGGGACTTCCCTCACTCTCTTCTTTCTGTGCCCTTCCTTGCTGGCACCCTGGCGCTGTTGGCCTGCCACCCTAGTTACACTACTGTTCAGTTGTTTTATTTGGTGTTTTTAAAAATGGAGCTAATAAGTGGCTTTCTTCCAAAGGATGTGGTGAGGAAACATAAATGTATTGAACACACATTGCTTAGGAAAAAGTAGAAAGATAAATCAGCAGTTCAGGACAATAGAAGGACAATTTCTGAATAACAAAATGCATAATTAAAATTACGTAGCATAACAGTGTATAGACAGATAATGTTATGCTAACAAAAAAAATCTACCTACTGTAACTGGGGCATACTGTGAAAAACAGTATATAAATAAAAATCAAGTAAATCAGATTGTCTTAGTAAATGAATTGGGTAAACTGAAGAGAGGAAGAAATTGATTGTTAAGATGATTGCAGGCAGGGTATTTGGATAAAAAGTTGTATGTTGGCATGGTTTATTTGTTCCATAAATAGGACAGCCCAGCAGTCTTATAAATAAGTTTTAGAATTTTACCAGTGAACATCCAACTTTTAACCTTCCTTTTGGTTACCATGGGGATATAATATCTTAAGTCCCTGTTCTTTTTTACTTACTTTTGTATCTGTAGAATTGTTATAACTTTCACTTTTCAAGAGCTCAGCGTACTGGGCTAACAAAAATATAGGTATGTCTTTCCTGCATTTGGTTGACATTTGAGTAACTAGTTTGTTTGCATAAAGCATTCAGTTGTAACCATAATGGAAAATGTTCTAACAAGGTTAGTGTTTGGAGGTAGAGCTAACAGTTGCTATAGTTTTTATGCTTCAAGATTTGTGATTGGATACATTGTATATCCCCCCGCCCCAAGTAGTGAAGTGATAATAGGGTTCTATTATTTGGAGTGAAACAGATAGAAAAGTCAATGTTATTGACATTCGTATTTCTTGTCCTTCTTTCTCTTTTTTTCCCCTTCAGTGAGCATGTTTTTGAACACGTTGACACCGAAGTTCTACGTTGCCCTGACAGGCACTTCTTCACTAATCTCAGGGCTTATTTTGGTAAGTACTGGAAATATTATTTTCATTTTAAGCTTTTGTTTGTTACCAAATAGAGTAATGAACATGAGAAGGGTCATTATGTCAAGGTCAGCAGGGATATTTTAAGTTCTTTTTTCTTTCAGAACTCATATTTGCTGGTTATTTATTATAGGAAAATAATAAAGCGTTGAAATTATTGGATACAGTTTTTCTCTTGTCTTTCTAAGTTCTAAGAGTCTATAGCTTACCTGATGCTGTACTGTGGCTCTGCAATTGAGACAAATTATAAGATATAAATTATTTTTTAAAGAAATTTAAAGTTAGCTGTAGGACAAATGTGCAAAGTATGGGTAATAAGCCAGATGAACTAGTGCTGTTAATGTTGTGAGGAATCAAATTTGGTCTGACAAGAATTACCATGACCTGGTGGGATGAGAACCTTGACTGGAATATAGTGTAGGGGTAAGGGTAGGTAGGTATACCATATTGTAGTAGTTTTCAGTGTTTTTCATTCCACGAATTTATTTCATCCAAAAAATGTGTTGTGAACTCCAGGGGGCAATATACTACTTATAATCTGCAATTATTTACTGCTTAAGGAGTCATTAAATAATTTTTAGCTGAAATCCTATGTTTATAACCCTGCTCCCCCAGGTATTTGAGAATCACTACTTAATTATAAAGGAAAAGATAGGTTAACAAATCTAGGGTGGGGCAGCATTTTATATTAAAGATAAACTCTTATAAGGAAATTTAGGAATAAGTAGGAAAATATGGTGGATAGCATTTGGATAAGGAATAATAGAGGCAGGAACAGAAGTGATATTGTCATTAGAGTATGTTACAGACCACCAGGACCAGTAGGAGATATAGATGAGGAGTTTAGGAAACAGATCCCAAGTATGGAAGAGGGGCATGAGAAGGAACTTTGTTTATCCAGACATCTGCTAGAATTCTGTCTTCCCAAATCAGTATCAAAGAAAAAAGGTGTCTGTGTGTGTGTGTGTCTGTGTGTGTAAATCATATTGCTTTAGTCACAAGTCCGCCAGAAACAATTTTATTCAATTGAACGTTTAAAATTATAATTACTTGTTTTTAAAAATTAAGTTAGCTAATGCCTTATCTATTTTTTAATCTACCCCCTAGTTTTATTTATTAGTTCAGGTTTTTTTTAAACTTTTAATTTTTTAATCTCTCCTTTGATTTTCAGGATTTCTATTTTGGTGTCTCAATTTAACATTAATATCTAAATCATTTGTAGCTTAGAGAGATATGTCCAAACTGACATAGTCTCAGGGCATCTTCAAAATTCCCCACCTCCTATCCCTAAGTCAAGAGTTTGGTATAACATTTATTGGAATCTAGGAGAAGAAAAATCACAATGTGTTAAATATAATTTGGGGTTAAAATTAGAATTTCATAATAGTTGCCTAACTATAGTCACTACCACATTCCTTTCTTGACCATTTCCCTCAAGGCACTGAAAAGGGCCTTTTGATCAACATCAAAATCCTTTATGAAAGGAGAAGGGTGAATCACAGTGCCATTTTTTTCAGAGTTTGGGGAAAGAAGAAACTGCCCCTTAGATGGGTCAGTAGCTCATATCACTTCTGTGGGCCTGGGAAGGCAATATCCAAAACCACACAAAAGGTGCTTTGTTCTAAGTTTGGTTACCACCATAAATCCATTTTCCTAAGAAAGGCCTTTTGTTCTGGACCTAACTTACCTTTTAAGTCTAGAAGGGGCTTTTAGACCAGAGAAAATTATTTCTTGATATTTTCAATAGAACTAAAAGGGTGGTTTTTTAAATATACTTTCATATCAGTGTGGATAGTAATTTTTAAATTTGCATTAATGATGTGCCTCTATCTTTTGACAAGTAGACTTATTGCTGTTGTTCAGTTGTGTCTGACTCTTTGTCAGGGTTTTCTTGCTAAAGATACTGGAGTGGTTTGCCATTTTCTTCTCCAGCAGATTAAGGCAAACAGAGGTTAAGTGACTAGGGTCACACAGCTAGTGCATGCCTGAAGCTGGATTTGAACTCAGGTCTTACTGACTCTAGGCCCAGCCCTCTATCCACTGAGCCACCTAACTGGCCCTGTGGAATTAGGGAGATACTTTATTGGATCCGACTCTTACCAAGTTAGAATAATTGGTTGGTAGTCATCGGTTGGAATGTTGGAAATGAGGCAGCTGGGTGGTACGATGGATAGAACACTGGACTTGGTGTCTGGAAGACCTGAGGTCAAATCTGGACTTAGATACTGATTAGTTGTATGACTTAGGGCAGGTGATTTAACTTCTGTTTGCTTCAGTTTCCTCAGCTGTAAAACAGAGATAATAGTAGCACCTACCTCCTATGGTTATTGTGAAGATAAAATGGGACAGTATTTTAAAAGTGCTTTGCAAACCTTAAAGCACTATTAAATGCTATCTATCTATCTGTCTAGTAGTGGTAGTGGTAGTAGTGGTAGTAGTAACAGCCACCACCACGAGGAGGAAGTGATTACTCCAGCTTAGGATTCATTGTAGAGAAGGAAAATCAAGCCAGGTATAGTCTGGTCTGCACTCCGGGGTTGAGGAGAGAGTTCAAACTGTTCAGAAGAAGGATAGGGTAAGATTGCATAGATTAAAATTCTCTAGGGATAGTCAACACATGAAGCATGGGAAGCCTAAAATGAAATTCTAAAGACACCAATAGAAATAATTCCTTTTTTGGTGGTGAGAAGGAAAAGGAAGAATTGTTTCCAGAGCTTGACATGAATGCACCAAAGATTTAACTAAGGATAGAGCCACTAGAACTAACTGTAAGTGTGGCATGGTCCTGTAAAACAATAATGTTAAGGATACTAAAGCTCGGAGTGAGCGGACACTGTCAGAGAAATCTAAGGACAGCAAGACGGGTTAGGGAAAACAACACTGGGGAAAGGAGAGCAACGTTCTTTATATAAGATAAGGGGGAAGGATAAGACCACTGCTAGGGGTGGATGGATGTGATATCATAGATGATGGAAAGAAGACAGAATTGCTCAAGTGTTACTTTGCTTTTCTCTGACAAAGATAATAACCCTTGGACTGAAATAGACAGAATAAAAATGGCCAATTCTTAGTAATCTTCCAAATGAGTTGAGAGTCACTCTTTCTGAGTCCAGGTTGCCCAGGCCCAAGTCAACTACATTTATGATACTGAAAGAATTTGTGGGTGGGTGTGATGGCTGAACCACTTGGAGAGGTCTCTGAATGATCTGGTAGAACAGGAAGATTCAAAAAAAAAAAAAAGGCAGCGAATGAGGTTGGCAGACCATAGATTAGTGAGCTTGACTTTGAATTCTGATGAGACTTTAGAGCATGTTGCTGAAGAGGTGATTAGTGAATATCAATTGGGTCACAAGTAGTTATTAAGTACCTACTAGGTGCCAGGCACTGTGCTAGAGACTGGGGAGACAAATACAGTTAGGTGCCAATGAGTGGGAATAATGAATCCATTGAAGTGGCATTTCTTTGCACTCTAATATTTACATAACTTTATAAATTAGGGTAAGTGGTTCTAGCCCAATGGAAATATGCAGTGTAAATTCAAATAATATGGCCACTTAAAGGGATTTATCATTTGTGCTAATCCAGACCTAGCTGTACCATAAATAAACAGTCCCCACATATAAGGAGATTACATTCTAATGGGAAAGATAGTAAATGTATAATAAAAGTAAACATGGAATCAGTATCAAGATAAATATAAATAAATACAAAGGAGTTCAATATGAGGTATTTTGAGAGTGAAAACATAAGAAGCCACTTTGCCAGAAAGCAGTTTTAAAAAAAAGTGGAATGGATGTCAAAGCAATATTATAGAATCTTAGAGCCTCAGAGGATACTTAGTCCAAACCCTCCATCTTCCAGATGTGGAAACTGAGGTCCTGGGAGCTTCAAAGGGCTCCCCAAGGTTATACAGACAGTAAAGCTCAGATGCCATATTCAAATCCAGATCCTCTGATTGGAGAGCTAGTGCTCTTCCCACTGTACCCGGAATGAATGAATAATCAGTAGATTTATTGTTTTTAACAAGAGTTTAAAGAAGAGACAGTATATTGTAGAGTCAGCTTGGGAAAGCATTTTGGTAGAATGATTCTTAGACTGTCATAATCTAGGACAAAGAGTTGGCATAGGAAGAAAGAAGAGAAATGAAGATGATAATATGAACGACTAGTTAGAAAATGAGAAAAGAGGTGATGGACAAGGAGAGAACTCTGGATGGAGAAAAGTTTCAAATTGTACAGATGTGCTGCCCATTGTGCATAAATGATCCTTTAATAACAAAATTATTATTATATTATGTTTTGGAAATATAGCATTCTAAAAATAATTATATTGTGGGGTTTTTAATTTTTAAAACAAGTACACCAAACATTCACACAAATATAGTTATTAAAGTTATGAATAATGTTTTCATAGTGTTGCCTTTAAACTTCTATATATTCTCTACATAGCAAGACCTATTATTTGCTAAAACCATAGACATAAGCATAGAAAAATGAATGTTTTTCTTATGGTAAGTTGAGTCATAATTTCATGCACCAGGGAGCCATTGACTGAGAAGAAAAGTTTATTTTATTTTTTCAAGTGGTGGTTCCTTCCTTGCTTTGAAGACTATCACATGACAAGCTCAAGCTAAGAGTTTTTCAGCTGTTTTTCTGATCTCTTCAGTAAGTTCTAGCTTGGACTATATTATAGAAGCACCCTGTTGAGGGCTCCCCAGAATGTATAGGTACTGGAAGAAAAACTGTAAGCCATTCTCTGTTATTTTTCTACTGTTCTATCCATAGCCCATCATTCTTTTACTTTCTAAATGGTTGTTCTGAAAACAGATGTCAGACTTACTCTCTTGCCTCTCCAAATAAAGGAATTTCCTACGCCATGAATATTGCTCTTCAGGGCTTGTTAGTTGCTATATTGCATTCTTCACATAACTGTGAGGTCCCGATGATTCACTCCAGTAGCATGCCTGGCTTTCAACTGTCCTAATGATGCATTTGCCCTCTTAGCACCAGTGGAAAACAAATGATACTCACTGGTGAAATTTCTGAGGAAAGCCTCGGTTCAATTACAGATTTCATTAACAACCTTAAAAAATTTTTGAGGGCAGAATGACTGGGGAAATATCAGCACTGTCACATTATTCATAGTGTTTGTTTTTAGGGAACACCGTCATCATTTGGTTTTGTGTGCCCACCCCACACCATCCACATTGCACCTGGCTTCTCCACCCTCTGTCCTCTGTTATACCTCTTCATGCGGGTACATTTAATGTGGCTAGAATTGAAGTAAAGCATCAGGTGCCCCATAGACAGCTGTATGTTCAGAAAACACTTTGGTTTTGTTTACTGTCAGCGGAGAGAGAATTATTTAATGACTACACCCTGGGGTAGTCCCTTCCCCCTCAAAAGTACAGCATTGCCCTTGGGGAATCAATGTGTTTGTGGATACTTCAGAGCTAATAGATGAGAGAATTTAATGATATGAGGAGAAGCAGGAGGAGGTGGAGATGGGAGAGGGTAGAAAAGGGAGTAGCTGTTATTGTGGAAACAAAATCCATCAATCTAGCACACCTGCCTGAATATAAAATTCATTCAGCAGAGAGCCTCTTTGTTCTCCCAGATGTGTGTTCTTTTTAAAACAAGAAGCTCAGATATGAGTCATCCATCTAGGGCAGCTCCATCTCATTGGTTGGGAACTGGCCCCAAATCAAAAAGGAGCCAGACTCCTCACTAACCACCGTTGTCCCATTATTCCTGATCCCAACTTATCGTTTTAAGTAGTTCTCTGCTCCTCAACTTTGAGCAGCCTCTTGTGCCAGCTGCCTCTCAGCCTTCCTGGCACTGGCCTCTCCTTATTCTGCTCCCCCAGCAACAGTCCTAGGAACAGCAGCTGTCATTACCACCCGAACCTGCCAATGTAACCCTTTATGTATGTATGTGTCTAAGCAAGGACAGAACCTATTCTGCTGAAAGAATGGAGCGGAAAAAAGAAGCTGGCAACCGGATTGCTGTTTCAGAGGGGAAATTTATAGTGTTGGTGGGGGCCGCGGTGCAGCAGTGATGTGGCATAAAATACTTAAATTGGAGGCACCTACATGGTGCAGTGGATAGAGCGCTAAGCCTGGATTCAGGAAGACCCGAGTCTAAATCCAGCCTCAGACACTAGCTGTGTGACCCTGGACACAACCCCCGTCTCAGGTTCCTCAGCTTTCAAATGGGGATAATAATAGCCCCTACTTCCCAGGGTTGTTGAGAGGATCAGATGAGCTAATAAATTTAAAGTACTTAGCATAGTGCCTGGAACATATTATATAAATATTAGCTATTATTATCAATTAATAATTAATATAATTAATAAATTTATAATTATGATATTAAATGTGATAGTTTAGGAGAAGCTGTACATAGCTAAGAGGGTATAAAGATGTTTATATATACAATTAGAAAAATTCATATACAGACACAAATGTACAAATACGGATCCACACATGAATGAAACAAAGGAAAGGGAAGGATGAACATAAGAAAATAGGGGGAATGAGAATCATGAAGAAAAGAATCAGGAGACAGCTTGGGTTAGGGGTGAAACTTAGCGGGTAGCTGGATTGGCAGAAGAATTAGGAAATGGAGAGGAGACAAGGTGGAACAAATCTAAGATTATATTCATTTGTTATAATTTTCTCATACTGCACGTTGGAAAGATGAATTACATAAAGGAGACAGAAAAGCAAACATGATACTATTTTTGATACTGTAATATGAGGGGATTATATTTGCAAATTGCTAAGGTTTTTTCAACTCTAAAAAATTATCTGATTCTCTCAACACAGTTCTTTTTCTACTTAAAAAAAAAAAACCTCTTTAAAATGAGTAGGCCTGCTTTTGTCATAACACTTTTCACATGGGCCATTACGATAACTTAAAATATTATCTTTTCGCTTAGCCCATAATTATACTTTCTGATTACTGCCCATCACTTTCTGGAGATTGCCAGGTTCCAGCCAGTCTACATTCTTGGGAATGAGGGACGGCTAGAGAAGGGGCCAGGGAAATCAGAGTAAAAAGGATTATTTGGGGTCTTGGAGGCAGCATGAACAAGCCAGGGCATGTGAATTATAAAACAACTTGATTTTTGGCTCTAAGGGGAAAGGGTGAGAAGCTGTGGAGGCCAGATGGCGGTGGAAGCCACAGACAATGGGAGGGAACCGAGGAGCCTGCAGCCTTATCAGATTACAGCTTCTTGGGTTCACCATGAAAATTAATGCCCTCTGCAGGGGTCAGAACAGCCAACTGTTCAGGGAGACTTGCCACATGTAAGGATCTTATTTTGAAGATGAGAATTGGAATGTCTTGGGGTCTTGGTTGGCCATGGAGTAAGGGGAACAAGGATTAGAAGACACTTAAGGGAAAGGGGCTGGGGAGAGCTGTGGGAGAAGGGGGCTTTTCAGTCCTTAGCTAGGCTACTATTCCTCCATCAGTGATGCCTGCTACTCTGGATGGTATAGTCCCTGATTTTTCAGAGGAGGAAACTGAGGCCCACAAGAAGGGGAGGGACTTCAAGTTAAATGAGAACCAGAATAAAGGTCCCAGGACTTTCTTTAAGGGGCTAGAGATTTTTGCTAGAGATTGTAGCTCTCGGGTCTTTGTGCAAACTGTAATGGTGAAGAATCCTTGTGTGGCAGGCATGAGTCATCTTATTCTCTCTCTTCCTCCTCTGTTCCCCTCTTCCTTCCCTCTCTTCCTCACCCTCACCCCAGAACCTTGGGCATCAGGTGGCTGGGGAGGGCATAAGGAATCAGGGAGCCCACGGAATAGATGTGACACCTGCTTAGGGATCTGGGAACTGAGGGGGATGGAACTAAGGCTTATTGCAGGAGGCTTGGACCCACTCTGCGGCTGTCCTATATCTTTAAAAAGAAAAGCTTCAAGGAATTAAAAAAAAATCATGGGTTCAAAAGTCAGGGCTAAAAAGGGGCAAAGATGCTTGTGAACTGCCATTTCTTATAATAATTCACATTTATATGTCAGTACTTACTACTTTAGGCTTAACAAAATGTTTCTTCCAAAACAGTCCTGTAAGGCAGGTCCTGTTAATAGTAACAACCAAAACAGCAATAAAAATTAATGCTGGGATTTCAAATAATGCATTAACATTTTTGCAAAGCTCTCATTTTATTCTCACAACAACACTGAGAGCTAGGTGCTGTTATTGTCCCCATTTTACAGATGAGGAAACTGAGGCACACAGAAGTCAAGCGACTTGCCCAGGATCACACAGCTAATCCGTGTCTGAAGCTGGCTTCCAACTCCTTTACTTGATCCGTTGTACTAACTAATGCCCAGTATCATTATCCCTACTTACTGATGAAGGAGCTGAGGCCCAGAGACTTATTTATCCAGGGTCACACTACCGGTAGGTATGCAAATCAAGACTTGAATCCAGGCCCTCTTGATGACAAGTCTAGTATGCTTTTCACTACACTCTTTAGTTGATAACTTTTAGCATTGAAGCTCTCCTGTTTTTTTTTTTTTTCCAAAAGCTTATCTACTTTTCACAGTGAATCTTTTATCCTTTCTGAAAGCTGTTCACTCCCAGATAAATTTTCAAAGGCTTACGCAGCTGGTGTCACTTTGGCATTCTTTCCTGTTATGGGTTAGTGCTATCTCATACAACACTGAAGGGAAGTTTCATATTTCTCCTGTCTTCAATTTCCAACATTCACTGTAATTATATGTATTGTCACACCAGTATCATCCACTTTAGTTGTAGTCCTAGGGAAGAGGTCATAGGAAAGAGATCACCAATTTTAGGAGGTGAGAATCATTTTATTCTCATGGGAATGAATGGGAGATTAATTACTCAGAAGAGACTCCTGAAACATCTCTGTACGTGTAACATGTTCAGGAAATAGCCTGAAAGTTGGAAAGATATGTTATATGAAGAACATGAAGTTCAGCAGGGTCTGTAATCACTATCAGTAGCTGGGAAAATTCAGCCCACTTGTTGCAAGTAAATGGAGAAGTCTTATTCATGTTCCCTTTTCTAGTCTCAGTTGCTTTCGTAAAGGAAAGAGTTTGATAAATACTTAAGAACTGCTTCTCTGGATAGAAAATATACTTTCATCCAAAATCTTTGGTGATAGTCCTCAACCACTAGTCACCCCCACCACTAGATTCTTTATTTACATTGCCAAGCACTACTGGAATAAATACAGATCCATCTTTATTCCTTGGAAACAGTCCTGTGATTTTTAATGCTGTAGCTGAATAGTACGCACACATACAGAGGTATACCAGCATGTGGAAACAGTGAAAACCATTCAGAGAAGAAGAAAGTTAATTCTAAAACTTCTCCAGGTTGTCTTTCTTTGGAATTATTGTTGGATTATTGGGAACATTTTTAGTACAGGGCAGTTCTCCCTAAAAGCATTTCCCAATTCATGATATGGTGAAGGTAGCATTTGCTTCCTATTGGAGTCATTAGGAACACTCTCAGTAAACAGTTAATGGCGTTTTCTTTGAGTATTGCCCAGAGAGCAGATGTGTGTGACTAGAAAAGATGGGCAGCTGGTCATGTAAGAGTAGGGAATAACAGAAGGAGAGTCTGCGTACTGCACATGTTCCCATGTAATGTTAAGAGACCTTAGTATCTTAGCCCAGTATCTGGCACATAGTAATTGCTTAATAAATGCCTGTTGACTGACCCAAAAGAAGACTCTTTTCTTGTTGGATTGATCTCCTGTGGAGGATTTATTGGACAGGATGGATTAGAGACACACAGGATGAGAAAACATTGGTGGATTGAGATCTGAACTTTTGGAAAGAATACCCAAATTGATGAGATCACAGATTTATTGAGGTGTCTGCTCCTTAGCTACTTATGTCTTAAGGACCAAAGATTTAGGATTGGAAAGGACCTTAGATGTCAGTGAATCCAGCCCTTTCTTTTTATATTTGAGGAAACTGAAGACCCACAAACATGAAGTGTTTCCCAAGGTCATAATGACTCCAAAACCATGTCCTTTCCACTCCATCATGTGTCATCTTTTCTGGCCATTTATATCTTTTTTCTTGCATATTATACTCCTATTGAAATTCTGCATGCATCTTTCCTTTAGCCTTCAAATTACCTGTAATTTTGATTCTTTGCAGAGTGTTGGGTTCCTTGATTTGGAGTTGTATAACACCACTGGAAGAATATTAGTGTTAAAAATTAATCTTTTTCTAGCGGCAAGTAGTGTGGAATTACTGAAAGCACCATACTGTTTCCCAAATGTGATCCAATTCAATGTCCACCTTTTCAATTCTTGATGCAAATCATTGTCCTTCTGAAGCACTTATCCAAGGTACACCTACTAATGACCTGACTCAATGTACTGCCTATCCTACTCAGTCTGGGCAGTGTGTGTGTGTGTGTGTGTGTGTGTGTGTGTGTGTGTGTGTGTTTGTCCTCCTTGTTTTTCCCGTGTGAATAGTTAGACTAATCTCTCTCAAATAACTGGATCTCACTGAGGAGGCTTTAGAATGTTTTAGCTTCCCTGCATTTAGTATATTTCATCTGCCGAGAGGAACATTTAAAGAAACTTATCATCAATTGAGAATCCTTCTTCTTGGACTTTGGGTAGAAAATCCCCCATAACACTGGCAAACACCCTATGTATTTGTGATCCAGTTTGATTAGGGATTTGAAGGAGAGACACTGACATGTAGTGAACGTACTTCACTATAATTTATTGGTATCACAAGAACATAGGTACAGAATGAGCATTGTAGCTAGAAGTATTCTGATAAATGTTTAGCCACCAGTTCTCTGAAAAAAAAATGTATTTATGATACACTTTTAAGTTTAATCTTAATTTCTAATATTTTCTTCATTGCTTTCTTAGACCTAGACTATCAGTATAAGAATAATTCAACCTGATTTGTAATATTTCCTGATTTCCAAGGTATAAATGCTCACACTGATAATTTAACAATTTACAGTGTGCCTGTAGGAGTTAGCTCCACTTCCCGCCTAATTGTAACCACTCTGAGTCCCAATGGGTCCTGATTCTGAGATAATAAATTGTGACACATGTAAACACAGGAATTGACCAACTGTGCTCAGGATTTTGGATGGATACAAGTGGCTCATAGCCCCAGGAGTTTGAATTATTTTGTACCCAGAATTAAACAAGCTGCTTAGTAATACTTTTACAAAGTACCTCACATTTTAATGGATATATCCATCTTAAGTGAGCCAAAATTCACATGTGAATACATTATAAGCAATCCAAACTCAGGACCACATCCAGATTGGTATAGTTCCTCCATGGGGCTGTACCTTATGAATTTACCAGTTATCTTGACTGTTTCTCTTGGGAATTGGTACGTGGACAATTCTCATTATCCAGCCCCACTGTTTCTGTCATAAACTCTTGTATTATTTTGACACATGTGGGGGAAATATCTTATTTGAGGAGACCTTTGGAGCCTTTTTTGTTATATTGAATCAAATACTAGTTGGAGATCAATAAATAAAAGACACAGTAGAACCTGTACTCTCTACATCTTTTAGGGGGATGAGTGTCTGAAGATATGGTTGGCTGAAGAAAATTGTCTAGGAAATCCTGTGCTCTTCTTGTATTTTTATCAGTGAATTATCTAGGAAATCCTGTTCCCTTCTTGCATTTTGACAATTAATACTCTCCATTTGTACATAGACAATTTTTATAAAGATTGTATAGTGATGGTGAAGTGGTTATTTGGGTCAGTGGTTGCTGATGCTAGTCACTTTTTAAAATACCTACCAGTTAGGCTCTTTTGGAATTTTTTTTTTTTTTGCTTTGAGATTTAAGAGCTTTCGAATTGTCTTGCTTCTAGCACAGATAACATGTATTGAGTTAACTTGAATCTTATATTTTTATTTTGTTAAGTGCCATTGCTACTTTGGTAGGAAGAAGGTAGGGTCCAAATGTGGTAGACTTACCTTCACTGAGAAGCATAGATCACTGTAGAAGAGATGTTCTTAACCTGTAGTCTGTGAGCTTGGGTTTTAAAAATTGTGTATCTTAATAACTATTACTAATTGGTTAGCTTTGTAACCCTATATATTTGATTTTATGCATTTAAAAACATTATTCTGTTAGGGGCACAGGCATAGGCTTCACTACATTGCCCGAGGGGGCTCCATGACACCAAAAAGGTTGAGACCCACTGTGGAACATTAGCAGATCTGTTCTGTGTCATATTCTCTCCTTTCCTCTGCAGATTGTAACCTCAGTCATCCTCCCTACCTCTCAAATTTCTATCAGTTCCTTCCTTCCCTGCTAACTTCAACTATGCCCAAGCCTCCCCATCTTCAAAAAACTAGAGCCTACCATCACCTCAAGCTATTATCCCACACCTCTCCTCCCTTTCACAGCCAAACTCCTTGAAAAAGCTATCTACACTTAATAATTCCACTTCATTCTTCCCTACATCTCTTTGCGATTTGGCTTCTGATGTGACCACTCTAATAATAAACTGCTGCTTCCAAAGTTACTAGTGTTTTCTTCGTTGCCAAAATCTGATGGCCTTTTAAAAGACCTTATCCTTCTTGTATTACCTGCTGCATTTGACACTGTTGATCTCTCTGGGCTTTCATGATACTCCTCTCTCCTGGTTCTCCTCCCTGCCTGACCGTTCCTTCATCTCCTTTGCTGGCAAGTCATCTGTATCATGCCCCTAACTGTGGAAGTTCCCTATAGTTTTTTCCTAGACTGTTCTCTCTGAACACTTTTTCTTTCTCTGGGTTGTTTCATGAGCTCCCATGGGTTTAATTTCATCTTTATGCAGATGACTGACAGATCTGTATATCTAGCGGCAGTCTGTCTCCTGAACTTTAGTCACTCATCACCAGTTGCCTATAGGACATTTCAAACTGGATGAGACATCTTGTTCTGGGCTGGCCTTCCTCAGGCCTGTCATCTAGTAGTTTATGTTGGATATTGGAACAAAGTGAAACAACCATAGATCGTTCAACAGTTAACCAAAGGAGATTTACTTAAGTATAGCAGGAAAAAGGTATTCAGCAAGGTTAGACATTGGAGACACCTCAAATTGTTACAGCTGGGTGAAGCTTCTTACCAGACTTGCCCATCCTTTTCCAAAGGCTAAGCGTCCGAGAGCTCATGAGGCTGCTTTGTATTCGGATGACCAGGGAGCGCTGTTGGCAGCCTTTATCCCCTGAGTCAACCAACTCTCTCAATCAGTACTTTTTAGGGAGAAATAAAAACAGAAAACTAGCCTAATTTGTATGAGGGCAGGGCTTAGGATATTCTTCCATACCTTTCAAAATCAACTTGTGCAAAACTGGGCTCCCCTCAAGCCTTCCTCTCTTGCAAACTTTTCTGTATCTGTCAAAGGTGTCACTGTCCTGCCCATCTCCCAGGTTTGTAATCTCCACATTATTCCCAACTCTTTACTTTCCTCTATATAGCCTGTCCGTTGTTTCTACATTTACGGCATCTCTCACATTCTTTCCACTCACACAGTCCAGGTCCTAATCACTTCTCACTTAGATGAACGTAATAGCCTCCCAGCAGGCCACCCTGCCTCAAGTCTTTCACTCCAGTGCATTCTCTACGTTGTTACCAAAGAGGTTTTTTTCCTCCTTTTAATGCAGATCTCACCATGTCGCTCTTCCCCTCTGTAAATTTCATTGGCTCTCTATTGCTTCTAAAATGAGGTATCAGTTCCTCAGTTTAGCTTTTTAAAGCCATGTACAACCTGGCTCCCACTCATCCTTCCGCTGTCATTGGACATTACTTCCTGCCTTAAGCTCTGTGATCTGGCCAAACTGATGTTTTCTCTCTTCTTCACAGAAGACTCTGTCTTCCATCTCCATGTCCGGTGTGCACTGCCTCCTCACCTCCACCTCATAGAATCCTTCTCTTCCTTTGAGTCACAGCTCAAGCCCAGGTCTTTTATATGATTTTCCTTCCCCTCCATACTACTTTCTACTTAACTAATTTTTATTATTTTCTTTGTATTTGTTCTTTATATACACATATTTTTATATACACATGCTTGCACACACGCGTGCGCGCGCGCATGCACACACACACACACACACACACACACACACACACACACACTTCTTGTCTCTCGAGATTACAACTTGCAGATAGAGATTGTTTCCCTCTGTGTCCCCAGTGCCTAACAGAATGCCCAGCACATAGTAGGTGCCTAATAAATTCTTGTCGATTGATTGCTATCTGCTGTTTTTCCACTTTTCTCTGCAGATGCTCTCTACGTGATCGGGGGTAACTCATTCCTTTGTGTTTCACTATTTCACCTCTTCACTTGCCTTCCATTGTTTTGTGAGGTGATATTATTTATCATTTTTATTTCTCTGTAATATTTTGCAAATGAGCTTGTATGCTAAACTGATATTTTCCTTGGCTGGCATGGTCCTCTATTTGGTAAAGATCACAAGATTTGGAGCTGGAAGGACTTTTGACATCATTTTGTCATCTAGCACCTTCTTATGACGAGTAACCTGAGAAACAGAGACTTGCCAGTGATTACAGGCAGGGATCATATCAAAGTGTTCTCATCGTGTTTGTCTCAGCCGGTTTCTGTTTGAGGGAGGTATTTGGAGTTGGCAGCTTGGTCAGGTTGGAGTTGCTGTAATTTTTTTTGCTGTATCTATAGTCTTGCTCCTTATTTTTGTATAAATTTTAACTTTTGCTTTAGCTATTCAGTGATGTGACTACTGATTCTGAAATGATTGCTACTTGTATAATTAAGTATTCATTTCCTGACCATTCAAATATCAACTTTCATTTTTTTGTGATGTTCTTTAGTACTCCCCCCCCTCCCCATGGCTTTCCACTTTTCTTCTTGAGGAAAGGATTCATGTTACATAAGCTGAGAGAGGCTGCTGACTAGTCTATAAATAGTGGACTTCTTTCATTTTTCACTGTAGTTTTCCTCATACTCCTCTGGGCTCACTTCTTTTAAATTTCCATAAGATTAAAGCATATGTTGATGTAAGAAACTGATGATGGTTTTTCATAGGAATTTTTGTCCTTTTCCTTCTTAGCCACAGATATTGGTGCCTGTTAAAAAAATCTTTATAGTACTCTACTTAATGTTGTCTGTGAACCCTGAAAGCTTTGAGTGACCAAGTTCCTCTTATGTTCCTTGTTGCCTTTTGGTACACAATGAAACCAGCTGTACCAACTCTTACTCACCCGGCTGACGAAATCTGCAAATTATCCTTTCGTTGAGCTATAACAACTTCGCTCTCTGGCTTTAGGGATGTCCATATGGATGGGGTTCAATTCTTTCAACATGGTCTAATTTGTTCATTTTTGGTCAAAGGTCAGCTGGGCGGTGGAGCATTGGACATAGCCACAGTATCAGACAGCTTGGTGATACAATGAAGCTTCCTTACCTGGGTTGCCCATCCTTCCCCAAAGGCTAGGTATCAGAGAGCTCCTGTGGCTGCCTTGTATGTAGGTGACCAGGGTGCACTGTCGGCAGCCTGAGCCTTTATAATTCCTGAGCCACCCAGTTTGCTCATTCACTTGGAAGAACTGGAGAAACAAATGGAGTGGAGACTAGTCTAACTTGCATTATCACACAGACCTTAAACTCATCATGCCCAAATCCAGACTAATTTTCTTTCTCCAAAATCCTTTCTTCTTCCACACTTCCCTATTTCTGTCCAAAGCATCAGAGTGTCTGTAAAAGACACCAGCCGTCAGCAGTGGACAGTGTTGGATTTGAATTCAGAAGAGCTAAGCTCACATTTTGCCTTGTGCCCTCATTTAACTTCCCTCAGCCTCAGTGTCCTTATCTGTGAAGTAGGAATAATAATAACACGACTTCCCCAGGTTGTTGTGAAGATAAAATGTTTGTAAAGTGCTTTGCAAATGTTAAAGCTCCGTATAAATGCTATTATTATTGCTGCTAATAATGAATTTTTCAAAGCCTATGGCCCACATGATTTTTAGTGCCTTTTGGCTGCTTTTCTGACCTTCTACCAACATGAATTATAATAATAATAATAATAACTTGCATTTATGCAGTGCTTTAAGGTTTGCAAAGCACTTTACAAATGTTACCTCATTTTATCCTCACAATAAGCCTGCTAGGTAAATGCTATTTTTATCCTCATTTTACAGATAAGGAAATTGAAGTAGTCAGGTTCAGCCACTTGTCCAAGGTCAGACAGCTCTTAAGTGTCTGAGGCAGGATTTGAACTCATGGAGCTCTTCCTGAGTCTGAGCCAGCATTTTATCCACTTCACTTACTCCCCAGCTGGCGTCTTCATTGGTGGCTGGGCCTACACAAGGACTGTTTCATTTTTGCATGTATTTTAATGTGTTTCATGGGTCACTGTAGCCATAAACTTTATCAGCTCATGGCTAACTTTCTGTACCCAGAGCCTTTCCAGTTTGGTAGAAACTGTCTATAAGCTCATGCTTCAGGAACTGTCACCTCCACATCATGATGAGCTTTCACAATAGGGCCTTAAAGCTAAATTTAAAGTTCTCCACTTAGAATGATAATCTCAACAACAACGACAGAGTGCAGTGGTGTAGGACTGGGGTAGAGGAGGAGGGACAAGAAGATCAAGTGAAAAAGACTTGGATCTAAAAGTTGATTATATCGTGGGTATCTCGTATGTGATATGTCTGCTAAAAACTTCATTTGTAAAAGAGTAGTGTTGAGGATGAAGAAGGTGATAGTTCCGGTGTACCCGTGCTGGTCAGACTTTCTCTGGAACGATGTATGCAGTTCTGGGCACCACATGTTTGGTAGGACCTTTAGTTGGAGCATATCCAGAGGAGGTTGAGTAGATTGGCATCGGGACATAAAACTGTGTCCTAGAAGACTTCATGGAGAAATACGATATATTTACCTAGAGAGGCAGGACCTAGTAGGGGATGTGATCAACGCCTTTCAAACATCCGGAGGACTGCCAGGTGGAATAGACATTAGATTTGCTTTGCTTGGCCCCAAAGGGAAGAGCTAAGACTTAGTGGATGGAGAAATTCAGGAGTATTGATTTCCACTTAGTATAAGGAAGAACTTTACGAATATTAGAGCTGTCCCAAAACAGAGTAACCTGCCTTGGGAAGAAATGAATTCCCTTTTAATGAAGGTTGTGAGGCAGCAGTTGGATTTTGTTGGAGATCGTATAGAGGGAAGCAGCGTTTAGGCAGGGATTGGCTTAGACGTCCTGAGATGTCACTTCTACTGTGGAAGTTTAATGGTTCTTTGAATGGATTAGTCTGACTGGAGCAGTGTTTATATGTAGCGTGGTAATGTAGGAGGGAGCTAAAGTTGAAAAAAGCCAAATTAAAGAAGACTCTGTCAGGCTGTGGAGTTTGTATTTATACCTATAGACAGTGGGGAGCCATTGAACATTTGTGAACATGGCTTTGCGGGGGTGAAACTGATGTTTTAGAAAGATGGATCTCATGACATTGTGCAAGATGAACTGGAAATGGGAAAGGGGGAGCGGTAAGCCAAGGAGAATCGTTGAAGTAGTAGATGTTAATAAATGGAATCAGTTGCTTTGGAAATGAAAAGGAAAGGACAGATGTAAGAAATGTAGCCTAATTTTTGGAAAGACCTGTCTAAAAAGCATTTCCTGTGGAAAAGAACTGGAAGTTTTAGTGGATTGCAGACTTATTGTGAGTCAACAGTATGATGTGACTGACTTAAAACCTTATTCATAGAAGGTTCCTGATTAGATGTAGGGATGTAGGCAAGAAGGGAGAGAAAGAAATAAATGATGGTTCCCAAGTTTGAACCTGCCTACCTGAGAGATTGATTAATTAAGGACCAACTATGTACCAGGCATTATTCTAAGCACTGACTGTAAAAAGGCACAAAAGAAAGTTCCTGCCCTCAAGGAGCTTATAATCTAATGGGCAGAAGCAACATGCAAACAAATAAGTACAAAGCAAACTCTAGGATAAATAGCAAATAATTAACAGAGGGAAGGCACTAGAATTAAGAACCATTAACAGAAATTGGGGAATCAGGTGGGAGAGCTAATATTAGGAGGAAAAGATGAATTAGGTTTTAGATTTATTGAATTAGAGGTTATGGTAGGATATCCAAAGTGGAAACACCTATCTGGTGATTGGAAGTCTAGTATAGGAAAACAGGTGAGGGTAGGATTTTAGCCTGTCCCATAGAGCTGACACTTGAACTGTCTGTGGTGCAGTCCAACTATTATACAGGATTTTTGGCTTTTCTCTGATCAGTAGGTTTATGTGGCAGAAGTACTTGAGAGAATAAGTCATGATAAAATAAAGGTTGTCTTTACATTTGTCATCTATTTTGTGACCATTTTCAAAAATATATGACAAAATGACAAGTCCAATGAGCCTACGAACATATCAAAAACAGGTTTGCCATATACAGTTTTGTTTATGAAAGTTTTGTAGTTAACATCATGGATTATGCATCAGGGGAAAAAACCCCAAAGGACACTAAATGTGTGGTTATCAAAAGTGCCATGTATACTTGTTTTGAAACAGTGAATTGTCTCTCACCAGAGCCTGAGATTTAGCAAAGAACATGAGGACATCTTACCCCAGATTGATAAGGTTGTGGAGGCTCTGTATTTCCTTTCCAAATTAAACTTGGGGGCAGGGAGAGGTGGGGGAAATTTTCAGGATTTTTAATTTAAACCTTTAAAAAACCTCTTCATTTTAAATTTCTTTAGCCTCTTGGGGGTGGTAAAGGGCCTTTTATTGGTTCCAAAACAGCTCACTTAAAGCAATGTTTCTTAGTTATAGAACTTTGGTAACCTAGTTGAACCTCTTATGATGATTTCATCAACTTAAATAATATCCCTCTTCCAATCTTTATTTGCCCAAATTGTATATATATCAGGCAGTATATTGGATTTTTAACCTTCATGCCATGCACACATATACCCTCATACCCTCACAGCACTTATTAGCATAAGTTTGTACTACCATTTACAAAATGAGAAATTTTTTTTGGCGTATTTGTCCTCCACGATCACTTACATATGTTCTCTCCCCTTCTTTAGGGACTCCATATAAAGGATTAGTAATAAAACACCCGTTTTTCACTAATGCATATTTTATTCTGAGATATTCAACAAAAATCTTATTTTTATGAAATGAGTGATTCTGGACCAAGTCTATTCGGAGTAAAGAGATTTCTATAAAAATGGAAAATTTTGTTCATCTCAAGAAAATGTTGCAAGAGTCAATTATGGATACATTTGAGTATTATTAAATTTCTGCTATGGAATGAATTCCAGTCCTAGGGGTTGGGAGGCAACCAAATCCAAACCAAACACCTGTCACAGCGAGGGAGGAATGAAAAGCAGGTGGCAGAGAGAGAGAGAGAGGCACAGAGAGAAAAATTGGAGGAGGACTTTCTCAGTGTAGCCAAATAGTAGGTAAGATGGCTTGATACAGCCCTAGATTTTAGGAAGTCCCCTGTCAGTCTGTCAGCATATAATCTGGGGAATTTATTGTGAAGGAAACTTATTTTTCTTTTGTAATGCATGGACACAATAACAAATTAGTGGATTTATGAAGCAGGAAACTGTTGGGTATTTATTTAAAGCAGTTTTTAGTAGATATAACATTGGCAATGAATAAGTGGGTTATCAGTAGACTGCAAATTTTGGGGTGCCACATGATGGTTTCTCTCATCATGTAAAATGGATATTTCTTTTTAAAAAGTTAACTTGAAAAAGGAATTTTTCTGTCTTAACAAATTCCATACATGCACTCTATACAAATTCTACTACAGTTGAATGTCTAAACCAAATATTTGAATACTTAGATCAAACCCATCTCCAAAGTTTGCCCTGGATGTATCGTAAGTGTGTGTTTTAAAAATTCTTTCACCTACATTGACTTTCTATTAATGTGTGACAGCTCAACCCATAAAAATATTTTTACAGGAAACTTTTGCACCTGGATGAAGATTATATTAAATCTAGATGTGTCAATTGTTTTTTGCTTAATATAGCTATTTTTTCTTTTCAGCCTGTGTTAATAAGTAATATATTAACAATGTTAAGATTCAAAAATATAACAAATGTAGAGTCTAAGAGATACATATATAGAAGGCATTACAAATTACTTGGAATACAAATAAACACTCTTCAGTTGAACCTCTGTGCTTCTTTTCCAGATATTTGAATGGTGGTATTTTCGGAAGTATGGAACTTCTTTCATTGAGCAAGTATCAGTGAGTCATTTGCGCCCCCTTCTGGGAGGGGTAGACAATAACTCTCCTAGCAATTCAAACACAAGTAATGGGGATTCTGATTCAAACCGGCAAAGTGTATCAGGTATGTAGCTAATTTCAGCTTGCCACTTACCATTTCTCATCATTCACTTCTTCTGATGTGTGCCATCAAACAATGACAAGTTCAAGACCACTGGGTTATTTGCAACTAAGTCTGAATAAGGATGGAAACCTCTAAGCTAGGACAAGCAAATAAATTTACTGTAGATGGATATCCACAAAGAGGAATTTATTTTGAAATTGCCATCGTCTTAATCCTCAGAGACGTATCTTAATTTTTTGTCGTCTTCATTAGTGTGCTATAACAGCTGTATTCTTAAGTCTAGGTATTTCAGTCAAGCATTTACTAAATATCTACTCTACGGCAGGCACCATGAAAGACACTGGGAATACACATATAAAATATGAAACAGTTCTTATCCTCAAGAAGTATGATTTGGAAAATTAAGTGTCCTCATAATTTTCAGGAAGCAGTTGCTTTGAGTCTTTAGACTATATTTAATATAGGTGATCAAGTTTAGCAATCAGGTTTGCCAGTCATGGTGGTACAAACCTGTATCCTCTTCTACTGGGGAGTCAGAGGCTGGTGGATTGCTTGTGTTCAGGAGCTCTGAAATGCAGGCGAGCCAAAGGCAATCCAATGGCCATATTAGGTGTGGTACCAATACAGTGAGCCTCCTGGGATCAGAGGATTGCCAGGCTGCCTGAGGAAAACAGCATATTAAAGCTTCTGTCCCCACCAGAATTAGGGTGAGGATCAGCAGTGGCCTCTGCATTCACACCCTGGGTAGGAGAGGAAGAATCAGTCAATCAGGCGTATGCCTCAATCTATACAACCCAGATCCAAGTAACATAGTTACATTCCTTTAAAAAATATTATACATTTAAAGACATGATGTAAGATTTTTTTTGTTAGTATACTTTCCACACTACGAAGAATCTTTCATCTCTTTTTCTCTTTTAGATAAAATGTTGTCTGAGTGGTGGTAACTAGTTAAGATTATTTAGCAGATGACATATATATATATATACATATATATATGTGTATATATATATGTATATACACACACACACATACATACATATACATACATACATATGTGTGTATGCTATCCCATATAACAATTTTTTTTAAAGAAAGGAAAACAATCAGCTTAACTGATCCGTATCCTGAAAAATATCTGAAAACATGCTATGCATAACACCTGTGGACCTCCCCTCTTCACAAAGAGGTCATATTTCTTCATTCTATTCTTCCTTGATCTAATATTTTTATTACATTAGCTTTTGGTATTTTAATCTATAGTTCTTTCTATTTACATTGTTGTAATTACCGTACCTATTGTTTTCTTGGCTCTGCTCACTTTATTCTGGATTTGTTCACATAGATCCTTCCTTGTTTCTTTGTATTCATGACACCTATTTCTTACAATATAGTAATATTCCAATACACCACAATTTGTTTAGCCATTCCACAATTGATGGGCATCTACTTTGTTTCCAATTCTTTCCTGTCACAAAAAGTGCTGATCTAAATATTTAGGTGTATTTGGGGACTTTCTTTTGTATTGATGGCTTCCTTAGAATATAAGCCAAATAATGGAGTCTCTGGTTCAATGGACATTTTAGTCACTTTATTTGCATAATTCCAAATTGCTTTTTATAATAGTTATAGCATTTTAAATTTCCACCAACAATATATTACTATGTCTATCATCCCTTAATCCTTCCAGTAATGACTATTGACATTTTTTTTTCATCTTTTCCAATTTGCAGGGTGTGAAGTACAACCTTAGAGTTGTTTTGACTAGCATTTCTCTTATCAGTGATTTGGAATATTCTTTCATGTAGTCATGAAAGACTTTACTATTTTTTTTTTGAGAACTATTCTCTTGTCTTTTAGCCACTTATCTATTGGGGAATGGCTATCAGTAGACATAAATGTGTATATGTCTATGTATGTATGTATAAAAATGTTATGGATTGGATACCAAATCTTTATTAGAGAAATTTGATATGAAGATTTTTCCCTATTTAACCACTTCCCTTCTTATCTTTGTGTATGCAGCTTTTCAGTTTCATGTACTTGAAATTGTCTATTTTATCTTTTGTAATTGCTTCTATCTCTTCTTCAGTTAAGAATGTATCTCTTTCCCATAGGTATGAGAGATATATGATCTGCTTCCTTTCTTATTTTTTAATAGTATTATTTTTAATATTAAGGTTAAATATCCATTTATTATGTATTGTGGAATATGGTATCAGGTATTAGTGTAAGCCTGGTTTCTGCCAGACAGTTTTCCTAGCAGTTTTTAATCAAATAAAGAGTTTTTGCCTAGTTAATTTATGTTTTCCACATTGTTAAACAATGTTATTGAGTTTCTTTGATTTTCTCTTGTCTAGAATGCTCCTACCACTATTTTAAAAACAATACAAGATAGTTTTTGGTGATTTCTGCTTTATAATATAGTTGGTATTCTAAAAGTTCCATTACCCTCTTTGTCCCTAGTTTGTTCTTTTCAGCATTTTCCTTAATATTCTAAATCTTTTGTTTTTTCAAATTAATTTTGTTATTATTTTATCAAGTTCTATAAAGTATACTGTTGGTAATTTGATTAGTATAGCATTAGAAGTATAAATTAATTTTGGTAGTATTGTCATTTTTATTATATTGCTATGACCTAGCTATAAGCACTGAACATTTCCTCTAGCTATTTAAGTTATTTGTTTCTTTAAGGGCATTTTATAATTGAATCTATACAAGTCTTTTGGTTGCTTTGGTAGGATGACCTCCAAATATTTTATACATTTTGTAGTTATTTAGAATGAGATTTCCCTTTCTATTGTTGCTTCTTGTGTTTTGTTAATATTACATAGAAATACTGTTGATTCTTGAGGCTTTATTTTCTATCCTGCAGTTTGGTCAAGCTATTAATTGTCTCAGTATACCTAGGATTCTCCAGGTATACCATCACATCGTCAGTAAATATGGATAGTTTTATCTTCTCTATCTGTCTTCATGCCTTTCATTACTTTCTCTTATCTTAGTGCTAGTGCTATCAATTTCAGAACTATATCAAATAATAGCTAGAAGAGTGAGCACCATTATTTTACTCCCCTGTTTATTGGAAAAAGGTTCTAGTGTGTCCCCATTGCATATGATGCTTGCCTTTGGTTTCAGATAGATGCTTAAAAAAGATCCCTCCGTGCCTATACTTTGTTGAGTTTTTAGCATAAAAGAGTGTTGTACTTCTCCAAAGGCTTTCTAATGAGATGATCATGTGGTCTTGTAAGTTTTTGTCTTTAATATAATAAATTATGTTTATTGTTTTCTTAATGTTGAACTACTCTTGCATCCATGGTATTAATCCTATTTGGTTATAATGAATGATTTCTTAGATAGCTCACTATAGTCTATTTGACAGGATTTTGTTTAAAACTTCTTAGTCAATTTTCAATAATTATATTGGCCTATAGTTTTCTTTCTGTATTGTGTCTTTCCCTTGTTTAGGTATTAGGATTATATTTGCCTCATAAAATGATTCTGGTAGTGTGCTTTCTTTCTCAATTTTTGAAAACAACTTCTAAATTATGGGTACTAACTGTTCTTTAAAAGTTTGCTAGAATTCACCTGTAAATCCATCAGTTCTAGGATGGTTTTCCCCCTTTTGGTAGCTCCTTGATATGACAAGATCAATTTCCTTTTCTGAGATTGGGTTATTTAAGATCTCCGTTTGGGTATTTTATATCTTTGAAGGTATTCCTTTATTTTGTGTTCTCAGTTTTGTTAGCATATAGTTGTGCATAATATGTTCTGATTATTCTTTTTATTTCTTTTGGTTTTATTGTGATATTACCTTGCTCATTTGCTGTTCTATTGATTTGATTTTTTGCTCCCTTTTTAGTCAGATTAACTAAGGGTTTATCAATTTTATTAGTCTTTTCAAAGAACCAAGTTTTAGTTTTAATTATTATTCCTATGGGCTGTTTTGGTTTCCTATTTATCTATTTCTCCTCTAATTTTTAATATATCCTCTTTTGTGCTTAACTTAGGGTTGCTTATTTGTTGGCTTTCTAATTTTTAAAATGCATATTGAGTTCATTAATCCTCTCCTTTTCAATTTTATTAATGTGTATTTGCCAGGATATGCTTTTTTCCCCTGAGATCTGCTTTAGTGTATTCCAGAAATTTCAGTATGTTGTTTCATCATTTTTTTCTACAGTTATGACTTATTTCTATGCTTTTTTCTTTGATCCATTTCTTATTTAGGATTTCATTGTTAAGTCTCCATTTGGGCTTGTATCTTTTTTTGTGGTTGCTGCATCAATGACTAGTTTTATTGTTTTGTGGTCTGTAAAGAACATATTAACTATTTCTGTCTTCTTATATTGGTTTTTCTTTATCTCTGTGATGTAGTACATGGTCTATTTTTGTAAAAGCTCCTTGTGGTTCTGAGAAATATTTATGTTTTTGTAGTTCCATTTAGAAGATGTTTAAAGTCTTTCAAGTCTAATTTCTCCAGCAACTTGTTGAATTTATTTTCCCTTTTGTTTGTCTTTCTTTTAGACTTATCTAAGACTGAGAGAGGGATATTGAAATTTCTAGTCACTATTGTGATAATGTCTTTCCTTTCTGAAGCACAGAAAGTGTTTCCTTTATGAATTTGGATGTAATGGCATTTGGAGCCTAAAAGTTTATCACTAGTATTGGTTTGTTGTATGTGGCTCCCATCAGCTTAATTTAGTTTTGTTATGTATCACTTTTTATTTTTTGAATGTTTGTTTTTGCTTTGTCAGATAGCATGACTATCTTGACTTTGTCAGATAGCAAAGTCTCCTGCTTCTTTGGATTCACTTGACATATAGTAAGTTTTTTGCCATCCGCTCTGTTTTATTTTGTATACATACTTGTTTTTTAAATGTATTTCTTGTAAGCATCAAATGGTTATAGGGTTTTGTTTTCTTATCTAATTTGTTACTGTTATTTTATTTGATTGTTTAATCCATTCTCGTTTGAAGTTATAAGAGTTAGGTTTATATTTTTCTCCGTTTGTATTTTTTTCAGTTAAGATTTTTCCCTTTTCTGCTATAAACAGTACTATGTTCCTCCCATTACTTCATTTTAATCTTTTTTGAAGTGCCGTGTTCCCTCTGGCTTGCTTCCCCTCATTCTTGATCCCTTCCCCTCATTTGTTATCCCTTTCCCTTTGAAGTTTTGCTTATTAGTTTCTTTTTCTCTCCTGCTTTTATCTGGTCCACCCTTTTTTCCCTTCAGTGAAGTACTTCCTCTCCTCCTCTTCAACTAGTCCCATTTTTAAAAATTTCATTTTTGCACTCCTTTCCAAAAAATATTTCTTTCACTATCGTCATTATTCAACTTTTCTTTCTTCTCTAGGTGATCATTCTCTGATTCATGACTTCTCTAATTATCTAGTCTCTCTGTATTGCTCATGTAATAAAAACTTCCCAGGTCTCCATTCAAAGTACTTCCTCCTAGTCAGTTCTCGCCATTATCTTGTAGAGCTTGCTCTGTGGTTCCTCTTTTTCCATTGTTCATCATTTCCAGAACAGTGCTAATGATTATAAGTTTCAAAGAGGATACTGTCCTGTGGTAGAGTCCCTCTCCTACCACTTGCCTGATTATGCAGCCCACCATCTATATTCTCTCCCAGTTATTTTTTCCACCTTCAAAATCTCCTCCCTAGGTCCATTTACTCCTACTCCCCCAGATGCCAGTTGCCCTTAGGAGTTCCAACTCCCTGCCTCCTGAGGTAGGACAAGTGGACTTTTTAAGCCCTAGGCCACACCCAGCACAAGGTCTCTCTTTCCCTTTACAAAACATATCTTTTCACCCAGAGAAGCATTCATCAGTGGAAGCCCCTCCTACCACCAAAGTAAAGCCTCCTTCCTTCCCCTTTTCCTTCTCACCCATTTACCTGGCAGCCTTTTCTCTTTCTAAGGGGTCGCCTTTCCCTTGATTTGACCCCAGTACATCACACATTCCTCTCTGTCTCCCCACTCGAAAACCCTCCCATATACCGGTTCATGCAGTAATGTAGGCCCACCAAAAACAAACAAAAAAACCCTTAAAACAAAAAAAAAATTGATTCACCTGAAGGCAGATATCACCAGGTTCTGTCCATAATGCTCCAAGACCACTTTTTCACTGTCACTTCAAATAGACTTCTATCTTCGCACTTGTTTCCTTGTGTTCATTTAGAAAGAAGTCTTTTTGCTGTTTCTCTGTTACTTTTGTTCTTAGCTGCTGCATTTATTTACTCCTGCATTTCTGTTGTTTGAGGTGATTAAGAAGCAGATAATCTCTTCAGTTCTGATTTTCTTTCTACAAATATTCCAGATATTTCTTTATTATAGAACATTTATGTTTTGTCACATAGGATTAAACTTAGCTGTGCAGAGCAGGTCACCCTGGGCTTCATTCTTTGTTCTTTGGAATACAATATTCCACTCTCACTTTTGTTTTTGGTGGGTGCATAATAGTCTTGTGTTATTTGAATTTCCTTTCCTTTGTATTTGCAGGTCTTTCTCTTTGAATGCTTGTAGAACTTGTTGTTTCTGACTTGAGGTCGTCAAATTAAACCATTGATGTGTCTTGGAGTTTGTACCTCTGGGCTTGTTTTTTTTTTTTCCTGGAGGTTATCTATGAGTTTTTTCAGTTGGTATTCTACATTCATAAGTTCTGGGTAGTTCTTACTTTCATGGACAATGTTGTTAAGGATTTTGTCCTCTTGTGTTCTTCTGGGAGATAGGTAATCATTAGGTTGTAGCTATATATCATGTCTTCAAGATCAACATATTTTGCCTGCACAGTGAGTATATTTTCTTTTAAAATAATTAAATACTATTTCATTTTGCTTGTCTTCTAGATTGTCCTTTACTAAGGTATATTTGCATTCCCAGTCTATTGTTCTCTCTTATGCTTGGTAAGACTTGCCATTACTTATTCCATTTTTATGTTTTGTCCATTATTTTTGCTGTGCACACAAAAATCCACCCTCATAATTCTCATTTCTCTTTTGAACCACTTGGGAACACTGAGTCGTGATTCTACATTCTCTTCACATTCTACAGGGTCCTCTGTTTTATCAAGTGTTAGATCATTCTTCTTTGTTTTGCAGTATTTACTCATAGATGCCTGAACTAGTTTACTAGATCTGGAGGCCATTTTTCCTTCTGTTAATGTTTTGCCTGTTGATTTATCTGCTTACGTTCACATTATTTGAGCCGCTTCTTGAGGTCTTTAGCAATCTCAGTTCCCCACCTCCATTCCCATCCCCACTGCATTTTCTCCTACTGCTCACTTTCTCATTCTGTCCTCACTAATGGTTTCCTTGAGGGCTGGATCTCAGAGAGTCTCAGCTTCCTCTCATGATGGGCAATTCAGGTCTCTGCCCTAACATTTCTTTTGCATGTTCAGAACTGGCCCCAGCTGGATGTTGAGCTCTTTTATTCACATTTAGCAGCATGCTGCTCCCTCCACTAGGGTAATGACTTGGTGTCTTGCCTCATGCTTTCTTTCCCTTAGTTCTCTGGCTCAGCACCCGCAGTTCAGAGGGCTGCCCCATCGATGCTGTAGTATTACCTGCTGCAGCACTAGTTTGTTGTGGCCCTGTCTTCCGCACAGTTTTGTTCCTGGAGGTCTGCTGTGATCCACTCACTGAGCAAACTTCTTCAGCCTGACACTGGGGTCTCCAGGACACTATAAAGAGGGAGAAAGGAACAGGTTGTAGGGTTGGGTTATGTTGCAAGCTCTCCTGCCCTAGAGTCGTCTGGTGCAGCTTCACAGCCAGTGGCATGGGAGGTGGGAGGTGCTGAATGAGCTCAGGGTCAGTAAGTACCACTTCTTTTTTTTTTCTCCTAAGCAGCTTTCTTTTGGATTCTGAGTATCTTTGAGGATCAATACAGCTAATGTTGATTTCTTTTCAGCATATATTTTCTGTTTTGGCTAGGTTTAAGAGATTCTAGGGATCAGAGAAAAGATCTAGCCCTCCATCTTATTGCTCACATAATCCAGAAGTCCATAAATAATTCACGTTTATTTAAATTTATTTATTTATTTTATCTAGACCTCCCTCTTGATTTTATCTCAATGGGGAGCATCCAGTGTGGAAACTCCCTTCACTGAAGTGAAATTACAACTCCTAACAATGATAGCTAGCATTTATATATCCCTTTAGGGTTTTTACAAGGCTTGATATGTATTATCTTATTTGATTCTCAAAACAACCCTGTGACCTTGGTGCTACTTAAAGCAGAATGCTCTGACCTTCTCTCCCAGAGACAGACCAGCTTCCCCCAGGATTCTTAGGTGCTCTGAAAGGTTTGTGGATGTCTCTCTTCTTCTGCTCCTGACTTAAGGCCTTATCACCTGTATTCTCTCCATTTGTTAGGAGCTAGTGACTTTGTACCCTGTTCCATTTAGCACTTAACCTGAGGTAGCTTTTACAAAGGGAGGTTTACTTAAGAATGTCAAGAACAAATGTACAAATATTTCTCCCAATGTTTGCATGACATACTCTCCTTTATACACCCTTTTTCTTTAGGGGACTAGGTTCAAAACTAAGCTCAGTGCCTACATGGCATTGATCCCATGAAGTGCATGTCCAGATGTGGCAGCATTAGTGCTGAGTGAGTCTCCTTTTAGTTTTTGCTAGTATAAGTCCAGAAAGTTAGGTCGTTCCTTTCTCAATCAGGCATTGATGCTAGACGGACTGTAACACCCAGCTGAATTCCAACATCAGGATTCCTATAGGTTGTTCTCTTGATCGCAAAGATCAGAGACTGCATTCTCTTCACTTAGAAAGGAAACAAGCAAATTAAAAAGGCCAAGGATGAAAGCCTGTTTCTGGGGAGACAATAAACCCTCTTTGTGGGGGCGATAGGCCTCCATTACCACATGGTCTGTCATTGAATGCAGTGAGAAAAGGAGTCTCTGAGTTCTGAATGGAGCAGACGGATGATTCAAATTGACTTAGACTTTTTAAAAAATGTTGACAGTTAACTCACAATCATGGGATTACCTGTTCAGGACCCATTACAGAATATCTACAAATGCTCCACAGTTTTTCCAAGTCACCTCCCCATCTATTATCCCAACCCTCAAGACTTAGTCTTAAGAGTTGCCAGCAATATCAAAATATTAAATAACCCACCCCTGGTTTTAGAGTCAGGATGTGTTATAGGCAAGTCTTTCTGACCCTAAGGCCTGTGAGACCACTCACAGGAATAAATAAGGCAGAGGTGACCAGCCTGAATGTCTGGAAGACATTTTTACATAAATTTATATGAAGTTCTTCCTTTGGAGTGAAAAACAAGAACAGCTGGTTCTGTTTGCACAGGTATGAGTTTCTCAGCCTTTTCTTGCTGGCCAGTTCATTTGTCCTTATCTCAGACCTCATGTAGCTTTCACTAGAATTACCCTTCATCTGTAAAACTGATGGGTTTGGACTAGATGACCTATGTGTTGAGGTTTCTTCCCACTCTGCAGCTGTGATCCTATTAAATTTAATATATTACAGTGAGTAGAAGCACCCAGAAGAGAATCATAATAGTTGGCATTTAATAGGATTCTTTACAAGTTTACAAGCTGCTTTCCTCACAACAGCCCTGCAAGGCAGGTACAAACATTATAAGGCAGTACAGGTATTATTCTTTGCATTTTAGAAATGAGGCAGCTGTCTCTGGGATATTTAAGTGACTTGCATGACCAGGCCAGTACGTGAATATTCTGAGAATAGCTAGCATTTATATAGCTCTTCAGGGTTTGTAAAGCACTCTATAGATAGTATCTCATTTGATCCTTACAACCCACTCTAAGAGGTAGGTGCTATTATGATTCCCATTTTGCAGATAAGGAAACTGAGGCAGATGGAGGTGAAGCTGTTTGCTCAGGTTTATGTAAGTAATATGTGGCTGAGGCAGGAATCAAATTCAGGTTTTCCTCAAGCCTAGTCCAGCACTCCCTATTATAACAGCATAAGAAAGGCAAAATCCAAAGAAGGAAACATTGAATATTTGGTATTTACAGGTAGCATATAAACTATTGTTTACTTTGTTGACCTCTTTGTAGACCTCTGAACCAAAAATGCAAAGATCTGAATTCATACCTCCATTAATTCATGGGAAGACTTAGGAAAAAATCACTGTTTGTATATTTCTCCTTAAGTGAAAAAGGAATATCACGTGCGCTTCCCTAAATTATGTTAGGCATTTTTTAAGGTGAAAGGAGGTAGCTTACATGAAAGAATTTGGGGGCTTCTTAGAAAAAATTATATCTAGAAATCAAGCTGTTTCCTGCAGCTGTTGCTGTTGTTCATGATAATGTCATCATCAGCATGAGCACATTTCTGCTCCTTGGAAGATGTAACTGTGGGAGAAGCCCTGCCTCATTCTGATAAAGTTCTTTTAAAGCCACTGGGAAAAGGAGACTAAGATTTATTCTAAATTTTGCAATACAGATTTTAGAAACCAAGGAACTTGAATCTCTATAACCACAGCTGCTTCTATGTGTTTAACTACCTCTTCCTAGAATTTCTTGGTTTTCATGGTTGACAAATTCTCTCCTTGAGAAATCTTTGCTATACAGGGTATTTGGTATACAGGGAAATTCCAGTTCTTCTTACAGCTCTTCTCTGCTGTAGCGGCAGACAGTCAGTAGAAAAGCATGTATTAAATATAAATAGCTACTCTTGTTTTGAGCACAGTGGTAGGCAGTAGAGTTACAGAGACAAAAATGAAGCAGTCTCTTGGCAAGGCAACAACATAGCATTGAAAAGTGGATACCTTATTTAGACAAAATCAATACAAGGTAATTTTGGGAGGTGGGGAAGCACTAGCTGCTGGGATTTGGATGGTAGAGTGGGGAATGGGGAATCAGCAAAGACCTCCTGCAAGAGGTGGTATTGGATGCATCCTAACCATGCTTTGAGTTCTCCAATCCAGCCAGGTGTAGGTATGCCATATATAATCTCATTGACTTCCCTATCAGGCTGAATTTTTTTTTTGGAGGAGGAGGGGAGGGTGAGGCAGTTGGGGTTAAGTGACAGGCCCAGTGTCACACGGCTAGTAAGTGTCAAGTGTCTGAGGTCAGATTTGAACTCAGGTCCTCCTGATGACTCCAGGGCCTGTGCTCTATCCACTGCACAACCTAGCTGCCTCTCAGGCTGATATTTAATGTCATCTTCCTCAGTTCTGTCTGTCTCAAACCTACGAGTCAGAGTTATTCATTCAGTAGGCACCTTAGGATACATTAAACCAAGACTTCTGAATATAAACTGTTCTGTAGAAGGATTAATGTTAAGACTGAGTATCAAGAGATCTAGGTACTCTTCTAATGATCTAGTCCATGACCTTGGTAATCATTCAATTCATATAATCCCTGTAGAATGTTTTGAGGGCTCCTCCTCAAGAAATATTTATTGAATGCTTTCCATCTACAAAACACTGTCTTCTGTGGGGCATGTAAGGAAATATAAAATTGGATAGAATCCTATAAATCAATGAGATTAAAATCCAGTTAGGAAAGATAGATACATATATTTAGAGCTAGAAAGGATCTTAAAGTTCATAATGTCATAGATTTAGCTCTGATGGGATACAAGACTAGGATATTAGAGATCATTTATTCAAGTGCTCTATTTTTCAGATAAAGAAGTGGTTAAGTGACTTGCCCAAGGCCACACAGGCAACATATGGCAAAAATCAGAACTAGAAGTCAATGCTTCTGAATTCAAGCCCAGAGTTCTTTTCATTAGACTACAGTGGCTTTCATTTTTTAAAATATGATTCTTCCTGCCCAGTTTATATCTTTGAAACATTTGACATTCATAACATTTGCATGCTAGGTTTTGATCATGGAGGGCTGTGCTTGAATCATTTCTAGCTTGGTCTACATAGCTTGTGCTTTTGCAATCTCAGGGTCATCACCATCTCATAATTTCACATATGATTATGACTTGAGTGGAGGTGGGAAAGTGGTTGTTGTACTTGGGGGGCAGTGGCTGGAGCAGATAGGGAAATGGTAGAAAAACAAGGTTGAAAAAGTAGATTAGGGAATATTGTTTTTCATCTAATTGAAGGTCCTTGCCATTGTACTGTCTTATTTTCTTAGACAACATGTAAACATTCCAAAGGACAGATAATTTTCTGTAGACCTAAAGGATTAGGTGTAATGCTTTATATTACACATTCTGTTTGGATATCATTTGAGAGAACTGGAGTGGAGCAAACGATCTTGTCAGCTCTTGTGGCATTGACCATGGATGGATAGAGATGGAAGCCTTAGAGATAAGTGTACGTCATTCCAGAGACTTAAGGAAACAAAAAGTAATGACATTAATGCACCCTTGTTAGAATCCCAGGCAGCTTTTTCATGGCAGTCAAAGGGTACTAGCTGATCTTCAGAGAGGATGGAAAATTCTACTTGGAGTTAAAATACGCTTAAATCTGATTAAAGTATAGAACAAGCGAGATAAGAAGCTGGGCATCATGTGGAAAAGCTTTGCCTCTCCAGAGACCCGAGTTTAAGCTCTTGCCTTCAGACTTCATGATCTAATGAATTTGGCAGTAACATCCTTCGTCCACATCACTGAAACATCAGGCAGCCTGATATTTATGGGGTATGTTGCTCAGGGCCCTTCTGTCCAAAGACGGTCTCTCACAGGATTGAATTAAGGAGAGCAGCAAAGAAGAAATCAACAGAATTGTGACCGAATTTAAGAAGACTGTGTAATAATGCCACAAAATGTTTTTCTTCCAAATGACCACTTCTCAACTCGATTTTAAGATAAAATTACATTGAAGCTAAGAGATCTTTTGCTTGCTTTTTATCAAAGAGAAAATCTAAGCAGTTTAAATTTCTTCTTGTATTGAAGGAAATTGTGTTATCCTAGATCCTGCACATTTAAATTATATCTACATGCTTTCTGTAGCTGCTTGTTCTTGAAAATACTATATATGCCATCCTTTGCCATTTAATTTTTATGTATATCTGAACTTTCAGCTATAAAGATATATTAATGAAGGTGTTTCCTAGGGATACTTCTTACATTTAGAACATTTGTTATCTAGAACATAAAAGTTCTAGGCTTTGAACATGTTTGTGTATGTGTGTGTGTGTATACATACCTGTGTGTCTGTATATGTGTACATATCTGTGTATTTTGCACGATATAAAGTATGCTAGGAAGTATTCTTCATTAATATATTCAGATATACGTAAAAATTAAATGGTAAAGATGGCACATGTACGTATACACACATATGTATATATCACATGCATATGTAGAACAGCTTTTAAAACAGAAACGATTGTACAATACCGTCAGTGAATCATATTTTTAAAGGTGTAGTTTTCAGGTACAAAATCAAGTCACACTTGTTCATAATGATGTTTGTTACACCCCCTGCTGGTCATATAGCAACACTACACAATTGAAGACTGACTTGGGATACATCTCTGTTATCTTACATTAACTTCATGCCACTGAGATCATGAATCCAGAGGAGGACTTAGAGGTCTTCTAATCCAGCCCTCTCATTTAACAGATGAGAAAACTGAGACCTTGAGTGTTTAAGTAATTTGCTCAAGATCACATAGGTAGTACTGGCAGAGCTGGGATTTGAACCTGGCACCACTGACTCACAGAACAGAGATTTTCACCTTGTACCACACTGACCTATATGCTATACTGTTCCATACTACACTACACTAAAATTCTTTGGAGTTACTTATGTGTTAAGCAACTGAATTTATTTTAGATATATAATGGAATGTAAAATGTTTAGGGAAGTTTATTTTATAATTTACCAACATAACAGTGGGTCTACTTCCTGGTAATGAACTGAACCATCTAGTAATTATGTCAGAGGGCTGTTTTGAGAATTGAATGAGATAATGTCTATACGTTAGCTTTGTAAAGTTTAAAGGGTTTTCTCCAGGGTGCCTCCAAATCTTAGTGCAGTTTAAGGTTTTAATAACTATTCTCATCCACATTGTTATCATAGTGCCCTGTGGGGGAAATTTCTTAATTTCTTACTGAACTTTGAAACACATAGTTTATTATCAACGGTTCCGAAAAAGTTCAGTAATGTAACACTGTAACAACAATAATAGCTGAAATTTTTACATGGGTCATTAAGGTCTGCAAAATACTTTAGTTCATTATCTAATTTGAGCTTCAGAACAGTTTTGCTAAGTGGGTACCAGAATTATCATCCTGGCTTTACAGATTAGAAAACTAAGTCTCATATAGTCCTACATATAAGTGTTGGAAGTCAGATTTGGACAGATCTTACCGGATTCCAAATCCACAGCTTTTTACTAATATCCTCATTGCCCCATTCTCACCTCTGTCCATAGCCAGTTTGTGTCACATGTGTGTGCTTTCTTCCCTCCTCTGATACCACAGCCACCCTGGGACAAGCCCGTCATCACCTCATACCTGGACTGTTGCAATACCTTTCTGCTTTGTCACCCTGCGTCACGTTTCCCCCTCCAGTTCTCTCTCCACTCATTTATTGAAGTAATATTCCCACATCACTGATTTAATCTTATCTATCTTCCCCCTCTTCCCAACTCCAGTGGCTCCCTATTTCCTCCAGGATCAAATGCAAAATTCTCTGTTTGGCTCCTAAAGCTCATCATAACCTTGCCCCTTCTGTCTTGCCAGTGTTCTCCCACCTTCCTCCCCTCCATGTATGCCAGTGATAATGGACTCCTGGCTGTTCTTTACACAAAACATTCTGTTTCCTAATTCTGTATTTTCACTGGCTATTCCCTCATGCCTAAAATTCTTTCCCATTTCATCTCTGCTTTCTGGCTTCCTTCAAGTCCCTTCAAGTACTACCTTCTGCAAGGATCCTTTCCTGGTCCTTCTTACCTTCACTGGTCTCTTCTCCTTCAGATTATCTCCGGTTTGCCCTGTATATATCTTGCTCGCACATAGTTGTTGGCAGGTCGTTTTCCCTCCCTGGTGCAAGGACTATCTTTTGCTTTGCTTTGTATTCTCAGGACTTAGTATGGTGACTGATAGAAGGCTCTTAATAGATACTTGTTGGCTTGTTATCAAATATAAACCTTGTAGAATGTGTTGGTAGCCTTAAGTATAATAAATTTTATAATCTATGCTCCAAATGTTCATGACACAAAAATAAAGATTTAATTTATGAGGGTGTTGATCTTCTCTTTGTTTGATCACCTGTCGTGAAAGAGAAAACCTCTTCATAGACATTCCATTAGATTTGCGAAAACCAACTGTAACTTGCTATAGGTGGGTCATAGATCAGAGGAAATTTTTGTTAAAAATCAACAGGCGTCATAAATTTTCCACCTGGTAGATCACAATATACTGAAGCTCTGTAATATCTTATAGTATTTTCAGTGACCTAGTACAGTTCCCCAATATGACTTGGGCATTTGGGATGAAAAATCTTTTCATATTGGTGCCCTTCCGGAACAGATTCCCATAAGTCTGGCACACACTGACCTCTGCTGGTATGGCCTGCTCACTACTTTTCCCTCACAGTATTTTGGTCAGTTATTCACTGCTTTGCTACCCATGTAGTTACACTGCTTGTTCTTTTCATGTATCTTTACTGGTCTGATCAGCTGTGCTTTTCTTTGATGGGTTCTTCTCTAAGCTGGAGCACTTTCACTCACCCAGGGAAGCCATAGCTGAAAATCTATGTATGAAAAATTAATAATAATGATTAAGTGTTAGTAGTGATAACAATGAGCTTTAAGTCTTATAAAGTACTTTCCTTGAAACACCCTTGTGAGTTAGGCTATATAATTACCATTATTTCCATTTTACAGATGAGGGAACTAAGGTTCAGAAAGGTTAAACAGTTTGTCTAGGATATAAACAATCAGGAGTGGTAAATGCCTTACAAATACAGACTCACAGGGAGTGAGGAAGAAGAGGGACAAAGTCCTCTGAAAGAAGCATTTTCAGATCTCCCCACATACTACTTCCTCCCCACTGAAAGTGCCTTGTAAAATCTGGGCAATCCCTAGGTCTCTTTGGGCTTCAGCATCCTCGTCAGTAAAATAATGGGTCTGTATTAGATGATCTCCCAGGTGCCTCTGGCTTGAAAATTCTGTGGTTTTATATTTTGATTTGAAGATGAGCCACTTGTGCGCCTTTAAAGTTGGCAAACCATTTAAATTCTGTTGTCTTAAACTTCCTTCTGTCATTGAGCTTCCCTTCTCATTCCTGGAATTGTCTGAACTCATGCTAGGTCAGCGTCTACTCTGGTTTTGTAATTGATTTTGTTTTCATAAACAATATCATTTTGATTTTTGTACTTTAAAAGCTGAGAAGCTAAAACCAATCGAACCTGACCCTTTCTGTCTCTGACCAATAAAGTTACCTGCATTACGGTGTCTTAATAAAGAATGATTAATTTTCTATTCACAAAGTTAATAGCCATAACTGGCCGTAGCTTAATGTTCTTATTCTCCTTGGCTCGTTTTGATATTAATTCATCTCCTTACATGCCTGTGCAATCACTGAAATAGTGTATTAAATCTTATTTCTTCCTGCCCTCCAATCTCTACAATAATAATAGTAACTGGCATTTTTCTGTAGGCTTTTTAAAATTTACAGAGCAGTACCTTATTATCTTCTTTGAATCACAGCAGTGTCTAACAAACATTGTTATCCCTACTTTACAGATAAGAAAACTGAGGTTCAGAGGTTAAAGGATTTGCTCGTGGTCACGTAGGCAATAAACATCTCTAATACGAAAAGATATTAAAATTTTAAGAAAAAATCTAAGGCTATTAAAAAAGCTCTTTTTCAATTCTACTTGCATTATGTTTCACAGTTAGAATTCATCGTGGAATTTTCTTGGTGCTGAAAAGGAAATCAGAATCTCTTCTATATCAAGCTCAGAGAATAGCAGCTTACAAAGGGGCTTCAAACTTTACAAAATATTTTCTTTATGATAGCTTTATGAGATAGAGAACACATGTATTATTTCTGTTTGAAGGCCATGAGACTGAGTTTAATGATTTGCCCAGGGTCACATGGCTAGTCAGGGATAGAGCCAGAACTAAAGGACTATTTAGGGTGGACCTTCGAGGTGATCTGGCACAACTTCCTTGTTTTACAAATAAGTAAGGTGAGGCACAAAGACATTAAGTGACACAACGTTACGCATTTGGCCAGAACCCAGGTCTCCCGATAGCTTGTCTCGTGTTGTTTTTTTTCCCCATAAGTAAAACCGTCTTCATGTTTGGTCTGTAAATAAAATTATGTTATGATGTGGACAAATAAGGTTTGCTGAATTAATGAATTGTTCTTTTCCTTGATTCTATTAATTATTTTATATTTTTCTTTGCTATAGAGTGCAAGGTTTGGCGAAATCCATTAAATCTATTTAGAGGAGCCGAATATAATCGGTAAGTATTTTAAAAGTTTGATGAAGTAAAGCTTTCTAGTTTTCCTCTAGAACTAATAGGGCTCCCTGGCCCCATTCCGCAGGAATCCTTGGCGTGCCTTGCTGGGGACCCAGTTCTTTGTTGAGGGAACTCAGCCATGGTGACTTGTGATGTAGCTTGTGTTACGGGAAGACTGTAGCTCTACAGCTGGAAGGAATCTTAGAGGTCATCTAGAATAGCCTCCTCATCTTGAATGTGAGAAAACCAAGGCCCAGAAAAGTTAAATAACTGGCCCAAGGTCACATAGGTGACCAAGCTCGATTTAAGCCTGAGTCCTACGATGGCAGATTCTCTCTCCCTAAAAATGGAACACAGGAGAAAAATCAACATATCACGACAACTCTCCTTCTGTTAGCATGAAACATTGCCGACTGTTCTGTAAACATTTTTAACACAGACAGGAATTTAGATGTCTTAATAGGAACTGTAATTTATATGGGCCCACCATTTCTCTAATGCTTTATGCTACAGATGTATCACTGAATCAAAATGTTTTGAAGCTTCTCTGGCACATATTAATAAAGAGGAATTACAGGAGATATATTCGAATTTAATTTAGTAAAGTAATTGGGCAAATTGGAGCATTTCCATGGCTTTTGAAAAATATTCCTATTCATTATCATTAGTTGGTTAAAAAAAAACTACTTTCTTTAGCACCTTGTCTGTGGCAAGTCATAATTCAGGCCAGAACTATAGAAAAAATTATTATTTTAATTGTTTCTACCAGTACACAACTCTGGAAGGGATGAAGTTATGATTAAAACAAATTGTGAGCCATATACTTTTGGTACTTATTTATAAAAATGTTTTAATGTATAGGTGAGGTTGGTATTCTTACACCTATGTAGATAAATGGCATATAGATCTTTTTGTTTCTCCCTCAGAAGTATCTGACTGCTATATCTTCCTTTATAGGTATACATGGGTAACAGGACGAGAGCCTTTGACTTATTATGACATGAATCTTTCAGCACAGGACCATCAGACATTCTTTACATGTGACACAGATCATTTGCGGCCTGCAGATGCAAGTAAGAAATGTGTTTCAGATACATTCTGCATAGAAGTTATGAGGGAAAAAATGATAGATGAAACCCCATTTGGGGAAAATCTTATAATCAAAGGTTTATACACATAAAGAGTTATAAATTGGGGGACAAAATTCAAATTTTGTCCTTTTGTTGTTGGTTTTATAGAAAGCTTTAACAAGCAATCAGCAAGCACTTCTTAGGTACCTACTTATGTGTCAAGACTCGGATAGGCCCTGGAGATACAGAGATAAAGAATGAAGCAACCTGTACTTGTAAAGAGCTTACATTCTAATGGGGGAGACCACAAATACATATGTAAGTATGTACAGAATGAATTTAAAGAGAATAGCTAAAAATAAATACAAATTAGCTGTATGTGCTAGGGAAGTTAGGAGGGGAGGGCTTTAGCAATTGAGGAGAATCAGCAAAGGCTTCATTCATGTGAAAGGTTATGCCTGAACTGCTACTTGAAGGAAGAGAGGGATTCTATGAGTTAGAGGTAAGAGGAAGTGCATTCCTGGCCTGGAGATGGGAGATGGAGCAAATCATGTGAGGAGCAGAGGGAGAGAAGGCCAGTTTGGCTGGATAGCAGATTGTAGGAGGGGAGGTCATGTCCATTGAGGCTGGAAACATAGTCTAAGGCCAGGTGGTTGTGAAACATTTTTAATGCTAAACACAGGAATTTATGTTTTATCCCAGTGGTAATTTAGGAGGTATTGGAATTTTTATTGAGTAGGGGAGTAACCTGATCAGATGTGTGTTTAAAGAAAATCACTTTGGCCACAGTGTGGAGGATGGAGTAAGGAGCAGCAAGACCAGTTGGGAGGCCATTACTAGAATCTCGGTGAGAAGAGGTGAAGGCCTGTGATGGCATATAGATGAGAATGGCATCCTCTGTGAATAATGACCAAGAGTAGGGACCTTCCTGAATGCCTTTAAATGTGTCTTGATGTACAAAAATGAGGATTGCATTCAGGTTTTGTTTTTTTTTTTCAAATGCAGCTATTGTGTTAAAGCAAGCTACTCTTAAGATTCGGAATCTGCCTCTTGAGTGATTGAATGAAAACACTTTGGTTAGAACTTAAGGACTGGTGAATGTAAATGATAAGAGTTCCATCCTTTTTAGTTGATTCATCATCAGTCGTGCTTCACTGAGCAGTCCACTAGGCCTGTATGGTAATGGCTATAATAGGTAACTGTGTGTGCTTTGTTTTGCAAAAGAAACAATTTTAAGGGAAACTTTTGACTCCTTTTGTCCAACAGGACATGCTGTGTGCGTGTGTGTGTGTGTGTGTGTGTGCGTGCGTGTGTGTGTGTGTGTGCGCGCGCGCGCGTGTGTGTGTGTGTGTGTGTGTGTGTGTACACACACATCTATGCACGCATACAACAAAAATTTTAAGTTCTCTGCCTGCATGTCAACTGAAAAAATGGTATAGCATGGCACTGTAATGTCCAGGGGCTTGCAGCAAGCATTTTCAATAGAGAAATGGCAAATATAAATGATGCTATTGACAAAATTGGAAGGGAAGATATCAATACTTCAGTCTTCTGAGGACGTAGAAGAATAAGTGTGTTTTTATTCTGACTTTTAAATTCAGTGACCAGGGACCTATTAGAAACTTCTTTTCTTTATTTTCTTGAATCTTCAAATATAAATTCTTTAAACACATCTGTGAACAAAGGCTTAATGCAATCTGAGTATAAAAGAGAATAGCAAATTCAATTGATTGTGTAACTTTAGGGAGACTGGATGATTCTCTTGGTATGTAAAGTATTTCCTAATTCAAGCAGTTAATTAGATGTCACAGTATACTTGATTTCTTCTGATGCTTCTATGATTGACGTGTTTTTGTCTTTTTTAATTTAATAGTCATGCAGAAAGCCTGGAGAGAAAGGAACCCCCAAGCAAGAATTTCTGCAGCACATGAAGCCTTAGAGTTAAATGAGTAAGTGAGAAGAATACTTTGTCTTTTCTTAATCTCCATGTTGAAAATTCCATCCTTGGCTGGAATGCAGAGTTAACATTGATATCAGATTGTAATAGATTGTGAATTTGAACTAGATATTTATATGTAGAGAAATGAATTTTTAATAAAAATTTTTTATCACAAACACACAGAGATGATATAGTAGATTTTCAGACCTAATTGAAATTCATGATGCCATGCAAATACAAAATTAGTATAATCACTTGCATTTTAAATAGAAGAAATTGTAAGGGATTCACAATTCTCTTTGGTGCTATCATATTTTTTAGACATTATCCCTGCTAATGGGAGAAGCATACCACAGATATAAATAATGAAATATATATATATATACATACACACACACACACACACACACACACACAGAGATATATATATATATATTTCAAAGATATACAAAAACAAATGCTGCCCTGACAGTGCTGTTAAACACGTTGGAACCAGGTGCTAAGGGAGGTTGTGTGGTCTCCTTTGTAAATTTACAGGCAAGGTCTTAAAAAAAATTGAGAAATCCTCATATAGGCTTGGGAAAGTTTAAATCTAGTACTGCATGCGGTGAGGGGGATTCGTATAAAATTCAGCAAATATTTATTAAGTATCAACTGTGGGCGCTATGAATAGGGGGAGATACTCAACTTAGATCAGACATAGTCCCAGTCTACATTTATAGGGCTTACAGCCTGAAGCAGGGTATGACACGTAGACAAATAACTATAAAGAATAATAATAGCCAATATTTAATGTAGCGTTTTATGGTTTGGAGATAGACAAATGAGATTTCTCCATTTTACTGATGTTAAGCCTGAAGCTAAGTGATTGGCTTGTTGTAGTATTACCAGTATTGGTGTTAGTCTTCTGAGTCCAAATCTGAAGCCAAATCCATTATACTACGTTATGCCACAAAGGCTCCTCTGTCCCCCACATAAGTAAATAAGAAGTGTAAAGTGCAACGTGAGGTCCAACAGTGATCAAGAAACGGTTTTGCAGAGTAGGTGACATATGACTTCGATTTCAAAGGATGGGTAAATTGGCTGTCTTGACAGGGTCCATTCTCAAAGCAGAGTCTTGGAAAACAAGAAGCTAGCCCCAACCCTCCTATAAGTGACTGATTCAACTGTTATCCCCCCACTGCCAATTAGAAGGGCCATTTATCAGAAACAAAATTAATCAGTAAATTTGGGTTTTATTTAGTATTTATTTTCTCTCCTGTGGCCTTACCAAGATGCTGATAAACAAGAAAATGGATAAGATAGAAAGGTAAATTGTATCATCTGACCCAGGATAAACAGTATCTAATATTACTCATTATTTCTCTGTTACATTTTATTTTCCCAAAGTCTCTTGACATAATTAAAGAAGTATCTGTTTTACCACCATACTTCCTATTGAGAATTAGTTAATTAATTATTTCTTACTAAGATTAAGTGGGGGAACATTATTAAAAGGATTTGAGTCTTAACTCTGGGAAATGACAGTTGACGGTACTGTAGCTGGAAAGGAATCTGAACTGTGAGAAACTGAGCGTCAGAGAAATTAAATGATTTGCCCATAGAAGTTGTATAAGTGAATTCAATTTCAGGATTTAAATCTATGCTTTCTGGCTCCAAAGAAAATGCTCTTTTCATTGGACCATAAGTAAATCTACCTTCTCTTTATCATCCATTATGTATATTCTGTGTAGCCCAAATGGCAGTTATTTCCCTTTTTTGTTCTTCTTTCCTCTAAAATACCTAAGTAATATTGTTTTTCTCATCCTTACTGTTCCTTGCTGGTTTTAACTCATTTTCAGCTTTAATCTTCTTGATATTATGGATACAGAAGGGGAGTGGAGTAGAGTGGATGAAATGTTGGACTTCTAGTCAGGAAGATGAGAGTTCAAATTCCATGTCACAACCTGTCTAAAGTATCTTAAAATAGTTGTAATAATGCCAGTAGTACCTACTGTGTAAGGTTGTTGTGAGACAGAAGGGAGACATTTTATAAATGTTAGTTGTTGTTGTCATCTTAATATTTTGTGAAATGATTCCTCAGTGTTTTCAAGTTAACATTTCAAGATTTGTGTGTTTTCAAGATTTTTTTATAAGATTGTGGAATCACTAGAACAGATTTCCTTATTGTATATGTGAACTGATACAGCCACTCTTCTGTGCCATTTTAACTTACTCAAAAAAGCACGTCAGGGTCTGACATGTTTTAAGGTCAGTAGGATTCCTTTGTCACTGATGATGACAAGAAAATCATTACAGAAACTCTGACATGCGTTCCATTTTTGTTTCAGTTTCAACTGTGAATGCCCCTGGGTTGATGAGACTCAATTGGGATTCACCCCAAGCTTTTTAGAGGGCTCCATTCACCATCCTTGTAACTTGCCAAAACAAAGTATCCCTCCTGGCCACTAGTCCCCTATATATTTTGTCTCATCTATTACAATATATAAACTACTTGAGGGCAGGAGGGACTGCCTTTGCTTTTGTATTAGTATCCAGAGCTTAGCAGAGTACTGAATACATAGTACTTCATAATGCTCTTCCCTCTTCTTTCTCCCTCTCTCCTTTCCTTCCTCCTTTTCCCCCTCTCTCTGTCTCTTCCTTTCTCTTCCTCCATCTCTTTGTTTTGTGAGGTCACAAGATAGATTTAGATTTGGAAGGGGCCTTGCAGGGCCCTCTAGTCCTTCCACTCATTTTACAGATGAGGAAACTGAGGCTTAGAGAGGCTAATTGACTTGCTCTAGGGTGTTAAGGTAAATGGCAGACAAGATTCAAACTCAAGTCCTCCGATTCCAAGTCTATCACTCTTTTCCCTGTACCATGCTTCCTTTGCTCATAATCTTCCACCACCCCTTTCCGTATGAGTTTGTCATCTTAACCAGTGTTGCCTCTGCCATTTGTCTCTGCTTGGCAAAGAGAGCAAGTGTTTATACTGCCTTGTATTATTAATGTATTTCTGCTTAATAAGAAGATCTTTTCCATCCATTAGTAGGCCCGTGTGAGCTGCTTAAGTCACATGGAAGCCTAAGTCACAGGAGTTGGAGTCACATGAGCCTGAGTCACAAGGGTTGTGATGCCCTCTGACCCTGAAGAAGGGTATATATACTCTGAGGTTAGCATTTTGCTTTGGGGCTCACTCGTGGGAAGAGTGTTTGTGTGATGTAGCCGGATGAGACTCTGGGTAGCCATTAGAGCCCCCTCGGCTTTGACAAACCCACATGTTGGTGTTTCTCTCTCTCTCTGGTAACTATGTATGTGTTAGTTTTGGTCAGACAGTTGCAAGTCCTGTCTGTTGGTCTTTGCTGTTTGTATTTGCTCTGTTTATATAATTTCTGCTTGTGTTTTCTCTGAAGTTCAAGGTGCTGACTTTTCCCCTGAACTAAGTGTATGATATATGTCTATGTTTGATTAAAGTAAGATTGCTGGCCCCTTTAAAGCGTCTTTCCTTTAGAAAAATGGATCAAAGAACCTGTGCTAGCAGCCCTCCTGTGTGCTGGTGTTATTGGCCTCACACCCTCACAACAGCTGCAGATAACATTCTTGTTCCATGCCTAGAGTGGCTTCTAGGCTCTTTTGGCCTAAATGGGACTACTCCTTGGGTGACAGTGTGGTGTAGTGAATAGGGAGGCAGCATTTTATATGGTAGAGAGGGTGTTGGACTTCCAGCCAGGAAGACCTGAGTTTGCATGTTGCCTCAAACCCTTATTAGCTTTACGAACCTGGACGTATCTGAATCTGTGATCCTATTTCAAACTTTTTGAGGAAACAGTGATAATCAAGGTTAATATCTTTTGCATTTTTATATTTTTCAGCATTGATAGCTTATTTGAAGCAGTTGTAGTAAGACTCAACTGAATCTCATCCCAAGGGTGTTCCTTGTTGAAACTAATAGAAAACAAATAAACAAAATGTTACATTTGTTAGCATTTCTATAATGATTTATTTTTATTGGTCAGCGGACAAAAACCTCTCATTTCGAGTAACTACAGTTACACTGTTTATAGACAGTCTAAAACTTGTGTAATTCTTAACACCCTTCTTTCCCCTTCCCCACTTCTGCCATTCTATCATCGTTACTGTGAAAAGTACGACTAAGCCCATTTTTCTTTTTCTTTCCTTTTTTTTTTTGAGGGAGATGGGAGGGATTAATGGATTGTCATGGCCAAAGAATTCCCATAATTAATTATGTTCATCTTCAAATGAGATAGCATTTGTGAAGTGTTTCGTACAGTGCCTGGCACATAGTAGGCACTTAATAAATGCTTGTTCCCTTCTGCCTTATCCCTCCCTCTCCAGTTCATAGACTCAAATCTTCCAAAGTTTATGTTACAATGGCATGGATTTTAAGAAGCCAGGATCATCTCCATGCCATGCCACGATAAGGCATCAAAGAGAAAACTTCATGGGGTAGGGCTAGATTCTTCTCTCGCTCAAAAAAGGTTGAAAAGAATATATGACAAATAAACAAAAAACCAGTACCTTTCCCTTAGTGTACTGGGCTGACCCGCGCTTTTTGATTTGAGTTTAAAGCTGAGATGCAGGTTTTTCTTTCTTCTATTTTTAAAAAATAATTACTTTGTAGAGACAAACACTGTAGAAAATGAGCCAGATGACCTCTCTTGCCATGATTCAAAATTTCTGCTTGCCATTCCACCTGCTCGTGGTCCCTAAGTGTCTCCTTAGATTTATTGTTGATGATTGCTTGTTGCTTATGTTATTGACAGGTGTGCCACAGCATATATCCTACTGGCTGAAGAGGAAGCCACCACTATTGTAGAGGCAGAGAAACTCTTCAAACAGGCTCTGAAGGCAGGAGAAGGCTGTTACAGACGTTCCCAGCAGCTCCAGCATCATGGAGCTCAGTATGAAGCCCAACACAGTAAGACTTCTTCTGGGTTAACTCTGTGGACGCTTTGACTAATAACGGACCAAACAATGAGATTCCTCTCCCTCCCTCCCCCCAACCACTTCAATGTTTGGCTTGCTTAGACTAAAGCAAGTATTTGTTTTTGAAATGTGGTTATGGACCTCTTTTCCTCTTAGTTTTTTTTTATTTTTGGGGTGTGTGTGTGTGTGTGTGTGCGTGCGTGTGTGTGTTTTAACTCTTCCTTTGGTAAGTTCCTCCATTCAGGGTGATTCAACAAACCTTTCTTAACTCCCTGCTATATGTAGGGCACTGTGCTAAGTGTTTGGGATACAAGATGGCAAAAAAGACATAGTATTTCTTCCCTAGGAGCTTACATTTTCACAGAGGGATGATACGCACCCAGAAGTAACTGTATTACAAGTTAAGAATTCAATAAAGGATTAGGAGAGGTTCAGCACAGAGGGGACATGAAGCCGTTCTGAGAGGGGAGAAGGGGGTGAATCAGGGAAGGGTTCATGGAAGAGTTGGTATCTAAGCTTGCCTCAAAAGAAAGATGACTAGTAACATTCTATTCATTAGCTAGATAAACTTGTAGCTTAATTCTTCTGTTTAGTATTTCTTTTTTGCCTGTAGACACAGTCATGGAAGTGAACATTAATAATGTAGAAGCATGTCTATAAGCATTCCTACATATTTCTTCACTATGAAATGTCTCCTGTACCAAAATATAAATTAAAGTTGTTTTCAGCAGCCAAATTGGCCTTGGAAGACTCAGGGAATCATAAAATGTTAGAGCTTCAAAGTATCCTAGAACTCATCTAGATTAACTCCCTCATTTTACAGATGAAGTAGCTGAGCCTCAGGGAGACCAATGCTTACCCATATGTCAATAAAAAGTATAATTATTAAATGGAACCACCCAAAAATTGTTATTACTGATTGTTCAAGCACTTATTAAAAGACAAGTAAAAGCTTGTTTTAAATATAGAAGGCTAAATGTTTATATGTTGCTTGCTGATTATAATAGCCTTTCTTTTGCTTTTTAACAGAAATATTATATTGCTGTCTTTAAAGACTGTCTCAAATTAATGCCCTTTTTTGGCTCTCCTTTACATCATCTGATGTTCTGGTCTTCTAATCCTATGTTCATTTATCTTAGGCTTATAGGACTGAGGTATGAGGCAGAAACTGGAGAATTAGGTCACTTTTGGCATCCTCAGTACTCATTAGTTGAATTTTGAAGTTAGCTACCCTTCTAGAAAGTGGTGTCATTGCCCATCCACAGGTCGTTTACAGAACAGAGTGGGCCTTTTTTTCAGTGTTCTCCCTCCCACTGTAGTTTGTCGAGGAAGAGATGAAACTTGGTGTTTTCTTCTCCTAGAAGGGAGTTTAAATTAAGCTTTAGTGTTGATTTGGTTTTTGTATGACAACCCACATTGCATTCGTTTTCACTATACAGGCACCATAGTGATCTTTGGCACACAGTTCACATATGCAGGGATATGTACACATACCTCATTACATGTAGATTTAATTTACAATGAGCAAACATGCTTAAGCAATTCTCTAATCACCACCTGTTTCTACGCCCTGATTTGGAAAACATGAACATTAGGCACAACACAATGGATTTTGAAAACATATGTAGTTAATGAGTGTTTTATGAACTATTTGGGTATTAATACGTAAAATTACATAATCTAAAATACAGCTGAAGAAATTTTGTCTTTCCTCTTGTTTCTTTTCTACTCAAAATTCAATCCTTTCAACCTGTTGCTTAAATCTATCCAAAAAAGTATAATCACATCTTTAAAATAATTTGTAGGTACTTGGAAAGTTTTCAGCACACATCTTGTTCTCATTGTTTAAGACTTGAAATGTTAGGACTTTGGTCTTAAAATCTTTTAATGGCTACATATTATACATGTACTTAATCTACAACAGGTGTGTCATATTTTCTGAAATATGGTAATTTTATAGAGGATTAAGCGCATGCATGTTCTCACTGGTCTGAAAGCATATTTAAAAAGACATAGAATTAAATAAAAGATTAAGATGAAAAGTTGGTAATGCATTTTCTAAGAGTCATATTGATGACTATTGTTGTAACTATTTAGCTTGTCAATACTTTCTCTAACACAAGGGGGTTTTTGTATTGCATTGCATATCCTATTGTCATATCTGGAATGTGTTATGCTGCCATCTACAATAGACTGCTTTGGGGACCTGGAGATGATTATGATGTCACTAATTCTAGGGCAAGAATAATATGAAACAGAAGTTCAAGATGTGGCTTCTCCAGACTTAATGTCAGAGAGGGAAAAAAAGTTGTTCATCAGGATGCAACCTGAGATTCACCTCTTTGCATTCTTAGAAAAAAACATGCACACTTGAGGAGGGGAATTCTTGGCTTACAAGCCTTCGTGCAAGATGGGTTTATTCATTCTTAGGCACTATCTAACAGATGAATTTCTTTACTAAATATTTACCAAGAACTAGATCATTAATCTGACATTAATTTGTATGTTCAGCATCTTTACTTAATAGCACTGTCTAGGTCACCAGGCACATGACGATCTGACCTTTCAAAATCTTAGTGCTTTGTGGTACATTCCCTCTGCTATTAATGGGCTCAGGTTGTTGATCACCCACAATAGGGTTCTGGCTCTTGGCAATAGCAGAAGTGCTGAAGGAGAGCAATAAATCTTCACTTGTGTTTTTCCTCTATGGGGATGGTAAATGGACCTCTTTGTATTATTTTTTTTTCTTTCCTCAGCAGAGCACTCATGGTTTCAAAATTCTCATTCTTCTTTCCCCCTCTAGGACGAGATACCAATGTCTTGGTCTACATTAAAAGGAGGCTAGCGATGTGTGCAAGGAAGCTTGGGAGGACCAGGGAGGCAGTGAAAATGATGAGAGATGTGAGTGTGAATTTGTACTTATGGGCTTGTGGCACGATATCTAATGGGAAGCTCCAGCTGAATATGGTAGAAACCACAATAACAGTCATTACAAATGAAAACCCAGTGGATAGGATATACTTTAAAGCTGACATAAGAAACCATTTCTAGGATCAGCTTTGTAAATTAAATCATATTGATTTAGGCATGTTGGTAGGCTTATTCAGTGTGTGTTTTTAAATATGGGATAGTAAATTCATCAACCCTATATTCAGATCCATGTAGTAATGTACTCTATTATAACCCTATTCTACTGAAATTATTTTACATATTTCTCTGGTCCCTACCTCATATCAGGAGGTTTTTTAGACATTAACTAGCAGAGAGATGATTGTTAAGAAAATTTAAGGAACCAAAAAGAGAAGCTAGAATTTTAAAGGGGGTGGGGGTAGGGCAGGGAGCTATTGAATATTTTAAGTAAGGTCAACAAGGAACTTTTGCTTCCTGAATCACTACATATAGTACCTTATGTTAAGGAACAGACATAATAATGAGAGTAGCTGGATCTTCCTTTGTGAATGTCCCATGCTTAAAATCTCCTCCTGATACAAAAAGTGGGCATAAAATAATTATCTTCATGTGAGGACTTAAAAAAATATATATTGGAAAAGGCTTTGCATTTGAATTTAAGAGACCTAAAGTTCTGATTTTAGTTCCAAGAACCCTTTCAATTATAATATTCTATAACTTACTGTATGAAAAAAGTATCTTGTCCAAATCTATTGGAGACCAAGATTGTTTAAAACTACTGATGGAAACCTTTCCTAGGTTTGGAGAGAACGAGTTGCTTAGTATGATGTATAAATAGCTAACTGTCCTCCTTGGCAGGAGTGGAACTGTACTCCAATTTCAATCCCAAGTTACTCTTGAGAAATAGCTAGAAAAAGTACAGAAAAATACCATACTGTAAAGACCAACACAAAAATCCATCCTGGAAATCAGAATCAGGAGACCTAGGGTCTGATATTCCAGCTCACTCAAGTAATTGTCTGGGTGATTTTAAGTAATTTACCTCCCCAGGTCTGGAAAAAAATGTCTAAGAATGAGAGGAATGATGCTGATCCATTTTTCAGGGGAATGGGGGGAAGGATGAAACACATAGGTGAAATCATAGCATTCTATTGATTGTTCTCATTTAGGAGACTGGAAGGAGTAGGAGTTAGAAAAATATCCAAATACCTTTTATCATAAGACATATTCTCTTTTTGGCAAAACCACTATCCTAATTGGAATACCCTGTATCTGCAGAAAGAAATCTTGAACCGTGTGCAATGGTATGGTTTGTAAATGGTACGAAGTCATTAATGCTAGGCAAAGGAAACTGAAGCCAATACACGAACCTTTCAAAATGCTTACCCTTTAAAGGATGCCACTCCATAATATTGCTCTTAATCTGTGTCAACACTAGCAACAACTTCGTATGTTCACAAAAGCCCATGAAAGGTAGAATGAGTTTGGAAATTAACTGGACCTGGCTCCATTGTTTTTCTAATAGCCTGTTGTGTTTTTACTGTTTTGCCTTAACACTTTAAGTAGGTTGAACAGATGACATCCTGTGACACTTAAGCTTTTCTTAGGGGTAAAGGGAATGAGAGGAACAAACATTTATTAAGCATCTACTACATTCTAGGCACTGTAAGAAGCACTTTTACAAATATTATCTTATTTCTAGCAGTGCTGGTAGGTAGGTTCTGTTATCGTTTCCATTTTCCAATTGAGGAAACTAAAGGCAGAGATTAAGTAACTTAATGTATTTTTAAAAAGGTCACGCAGCTAGGAAGTATCTGAGGCTGCATTTGAACTCAGATCTTCTGATTCCAGGCCCTGTATTTTATCTACTATAACACCTTGCTGCCTTAAATTCCAAGTTTGCTACAATTTGTTCAAAGAGATAGGACCCTAATCTGAGGGAGAAAGTCTGGGCTTAAGGAATAGGAAACTTGCATGGCTAAGGGCAGAAAGATTTTTACTGTTTTACCCAGGACTAACACCCAGATCCTAAAGGTAGCAACATAACCAGTTCACAGAGTGTATGCAAGATGGAGGCAAATTCATTAAGTATTTATTGGGTATCTCCTATATCCAGCTCCTATTCAAGTACTCCTCAGCTTCCTTATCATGATATGGAGAATACCCTGGATTCTTTAAGGCTAAACCAGCAGGACAGAAGTCCTGTCCGTGTGGAAGGGCTTTATCTACAAGTTTATTTAGCAGTGAACTTCACTTCAGTCAGCCCAGGACCAGGCTGGCTTGGTTAAAGTATGCTTATGACTGGACTGCCTGTCACCCACCAGTTGAAGAGTTTATAGCCATAGCAACTTGGAGAAATCACCCGGTAAGGCAGGATCAGTGATCTGAATTGGTAGAGGAAGTAGCCACAGTGATGAACTCAATGATCTTTAAAGTACTCAAGAGATACTGTATGCAGAGTACTGTAGGGGATATGAGTGAGACATAATCCTGACCCTTAAAGAGGCCACAGTCCAATGTGGGATAACACAGGTAAGGCTTATGCAGTAATGATTGTAATAGGAGACAGAATGGGTTGTGTCATAAGAGGCATGACTCCCTCATGTGAGGGAGAGATCACATCTAGTTGGAGGAATCTGGAAAGATAGCATGAAAAAATAGCATTTGAGTTAGCCTTGATGGGATGGGTAAGGTTTCAACAGGGGAACACGGTACAGGTATGTATATGTATATGTATATGTATATGTATATGTATATGTATATGTATATGTATATGTATATGTATATGTATATGTATATGTATGTAGGCAAAGGAATACAAGTAGGAAAGCAGTACATATTTAGGGAACAATCTATTGTTTAGTTTGACTAGAAAATATGGGAGTAGTGAGAGAGAAAATTGGAAAGGTAGATTTAGCCTCCGTTGTAAAAAACTTGAAATGCCAGAAAATTGAATTTTGTTGTGGAGGCAGTAGGGACCGGCAGAAAGTTTTTGAGCAGGGAAATGAAACGATTCAAGCTCTTCTTCAGAGGTTAGTCTTTCAGAAGTCTACAGGATAGATTGAAGGGGAAGAAACTGGAGACAGGATACAAGGCTGTTGAAAAAGTCTGATCAAGCGGTCTGACCTCAGGTAATAGTAATTGGAATAGAAAGGAAGGGACAAATATTGAAAGACACTGCAGAGACAGAATTTGTAGGACTTTGCACCTGCTTGGTTGCAGGGGACAAAGCAATGGGAAAATTCAAGACTGACTCAGGGTTTTGTGGCCTGCCATCTCTTTCTCCCATGGGAGGCTGAAGAATGAATCGTCTGCATTCATAGATTTGCATGTCATCAAACTTGCCCATTTGGCCAATATTTTATTACAGAAACAGACCGCTAGTAAGGATCTATGACTGGCCCTGTGTTGTTTTTGTCATGTCATCATCATCTAAACAGTATATCAGATTGGACGGTTATTTGTGAAGAGATAAACACATGATATGACATTGTGTCTTATTTAAAGAAATTGAATTTTAAAATTAAGTTTTTTTTAATTTTAAGAAGTTAAAACATTTTTAAAGTTCTATTCATAGAATATTAGACCTGGAATAAGACATAGAAATCATCTAAGCCAGCAGTCTTATTTTGCAGATGAGGAAGCTGAATTGCCTTTCTAGAATGGCTGGAGCTATTCACAACTCCACCAACAGTATACTTGTGTACCTCTTTTCTTGCAGCCCTTCTAGCAATTTCATTTTCCTTTTTTGTAATCTTTTCAAATGTAATGGGTGTGAAGTGGAACTTCAGAGTTGATTTTAATTTGCAGTCTTTTCATTATTAGTGAATTGGACCATTTGTACATATTGCTGGAGTTCTTCCTCTGAAAACTTCCTGTTCATATCTTTTGATCATCTATCAATTATTTTCATGAATTTGAATCGGTTCCTCAGTAGATCTGGGGAAAAAATTCTTTATGAGAGACACTTTTTTCCAAAGATTTTATCCCATTTACATATTTCACTTCTAATTTTAAGCAGATTAGTTGTGTAAATTATTTTAAATTTTATATAATTAAAATTGTCCATGTTGTTACTTTCGGTAGTGTGTTTAGGCATACACTCTAACCCTATACATATATCTGAAAGGTAATTTCTTCCTTGCTCTTTTAACTTACTTATGATATCACTTGTATCCATTTGGAGCTTATATTGATATATAATGTGAGCTGTTGTTTTAGGGTTAGAGACCCTAATTTTTGTCATGTTGCTTTTCAGTCTTCTCAGAAATTTTTGTTAGTATAGTATAGTTACTCCAGTAACTGAATAACTTTGGGTTTGTCCCACACTGTGCTCCTGTGTTCATTTGCTTTCCTAATCTGTTCCACTAATTGACCTCTCTTCTTCACTAATACCAAATCATTTTGATAATTACTGCTTTGTAGTATAGTTTGAGATCTGGCACTGGTAGTCCCCCTTCTTTCTTATTATTTTCCTTGAGGTTTCTGATCTTTTGTTCCTCCATATGAATTTTGTTGTTATTTTTTCTAACTCTAAAAAATAAAACTCTGATAATTTATCTGGTTTGCATAAGTAAATTACTTTAGGGAGTATTATCATTTTTATTGTATTAGCTTAACCTACATGAGCACTTAATATTTACCAAATTATTTGGATCTATATTTCTGTTTCATGGTTCTTTGTATATAGATTCTATGTGTATCTTGGTAGAGAGACACAAGTATTTTATACATTCTGTAGTTATTTTGAATGGAATGTTCTTTTATGTGCTTTAGTACTGGATTTTGTTGGTAATATATAGAAATGCAGGTGATTTGGGTGAAGTTAATTTAAGTCTTACGATTTTGCTAACAGTTTCAATTAATTTTTAGTTGGCTCTGGTTTCTCTAGATCAGTGGTATCAAACTCAGAAACATGGACCACTGATCTGTAGGCAAGGATCCCTGTGGCCTGCACACTCTAACTTTCTTTTAAAATGTAATATTAGCTGCGTTTTATTGTCTTTTTATTTATTTGGTTAAATATTCATCAATTACACTTTAATCTGGTTTGGGCTACACCCAGGAGTGCTGTGGGTTGTATGCAGCCTGAAGGCTATGTGTTAGATATTTGTGCTCTAGATCAATGACCCTTTTCATCTACTGGTGATATTTTTTCTTCTTCTTTGCTTATGTTTATTCTTTTGACTTCTTTTTTCCTGTCTTATGCTCAAGCTAGTATTTCCAATATTATGTTAAATAATAATCGTAATCATGGTAATAATAAAATTAATTTTTTAAATTTTATTTTATCTATTACTGATATTAAGTACTAGTAGTTATAATGACAAAATCTTTTTACCCCTGATATCATTGGAAAGCTCTCCAACTTTTCTTCATTATATACAATGTTTTCTCTTGGTTTTAGTCATTCTGCAAGCATGTATTAAGTACCTACTATGTGCCAAGCACTGCGTAACAAAGAAAGGCAAAAAAAATAGTCTGTGTTCTCAAGGAGGTCATATTCTAATGGGGGAGACAATATGCAAACAGCTGTGTCCAAAGCAGCTATATTTGGAGTAAATTGGAGATAATCAACAAATTGAAGGCACTAACATTAAGGGGAAACCAGGAAATGCTTCTTATAGAGGGTAGGATCATAGATGAGACTTGAAGGAATACAGGGAACCTAGGAGATGGAGATGAGGAGGGAGAGAGTCCTGGGCTTCGTAGAGAGCTAGTGAAAACAGAGTTGAGGAATGAGCATCAACAAGGAGGCTGTTAGCTCTGGCTCCCAGAGTACATGTGTGGAAGGAGCACCTTAGGCGTAGGAAGCCTGGAAAGCTGAAGGGTGGTGGGGTATAAAGGGCTTTGAATTCCAAAAAGAGGATTTTTGGATCCTGGAGGTTATGAGGAGCCACTGGAGTTTGGAGGGTGATATGGTCAGACCTGTATTTTAGGAAGATCAGTTTGACAACAGAGCAGAAGATAGAGTGCTGAGAGACTTGAGGGAGGAAGACCAGCCAAAAGGCTATTGGAATGTCCAGATGTGATGATAAGGGCTTGCACCTGAGTGGCAGCAGTGTCAGAGGAGAGAGATGCATTTATGAGAGATGTTGTGAAACATCAGTGGGACTTGGAGATAGATATGGGAGTGAGAGTGAGGGATGAGATGGACATGTCACCTAGGACTGAGCCTGGGCAGCTGAGAGGATTGTGGTAGTCTCAAAAATAATAATAACGGGAGAGAGGAAGGTTTGGGGGGAAATTAATGAGCTCAGTTCTGAACTTGTTGAGTTTAAGATGTCTACAGGACATCCAGTCCACTATGTCTGATGGGCACTTGGAGACGGGAGACTGGAGATCGGAAGAGAGGCTAAAAGTGGATCTGAGAGTTTAATTATCTGCACAGAAATGATAACCGAACCCAAGGGAACTGATGAGATTGCCAAGCAGAATGGTCTAGAGGGAAAAGGAAAGAGAGATCGGGACAGCGCACAGGGCACACCTGCTGTCAGAGTGACCTGGGTGAAGATCCAGCAGAGGACACTTAGAAGGAATGGTCAGACAGGAAGAAGAAAAACTAGAATAGAATCCTATGACAAAAACTTAGATGAGAGTACCAAGGAGAAGAACGTGAGTGAGACCCTTATCAAAGGAAGAAGGTTGAGAAAGGTCATTAAAGTAGAGCATTGATAACTTCCAAGAGAAAGATTTTGGTTGAACGATGACATCAAAAATCAGGCTGTTGAAAGTGAGAAAAGAAGTGTTGCAGATGGCCTTTTCAAAGAGGTCGGCCAGAAAAAGAAGGATATGGGATGATAGCTAACAGGAAGGAATAGATCAAGTGAGGGTTGGTTTGAGGTTTGTTTTTTTTTTTTTTGAGGATGGGGGAGACTCGGACATGATTTCAGGTAGTAGGGAAGCATCCAGTGGACAAAGAGAGACTCAAGATAATCAAGAAGACGGGAATGGCAGAGGGAGAAATCTGCTGGAGAAGATGGGTTAGAATGCGATCACTTGTGCATGTAGAGGGATTTCTTTGACCAGGAGGTAAAGAGTGAAAGTACAGTCAGTGCTGGGAAGGGTGGCCAAGCAAACTGTATCATCAGGATGGAGCCAGGTCTCAGTGAGAACCAGAAGATGGAAGGAGAGGGGAAGGAAAAGATTGAATGTGAAATCAGGTTCAGTACCTTAACAGCATGTGTTCCAGAAAGAAGAGTAGAAGGGAAAGGTGGGTGTAAAGTGGGACATGGCGGGGTGTGCCATAGTTCAGTTGAGGGAGATGGGTATCAGGGAACAGAGAATGGAGTTTGAATAATGACAGCTGGGGCTCAAAATCATTGGAATGGGGGAGGTATGACTAGGTGGAAGTTCAGTTTAGATAGATATTACTATATGGAGAAAAAGACCATTTATTCCTATGCTTTCTAGTGTTTTAGTAGATATGAATTTGGATTTTGTCAAACCTTTTCAGTATCTATTGATATGATCATGTGGCTATTTTGTTTATGTGGTCTATTATGTTTATAATTTTCCTTATATTGAACCAAACCTGTGTTTCATAAGAAACCTCAACCTAGTCATAATGTATACATCTTTTAAATGTTTCTTTTACTTATTTCCTAGTATTTTATTTAATTTCCTACATCAGTATTCATTAGGGGCATTGGTCTATTGTTTCCTTTCTCTACTTTGTATACTTTGACGTAGGTATCTAGATTGTGGACCATATGTATATTATAAAAAGTTTGCATAAAGTTTATATAATATAAAAATTAATTATTCTTTGAATTCTTGTTATAATTCTTTTGTAAATCCACCTGATCTTGGAGTTTTTTTCTTTGGGAGTTCTTTTTCTTCCTCATAGTTATTTAAAAATTGATTTCTCCTTCTGTTAATCAGGGTATTTAACACTTTTTGTAAATATTCATTCATTTGACCTAAGTTACTGGTTTTGTTGGCATGTAATTGGGCAGAGTAGTTTCTCATAGTGTGATTTATTTACTCTTTCCTTGTGAATCTTGCTCTTTCATTTTCATACAAATTGTTTTTGTCCTATCTTTTTAAATCAGGTTCACTGGTTATTTTATTGGAATTTTTAAAATTCTAATTTTTTATTAATTCAATGATTTTTTGCTTCCAACTTTGTTAATTTTTTTATTTTCGTGCTTTCTACTTTTATGTTAGGTTATGAAGTTTTGGTTTGTTGCTTTTCTGATTATAGTTACGTGCTCAACTGATTGATTTGTTCTTTTTCTTTTTTGTTCGTGAAAAATGTCGTCTCGAGTGTCCCTGGCTTTATTTCTTCGGTATCTGAGCTCTTCCTGGCTGTTTGCCGTCTTCTGTCTTTTGCCTGGAATCTCTGAATTTTGACTCTGCTGTTTCTGAGAGTGTCTATTTCAATATTTCTTACAGGAGATGATCAGTCAGTGAATTCTTCCTATTTTCACTTTGTCTCTGCTTTTCGTAAATTTGGACAGCTTTTGTTTATGGTTTCATAAAATATGGTAGCAGATTTTTTTTGTTATGATTTTCTGATATTCTGATGCTTCTTATATTACCTTTCTCTAGGACCTGTTTTCTGTGTCATTTTTTATTATATCTTGCATTTTCTTGTTTTTTAAAAAGTCTTTTATTTTCATATTTCATGGTTTTGTTTTTCTCTTTGACTCACTTTTATTTTCACAGAGTTCACTTCCAGGCTAAAGTTTACTGCTATCTATCCTAAGCCGTTAATTCTCCTTACCACTTTTTTTCTCCTTAGCTCTTCCACTTTATATCTCTTGTTTCATTTCTTCCAGATACTCTTGTAGTCCAGGACATTTTTTTTTTCTCTGAGGCTTTTTGTCAACTATGTGAATTTACTCTTTCCTAGGTTTAACTTGGGTCTTCTTTCAGTCCAAGATATTTCTTCATTGCGCTCCTCATTTTTTCTTCTCTTTATTAATATTTCCAGTCTCTGTTTTTGTATTGAGGATTTGTGCTCTGGTCGAATTCTGTTCCATACTCCTTGATGATATAATTAGGCCCTACGTGATCCTGAATTTGAGGTCTAAGAGCAGACCCCACCTGCTGCAGGCATCAGATGGTCTCTGTAATTGAGGCTCAGGCTTCTTGGATGCTGGGTTGGGCATGACCCTTCACCATCCTAGACTGCCCTTCACCTGGGCTTCAGTCTGGCTCACCTTCCACCTGCCTTGGCATCTCCACTCTATGCTTCCACAGGATTCTGGCGATGTTTTTGTGGAGTCCTAGAGTTAATTATGGAGTTTTAGTTGATTCTCTTTGGTTTTCTCTATCACTAGTTCTTCTGATATAGTTTTCAAGTTTTAAAAGGGTGTTTGTGAGGGAAACTGCTCCTTCCTCTTGGTCCTAACACAACTTTCTTCCCGCCAGGTTTGAGGGTTTTAATGAACTTAAAAGTTAGTAAGAGTCAATAGTACTATACATAATCCAGAATGCTAATGAAATCTTAAGTTATACTAAGAAAGCCATGTTATCTTAGGTTAAGGAAGTGACAGTCCTACTGTACCCTGGGAATCATACCTGGAGTAGTATTGTGTTTAATTTCATGTGCCACATTTTAGGAAGTACCTGCATTTGAGAATGTCTAGAGGAGGACAGCAAGGATGGTGACAGGCTTCACATCCATGCTTTATGAGGATAGATGGAAGGAACCAGGGATTTTTAGTCTAGAAAAGAGGAGGGTTATAGGAGACACGATAGCTGGCTTCAGCTATCTGAAGAACACTGTCATGTGGAAGAGGGAGTAGGCTGATATTGCTTAGTTCCCGAGGGCAGAACTAGGAGCAATGGGTAAAAGTAGCAGAGAGGCAAATTTAGGCTTGATTTCAGGAAAACATTCCTGCTAGCAATTAGAGCTATCTAAAAGTGAAACATACTGCCTTTGAAGGTATTCATAAGCTGAGAGTCTTGAACTCTTTCCGTTCTGTTTTAAACAATATAACTTCTGCTAAGAGACCATTCAAGAGAAAGGTGACTTGGACTTTAAACTACTTTTTTTTTTTTTTTTGCTTAGGCATAGGTATGCCTTTATTACCCATTTCTGTCCTTTCTGCCGTGGTGGCCACCTGTCCTTTGCAGCCTACTGGAAGAAAATTTTTAAGTGTACTCTGTAGACATTCCTTTTAAAAAAATGGTACTGGTTCTAGCCTACTGTGATTCTGCTAGCAAATAGTCTTTTCTCTTTGTTCTTAGCAAAATCTTATCTCCAAGGTAAGTTTTAGTCTTAATCCAGCCACAGAATGTCAGTGTACGTAGAATAAACTCTTGTTGGTTCCAATTTGGTCCTCTAAAAACAAGGTTAATAATAGTAATTGACATCTTAGGGATAATGTAAAAAAGTTTTAGGATTATTGTTAGTGGGCCCAACATTAGTCTGCAAAAATTGGGAAAGATGGACTCCAGGCCTTAGAATAGGCTGTTTACTTCCTGTTACTATAGATAACATGTTTCAGGAGCATAGATCGGGAGCTCATTTTATAGGTGAAGAAACTGAGGTCTAGAGATATTTGATGACTTGCCCAAGATCACATAGTAATAAATAAATGTCAGCAGCATCATAGAATTATAGATTTAGATCTGAAAAATTTCTTGGAATCTACATAGTGCAGCCTCCTCATTTTTTAGATAATAAAATTGAGACTCAGGGAAACTAAGTGACTTCCCCAGGGTCACATAGATAACAGGTAATAATAGAGATTTGAATATAGGCCCTTTGACTGCCGAGCCAGTGGTCTTTCCACTGTGCTGAACTGCCTCCCACCTAAGATGGTAAATAAAATAGGATGATATGGACACTTAATGAGATGTTAAAATCTGTGACCATGAAACAAAGTGAAGTTAACTGACCCACCCTGGGGTTGACCAGTTGTGTTTGGTTCATGTTCTAGGTAAGTTGTTCAGATTCCTTAGTCCTAGGACAAGCCTCATGTGTCAATTTAGGGAATATTTGATTGCCTGTGTGTTATGATTGTTTGATCTAAGGAGCGTTGGAGTCAGTCCTATGTTGCCAACATATCTCCTCCATCTAGGCATCACAGTGTCTGAAATACCTCCATTTTAGATTAATTCTGTGGAGTCAGACATGGAATTCTCTACATAGTCATCTTTTAAACTACAGATTTTACTGTGAATGGAAGTAAATTTAATGCCCCAACTCCTTAATATAAAGCTATTTATAAAATCAGTTTCTACCATCATGGGTAAAATAATGACTTTTTTTTTTTTTAAGGAAGGGGACAGAGTGTGCTTTGGGAACAGACTCAGAATGTAGATGTGTGAGTGGATGTATGCTTTCATGATAAGGATTTATGTTACCTTATCATAGTTTGTTTTATATCCCAACACTTCCAGTCACTACCTACGTCTGCCCACTTTTAAAAGTTACCAATACAGAGACAGATGGAAGGCAGGGAAGAAGTGGGGTGATAGGGAGGGAAGAGGGGGGAAGAGGGAGAGGGAGAGAGAGAAAGAGAGAATGAGGATGATTTTTGGAATTTTTCTTTTTAAAATTCGATGACATGCCTTGATGTATAAAGAAATACCCAGGTTAGGAGTTAATGGCAAAGAGTAGACTGCTTTGTTTTACATGGTATTTAAAGAATGGGACCTTTGGTAAATTGCAATTGTAAAAATAGAAGACAACAGCGGTGCTCCTCAGGCTTAAGAAATGTGACTTATCTCTTCATATCTGTAAGCAAAACTGTTTTCAAGAAATCAAAGATTTGTTAAAGAAGAATTGTGTTTATTTTCTTAACCCTCATGTGGAAATTTGTTTTCTATTCATCTTAGGGATGGATCTGGCATTAAAAGTTCTTCTTAAATGTTAGAAATAGAAATTATATATGTTGGGAGGAAAAAATACTTAATACACCTTTTGAGATAGCATTCTTTCTGTTCTCCACAATTTTAATTTACTTTTTAGTTCCAGCCTCTCATCCTATTTTTCTTCATTTGTTCTATTCTCTACTTTTTTCTCGTCTTTCTGTCTTTTTGTTTGTTTTCATTCCATTGCTCTTATTACTTCCTTTTTCCACGACATTTCATCACTTTCCTGGAAAGTTCTAAGGGAATCAAATAGTTAAGTGATTCAGTGGTAGGTTTCACTGGCCTTAGAGGCCAGTAAGTTTCCATTTGGTGGAATCTGTTTGGAAGCATTTAAGATATTTAAGTTTAACTTACTGAATGGAAAAGGCAAAATTTCTAAATATCATGAATTATGTTAATTTACTTCCCAGTGAATGCTTGTGAAAATGATTCTGGCATGAGTCAAGATATGATCATTGCTATGCCAGCAGACAGATGACTGAAACTGAGCGCTCTAAATAGAACCTCAGAGACATTGAAAAACTGAATATTGAAATTCTTTGTACCAGAAAGACTAGGGCCATCATTGCTGTTGGTCTTAATGAGTGCGTACTTTATTTTGACCAAGGTTTGATTGCTCTATTTGTCTGTTGTAATTATTTAGGCTTTATTATTTAACATGCTTCATGGGTTGGAAAGAGGACATTAAAGAGAACAAAGATGAGTAAAGCAGTCAGATTAAACCCTTTGTATAAAGAGAGATCTGTGCTGGAGGAGATAATTTTGAAAATAGTGAGGGATCAATAGAAGAGGTAATTGATAGGAGGGAAGATAAAGTCATAGAAAAAGACTCACACCTTTTTTTAATAGTATATTTTCCAATACATGTAAAGAAAATTTTTAACATTTTTTTATTATTTATTTTTTGGGGGGAGAGGCAAAGCAATTGGGGTTAAGTGACTTGCCCAAGGTCACACAGCTAGTAAGTGTCAAGTGTCTGAGGTCAAATTTGAACTCAGGTCCTTCTGACTGCAAGGCCAGTGCTCTATTCACTGCGCTGCCTAGCTGCTCCCTAACATTCTTTTTTAAATAAAATCTTCCAAATTTTCTCCCCTTCAAGATGGTAAGCACTTTGATGTAGGTTATATATGTGCAATCATGTAAAACATGTCCATATTAGTTATGCTGTCTCACACTTTTTTTTTTACCTTTTTTTTTTTTTTGGAGGGAGGAAGGCAAGGCAGTTGGGGTTAAGTGACTTGCCCAAGGTCACACAGCTAGTAAGTCACACTTTTTAATGTAAAAAAGAGGCCTACATTATGACAGGAATTTAGATGAACTTTTAGAGCTTGACTATTCATGTGTATCCCTGGGATAGACAGTACAGGAAGATAAATTGGGCTAAGAGTTGAACACAAGGAGAGTAGGTTGAATGGTCTTTGAGAAGCTCCTTTAATGATCCCAGACTTTTCCCATTGAAACAGAGGCCCATCTTTTTAAATATGAACCTTTACCAGTGTTGTGTGGTTATGATGTGTAGATATAAAAATCTCCCAAGAGTTGAAAATGTCTTACAGGGACAGTGGAGAGGTGACTGATGTGTTTGAACAAATTGTATCATAACCATTAAGGAATTTTTAAGAATAGAAATATAAATTTTTATCAAGGAAATGTATAAAAAATAAAAAGAGAAGAATGGCTGGTTATGTGACAAGCATGGAGATGGCCAGTAGATAGCCATAGTGCTCCACTGTACCCTCATAATGTTAAGAGAATGCAAGAAGGTCCACCAGTATGTTGGGCATAGCTCCCATGGTGAATGTGCAGGAGGGTATGAACAAGGTTCACATAGGATAGGTAGGCATGGAAGGGTTGTATTCTTGTCTCATTGAAGACAACTCCAAACCAGGTGGATCACAGATTCACTTGAGTAGCAAGGTTGTTGAGAATCAGTTTATTGTTAAAAGAGCTTAATGAGAAAAATTTTAATCATATTAGTGATAGCAAAGGAGACATCTTGTGGCATATGCTGTGCTGAAGGTAAGATAATGAGCTAATGCACTGTGATGAAAGTAACAAGACTTAGCTGGAAAGTGCTTTATTTTATGAATAGGTGCAGAGGTGGTGTGGAAACCACCCCTACTCCATTTTCATCTAGATTTCTTACCTAGAATAGAGCATATCTTTAGCAATTACAGTCCTTAAGACCAAGTACTAAAAGAACTTTGAGCTGGAATGGCATAAGAACGTGTTCTAGGACATTGGAGAAAGGAAGTTATGATATGAAAACTCATCAGATCCTATGTCCATTATGTATCTAGTAGTCTTGGGACAGAGGAAGAAGAGGACAAGGAATTGGATCAAGGTTGGGGCAGGGAGGATGTCTAAATCCTGCTCCTACAGGAGGATACAGAATAGGGCAGGGACAAGCTTGGAGGTAAGAAAGCTGATCGACAATCTATACCAAGCTAAGATGGGCTCCAGGTCTTGGAACAAACCAATAATTAGCAATATGGGCTCTTCCAGTAACCTCCAGAGCTAGATGTCTAGGCAGCTTCATACAACTTTCCCAACTCCATCTGTTTGGGAAGAAACTCTAGATAATCCTATCTGACCCTGCCACCCTACATCAGAATTACTCCCAGAACACTAGATCCCATTTGTCTTCAGGGTCAGCTGAATCAATTTAGTGTGAAAGCCCAAAGCAGCTTGACCTATGGGATATCTTTGTATCTACTTGGTGATGCCTGGAAGTTCTTTAAGCAGGGAGAATTACTTGCTCTCTACATTGGGAAACAAAAGCTTGAAATATGAATGCTTTGTGACTCTTCAGTGCAGGTGAATTTTACTCTAAGTATCATGAAAATTTGTCGGCTTTTGTTTTGTTTGGCTTTAATCTAACTTTCTACAGAGCAGCATTGTTCCCAGGTTATTTTTTTAATGGTGGTAACACACTATAGGGGTATTCAGATATTAGGCGTGGTTGAGGGAAATTGTTTTCTTTAGTTGATATTTTTAAGGGTAAGTTCCTTTTGGGGGGATGTTTTCTACATGATTTTGACTGAGGAAAAAGTGTGATTTTTTTTAGACTCATTACCCAGGTTCATTTTCAGTGTTAGGAGTTTAGAGAAAGCAATCATTCATCCAGCTCCATAATCTGGTTCTAGCTTACCTGTTCATATTTATACTGCTGTATGTGCCGGACAAATCAGATTTCTAGACATTGCTTGGGGCTTGCCCTGTCCACTTCTGCTTCTGTGCCGTTGTGTGTGAGTCTCTCATACTTGGAATGGTTGCCTTTCTGCTTCCCAGCCTCCCCAGCTTCATAAGATAGAAGCTGTCTGAGGCAACTGTTTCGTTTTTGTCTTCCACTTTCCAGGGCCTGGAATTGTAGTAAGTGCCTAATAAATGCCTATTGGTTGACGAGTGTCTCAGAGTCATAGATTTACAGCTGAAAGCAACAATTTAGAAGCAAATCTAGAACAGTCAGTACAGATGAGCTCTTTGTTTAGTTTACATGTGAGGAAACTGAGGTCCAGAGAGGTTAAATAAATGACTTGCTCAAATTCACCCACATTCCAAATAATATCCTATCCTCTCATTTAAATCCTTCCCTTTCTTCAAGACTCAACTTGGATTCCACCTCCTCCTCTAGTAGAAGTGGTCCTTCCCTTCTCAAATGTACTTACTGTATTCTAACTCATGCCAAACACCCCTACTAAACTGTAAAATTCCTGAGGGCAGAAGCATCTTTTTATGACTGGCACCTTTCACAGTGCATTTCACAGAATGGATGCTACAGTTGAACTGTCACTTTTACATTCATATTGACTAAGTCTCTATATTCATGTTACAAGTCAGTTCAGTTTAAGTAATTGTCAATCCAAGGAAGAACCAGTTAAACTGGTTCTAACAGGTCAGTTAGACTCATTGTGTAGAGCAAATCGTGATTGAATTTTTCATGTTCCAATTTTTTTTGGTGTCCAGAAATTACAGAGTAAATGTTTGCTCAAGATCCTCTCTGGAAAGTATAATTTTCTTTTTGGTGCATGATTGAGCTTCTCTCTAAGACGTTTTCTAATGCTTTGTTTAAATGGAGCTCTATAAAAATAAATCTAGTGGTATCATGAGGCTCTAAGGACACTGGTGAACAATTCATTCTTTCATTTCATGACCCAGAGTGTCTGTAAAAATCATTGATGGAATAGCTAACAATACATAGTGTCTTCAGTTTTCCTGTTCATGCCATTATTTGAAGCTATCATTGAATAATGATAAACTTGCAACTTTAACAGTGTGGAATCTGCTGTTTGAATGTAGCTCAGGCCAAATTCTATATACTTTAATTAGGCCAAACTTGTATTGACCTCAGTGGGAAACTAGCCGAGTATCTGTTTTAATTACCTTTCACCCAAAATATGTAAAAGTTTTCACTTCAGTTTTCTCACTCAAGAAACAATACATGGACAACTAAACCAATAAAATGTTTAAGTGGATACAAATCAATCCTGAAGGGTTCGAACAGCTGAGAGAACACATACAGGCTGCAGTCCTAAGTGATGTCCAGAGAGCATTTCAAATCCAGTAAATTAGCTCTCCTTTTCCCCCCATTTGAGCTCATAAATGTTAACCTCATAAGTGCATCAAATTCTTCCATTGAAATAAACTTGAACTGACAATAGCCAGATGATGTAAAATTGAAACTGAAATTCTATCCTTAGCCCATCCCATCTTCTTCCCCATAGGTATTGTAGGATTCATGGAAGAATGAGAGGTTTTCATACTCTGTGAATTTCAATATTTGGGCAGAGTAGGGCAGATAAATTTCTTGCTGCCAGGAGAAAGCAATTACCAGTGGAGGGTATGTAGCCAGCAATAAATAAACCGAGAACTCTACCAGAGAGTGTTACAACTTAAACTCATTCAGAATAGCTTGGCTTTTATAAAGTCCTTTCTATGTATCATATGTCTTCTTAGATAGTCTTGATATGGGAACTATGCACTTTGCTTCACTGAAAGCCTCGTCATGTCAATTGTAAATTTTTATCATGTATTTTATAAGTAAACTAAGATATATTGTAGAATCTAAAATAAAACCTTCATAGCAAAAGCACAAATACAACTTTTAAACTGTATAAATATATTAGCACTCTATTCAATATGATTAACCAGTCAGGTTCTCTGGAGTCCCACAGTATATTCTGGTGCTATTTATTTTATATCCTATAGGAGTAATGGAGAGTCATTAATCGATGCCAGTAGTTGATGTGATTCTGGGCAGTGAGGGGAAAAAGGATATTTCTTAAGTTTATTTAGGAATTTTGAGAAAAATATGTGAGAAGATCTTCTAAAGAATGAGTGTTCTCATTAGCCAAGTTAGAATTTTGGAAATGAAATATTACTTTGTAATGAGCAAAAAGGGAGGCTTGGCACAGATCTAAAAGCACATTTTTAAAAAATCAGCACACTGAAGCTGTCACTGAAACTATTGCTAGTAATAAGGACAGAAAACTGACAAATAACATTTTGAGCTATATATTAACCAAGATTATTATCTTTCTGCCATTCTAGAATTCTGTAGTAGTCTATGTACTATGCTTCAAATGTATGATGTTAAATTCTTAACGTGGGGAGATCTCACTTAGATGTATTTGTATGTCATGTTGACCAGTTAGAGCACTCGACTGCATTCAGGGTGCTACAAAGCCAGACCCTGAAAGAAGAGAAATCTGCCCCCTTGTTAGCGGTTAAAAATAGCCTATCTTATTTTAAAAACCCAACTGCCACACTATAGCTCCTTAGACTTGCATCAGACAGCACACATTTAATGAAATTTCATTACTTAGATACATACTTGATGGCTCTTCAGTCTAATCCACATCCATACAGAATAAAATGTCTCTGCATCTTCTCATATCCTTCCAGAAATCATCCATAGAGATTGCCCACCACTGCTCCTCTGGCTCTTGCACTATCCAAAAGATGTCAAACTGGATCCTACTGAGACTCTTAGAAAATAGCAGTGGCCTAGTCCAAGAAAAGGAGGTCCTTTCATTCAGAACTGATCTTTTCCTCTATCTTTCAGAGGGGATTTAGAGCCAATTAGGTTACAGTGGTCGCATGGAAGGAATAAGTCTTTTGTTAAGGGTGAGGTCTCCGTCAGAAGCTCATTTTATTTGTAGTCCTCTATAGGGTTGTTGGGTTTGTTTGACCCTAAAAAACTTTAAGAGTGAAACATGGCCATAGTTAAACAAGAAAGGCTAAATTGTCATATGGCCTGCACAATTACCTTTAGAACATTTGCTCCTTTGATATAATTTAAATGCACCTCCTTGGTACCTTTTGGTGCTTGGCATTTTTCATGTAAGCTAGACTATAAGCAGCATGATGCAGTGAGAAGAAAACTGGATCTGGAGTTAGAAGAAATGGGTAATTTTATCTGTTCTGATTTTACTGTCTTTGTGACCTCAGGTAAGTCACTTAACCTTATGGAGCCGCATTTCCTTATCTATAATATGAGAGCTGGACGAGCTGAATCATAAAGTGAGAGCTAGAAGACATCTTACAATCCAACTCTTTTATTTTACAGATGAAGAAGCTGAGGCTTAAAGAGATTAAGTGACCTACCTAGAGGCAGTTGGTAGTGTAGTGGATAGAGAAATGGAAGACCCTGAGTGCAAATCCTGCCCCAGATATTTACTAGCTATGTGACCCTGGGTAAGTCACTTAACCTCTGCCTCAGTTTCCTCATCTGTAAAATGGGGATAATAATTGTACCTCCCTCACAGGGTTGTTATAAAGGAGATGATATACACACACACACACACACACACACACACACACATATAAAAAAGGGTTTAGCACAGAGCTTGGCACATAATGGTGTTTGGCATCAGTAAATGCTTACTTATTTCCTTGCTAGACTATAGTCACACAACTAGTAAGTATAAGAGGAAGGATTTGAACCCAGGTTCTCCTGACTCCAAATCTGATACTCTGTCTTATGTATCACACAGCTCCTTCAGTTTCCTTCTGGGCCTCACTCCTGTGGTTCTAGCATCTTATTCCTATAGGAGATATATTGTGGGGGTAGGGGACAAGTATATACAATTGCCCCCTACCCCCATAATATGAACCAAGTCCATACTATCTGCCTGGTTTGTAATGTGAGTTAATTGTGAAGTTTAAAGTGTCAATTTTTTTTTTTCCATCTGAAGTTTTAGTTTTGTTTGGAATTATAGTATAAGTTTGGGTTTCTTAACATTAGACTTTTACCTGAACACTATTGGTCCAAAATTTTTAGGTTTTAATTATGGCAATTTTGAACATGGTTTGACTGCTGCTGAATGCTGGGTGATACAGAGCTTTATCTCAAAAAAGAGCCTGATTAGGGGAAAAATCAAAGAGTGATATCAGCGGCGATCAAAGTGAACCAGAGTACAAAGTGTTTTATTGGTTGCAGAACATCAGTAATTTGTGGCATAGTCTTTCAGTTTCCTTTCTAACAAAGAAATCACTGTAGACCTCTTGGGAGAGCAGAGAGCAAGGCGGTCATTCTCATAGAAATTATAATCCTCTTGGTAGGCTGATTTGTAACCCAATGCTCTCTGGAACTCCACAGCTTTATTTATTTTGTTGGGGTATATAGTACGTGTTATTTTTTTCCTTTAAAAGAAATTACAAACATCTCTGATATAAGATGAAGAGATTGGTTGGTACATGGCATGGACCACTGCATTCAGTGAATTCTTGCTGAGTTCTTGCTGATGAATTAGACGTTTTTTTTTGGCAAGCCTTCGATTCTCCAAGGAAAGATGCATTAGATGTATTACCTTCAAAGGATAGCCCCATTGCATTCTGGTTGGCATACATGATATTTTCATTAGTAGAATAATAATTTAGAAAATTGAACCAAAGATGATATGTTCTCTCTCCAGGAGATTGAGGAAGGAAAGTCAAACATCAGCTCATATAGACAATAGAATCCTAACCTTGTTGAGTTATTATGACCCAAGTTTTAAAGAACGAGGGAGAAGGAACAAGGACCATAGTATTACAGGATTTACAGCAGGAAAAGACCTTAGAAATTATCTAGTTCAGCCCTCTCATTTTAAAGATGTGGAAACTGTGGTTTAGGGGGGGAAGGGACTTTCCCAAGTCCTTCTGTTAGCGAGTAGCATTTTGTGAAATGTGATAGTAGGGTGATTTGGTAGTACTGTCTTCTCCAAGAGGCCTTCTAAGAATGTTTCTGAAGTTGGGCTTTATAAGTTTCAGAATCCTTTAAACATTAAAAAATAGCAGCTGAGCAGCCTTTTTTTACACCATGAAGATCCAGAACTAGGAAAAACTAATTTCTACTCGAGGAATCACATGATTGTAGAGATTAAAGGGACATAACAATCCTCTTGTCCAGCTCCCTTTAATATAATGAGATAACACAAGCCTGGAAGCTTCTGAATTAGAGTATCTAAGAGACATACACAAACAACTGTCATGCCAGGCAAAAGATGGCAGCTATTATAAGAAAATTACAAAATTCTTTGGCCTTTCTGGCAGATGAAACAGAACACACACACTGGGGCAGAACAGGGATGGAGTAATGGATGAAGTGGCATTTGAGATAGGGATGAAAGAGGCTTCAGCAAGAACTTCATCGAGAAGCAGTACCAAGTGGGAATGGGGAGAAAGGTATGGAAGAGGAGTGTCCCAGAGGAGCCTGTGGTCAAAGTTGCAAAGGCAGTCAAGTAACCATTTATGAGAAGAGTGAGTAGCCAATTGGGCTGGAATATACTATAGACTATAGTCAAATAGTTGTGGATGTAAGCTTGAGAGGGATGCTGAAGTCACATCATCACAGAGTCCCCAAGATAAATAGGCCCATACAAGCATCCCGTCCGGGTCATACCTGGCCAAGCAGTCATATAGCCTCCCCATAAACGCTTGTAGTGAAGAGGGAACCCCCTTACCTCCCCTGGTAGTCTGTTTCAGACAACTTGACTTGTTAGGAACTTTTTCCTTAACATCCAGTCAAAATCTCCTTCTCTGTAGTTTCCATTCATTTCTAGTTCCTGCCTCTCAGGGCCAGGTAGAACAAATCTGTTTATGTCCTGGAAAAAAGGAAGTGAGGTTAGCCTGACATGATCTCTCTTTGATGAATCCATGCTGGCTTTCAGTGATCAAGCTTCTGTTTCTTGGTGTGAACATACTGTTCTAGAATTTTGTGTAAGATCGACATTAAGATCCATGGCCTCTTATTTTCAGACTCAACTCATTTCCCTCTTTTCAGAATTTGGACATTTGCTTTTTCGAGTCTCATGGCACCTATCACATTCTACAAGACCCTTCAGAGATTGACAATAGCAGTTCAGCAGCCATATCTGCCAGTTCTTTAGTGTCTTAGGAGATGTATGACTATATAAACGGATCAGCTATTAGAAGACCTTAGGGGTGGAATAAGGATGAATTGTATTTGGGTCTGGGGAGGAGACAGTGGGATGCTACTCAAGATTTCTGAGAAATAAATGGTAAGAACAGAACAATACTTTAGATAAATTAATTTGGCATTTTCTAAAGAGATGGAGGATTTAAAAGGAGCAAAGTCCAAGAAAGGAAAAGGCAGAAGAGAGACGGGTTGATACAGGTAAGATGGGTATTTTCAGCCTTTAAAGCAAAATATGTTTTCCATATATTTTCCAGTTCTTGCTGTGCCATAGTTGTTTCTCTTTGCCTACCATTATGGCATGTCTTGGATCCCCAAGGAGAATGAGAAAACCTTTCTTAGAAGGCCCTCATGGCCGATACGCAAAATCTAGTTCAAATGTTCTGGAGAATAATTTTGAATTTTGTCCAAAGGGCTATAAAACTGGGCATACCCTTTGTTCCAGCAATACCACTATTCAGTTCGTATCCCAGAGATCAAAGAAAAGGGAAAAGGACCAATTTGTACAAAAACATTTGTAACAGATCTTTTTGTGGTTTCAAAGAATTGGAAATTGAGGGGTTGCCTATCAATTGGGGAATGGCTAAACAATCTGTGGTATATGATAGAAGTGGAATATTATTGTACTGTGAGAAATCATGAGGGGAATAGTTTCAGAAAAACCTGGGAAGACTTACATGAACTGATTCAAAGTGAAATAAACAGAATGAGCAGAACATTGTACATAGTAACAGCAATAGTGTAGCAATGATTAAGTGTAGAAGACTGCTCTGATCAAAACAGTGATCCAAGACAGTTCTAAAGGCTGCATGATAAAAAAGAGTACCCACATTCAGAGAAAAATGAGCTCTGATGAGTTCTGAATGTAGATTGGAGCATACTTTTAGAAAATTTTTAAAATTTAAATTAAATTTAATTTAAATTTTTTTTCAACATGGCTGATATGGAAATATGTTTTGCATAGCTTCACATGTGTCATATTGCTTGCCTTCTCAATGAGTTGGGTGAAGGGCTGGTAGGAGGGAGAGAGTTTAGAACCCAAAATTATTAATGTAAAACAATAAAAATAATAGCTATCACCATCAAAAGAGAAAGCCTTCAAAAAGACCACAATAAGATTATCTACTTCTCATCCAAAACCACTTCATCCTTGTTAGGAAGACAGACTGGTGGCAAGATGAAATGGACAGAGTGGTGCACTAGGAGTTGGGAGACCCGATAGTAGCTTAATGTTTCCTAGCACTGTGATCATGGTCAAGTCATATATCTACTCAGTGCCTCAGTTTCCTCATCTGCAAAATGTAGCTGTTAATAATGCTTCTACTGTCTAGTTTACAAAGTTATAAAGAGCCTTACAAACTTTGAAGATCTATACAAATGTATATTCTTGTTTTCCTAAGCGTTCCTCAAACTCTCATATATGGCATTGTAAATTCAAAGATGAAATTTTTCTACAAAAGGAAAAAATGAAATGATTGCCTGAAATTCGGTATTAATTAGTCTTTTCCCCCTGTCTCTTAGCTAATGAAGGAATTTCCTCTCCTGAGCATGTTCAACATACATGAAAACCTTTTAGAAGCTTTACTGGAACTGCAAGCATATGCTGATGTTCAGGCAGTCTTAGCAAAATATGATGGTAAGTCCTTGAGGATTTTTTATGTGTTTGGTATATATTTCAACTCTTAAATTGATAAAATCACTCCAAGCCTGAGCCAAAATGTATAGACATTCATACTTCCATAAAGTGACTCGAGCAGTTTTCATAATGTTTTATTTCTTGACAAACCAGAATAATGAAACGGAAAGTTATAATACAGTAAAAATTGTCCTGCCAGCATTTTTTTCCAGTGAGTTTCACATTCCTTTTTATTTTTTGTGATTTGATTAGTTTGGACCAAGATTACTAATCTAGAGAAGTTGGTTACTAGCTTTTGTGTACAGCATTTTGCTTTAAAGAAACCTATGAAATGAAAAATTGGAACTAGGAACTAAATTACTAAAACACGTATCAGTGCTTGCCAGGCAGTTTAATTAGGGGAGTGATTATCTGAATTATAAAATAATTACTTGCTTTACAAAATGTTTACTCTTATTTTTTTCTCTAACTGCTGAGTTTCCATGGAACACATTGATTATTATATTATTATGAGAGCCAGAATAGGGTGTTTAATTGGTGTTGGAGTCAGAAAAATCTGGGTTCAGGTCTTGTTTCTGACCCATTTCAGGTATGTGACCATGAGCAAGCAACCTAACTTCTTCACACCCCAGGCAGTTCTCCAAGATTGTAAATGATAATTGCCAATTGGCATTGGTTGAGCTTCCATAGTAGGAGTTAATCCTAGTGAAATTATAGAGCTAGTCTCACCCTTTCTGTGCCTCCCATCTTGTGCCCCCTTGCCCAAACAGCTCATCTTTTGTTCTCTAAAGCCAAGTATACCTAATTTGCAAGATTTGCTAGTATTATTTTTATTTATTCTATAGGAGCTATTGTTCTATCATGTCTCAAGAGTCTTCTGAATTAAATGGTCTTGTTACATCCTGCTTTTAAGAGTGGGAAATGAAGGTACAGCAAGTCTGTTATCTGTCACTGGTTTCTAAAGTAAACCCCAAAATAAGTTGGAAAAGCAAAGACAGTAACCACACACCATGTGTTTATTCTGCCTCATTGTACCTAAGTAGCCCGTGTAATAACATATAGACTATATAGCACATAATTGATTTCAAAAAGAAAAGTAAACATTAAATGTGCACTTTAAAGCAAAAACACCCAAATATTTGGCATTCACCTAGGATTAAATAATAGAGATAATTTATACTTTGCCATCTTTTTATAATACCGTCCTCTGGGGCTCTGTCCTCGTAGGATTATCTTAAAGATAAAACACACCTTATTTTCAGGTCCTTTAGGATCTCAAATAAATAATTAACCATCCTCCTCTATCCCTCGACCTCCAAATGAATAAAGACCACTTGAACCTTCGTTTGGCTGAATTCCACTCTTGTGACCAGCGTTAGAGCAAAGTTCCAACATAGTGTGTATGTGTATATATATATTGCACATACAGCACAGTATTTACATTACGTATCAAGATTTCAGAAATAACAATTTAACCAGTATAGCCCTCGGGATTCACAAGTCTCCAAAGGCTCTTTTTCATAAGAGTCTCAGCTCATTACAAAACTCATCAGCTCTATGTGTGGTAAGATTGATTGCAATATAAAGAAATGAACTCATTCATAGCTTTCTATCTCCTGTTTCTCTCTGTCCCACCACGCAGCCTTCATTCAGCTATGACCAAAGCTGATTTATTGGATTCTGATAATGTATGTTCAAATTATTTCTTAAAACAGCTGGTCCCACCCTCTGCTAAAAATTTGGCTCATATTTTGAAAAAACTTCTGTTGTTGTAAGTGGACAACCCGCCATACCAAGTGCCTTGTATTCAGTTTTGTTTATATTGTGTACCTGGCAACAGAGATGATGTCCATGCTCATTATTCATGGAAAAAGAGCCTCATTAGTGGCAGGACACATTCTGTTGCTGAGCTACCTCATTATAGCTTTAGAGTTCAGCATTTGTCAATAGAGTGCAGATTGCAGATGACCTAACCACGACTGAATTCTAAAGGGGATTTTTGGCTCTGGCTTGGCACAGGTCTGTGTTATTTACAGAAGAATTGATTATGGCTGCTGAAGTTACTGTTCTTGAGGACTCAGCTTTTTTTTTAAAAAGCCGCTTTGTTTTGTTCCCTCCTCATGAGATGGGTACTTTCAAGTACTGTTTTTTCCAGTATGGATGTAAGAGAAAAGTTGAAAAGCCTAAATAGAACTGCAAGCATACAGTGGGCTTCTGAGGGCCAGTTACCTGAGCCCCTGTATGTGGAAATGGAAGACTCAGGATTTTTAAAGGACAGAAGAGAACACCCTTTTCCTAATGCTTCATGGTTCAAATGTCATCATCTTAAGACATGATGTTGGAGACAACATTTTGAATCCAAGCCTCTGCACCTCCCCATAGAACCACACCCAAGCAGCAGGATTGTATGTTATCTTTGCAAAATGGAATGTGCCCATTGGGTAGCTGTTTCTTGGATGGCTTATGGGTACAGTGATCCTTCTTTATAACATTTGCCAGGTGGCTGAATTTTTTGAATATTATGTTGGGAAATGACACAATGCAATTCTTGCCTTTTGCCAAAATGATTTTTTTTTCTTAAAGAAAGGAAAAAGTAAACAGCATGTTCTAGGAATGGAGTAAGGTAAACTGTATTTTCCTTCCATTCCCTTTTTCTTCAGTTTTACTTCAGCCTTGCATTTTTGATCCAGGCCAGCAATGGGGATAAACTCCTCCTTTATTGAATGTTTACTCTGTGGCTCCTGGGACTAAGTTAAATTTGGCATTTCCCACCTCATCCCCTTGGAAAGTTGTCTCCATCCAATTTGATTTTTGTTTCTAGTATGTTCCCACTTTTTAAAAATCTGCAAATTTTTGTAAATCTCGAAGGCCGCTTTTTATTTACCATTCCCACACTCTTCAATTTTCTGTTTCTTATTCATTTACTGTGTTCAGCTTCTTCCCTTTTCTCAAGTTTCTGTAGTCCATGTTTAGTAGCCTCTACTGCAGACAGTTATTACATGGTTTATATTTCTTAAATTTTTGCTGCACGAAAGACCTCATATAGTGAGCTTGTCAAGATGTTAGCTAGAACCTGCACAGCTCTTGTTTTCCTTATATATTAAGTGATGCTAGGGAGTATGTATTCAGTTGAATATTTCCATTCTGAATTTAAATTATAGTGAATGTAGCAGCAACTATGCCATACTAGTCAAGTCACAAGTAAGGAATGAAAAAGTTTGTCTATACTTGCCTGTCTTTCTTTGGAAGCATCAATTGAGCAGTAGTTTCCTCTCCAGGTCTTACCTGATGTGTTTAATAATATTTAGAAACTGGCCTATACTATTCATTTCAATTGGATTTTGGCATCTTTATCTTCATTTAGCTTCTACCATACATATGTAGAATATTTAAAACCACGAAGTCATCATAACTTTCTTTTGAAAGAAGCTAATGAAAAAATTGACACAGGCTTTAGATTTTTCTTTAAAAGTTCAAAGACCAGCTAAGATTAAAATTTCAGCCCAAAGATTGACATTTTAATTCTGCAGGTTTTCTTGCCATTTTTTTTAACTAGAACTGTGATTTTATTACTATAGGAAGCACCCAGGGAGGAATTCCCTTTATTAATGCAGAACTTGAACCCACATCTTCCTGACTCCAAGGCCAGCTCTCTATCCACTACTCGTATTTCCTCTCTTCCTGTTTTAATCATAATTACTTGAATATTTTTCTTTTTATATATTTGCTTAAAGTTAATTCTTCAATTCAAGTGTAAAGACCCTGACCTTTAGGCTTGAATTTTTCTAGTGTTCTCAATACATCTTCCATGTTCTGTTTTAAGGCCTTCTGTTAACTACTGGCCACAGCATGACAATAGGAATAAATATTTTTGAAAAAGGCAGAACTGATGTTTTCTAAATATTATACAAGTAATGCTAGATCTGATGGCAAACATAGTTATATAGATATATGTTTAGATGTTATTGTTTTCTCTGGAGGCCCATCTTTATTTAACATTTGGAGCATTGAAAAAGTGCCATGGATTTTTTCAGGGCCACTGTTGTTACTGTGGACAGAAAAGAAGTGGCCCATCTGGACATCACAGCTACCTCAGCACTGTGGTCATTTCCACCAATGGTAATAAAACTTGGCCTAAGTTCTTTTGGATCACTGCTCTAATCCATTAGTCAGATGTCCCAAATTCTCAGAGTAAAAACTATCTACTGCAAGGGAGAACTAGGTAAAACAGTCCAGGATGCAAGAAACATGCAACAGCTGCTTATAGTCTTCTATACCATTTTAATTGACTTTTATCAATCCAGCTCATGTCAGTAATTATACCTGAACTCTGTTTTAGAAGCACCGTTGTAAGACATATTGCTGACACTCAGTAAAGCTTTTTCCACCTTAAATAGGTGGGAATCATAAGTCCTAGGGAAATAATATCCAATGAACTCAGTGTTCAGGCCTTAAAGTGCTATATCCATTCTAGCTTCTAATATTAAGAAAGTCATTTATGAATCACTATGTTGTGAAAATAAGCTGAGAGTGCCCAGCAAACCATTATAGGAAGTTTTACTGAGGTCACATAATGTAGGTTTTATGAACAGCACACAGTCCTCACCCAGCCATCACTACTCTTCAGAATTTGTAACTGGTACAAAGCAAAAACACTATTTTAATGGAATGTTTTTAACTGGTGCTCAACGAGTGTGATGGCAGTGTTCAGGACAATATCTTCATAGAGAATAGTTTATCAATTTTGCAATCATAGAAGTTTGAGACCAACTAATGAGGCCCAGTGAGATACGTGACATGTTCAAAGCCAAGCAAGGTCCCTTGAAGGTTCTATGGGTAGTCACTGGCAGAGCCTGGATTTGTGGCAAAGATGAGGTTGAAAGGCAGGTTCTTGGATTTAAATTCCCCTTGCCTTGAGGTTTAGGGCCCTGATTTACTCTCAAAAATTTTTCTTAAAGTCTTCCCTTACTGTTCTTTTCATAATAGTAATAGCTGTCATTTACACGTCACTCTAAGGTTTGCAGAGCACTTTACATGTATAACCTCATCTGATCCTCACAGCAGTCCTGTAAGGTAGGTGCAGTTATCCGGATTCTACAAATGGAAAAACTGAGACTGAAAGAGGGTCAGCAGCTTGCTAAGGGTCCGAGGCAAGACTTCAACTCAGACTCCGAGTCTGGCTCTCTGGCCACTGTGCCACATAGCTCTCTTCATGAGCTTCACATGTTTTCCTGGTGAAGTCTGGATAGCAGGAAACTTTGAGACATCAGGAAAATATCTGTACTGATGGGAAATCATCTTCCCACTCCTCCTCCTAATTCCAGTAACTGTTAGGGCATCAGAAGCAGAAATCATTGTGATAGATAGGGATACTCCATGGATTCTGTTTTGCTGATCAGAGCTGGAGAGAATTCTCATAAGCTAACTAGTATCCTTTGAGGGAAACCTGGAATGCTGAAGACAGTGGAATGTGGGGGATACAGTGCCAGACCTAGGAGGGGGACAGCCATCTGGATGATTTGCCTTTACTCGTAGCACAGGAGAAGGGCCCCTTTTCAGAGCCAATGTGGAAACTGGTGGGATGCTCCTGAGAAGAGTGAACTTCAGAATTATCTAAGGCTATACCAAGCACTGTACAACATTTTAGCTGAGACTCATTGCTGATGTTAGATTTAGTTTCCAGATGAGTTTATAGCATGTATAGCAAGGTAAAACAGTAGGAAAAAAAGGTCTGAAATGTATTTAGTTTCCAGTGAAAGAAACCAAGCTTAGTGGGGCTCAATTCATTGAGTTA